>NC_091392.1:123113104-123741354 GCF_032191515.1 Phaenicophaeus curvirostris | reverse complement strand
CTCATGAGCTTTTTTAAAACAGTTTTTCTGAAAATATGGACCTCTATGAAAATCAGTGATTCCAGGAATGAGCAGAGTGTAAAAACAGGAAAAGCAAAAAAAAACCTAGCCAAGAAGAAAATTAGTATAATGCCAATGGTTTAGAGATAATGCATTGTGTGGGTACTGTTCATTTGACTGGTTGGATTTGTTTTCTTCACCAAGCCCATTCCTGTATTTTTGCTGCTGTGGCATTATTGCTTAGTGTTGGCAGCGTAAATTAAAACAGAATGTCACATTTCTCACATAACAAAATAAGGTAAAATCACTTGCAGCAATTCCCAAATAAAATACCATCACCTTTTGTGCTGAGATATGCACAGCCAAAGGAGTTTTTTTCAGTTTTGCCTCCCACATTTAGAGGGCATATGCAGTCACAACCTGATTTTGAACAACGGGAAGTGATGCTCAGCTGCTGTACCAAAGGGCAGGATCAAGCCCTTGATATTCATCTCACATTTTCCATATTGCTGTTCTGAATGTCACAGGTAGTTAAATAGGATAACTCTGTGCCGCGGTTTCAAAAGATATGACAAATTCCCAGCATTTCCCCAGGAAATGCACATTTTAAAGAACAGCTCTTTTAGAAGTTGACATTCTTCTGAATGTCTAAAAGGTTGTGGGATTTTTCCTTTCTCTAGACTAGTGGTTATGCTAGTTCTGCTTCTTTCTCTTTTTAATTTTTTCTTTTTCATATTTTTTTTTGAAAGGTATATGCTATATTGCCTTACAGCCTGGGACAGTGAGAAGTGAGCAAGGTACCTTCCTGCAGGCTCATCTGACCTTGCAGTCTGTGATACTGTTTTACAGGAGAAAGAATAAGCCATGAATATTGGTAAAATCCACTGGAGCATAACAACCTTCTTCCCAAAAGGCATGTGCAGACAGTTTCAAGCTAGCTCCAGGTGAAGAGGATGCAAGTTAGCACCATTCAGACATGCAGGTATGGGGCTTTGCCAGCACTCATTCAGTGGGGTCTCGAAGTGGGTCATAGAATCATAGAATCATAGAATCATAGAATAACCAGGTTGGAAGAGACCCACCGGATCATCGAGTCCAACCATTCCTATCAAACACTAAACCATGCCTCTCAGCACCTCGTCCACCCGTGCCTTAAACACCTCCAGGGAAGGTGAATCAACCACCTCCCTGGGCAGCCTGTTCCAGTGCCCAATGACCCTTTCTGTGAAGAACTTTTTCCTAATGTCCAACCTAAACCTCCCCTGGTGGAGCTTGAGGCCATTCCCTCTTGTCCTGTCCCCTGTCACTTGGGAGAAGAGGCCAGCACCCTCCTCTCTACAACCTCCTTTCAGGTAGTTATAGAGCGCAATGAGGTCTTCCCTCAGCCTCAGACCCTCAGGTCTGGCTAACTGCCCATGCTTTAGGCTGCAACAAAGCTGAGTGCTCACTGTTGGCACTGAACTTCAAAAATAAATACATCCATGTTTGTTAAGTCCTATAGCTGCAGAAAGTGGGGACAACGATTTATAATGTTCTGTTAAGAAGGGTTGGTGGTTTTGACTGTCTAGTAGCTAGATGTGAAACCACCAGAAACTCTCAGGTATGGCTGAACATCTTTTCAGTATTATTCATAATTTCATCTACTCTGATTGCTAATTAAGACAGAAGAGAGTACTGCATAGTAAAGGTATTGGGAGAAGTCTTATATCTACTCACAAGTGGGACATTTCCTACTTGGAAGAAGGAACTCCTGCATTTCTCCCCCATGAAAGAGCTTAGCAGGAGTAAGACAGTAAAACCCCTGTAATCCCTTATGTAACTACAAAAGGATCAAAGCAATAAATACCTGTCATCTAGGATCCAAGTCATACCAGTTACTAGAATCTAGTATAATTCATATTGAGAGGTACAGAGGAGGTTACTATAACATTCTTCCATTTTCTTTGCAGCTTCTTGTGTTTCTTCTGTTTCTGAAAGCTGCTGAACTTGTTTAAATGCATTATGCCATGGTGTCTAAAACTTATTTGACTTTTTGCTTTGTTTTGGCAACTCAAAGGAATATAAAGAAGCATGAAGCATGCATGTGCCTAAATATCTAGCAGATCATTTCTGTGAGAGTAGGGCTGGAAAGTATAACTCACGCTGATGGTGTGCTGCAGCCAGGACACTAAGGGTACCTAAACTGCTCATCTCCTTTCATTTGCTAGAGAACTGAAGATCATATAACATCAGAGACTAGGTAGATACAGCATGAAATTAGTGCAATTTGCCTTTAAACGTTAGGTTAATTTTACACTTGATGTCTACATTTTGACACATCAAATTACACCACTTTGGTTTTTATTTCTTTTTATTTCTTTAAACTGGGGTAATATGGAGATCTGAAAGTGAATATAGAAAAGGAAAGAGAAATCTTCTCTAGAAATATAGGCATATATGAAAAATGATGGTGGCAATAATATAGTTTCCCCACTTACTTCCTATAGATCCCTCTAGTGCAGCAGATTATGCCCAAACTTTTTATTCCATTTTAACCTTCTTCTTCCTTACCCTTTACAGATTCCTTCTTTTTCCTGTCTGCATACAACGGCAGACTAACAGCACAGCTTGTAACTTGAGCAACTTCTTTCCTCTCTTCTTTCTTTTTTATATACTATTTGGTTTAATAGTTCCATACTGGATTCCTTTATCTGCTTTACACCCATCTATAATGACCTAATTAAAAACATATGAGGTGTCTCTATCATGGCATACGGAGGCTGTTCTTTTTGAGTTACTTTTTTGTTTCTGCTGTGAGTCAGACCTTTCTTTCCTCCCACAGTCTCCTCTTATTGGGTTGTGGGGTGGGGTTTTTTGAGATGGAGAGCAGAGACCGAAGCTAGTTCCCACTTGTCTTCTGGCAGTACTGTTATACAAGGTTCCTCAAGTTTCCAAGTGGTTTTTTACCTTGTCAAATAAAATACACCAGCATCACTTCATTTCTTGGTTCAGCTATCTCACCAAAAAAAGAGAAACCCTCTGCTGCTCTGCTGAGCATGGGTCTGCTGTATTTGATTTCTGGAGGAGCAGAAATAGGGTTTAAGCCTCCTTTGCAGCAGCAAGCCCCAATACTGGCCATTTGTTCTTCCTGCGAAGCAGTACCATGAATGTTGTGGCTTTCTGACTGTGTTATCTCTCCTTCATCAAACAAACTTCACTGGTTGACTCTGTAGGTATAGAAAGGTAAATGTTTGTATCTGGGCTTTTAAGTTGAAGTCACCAGGAGTTTGAAGTCGCAAGGAGTTTGTTCTGTATTGTTAAATGAACTTAGTTTCCTTGCCCTCACCCTATATTTGACTGTCATATTCTCCTAAAGTGAACTGAAAACCTTGGGAAATAAGTTTGTTTGGAAAAAAGCAGTTTCCTGGTGGGATGCAAGGCAATATCAGATCTTTTCTGGGATATGAGCAGTACACTGGTGGGTGTCATTTTCAAGTTTCAGGCTGAAGAAAAGATCCAAAATGTGTGAAGTTCCACATTACAATCCACAATCTGCTTGGGACTAGCCCTTTACCTATATATGGACTTCTAATTTTTTGGGGTCCCTTCTGGCTCTGAAAATGTCAGAATAGATTGTGCAGCTCAGGTGTTCTAGGGTAGTTAGAAAATTATGTTAAACTGTCCGTAGGCAATATGATTTTCCCTGATGAGTTTCTACAAAGATGAAGTTGGCAAAAGATGATACAAGATTAGTTTTTTCTATCTCCATTTTTCTTTTTTGTTTTTATCAGTTTATTATATGTGTGCTTCATACTTCTAATAAGACTAAAATTGGAGGAGGGAGGAGGAGTTGAGAAGATTAGGTGACAATAGGTGGCAATATGTGAAATGGAAAAGCTAGTGAGGAAGAAATAGGTCTTTAAATCATCAGGAGAATGGACAAGTGAGGTAAGAAGGCACATAAAATGCAATAAACATCTACAACTGACACTGAATATAGTAAAGGCTCATACTTAGGCTAGTGGCAGAGCTCTGGGAACCCCCACTAGTGGAAAAGGTACATACTTGAAAGACAGACTACATAGAAAGGGAAGTCTTCAATCCCACCATGTTACCCCACAGTTCACACTCAATTGTTATATGTTGTTTTTACCTCTTCCACAAATTGTTTCAAAATGTATTTCTAGTGTTTGGTATGACAGATTTCAGATCAAAGCTGCTTCAGGACTCAGTGATGCTTGACTCTAAGACGTTGACAGGCCTGTAGGAATCAAATCTACACAAGAATCATGGCCATACATAAGCTATATGACTCTATTTCTGTTGCCTTGAGAAGTAATTTGTACTCTGGCACTAAGGAATTGCATGCAGCAAGAACTACACTTTAGTTTTCCTGCAAAAAAAAAAGGGGGGACTGAATTGGTAAGAGAACAGAAAACACCATTTGGATTCTGTAGCACCTTCAAGGACGCCGTTGCTGTGTTTTGGCAACTGGGACAGAGCGCCCATTAGGTTTACTTTTTCTTGGATGAATGCATTAAACCAAGAAGATGAAAGGATGGAACTTGCCTATGCTTCACTCAGAGACAGCTGGGCTTGTTATAAACATACCAGTATAAGTCATAAAAATAGTGTATCTATCTTCAACAACACACAGCTTGTGGACACCCCAAAGTTTCATTTTTGGTTTCTTAAAAGATTATTTCTGGTTCCTGACCTAAACTATTATAAAGCTGACTACTCTGAAACATAGACATAGACTTTTAGTGCTTGTTATTGTAATCGTACTTAGAGACTTTAACAGGTGGCTTCTGAACATTCTTGTATTATGCTGGAGAGTATTTAATGGCCTGCCTTTCTGGTCTTAAAAACACTAGAATTGCTATTTGGGTAAAATAACCAGCTCCAAAAAAAATGATTCTTACTTGATTCTATCACTAGGTTGGAAAAGACCTCCAAGGTCATCGAGTCCAACCATTCTTATCAATCACTAAATCATGCCCCTGAGCACCTCATCCACCTGTCTTTTAAATACCTCCAGGGATGGGGAATCAACCACCTCCCTGGGCAGCCTCTTCCAGTGCCCAATGACCCTTTCTGTGAAAAACGTTTTTCTGATGTCCAGCCTGAGCCTTCCCTAGTGGAGCTTGAGGCCGTTCCCCCTTGTCCTGTCCCCTGACACTTGGGACAAGAGGTCAGCTCCCTCCTCTCTATATCTCTGGTTTTATATTTATATTTATATTTATATTTATGTCATATATTTATAGATAAATATATAACTTTTATATATCTATGATAGATATATAGAAAAATAAATATATATAAAAAAGAGCAGCCAGATACACTCCATGTCAATTCAGGTTAGATCTTTTGTATACAATGCATCCTTTTTCTGACTCTTAATTCTAGAATAGAGTAGATAAAATTTACTCACTGAAATATTTGCTTCTGATATAAAGTGATAACATAATTGTTCTGCAAATTGATGGTTTGGAAGTCTTGTCTGAAATGCAGAAAATAATATAGCTCCAGATAACTACTTTCTTGCTGACACTAAGGAGTCATTTCAATGAC
The DNA here is from genome assembly GCF_032191515.1 of Phaenicophaeus curvirostris. Lineage (NCBI taxonomy): Eukaryota > Metazoa > Chordata > Aves > Cuculiformes > Cuculidae > Phaenicophaeus > Phaenicophaeus curvirostris. The sequence continues at coordinate 123,735,801 of NC_091392.1, read as the reverse complement.
TGACATCTCTTCCAATTCTGTCCTTAGCTCAGAAATTCCCTGGAGAGCTGGCGGTAACTAAGAACATCATATAATAACTCCAGCAAGTAAAAATACACAGAGGAAGGTCTAGAAGAGCTCATCTTTTAAAAAGATAGTCTTTTATGAGATTCCGACCAGTAAACAGGGGCCAAGGTTTCCCAAGTTTTGTCCCCTGGCAATTATGATTTAGGGAAGAGAGGGCCATTTCCCTAGAGTACTTTTTTCAAACATCTGTTCTCTAAAAATTTTATTTTAAATATATAGGACAAGTTCTTACTTGTTCAAAATTATTGCATGGATGGCATATCCATTTATATAATCAGAGATGGTGGTGAGAGGGACCTCTTTTTTCTGGTCTTATTTGTAAACACTTTGAACGAGTACCTGTGTTCTGTAGAAGGAACTTTCTTCCTCAAGTTTCCTGAGTATTCTAACATCTTCGTATTCGTTGTTTTGATAGCATGAATTGTGTTATATACTATATCATGAGATGAGATGAGATGAGATGAGATGAGATGAGATGAGATGAGATGAGATGAGATGAGAAGAGAAACAGGAAAGAAGACCTAATCTTGTGATGTGGGTGAACCATTGAATTGAGCAAGGAGACCACCAGAAAATCCTATGAGCGGAGAGTGGTGGGAGAAATAGTGATCAAATAAACAGAATGACATAAATCAATAGTTTCGTGGTCTCTAGATGCAAAGGTCTTCATGGAGAGTGCTCAGACAGCCCAGAAGGGAAGTTGTTCTGAGCAGGGGGAGAAACAAGACTATAAGGAGGGAGGGAGTGTTGGGGGAGGGATCAAGGACATTTAGGGTAACACACAGCATCTGTCCATCTTTGCCTGCTCCTAGTGAGTGAGCCTTTCAAGCACAGATTCTAATATCAGGTGAGCACATATACCTAACCACTATTTACATACTAGCTAGTCCTCCCCTCTCCCTCACCCAGTCTCCCAAAAGCTTGACTATTGTTTTTATCGTCTGCTGTGGGAAACAAGGCAGCACAGAGAAAGTCTCTGCAGCCAAAAGCCTTGGCTCTGGGTCCCAGTGCTGGCACAGCACTGCCCTGTCTTCCAGGCAGTATCATCCCTGCAAAAGGCTGCAGCTCTGCTGCTGGGCGGTTGCAGCCCAAGCGTGGACTCAGATTGAGGTTATTTCATTTTGGAGGTAGTATGTGAAAGGAACAGTGGCTTCGATCCCCACTTTATGTGTGCATGGCACACTCATTTGGTGTGGGCATGGGTCCCAACATTGTGCAGTCTCTGCTAGGACTCTGAGGTGACATCATGTGGTTGATATTTGGCAGGCTAGACATTTCTGAGTCTCTGCTAAAAGATCCTGATGTCACTAGCTGCAAAGGGCATAATTTGCAGAGTAGTCCAACCAGACCTGAGCTTTCCTGACCAGCTAGCTCAGTTATAAACTATGTATGACTCATTAGTGCAAAACCCCTAAAAGTGACTCTCAGTAATTCCTACACACTACCTTTGAAAAAACTAAAATAAAGCATAATTTTTTTGTAGTTTTCCTAAGGCATAACATTGAAATAACCCATCAACTAGAAACCCTAAGTTTCACCTTACAGGGTCTTTGTGAATCTCAGCTTTTAATAAAATTTTTTCCCCATAGCTATAAAGAAATGCATCAAGCTTGATTCATCTTCACATTAAGTTATGCTAGTATAATTACGTTTCTTCCAGTGGATTTACATAAATGATAATTAGGCCCACTCTATCTTGCATGCAAGTAATGAGATTTTTCAAGTTCTGTAAAGCATCATCTCTACCCCTTTAATGAGTTAATTCTCTTCTCTTACTAATTTTGCTATAAATAGTAGGAATAAAGCAGGGTGAAATATGATAAGTTATTATTTAGAGTTTCATTTTTCCATCTATGTTTATAACTCCTGAGGTTCATCTTAAGCACCAGAAAATACAAAGTAAAGCTCAGGCAAGTTCTACTCTTTCACACCAGCATGGCAAAGACTAGCATTTTTTCAGTGCTTTTGTTATAAATACTAATTCCTCTCTTCTCAATAAAGACCATTGTCATTCAGAAGGTTCTTCTGAATCTCAACAAAACCATTGTAATGATTTCATTTGCAAGGGCACCTAAGAAACAAGCCAATTTCACATTGTTTGGAGTGTCATTGGAAACATTTTTTCAGTTCTATCACAGGCCAAACAAGTGATTAACAACAAAAGGATTTGACTGTAGTGTTTGTGAGATGGTGTTAGCCACAAAACCCTATTGAAGATGAGTTTTGCTGGATCCTTCCTTTTGTTTTATTTGCACTTTATTAGTAATGTGATGACTAAACCAGCCTTTTCATGAAACCCACTAAACTGACTTCTGCAGGTAGAAACCCAAGTATCCTGGGAAGATTTGAGATAAGTCTCAATAATTTCATCCCATGTGCTGTTCATAACCTCAGAAAATCTGCTATGTGGAGTTGTCATTACTCTTTTTCCCAGGGAGTTAGATCCTTGAGCATAGGAATCAATTCAGCTCCTGCTATGTGTTGGCAGTAATATCACCTTCTTACATGTTCTGTCCTGAAATGAAAACTCAAAATCTCTTATTCAGTCTGTCTTGCAACCATGTAAGACATGCTATACATTACATAACACATGTGTGTGTTTAAAGTGATTAAACTTCTGATTTTTAGGTAGGTTTTCCACAATCCACTCCTAGAGGTTCTCAAGCCTTCATGTGCTACGGCTGAGTTTAAAAAGAAGTGGACAGTCTTCTGAGCAATATTTGCAGTTGCACATGATAAGCTGAAGAGTCAAAACAGAGGATGAAGTAAATCACATTGTGTTCTAAGAATTTATAAGCCATGGACAGTATTGTGAAACATGGCCAGGTGTGTTATATTACTTTAAGCATTGCCCTTTGCTGAAATATCAGTGAGTGTTTATTTGCAGAGCTTGAAACAGCATTCATTTGACGAAGCTCAACATTCTGCTCTGAGAATCGAGATCTCAGATGGCTTTATTACATTCTGCTTTGGATAAGTTCCAGTGTCAGGGTCTAGCAATTACAATAAAGGTATTTAGGAAAAGATACATAAGAGCAAACCATTGCAAGGCACATGACTCCTCTAATTTACAGTGTTTTTTAGTGTAGGCAGCATCATTTAATAGCTTACCTCAGTAAAAAATATTCTCTGCAAGTGGATGGTCAATAATTGCATTATTTTATTTAGGTTTTGATTTACTTATTCATCTGAAAAGATTTTAGTTTATTTCATTTTACATGAAAATGAAGAAGGTAGTTTGTTAGCTACGTTGTTTTATAGATAGTCTCATATACTGAATTATCTCAGTAGGATATGCTTTATTAATGCACATATTTTGCTTTGAAGATGTTTTAATTTGCATTTGAGGCAAGAGGTTTCAGTCTTCTGTACTCTGCCTACACCATCACTGTATGGTAGGAGATGAAAGGATGTTTAGTCTGGTGCTAACTTCAATGAGTATTTCTGAACCAAATTTACTGTCAAGGTCCTGAGTCCACTAATTGGTCTTGATGGACCTGACCAGCTTCACAAGCAACCTCCTCTCACTCACACTCATCCTGTTTACCCAGGAGCTGCCTCTAGATTCAGTCCCTTTCTGGGTCCTGGCCTGAGCTATATTACTGCCAGCCCTCTGCCCAGCCCAGTCCCTTGCCATCTCCTGCCTCCCGTGCCCTGGTCACCATCCTCATCCCAACTTTGATCAACAGCTCCATTGTGATGGGGCCACTGCCAGAGGTCCGTACTCCACTACTCTGTCACTGCTTGCCCAAGCCATGTTGCACCCTGATAAACCCTTAGACATGGAATTTTTTAGAAGTTAAAAGTTTCCATGAGAAAGTTACAGTTTTGATGAACATTTGTCAAAAAAATTCTTCAGGAAGCTCCAGCATAGCTGATGACTGGGTCTCACTCATTCATATAAAAGACTGGAACTGAGATTCATTCCATCTTTCTGGCCTCGAATGTCATTTTGAGCCAAGATCACCCACATCCAGTGATTACTTTGTGTATCAGGATATGGAGTAGCGTACATGACAGCTCTGCTCAAACACAAAAAATACTTAAGCATTTAGGCAATATGGAAAAATGCCAAAGGGATTCTATAGCCTTCCTGTTCAGGTGAACTTCTAGTGATAGCAGACCTGCATGAGTGCAGAATCCCAGACATCCCTCTCAAACTCCAGGAACAAGACTGAGGCAATGTCTCAGCTAGAGCTAATGTTGTATTTTGGTACCAAGGAATGCTGCTGTTGCCAGGAGAAAGTTGAAGTTTTCATCTCAACTTGGAACGGTTGCTTCTAAGTGGGCGGAGGTGCCCTCATTTCAACAGCTTGATCTCTCTGTAGGATAAGACATCCTCTGCCTCCATACAGCCAGAAGCACACAATGTCCTGAAGCAGTCCCTAAAGGCGGTGTCAAGAAATAATTCTCTTCAGAAATTTTGACAAAGCCTTCTTATTTCCAAAACTAAAGTAAGGAGGAGAAGGCATTTCTGAACTTTACCTGATAATTTTGAAGCTGGGAAGCATATCTGCAATTCAGACGTTAGAGCAAGATGACCAGCTGTCTTGTTTGATATGATGATCACTTTTTTTGCAGTCAGGTTTCCTGTTGTTTTGATGAGTGAAATAGAGGATGTCATTTATCTTGCATTGTGGCTTTAAGCTAAGTATTTTAAATTGTCTGTTTCATAATGCAGATGTGAGATGTTCCTGATTACCATGAAGAAGCTTGCTGAGTGATTTTATTTTAATGTTAGAAAAAATGAGCTGGTAATTATCTTTATTATCTTGGCATGATATCAAAATTTACAGATTTAAAAAGCAGGATGATTGGGTTTTATGCTTGTATTCAGATTGGGAGTGTTGAAATGAAGATTTTGTTTTGTTTCATTTGTTCTTTCATCTGCAGCTCTTTGTAAGTGGTTTTGAAGGACTGCGCCTTACTTGGACTCCTGGTTGCACGTTTGCCAGTTTATTATCACGTTTGCAGTACAACACGGATAAACCCTAATGCGATCATTTACTGAAATCTTAATTACTGGGACTTTTGCTTTGCTCTGGTTTAGACTTAAATGAAATTGGAATATTTTTGTTTTTAATAAGGAAGTCACTTGAATATAATGTAACATAAATAAACTCAGCAGTAACTTTATAATTGGTTTTATTAAAAAATTTGTGATAGGGATGAACAGAATCTAGATTGCTTGCTCTTGGTTCCCCTAAAGAAAAAAAAAAAACACAACAAAATAGCAGCTGGTATACCCTGGAGGGAAAACAAACTTGCTCAGGAGAGAGAGTTCTAGATGCTGCAGAGTGTGGCAGGAGAATAAATTTCTCAGCAAGGAGCAAACAAACCGGGTCCCAAGGTCATATTTCTCTAGGCACAAGAGGATGGTTCTATATGTAGAGCCCCTTCAAACTCAGCAAGACAACAAGCTGACTGAAAATAAGACTAAAAGCAAGGACACAATGGATAGAGTTAGAATTGTGTTTAAGATTTTTTTCACTGCTTTTTCTTACCAGTTAGTTTTAGTTTTCTCTGTTTGCAAAGCTAATTCATCTAGGTTAAACATAAAGGAAAATGGATTTTACTAGAACATAAAATAGTTCTCTATGGGAAAGATCTACATGGGCTCACCTGAAAACTTGGGCATACTTTAGGTTCTAACATACAATAAAGAAAAGATTTTGGCTGCATCAGAAGAGTGGTGAAAGAGCTCAGTCTAGAACTGAAAATGTAGACATATGCATAATAATTCTGTACACTGTGCAAGGAGTTTGGTATTATTTGGGTTATAAAATACACTACTCTTCTAGATATTGCTTCAACATATGTTTAGATAGTTTTACATCACCTTACCTGCCCTGTTGCTATACTTTGGGTTTGGTTTTTAGTCTTTTTGCTTTTCATATTTAAACTGTGATAATGCAGAAAACATGCTACTGAAATTTGGAAAGTAAGCTATTTGACAGAATTTGTTTCTGCCTTTTAAGATTACAATCTCGACCCTGTTTTCCATAGGCCAGGAAGAAATAACACAACAGGTATATTAGCAAAACTAAACAAGAACTTGAAAATTATAATCCTGGTATGGATCATTTTGTCATAACTGACAGGAGAACTAGGATAACTTCTCCTTTCAGTTCAACATCCCTGTCTCCGCTCCCAGTTGGTCAGACCATTGCAGATGGAAGGTGCTCCTGCCTCGCTGGGGGATGTTATAGGCAGAGTTGCCTGACACATACTCAGCCAACCACCTGCAGCCTCAACTGCTGTGAATCTAGTAACATTTGAACCAGCAGCATGGGGTTATGTGGCTTGTCTCACAAGGACTCCGATTCTCAGCTCAGACATGGTAAGGTTAACTCTTTCAAGGAAAAATTACTGTAATGGGTGTGCTGGTTTGCTTTCCCTGCCTTCTGTCAGACCATAAATGAATATAATGGCTCATAATTCTGGTCTTCACATCTTTTGTGGAATCCAGCCACTATCATCATGCAAAATCTGTGACCAGCATGGGAGATCATGTAACTATACAAGCTATTTTCACTGTAGTCATATGCCTATATGAGGTCTATCTTGAGGCATGCTTTGAGCAGGGTGTTTGGATTAGATGACCTGCAGAGGTCCCTTCCAACTCTGTGATATTGTGAGGTGTGAAATTGTGTCACTGACATTCAGTCAGGACTGAGTTGCTCTGCAGTATATCAGCATCAGTCACCCACGATAGGATCCCTGCCATTTACTAGCCAACCCTTCAGTCATCATCATGCCTAGCACTGCTCTTCTTTTCCTTCCAAAATATTTCTGAGACCCATTGACTTTCTGAGGGACCTCATAGATAGGCTTACTTAGTTTCAGTTTGACACTGGGTCAAAGAAATGTTGCCTGACAAGATCAGAAAACCCATGTGGCAGTTACTACTGGTATCAAAGCTTCTTTATTCTGTTTTATTTCTGTTTTTCTCTGGCTGTAACTGATCTTCCTGAACAGAAAAAGCCTGCAAGGCTGTCAAATATGAATCAGAGGAATTTCTGTTGAGCTTCATGCTTCAGCTTTATTTCATTATTTCCCATATTTCCAAACAAATAGGAATATGGGTGATAACAGGTCTCCATTGTTATTCTTCTGAGAGTATCTTACAGTTTCCTTAGCCTGGAGGTCCTGCAGTATGCAGCACAGTCTTTAGGACATCGTAAGGTCCACACACGACATTCTTTTCGCTATCAATGTCTGTTTGCATCTGGAATCCTTAGGCAAAAACATCCACCATTATCCAAAGTTTTCATTGCTGAATGAAATGGCCAGTGCTAGAAAGGCCCACTTTGGACTGGATAAACCTGCTCAAAATCATTTCCCTAGAGACAATCCTGCTTCAGGAGGCCCACACTTCCAAAGAAAAGAAAGACTGGGTATTCCTAGATGTCTTTGTCAAGACTGCTAACTCACGTTTCCTCCTTCTCTGCTCACTCAGCCAGCCATGCTGCTCCACTCCTGCCTCAGCAGCTGACAAAGCTTTACATGCAATAGACTATTTTAAGAACAGTATGGGCTCTATCACAGGGTACAGTCCACATCCTCATGTGGAAGTGTCTGTGGAAATTATAATAGTCTATTAATTCTGTAACTCAGGATACAATATCAGTTTCCATCTTCAGCTAGGTCTGGGATAGATCTTTCAACTGTTGTGAGATATACCAACTGAAAGACACAGTCTGTATAAAAGTTATGGTCTGATAGGATGTAACATCATCAAGCCCACCCTTTTGTTGTGTCAAACCTTAAATACAAGCAGGTCAGTTTTGGGCTGGGTTTCTAACCTAACACCACTGAAGATGTCTCTAGGAGGCTGCTGGCTCTACCTGAGGAGTACATATAGATCAGACAGGTTTGAGCAGGTTTTCTGGGTCACCACCATCAGCTGCAAGGAATTGTAGCAATACATACTCTTTCCCAAACCCTGCAGAATCTTTAATCATTATAAACCAGGTCCCCTTGTGGCTTGAAAAGTGTAAAGAGGGATTGTTAGCTCTACAACTAAGAGTAAATAAATAAGTTGACATAAAGTATACTTTTCCCCCTCACGGGTTATGTGTCCAAGATTTTTGAGTTGTTCAACAGTCCTGGTGTGGTTGTGCTTTACCTTTTGGGAAGTGGATGCAAGATGCTTTTCACAATAATGAAATAGAAGATAATAATATTTTGGCTTGTGAAATGGGAGAAAAGTTAGATTTTTTTTAATATCAAGATTTAAAAGTAGACATTATGAAAAATTTAGACAACAATGATCAGCATTTTGCAAATGGAGACTGAATTTCTGCAACAATGATCAGAGAAAAGCAATTCCTTTCCCATTAATATTTCTGAATTAGTTAAAAATTTAACTGTTTGGCAAAAAGCTGAAGATTTTATGAATCGCATTAATGAAGCTAAAAATAATGTCCTTAAGCATATAGGACAAGCTAGAATTATTTTTTTTTAGTTCTCAAATGTTTAAAATAAAAAAGGAGTTTCAAGTGACAAGTGACAGTTCAAAATAAATATAAAGATAATATCAATGCAGATAAAAGACAAATATTTGGATGCACAGCATGTACCTTCTAAAAACAAGAAAGTAGAAACTGAATTTTCATTTGCAGGACAAAGAAATACTGCATAATCAAAAATGTTGTTTTCATCTATAAATTCTTTATGAACAGATGAAAAGATTTGGTTTAGTATTGAAATTATTAATACTGTTATCATAAACCAATATTTTTCAAGACTTTTTTTTCTACTGACTGTTTTGTTCTGCTTTTTCAAATCTTAGAAGATTTTAGGAAGAGATATACTGTTCAAAGGAACATAAAACTGAGAAGGCTCACGCTCTCGGTTCTACAGCTCCAGAATATTTAGATAATTATAACACTCAGTAAGAAATTCATTAATATTACCTATAAAATTTAAACAAAGGCTTATTGTTTCCAACAGTTACAGTTTTATGTATAGACATCTAGACTCTAACTCAGCAAAAGTAATTAGGCTACTTGGCTTAAAATGTTTGAAATGTTAACTCTATCAATTCACCATACTTCATCAGGTTTGGCTAGGAAGGAAATGAAAAGACAGGGAGCTGAATAGTTAGGAAGTCCTGGTATGAATCAGCTGGAAACAGTAGTTGTGTTCTGCAGAATATAATACTTTATAACGCTGCATATTTGAATATTTAGAATTCTTAGGCATGTAAAATTTTGGTGTTTGACTTATAAAGACTTGGAACAATCAAAAGGCAAGTGCACATCAGTTTTTAATTTGCATATTTCCTTATGCCCTTTTTATGGTCCAGGAATATTTTTCACTCCAAGTCTTTTTTTTTCCTTTTTTTTTCTTTTTCTCATTGCAACACAGTCCTGCAACTTTATCAGATCTAGTCATGAAAATCTCTGTTGTTGAGTTGTTTTGCTGTATGTGTTTAGAATGATTATTATCTGGCTCATTAATTTCTCTTTAAAAAGAAAACCATGAATATGAGACCTCTATAAAGTATCTGCATATTAAACAATACAATCTGCTGTAATATAATAAGATGCACACATAATACACAGGCACATACACTTCGTAGCAAAACACAGCTTTTACTGTAGTTACATTGAATTTAATTTTATGTATGCTAAATAATCGTGTATTAACAAGCAAGGGTCAACAGTTAACCAACTTTATGAAAGCCAAGTAACCATAAAAGTGAAACATTTCAAATTTGTGGGAACCTAGTAGCTATTTTCAGAGAGAGAAAAAAAAAAAAAACAACAAAACCCCTGCTTAGGAAATAGCTAAGTAATTAAAAGTGACTTTATGGAAGGCAAACATTTTAAGGTGTAGTTCCTTTTCAGCTAGGGAATTCAATGTGAAGTATTTAGCAGCCCCCTTACAAATTGAAGAACTGCTGAATTTGGACTGTATCTTTGGAACCTGATGGTGTGAGGGTCTAAACAGGATATAGTTCTTAGGGGCTGCTAGAGGCAAATGATGCTCAATATTCATCTGAAAGAGCCATGGACTTTTTTCTATGGGGAACCTTGTACACAAAGACCCCATAATAGTTCCAGAGCTTCCATGCGAGTTTCACTCATCCTAGGACTCACTCCTGCCTACATTTGAAGTATATCAGAACAGAAAACAACCGAAAATGAGCTGCAGCCAGCAAAGCAATCCAGTGATGTGCAGTAAGTCTCCCTCTGTCCTGGGAACTACTCAGAGACACAATGTAAGGAAGACGCAGAACAATTGCTTTGGCAATGACAGAGGCAACTGCTTCCCAGATTTTGTTTGTCCAAAGGCCCTTTATTCCTTTCTTCTTTATGACTATCTGTCTAGGCATTGCGTACAATAAAGAGCAATCACAAGAGCCCCGGGAAAAATTAAAGACAGAAAATGAGATGTCACTGCCAGCAGAGCAGTTTGTCAATGCTGCAGATTGTTCTTCAGGAGCTCTTGGGAGAAAGACTTACATAGGGAAAAGAAGTTATGAGCTGGATGAACTAAGCAGCAAAATCCACTCTAAAATGCCATTTCTTCACCATAAATATCCACCAGCATCCACGCCCTTGAAACTTTTCTCTTATTTCTGTCTATGATCACTAGACTGCTTAGATCATCCTGCCATCATAAGCAGTTCCGAAAGTAAGACTAATACAATGAAAACCTATATGACTGCCTCACACTATATTCTTTCAATCCACTGTGAATAGACTCTCATGGTCCTTGAGCAGCACTGAGCTACCAAAATCCATTCCAGTTTCCTGCCTGCAATTCATGAATCTCCTGTCAGGGTGCAATGTTGCCAGGGCTGGTGGCAGTGGGGGCTATGGGACAGACCAGGTAGGGATCTTCTCCAGCTGCCTTTTTCTGCCGTGAAGAGCAGAGGATTATGACAAGGAACACCAAGAACTACTCCCATGTGTCAGTGCACAGAGGAGGAAGTTCGACCCAGGATTTCTCAAAACTACTTTGGGATCCAATGTAAATGACCATAAATACTGGTCAGAGAGTAGAAATGCACTGGGAAGGAGAAAATGAAGCAGCAAGAAAGATACTTCCAGTAACTCCGAGTGTCATGCTCACTGCCCTGTCTCTGTGTTAATGTCCTTGTAGCAGTGAGAAGCAGTCTGTCAGAGGACATCAGGAAGGAGTTTCTCGTGTTAGGCTGTATGCTGCAACAGCAGGGCCGAGTGAGCTCTGATACAGTGGGATTGCCCAAATGCATTGCTGGTTGCTGGGGTGATAGGTATCTGAGATAGGCTTGTATGTGGTGATTTATAAGTGGAACAGAGAAAGTCTAGGATAAAGAGTCTGTTGCAAGGTGGAGAAACATGTGAAGAGACGGCTGTCAACGTTATGGTAGAGAAGTTATTCACCTAGCAATCATTAAGATATAGTCTTGCTGCTTTTGTCTCCCAAGAAAGTTTTCTGCATTGCCTACTAGAACTAAGTGCTTATGAACACAAATGTGTTGCCTATTAAAGGGCATGCAATGAGTGTATTTTACAGAATTCCGAAATGTTATGTGGAAGGACCAAACAAGTTATGTAATTATGTTTATCATTTTAATAACTATCTCAGCTATTTAAGCCCAACTTATACTACTGTCTACTATATCTTATAGCAGGCTTCTGGTAACATGCCCTGGATTTGCTGAAAGCCCTCCACAACATCTACAGAGATTCTGATATCATGGTCTGGTGAGCTGTACCTCTACTATGAGTGGAAGTTGAGGACTATATATAACTGGACTTGCTGAATACAGAATAGGCCCTCAGAAAGTATGTCCAGACTTCAGACACTAACACATGGTTTCACAATAGGAAAAAGTTCAATAAATGCCACTGGTCAGGTCACAGCACCGATTCTCATCCCTCCTGCCTCTCCATAACTCTGCAGAAGTTACAGCCACTGAATTAAGGGTGGAGGTTTAGTTTTGGAACAGAATAGTCTCATTAAGTATATTTCACCCATGTTTCTAACATTGTAAATCTGTTTTAAAGTGCTGTGAAATTTAAAGCCACATAAGCAAATATAATGAAATATACTGAAAACATGTCCATTTACACAGACCTCAATAACGTTTCTAAAGATTTCACATCATTTCAATGATACTATTTATCACATACATACACTTAAGCAATTAATTTTGCAGCCATAGATACTTAAGGGGTAATAAAATAGGAATCATCTTGGTAAGGTAACAATCCAGTTGCAGATCCCAAATGCATCATCCACAAGTACATGAGCCACTTATTATCAGTATATTAGGCAAATGTGAATTGGAATTAATTTCACCTTTTCTTGCTTTCCCCATTGTGCTTGGCGCTTCCTTATGCTTAGTTCAGATGCTGAGCTGAGAAGCTCAGAGAACACCCTAGCGTGAAGGAGTAATAACTGTTTCAGCTCGAGAACAGAAGGTGTGATATTGCTAATGTTTAATGTCTTCTAAACTGGAGATGGAAAAAGAGCTCTATGTGTGTAAGCGTCAAACAGCAAAGAGGGGGATAAAAGAACAGATTAAATTTTTGTGGAACAGCAAAAATCTTAAAAGCGAAGGAAACTTAAGAACCAGCTTTGAGTATCTGAACAAAGTTGGTGACCAGAATAAGATGCCTCAAAGAAAGACTGTGAAGCAAGCCACACTGCATCTAAAAAGTCACACAGAAGAACTGGGAACACTTTCTCTGTTTCTATGGAAAATCTTTCTCTATTGCTGTGAAGTAGTGCATTTGATAGGCTAGATCAAGTAATAGCAAGCCAAGAGTTGTAATTAGCATCTGTTGATGGTTCTCCCTGGAAATAGTAACCATTTAAGAGTTTCACCAGTGAGTAGAGGCTTTTAAGGTACTACAGAAGATCCTTGGAAACACAGGGAATGCTGCCATCAGCAGCCTCTGGGATTACCTGACCTTCCACCTTGCTCTGTTTTCCACATGTCCAACTGGCACTCCCAAGGTTGTATTACCATCCATTCTATATCAAGTAGAAAAGTGCTGCATAGCAATGTGTCTTTCAGGACTTCCTGCCAGCATGGTTTCAGAATAAATATCATTTCTTTAATCACCTGGGAGTATTTACGAGGGTAAATGTTGCAGGTTTTCATAACCTTTACAATGAAAATTCAGGTTCAGTAGTAGTTACTCCAAGGCAATTACAGAATATTTGCATCTTAATGGCAAGAGCCATCACCTTAAAACAGAGAAGATAGCACCATAAGGAGAACAGGAGGGTAGAAAGCTTTTTAATGTTATAACATGGATGAAGTCATTCATTATTTAGCTGGACTGAAAATAAAGGAATGATTTAGAAATTTCCCTTCAGAGTGATTACTATGTGTGTCATTAGTTTCACAAACACACACAGTTCAGAGCCAAAAGCAGAAGACAAGAGGCTCACTAGCTTCAGGAGATGAGAAGAAAAGAGATCATGGACTGATGTCTGCAATACTTCAGCACTCAGCCACCTGCAAAGTTACTATAGACTCTTTGAGATTCAACACTGTCAATGGACATTCCAAAATCTCAGAGGTAAGGTCCCAGAAGCATTAACCAGTTGCATAACACCTTTATGTGTCTCAAAATCTTCCATTGCCACTGTATCATTTTCCATCTTTTTTTATATGTGCTTTCCACAGTTTCACTCCCCAATTTTCTTTTAGGAGTGAATCTACTATAGCTTTCCATCTGAATTTCTCTTTGCTGTCTACAATGTGGTTTTGCTTTAGAAAATAATACATCTGTTGCCCCAGTAAAAGTTACATAATTCTTCATTTAGCCATACAGTTTTGCTCTCTCTTTTATGTTTTCCTTCTTATCGGTATGCGCACCATCTGTGCCTCTACTACAATGTTCTTACATGGCCTCCAGGCTTAGTTAGTGATTTTAAAGTTTTATTACTTTGCCCTTCAGTCTCATGTTAATCATTTTACTCACTGTTTTAAAACTCTACCTTTTCAAACCTTCCTGTTATCGTGTCAACCACAGAGAAATTCATCCCTCTCCCCCGATATGATATCAAACCTTATTGTATGACAATGGCTGGTGATCAATGGAAATACTGTAATAACAAGAACTAAATCCAGCTGTTATATTCCGTAGAATGTAAATTTATTAATTACAATAGAACATGATAGCTTTCCAAGAACTCAAGGTAAGAGGCATACAAGTGAATCTAAACAAAGAAATGCTTTTAATACAAGCTAGGTCACTTTTTCTAATTTAATGATTAAGAGATCTCAGACAATTCTTATGGCTCATGTATGTGACAGCAGCTGTAAATACATACTTACAGTTGTGCTAAAACCCCTCAATCTCTAGTAATGTGTATTGTAAATTCTGCAAATTGACCCTTAAATTTACATTCTGCCCAGTTCAGCTAGGGACATTTTGAGACTGGGAACTAGTGCAAATGGATCAGAAGGAATACTAGAACTCAGAAGGGCTGGACAATACTCAAAACTAGAACAGTTTTGCAGAAAAGCTGGGTCACATTCAGTCTGCAAGAGGAATGGAGTTTTTCTGATTAAGGCACTGAGCAGCAAGATGAAAGTGTAAATCCTAGCTCTGCCAGAGGTTGTATGTATGTCCCTGGGCAAGTCACATCACATTTCTGTGATTCGTGTCTGCAGCTACCAAAAGTGGATCATTATTTTTCCTTCCTCAAGCATTTCTGAGAGTGAAAGCTCTTTTGGAGTTGGATTTTTTCCAACCGTATGTTTGTAGGAGACCTAACACAACAGCATTTTATCTAACAGATTTCCAGATGTTACCATAGTATAGATAATTAAGGCTTCTACTTAATGCAGCATAAAAAAAAAGAAAAACTGTAAATGATCTTTTTAATTTTTCTTCAGTAATATAATCTGGGAATAATACACACTGGAATATCTAGATTTATAAATTTGTTGTTATAAAGGCACAAATGAGAGCACAATCACGACCTAATCATTCTGAAAGGATTTACTATCTAAATATAATTTTGTTCATTGCTGGTTTTAAGTTTGTAGAACATGAAAGCAAGAGATTCTTTGTTCTGAGACTGGTGAACACATTAACATTTATTGTAGAAATATCAACAAGTTTGCAAGAATACAGACTGCTCCTTTTATCCCCTACCTGAATTCTTGAGTGAGAGTAAGCGGAGGACTCCCCTATCAAGTTATTCTCAGTAGTGACTCTGTTAATTTCTGATGCCTTTTTTCATATTAAATATGATTAAATTTTATTATCTCCCACGAAATCCTCTTCACTGTTTACATTAAAAGGACAAACAACTAAGTCTTTCCTATGTAAATGATAAAAAATAAATAAATATAAATAAACAGAATTTTATGCCATTTTCATCCAATTCCATCTGTTCAGTTTGTATCATCATCATCGTTCCAGTACATTCCTACTTCTTTTCCATGAGAAATAATGAAAATCTAAGTTGAAGAAATCGTTATTTATATAAAAGCCATTTTCCCACCCAAGGCCTTCAGCAAGGATTATTTTAAACACAAATCTAGTTACTTATGAGAACTGCAGCAGCTGACTACAATGTAAATGAATATACACATAAAAATTTGGAAGAAGCCAATTCCAAGGTGGCTTTACCAATACCATAAAAAAGATAGCTCCATGCTAAATTTTCAGATATCCATATTTGCAGGTATATGTGCACAAAGAATCAGACTGATGGTTCTATATAAAATTATCTGTTCTGGAAAATAAAGCTGGATCTGGTCAGGTGTGAAACACATCACCTATTGTGGAATAACAGCCTGTAAAGCTCAGCACTGCATTATGAGCAGCTCTCCTCAGATCCTAAATAACAGCAATCCATTTGCTGAGCTTGGTCTGAATTATAGATCCTTTCAAAAGGACAATAATATTTGTTGATTTTTCATTTCTCACAACTCTGTTTTCTGAAATGACTGCAAGCTGCCAGCATGGTGTGCTGCCATTAAATTAGATGAAATCGTCTCCTTGCTTTTCTGAAGGACCTGAAGCTGGGAAAATTTCAGTCTGGTCTCCCACCCACGCATTCTCATCCTGTTCCCCTCGTCCACATAGCATATGCTTCAGGTCAGGCCAGCTCCAGTGAAAAGACACACGTCTCCTGAATGAATTCATTCAGCAAGAGTGAAATGGTTAGTGTGCTATAAAGCCATGCATAGTATTTGTAAATACTATAGCCTAGATTTCAGTTAAGAAATCACGTATTGTTACACACAGTTGGCACCTTCCAAGTATGGGGCAGTGTAACTAATGCAGTATTAAATGGTCCTGAGATTAAAGCTAATATTTATTTTTTAATAAGGACATAAATTCTTTGAGCTATAAGATCAACCATGTAATTGCACTGCTTTGTAAGAGTTGCCTATTTAAGCACTATTGTTTAGGGCATGGTTACATTGAGAAAAAGACAATGTGGGAGTCTCTATGTGTATAAGCTCTCATTAGAACAAACAAACAAAATATCCACCCAAAACAAAAGCCACTTCCATTGTAAAGACTTCTAGGAAACCAAAATCTATTTTTACCAAAACACAAATTCATAAAACTCAGCCTGACTTTAGTATATCTTTGTGGGGTTCTTTCTTTAAAATATAAACCAGTCATTTTTCTAATCAAAGTCAGGCAATGAAACATCCTGGAGCCTGTCACTAGAAGTAACAGTTTGGGGTCAAGCTGTGATTTATTCTTTTTATCATTCTTGTTTTCTGAATACAAGAAAAATAATTCACTGAAGTCCTGTTTACAAACTTCACTGCGATTTATGCAAAGTGGAGAAGAATTTAACTAGTGCTCTTTGCAACGACATGGTTGCATTTCTGAACTCTCCTAGATGACAGGCCAGATCTCCTCTCTGGATAAGATCTGTCCTGCTCCAGCACCGGGATACTGTGAGTATACCATGGCTTCTCTTTGACAGCAGAAACCAACATTATAAATGGAAGAGATATACACCCACCTGTCTTTCCTCCCCTGTCAGAGAGACATAATCCAGCATACACCAGAACCTGGGAACACAAAGTAGATGTAAACCTTTTCAAGTTCACTTTGGATTGTACGAGACTGCTCAAGAAGCATTAGAGAAAATCTCCTGCTCTCCAGAGCCTTTATGCACTGCTACAGGTCCTGTCTAAGCTGCTGATGACCAGACATATTGTCGGCTAAAGTTCTAGTTTCAAAATACCAGTTTTGAAATATAAAGTAGGTTTCTGAAATTGCCTGCATGAGGACGAAATAAGGTCATACAAAATAAGATTATCAGACCTTTATTTTTCTGTGATATTTATTTCTTTAATAACACTTCCCTGACAAATTACTTTCTTAAGCTGCAGCTGCATGAAAGATACTCTCGATATAAATGAGGGCTATTTCTTCACCACCATAGGTGCAGTTATCTCTACTTGCACCAGCTGACTTTTGTCACTTGTGAATTTGCTCTCTTCCTGTTGAATGTCAACTACAGTCTTCTTAAGTCAGAAATTTCTTTTAGTTCCAAAACTATTTGTATAGCTCAGAATAATTACAATTCCAGCCACTTGCATGGGACTAAATTAGTTTTTGAATGATTCTGCCAGGATACCAAATAAAACTTTTGTGTTAAATAGTCTGTTTACTTTTAATACGGTTGATTATTCAAGCTACTTATTAAATGCATTAACATAAGTTAATTGTGCTGACACAGAACACAGTGATTCAGTACTTGTAAAAGTCACTAATTAGGTATGTAATACCTTGATAAACCTTCAAAACACTTTCTTAAATTGGCTGCTACAAAATGAGAGTGCATATTCATTTTTCCTTTATTTAATAGATTTTATTTGGGCTGTACATGGTGGGCTTCCTGACCATGAAAAAAACAAGTGTAAATTAGAGAAAAGTGAAAGATGGGCAGCAAAACATGAGAAATAGTTTAGCAGGCACAATTTATGAAGTGACAGAAATGAATGTAAAGTGTACAGTTGAGAGAAAAAGGGCAAGACTAGATATGATAGCTGTATAAAACTGCTTCAGGAGAAGTAACATAAAATATGGAAAGGAATTACATCAAGTGATCAGGGTTAATATAATAAGGAGTAATGGGCTGAAACTTGAAGAAAAAAAAAATAATTTAAGTTAGAGGTAAAGAATAATAGTGCTAAAACTGAGGACAATTAGACAACAGAAAGATGTGCCAAGAGGGGTAATTGGGGGACCACCACAAAGAGTACTCTAGAGGAAACTAGATAAACATATACAGGCCTAACACTAAATATAAATCCTGCCCTAGTGCAGAGTGTTAAACTAACCTGGTAACCTTTTGAGCTACAGTTGAACATGATTTAGTTGAGCTTTGATTTAGCAAGTTTTAGAGAGTAATTTCCAGACCTGAATTCCTCCTGGCAAGCCTTAATAAGGAAATGAAGACTGACAAAGCTAAATATGGAAACTTGACAGAGAATGCCAGACAGAAACGAGAAGAAACAAAATTCAAAAGAAGCAAACATATCTTCCATAGCCATATGCTGTAATCATAGTCACTGCATTACTCATCTGGCAGACACAGCTTCATGCAGAGACACATGTTCTGATCTTTGCGCGTGCATATTGTGACATGCACGTGTATCTCATTACACAGGGTTCCAAAACAACAGCCCAACAGCTTCACAAGTGTAATGAAGCCCTGAGCAACACTTCCAAATATGCGTTAAGTACTGAATGTGTACTTAGCCAAGGTAAGCTGGAATTTCATCTAATTTTTAAATCTTTACCTAAAATCACCCTGGCACTAAGTAGAAGGTTTAAAGTGCTTTTCTGTGGTGTGGAATATACAGTAGCTCTATTATAAGCCCATGATAATTCATGAACAGTTCTACCCCTCATCTTAATCTGTGATCTAATTTGAGATCTCATTTTCTTCCACCCTTATCCCATCTCCCCCTACATTACCCTCCAAATAAAATATGCTCACAGAATACCAGAATAGAAATAGAAGTCTCTAAATCTTTCAGAAGCATTTATAGAGCTTCTGTGCACTGTGGCATGCATTCAACTGACAGCCGCTGCATGCCTTTGTGTTCTCATTCATTAGACATTGCTGTCTGGAATAAAACTGGCATAGTGCAATTCTTTATACCCTAATGATCCTTCTGCTCTTTCACTTGCTTCACAAGGTAGATACTTTGTAGGTATATAATGAATAATGTGTAAGGTATTGCTCTAGTTAACTAGCAAAACATCAAATTCTGCAGAACCTTCTTACAATTTAAAAAAAAATAAGTACCTGAGTAGTTGGTTGGGGTAGGTCAGTTTGTTTAGGGAAGGAACAGGCATTCAGAGACACATTTAGGGTAAGTGAAATAATGGCCTTTCTCTGACCCTCAATATTTAATGAATTTCAAGCATTTTCTGTAAAGTAAAAAAGGAGCAAGGGTGCAACTGGGCAGCATAAAATGGCTGAGGTTCAAGACAACACAAGTTGGGAGAAGAAAATAACTTTGTCAGTCAAAGTTTCAAAAAATATTTACGGAACTTATAGTTTTGAGAAGTCCATCACTATACATAAACTTAAATGCTTTGCCTTTATCTAAATACAAAGGAGGTCACCATGTCATTCCCGCTAGCAAATGAGAGTTTTTATGTCATCCAAAAAAACGTCAGCTTCCAAAGAATCAGAAATGTTTGTGATAGATAGCAATAGTACATTTTTAATTTCTCTAATATCCTTATTAAAAATCCTCCTTAGACAATATGGCAGTTAACAATATTAAGAAAAGCCATGATTTCTAAAGTAATGACTTACAAAATCATCCACAAGTCATGCCAGCCGATTTTTATACCTGCAGGCGTACTCCAGATCTTAGCAATAATATATGTTGTGTTTATTAGCAAATCTCTGATACAACATGTACATTTTCAGTCTTGAGTAGTTGTGACTTCTGCAGCAATGCAAATAAAGGAGCTGTTCCTCTTTGCTGCATGGTAATAAGCACCATTTCCTGCATTGCATGCATTCAGGACCCACTGGCCTTGAGCCTATCTATGTCCTTGGGGAAGAGAAAACAAAAATGACACAGCGTGTATAATTGTGGCAGTGGACTCTCAAAAGGAGACACTGCAGTGGTAGATTCCATAATGCAAAGATTAAAGTTGATTCCTCTCACAATCTTAAAAGCAAAAATATAGTCTGACTTTTTTCTCCTTAAGTCTACCATTTGCCTCAGTAAAATTTTATTTAGGTGCTTGGATGACATTTTATGAGACTAGAAGGGTTTCTAAGATTCAGCAGGGAAGGATGACTCTGAGTTGCATTTTGTAATTCAGTCATTCCTAAGAAAATTGAGGTTAACTCCGTTGTATTTTGTGTACTTTGTTATATATATATACACTTAGGTATATGCATTCTTGGACCAAATTTATACTGTCTGGAGCACATAAGGTGCACTCCTGGAGCACATCTTCATGTTCAATTTCACCCCAAAGAAACCCAGATCACACAATGAGACAACTCTGTGATACAAACAAAAGAACGCTGGGTGGGGATGGTGACAAGATTCAAGTCAAAAGTGCACTCCTAAACCAAAACTGAAATCCAATGAGAAGCATCTTGTAGTGGTTTGAGATTCCTGTAGGAGTAATAGGAGCTACTAGGATTCTCCAGCAATTTCTCAGCACTATTCCTACAAACTCCTTTAAGATGTTTTGGCAAAATATTAGCCTTTCTACATTCCACATACTTTTGTTCTCTTGCTTTGTATTGTGGTCACAGGAGATTCATCTAAGAGTCATGACCCCATTGTATAAGGCCTTGTGTAATACTAATTAAATATGCTAATTATATACAATATGCATAGGTGCACATACATATGCATTGCAGATCACTGCAGCAATGTACCTGTGGGTAGATTCATCTAGCCAAACCTAACTCCTATAAAGTCAGGTAGCTACTCTTGGTGAGTCATCTTGTCTCTCCATAGCAGTGGAGAGGAAAAGACGCACCACCAGAAATACGTTTAGTCCCTTCTCAAATGTGTGTCTAAGACAAGCAGACCAAAACACCTGCCAGAAATGCTTTTTTCTCTTATTAACCCACCATAAAGGCTAATGATCACTATCTTGTCTAGATAAGTTTTCAAAGTTCCTACCTTTCAATTTTCTTATTTCTACAAGAATGTGGTATTTCAGGTCAGTGAAAACTGGTTTATTGTTATTAAAAAGTGTCACTCTCATATTTGCCTGTCACATGGTGGGATTTGCCACCACATAGCCTTAACTTTGTGTCAGAGCCTGAAAAATATTGACTGCACTAAAAAGTCTAGGTGCTTCCTTTCTACGGTAGAACTGGAGAATACATTACCAAAAGTTAAGGTACTGATTCTTCTTTTTCTTCCCAGAATACTAAACCCACCAGGCTATATAACAACTAAACTGGCTTCTGTTAAAATACACCGTTTCTGCGGTGAAAACAGTCTATCTTCAGAATGTTAATACGTGCGTTAGTTGTACATTATTTTAGCATTCCCCCTCATGCAGTTGCCAAACCCTCTGGCAAAAAGCACTCAAACATCAAAGGTCATTTGGGCCAATGGTTACTTTTGTCAGCTGGGTAGTTTCTTTCACTTGGCTAATTAATCATGCTCTGCATATTTCTCAGCATAGGCCTGTCTCAGGGACACAGCATGTGTCATTGGTACTGGCTTTGTTAAAGGCACAGAAAAGAAAGCAATTTGCAGATAATACAGAAATAAAAGGTCAATATTGGACATTGCATAATTGACTGAATAGACAATAGAAATGTTTTGCTTTTCTTGGAACTCAGATGTTACCTAGTGGGAAATAGAGAAGAACAAGCAGATAAATATGGAAATCTGGTAGTTTAAATCCTACAGTCCTCTAGGACTGTAGTAATAATTTTGTAAAATTACTTTCATAGTTTGTCTGCTGTATAGTTGGCTTTTATACTGTAATTTAAGTTAGGAAAGCAACATATATTTTGAAACATGGAAGACTGAAAGACCTAAGATATTGAGGACATAACTACAAGCAGAAAGTCTAAAATTGTGACAGCATTTTGAAGATTTATATATTCTTCTGAGAAAAGATACATTTTCGGTTTTGGGCAGATTTTATATAGGCGCGCATCAAAATGCCCAATTTGTCATGCAGTTACATGCTGTCTAGAGTTTATTTTGCAACAGGAGTCAATCTAAGCTTAGCTTAGCATTCTTTTACTATTGTGAACGCAAAAAAACCAACGTATTTATACATGTGGGAACTCCAAAAAACTTGTTTTCCTGTGCTCCTTTCCAGTTCTTGACTCACAAAGCTATCCTCTTCTTTCCATGGGACAGCACTAGTAACTGTAGAGCTCTGCTTAGAAATATGTCTTCCAAACCTAAAGAAAATGGTAAAGGATTTGCAGGTAATGATGATCAATATATCACCATTTAATTAACAAACACAGAAGAGGTGGAAACTTCTACTATTATTCCTGATCAGTGTTTTTCAGGTGCTTGTTATCCTCTTTCCAAATTCAATCTGTTCCCAGATAGGGCTAACACATTATTCAGCAAATGTTAAAAAATACAGAAATATTTTATTTGAAATACTGTTGCTATTCTGTGTTTTCACATTTGGCAATATCAGCAGTGGGTTTTGTAATCTGTATGAGCCTTCTCCTGAAAATATGATGACATCTGGACTAACTTAAGCTTTTGAAAATATGAAGAATTACTTATGTTGTTTAGCTGGAAATAACTTCGGACCCTCTCAGCCCACACGGATGAGGAGACAGTGAGTGCACCATCTCCACAGGATGAGAACTAGCTTGCAGTAAAGGCTGTAAGGATTTGAGGACATCTTTCCTACAGGGACAATTACCAGGTATGTTGGAGGAAACTCACGCAATGAAATTAAATATGGAAATCTTAGCCTCTTCTCTCTCTCTCAGACTTTGTAATAGTAATTTAAAAGCCTACACTCTCTTGCCCTGAACATTCTCTTGCCTGACAAGTACGGTGACAAAGCCGAACGGAAAACAGTCTCATGCAGGAAGGAGACAGTAGTCCAAGGCTGGACCAAGGAAGGGCAGCAGGGGGAAGGTGAGCACTGCTTGGAGGACGAGGCTGAGGCATCCCGGGAGACAGGACTAAGGGAGGGAAGCTTTGAGGAAGGCAGAGGAGAAGTAATGATACTAGAGAAAAACAAGCAGAGGAACACATACTCAACAGAACATAAGCCCAGAGCTTGGAATAGAAAAAAGGACTACAGTTTTAGGTTTTCTCTGCTACCGGCTGAAAACTGTGAAGCCTCCTATAAAGCATCTTGCCCCTAGCTAAATGTTGCTACACTGAGGAAGGGATAGCTCTTCTATCCAAAACTCAGTCAGCAGAGAAGATCTAGGTCTCTGGAACAGAGATAAAGACTGCAGTAGCCAAATGTTTAATTTTCTTTTTTTTTTTCCTTTTTTTAATGACAATTTCAACTTAGGAAGTTAAAATATCAAAAAGATCATTGTTAATGATTAGGTAAGAATTGGATCCCATGTATGATTTTAATTTGCCTACTGCTGGCTAAGGATGTTGCAGATATGGTTATATTTATTTACATGTTGCATACTGTTTCTTTTTTTCCACAGGAACTCAATGTCACTAACAGTAATAAATGACTAGCGGTCTTTAAACAATATTACTATTTTATAGTGTATTTATGTGCTTATTTACATGTGCTTTTTTATGTATTTATATGTTATATATTTATCTTCACTGTTTAACCATTGTCTTGTGTCGTGTTTACTGCACATTATTAAATTCCTGCTGTGAAATTAGAGCATTATTAATTTCCTCAGAGGGTTTTCTATAGCTATCTGCATTACAGTATCTCAGTGCTTGGTAGTTACTCTGTTCATATCATTGCAGTGGTGGCTGAGATCAAAAGAAACCAAACCCCATTCTACAGAAACCTCTGTATTTTTAACATAGAAATATTCATGTCAAAAAAAAAGGCAAATATTTTTCCCTATGTCATTTGACAGCCTCTGACTTACTAGTTTTGATAATTTCTTTCTATATTGTGTAATACATTCACAGCAGTTACAAAGATAAATCCAGTGTCAAGTGGAATTGATGGTTTGCTCTGCAAGCTGGCAAATCTAAGCTGTGGTAGCTTTGCCACGGCGAGAGAAGAAGCCGTAGGAAGAGGCTGATCTACAAGGATGGTCTCAGAGGAGGGTTCAAAAAAAAACAACCAAACAAACAAAAACTTTCCATTTCCAGAAGCATCAAATTTTAATGGATGCTGAAGAAACAGATTTACTGCCACTGCTGCAATCAGAGGCAAGGCAAGAGAGATAGAAAGAACAAGATATTTTCAAGAGAAGTTTCACTACTTCACAGCCACATTTAGTGCCCTGCATCTCCGAGATTTACTCACAGCAGAAGTTAGTTTGTCTCTGCAGGACCTCAACCAAGGCAGAGTAGACAGTGGGGCATGAACACATTGCAATTCTCTCTTATCCCTACTCTTCTTCTACTGACCCACTCCACTGCCTTTTTTTCTGTTGCTTGAAGCTAAAGCTAGATACCCCATTGACAAAAAAAAATATGTCATTCTGTAGTTGCAGTTTGTCAAGATCTCTGTCAACTTCCTTTTGCTCAGTATCAAAATCTACTTATTGTAAAAGGTAATAAGCACTTACCTTTGTAACTGCATTAGTTATGTTGAGCTTTTCTCTTCCTTGTAATATTAGCTGATACAACAGTTGTTCCCAATAACTCAGTCCAATTGTTCCTTTAAAAGACAACAGTAATTGACAATCAGCTTTCATTATTTCAAGTGCTTACCTTTCAGCCTTGCTAAATATTTTCTTTTTCCTTCTTACTTAACAAGTTCAGTTTGAATCATTGTATAAATTGGTTTGTTGTTTTTGTTTTTAAATAATCCAGTTAAAAGCCATTTTGCCCATATATAAATGCTGTTCAAAACCGCGGGGGTGGCTATGAAAAAAGCTGTCAGAGGTACAAAGAAAACTGTTCATCTGTCATATATAAAGGCACAAAATGGAAAAGTTAAGATTGAGTAGTAAGGAAGGGTCAAAGAAACTTCAGAGGAGTCAGATTAGAATGAGCCAGAGGGAAACAAATTGGAGTGGTGGACACTAAGACAGGTTTTCAAAGGAAAATGAATAGAGAATGTCTTCATATGTCTAACATACATATTTTCATTTAGATTAGTATCTCCCTGTTATACTCACAAGGCACTGCTTTTTTCCAGAAGTGCCTCATGCGTAGAATATTGATTTTTTTTTTCCTTCCTAAAGTAACACATTTGAAACAGTGAATTCTGTAGAGAAAATAGAACAATTGTCTTCTAAAACTCATTTTAGCTTATTTAAGTTTAAATCAGCAAGACTCACAGTTGGGGTAGATAGCAAAATAACACTTCTATCATTCTGGTGGGTATACATGGAAAGAATTCAAATAGCAACATTAAAGAAAATGGTAAGCTTGTTTGTTCATGGTGAGGAACAGCAAGAGGAGAAATGGCAGCCATCATTAAGCAAACACAAGGAAGAAGGCAATCAAACAGGGAGCAGAAAAAACATAGGAAGAGTTTGAGGAGGAAAGGCAAAGGATGGAAATATTCAACTGCTCCTCAGAAATGTCTTAGATTCAATCCACTTTCAGCTTTAGTCTGCTAGTTAACTCCAGTGGTGGTTGTGGATAGCTATGGTCTGGGCTGTTAGAGTGTCTGTATTCATCAGAAGACACAATCCTTAATTTGCCATTGGTTTAAAATTTACTGGACATGAAAGAATTGTGAGGACACAAGAATTTGGGGTTCCCTTTATTTCTAAGGGTATCTGAAGGAGCAGAATCGCTGATGGATTTGCCTGGACTTGGCAAACTCCTTGTGATTAGCAGCATGGTAAAGTGGCCACAGCCTCAGTACTGGATACTGCATATATGGGGACCAAAAAGTCCACGCATCTGTCCAATTGTGTCTCCTTATAAAATGGAATGTATGTCACTGCCTTATTAGAACCCCTTAAACGCAACTATTCATAACAACCCTATGAGATCTGGATGGGATATTAAAGTCCATTGCTGGTATCCTCCGTAATGCATATTCACTTAAGACAGAAATTTTGCAGGTTTGTCTGTGCAACGTTAGGAACTTGCAGCAGCAAGTTTCAGTGCTGTTTATTAAGCTATGCTCAAGATAGATGACCTGCAGAGCCTGCTGTGGAGTTGAGTGTATGTGTACTGCAAACTGAATGCTGCAAGGTTTTTACAGCAAGTCTCTAAAGAGTCCTGCTAAGCATGTAGGAACGTGGGTTTTGAAAAACTTTATAATCTGGTCAAATCAGTATAAATGATCACACAGAAGTAATGGCCACCTTTATGTCCTCAAGATTAGTCCTCTGGAATTGAAATCCACTGTCAAAAACAGCGACAACAGGGCTTTTTAAAGAAACAACTGGAGATGCTGTAACTTAGCTCTTTATCTAACGTCAGTCTTGAAAACATTATGAAACATTAACTGCAAGCTCTATTGCTAACTCTGCTTATGATAAATAAAAGGAGAGCATGCAGCCATCAAATTACTACAATTTGCTGCTTCCCTTGCCACAATCTGGTGTTAAATTTTACCCAGCATTTCTTACTCAGGTGACACACTGCAGAGAATAGAGAAGAAAACTCTTCCTTGTTCAATTTACTGAAAGCTTGCAAACTTTATATCTCCAGAGAAAGCCTGGTCAAACATCCACTGCTCCTTGAAGTAGGACATTCTTTTTTTAATTTTCTTGCTTATTTTTGCATATTTTTTTTTAATTTATTCCTTCATTAGCTCATTTATTTACTCATCAATTGAAAGATTATTCTTATTTTTCTTAAAACAATACTCAAGTCTTCATGTTAATGTAAGGTTTAGGTTTGTAAGTTTTTTAAAGTGGGACCCTTTTTTTTTTTTTATTAAAAAAAGGATTTCCACACTAAATTAAACAGAAAGCGAGGGTTTCAGTCCATTGAAGCAGGAAGAGCAATATTAAAACAGTATGAGTAGTCTGATGCAAAAGGTAAGTGCATGGCCCAGACTGATCTTTGAAGGTTTAATGGGATTTTCATTTCTAATTTCACATTGAAGGAGAGCTCATT
The DNA here is from genome assembly GCF_032191515.1 of Phaenicophaeus curvirostris. NCBI lineage: Eukaryota > Metazoa > Chordata > Aves > Cuculiformes > Cuculidae > Phaenicophaeus > Phaenicophaeus curvirostris. Next base: position 123,708,602 of record NC_091392.1, on the reverse strand, counting down.
TTTCTGTTTGTGGCTCAGGATGTACAAAATAAACATGTCCCTATGAGAAAAAAATTGTCTTCGGTACAAACTGTGAGTCACGGCTCACTTGAAGAGAGCAATAGTAAGGACGCAGTGCCATCTACAGGCTCTGTTCCTGCATCCCGGGACAGGACTAGTTACCATGGTCATCTCCTTCAGCCACTGTCATGTATAACAAAAAAAAAAGTGTCTCCAAGCAGTCTGCAGTATCTATCTGAACACCTGCTGGAAATACTCGGAATGAATTTTGCATTTTCCATTCTTTCTTCTGGCTATGGGATCTTTCTATCTTGTCCAAACGTCTTAGGGATTCTCAGAGGAAGGAAGAGTATTTTATTTTGCATTTTTTAAATGGAATGTCTGCAAGGCTACACAGCACTCTGAGAGCAAAAGTTTTCATGTTGAAAGGGAAATAATTCTTACCCTAAGAATTTGTGTATTTTCTTTCATATATTTTTATGCCTCCAGGAAAATTTTCAGTTACACAAAAAATAGATAAGCACAACTAATCATGAAACTGAATTTATATTTTTCTCTTATTCGATTCAGGATTCTTCCATATTCTGAGTAGATATGTGTGCGCTGCCCCCCACCAGTGTTTTCCATTTTCTTTTGCTTCTTACTGTCATGTTTTCTGTTGGCTTTTAGAATGGGAGCAGCCCTGAAGTGGATAGTGACTATTAGACAAGCTTCGAGAGATCCACATGGTGCCATCCAAAGCTATTCATTTTTCTGCCTTCAAAGGAATGAAAGACCTATTATCTTCCATTTAAAATGTGTTCATTTAAAGGCTATCACATTCCCACTGTAGTTCTCATATTACTTCCCCTATACTCAGATGTATTCAGAGGAGTCTTCCAATGTAAATCTCAGCTCTTTTAATCAAAAGAATACAAATTTCACCGCCCTACCTCAGTTTGGAATCAGCAGGACTGACTACTACTTAGGAACAAGGGTTATGCTAAGCTTATTCTTGACAGCAGAAATATTTCATAGCTTTACACTGTTTGTAAGATGTCATCTTAATACCCTTCCTCATTATCATCATGACTAGTAATATTCATTGTGGACTTAACATTATCAAAGCAGTAGTACTGAGTGACCATTTTTATTGCAAGGCATATGCATCCATTTTTGTCCTTTCAGGGGTCTTCAGGAACAAATCAGAAATTTAATGCAGAGTGAGGTTTTTTATTATAAGCTACATATTTTTGGTTTGGAAGTAGTAATCAATACTGATGATGAACTACATTATTTGCTGTGTATGGACTTGTTTGATTCTTGCTGCATGTTTCTAGTTATGTAAAAAAAAAAATGCTGCTTTCCAGAAAAGGTGTTCTGGCTACATGCTGTTTAGAACCACCTCTACATTTTCTGCTGCTGTCCTTAATACTGTTCACATATTACGTAGGTGCTATGAATGAGAGTATACTGACTGTTTTGGATGGAAATGCTGACTGAAGACGGCTAAAACATGGAAATACATAAGAAAATTGACTATTCAGAAAGCAGACAAATGCTAGGAACTTTTTGTGGAGGAAGAAGTAGATGATTAATAGTCTATTGAATTTGACCAAAGTGAAGTTCAGTGTTTTTCTTCAGTATTACTTAGACACTTCCATGTACATAGTACTATTTCTACCACTATATGTAGTCTGTACTATGAAAAGATAAATCCCTAATTTTAGAAAAGAGTAAGTAACTTGTATAAACTCAGCTTTTAATGATGAATCGTGTTTCAGTACACTGCAGGAGTAAAAATCTGAGATACGAACAGGAGCCTTGAATAGATTTTCTTTATCTTCAAGTCGACAAATACACCAGCCACTTTCAAGTATGATAAAACCTGCCTCATGGAAGAGAGTTTTACTTATCTCACCATCTCATCCACACTGGGACACAGACTCTCACTCAATGTATTCTTTGGAAATACATGGACACAAATTTTACAGTAGAAGTACAGTGCCCTACCACCTTGTCCACCCGAATGTGTGTTTTGAAAAGCCAGATTTCAGAGCAATGGATAACAGAGAACTGAACAAGCAGCAGTCTTATTTTTCTTCTTTTAGGCTTAAGCCAGGACAGAGCCCCAATATTATTTCAATGTTCTCTTGGGTTTGTGCAAAAACTGAAACTACATTAGTTGTAGTCATAACCAAATCCAAACCAGAACACGGCAAGTGTCTTTGTTATGTGAGCCACAGAGCTCAGATGCTGAAGAATAAGAATGTAATCCCAAAATGAGTTTATAAATTCACTGATAGTCTGATCATTTGTTTTTGTCATTCTCATCTGTCTAAAATCTTACCTTTGACCAGTCCATTTTAATTTTTTTCCCATCAAATTAAATGTCATAAATTTTGTTTCTGTAGAATTTGTATGAGTGAACTCTGAGACCCTAAACTATAGCAGAAGGGAGAATTAGTGGGAAAATATAATAGAAAATTTGTAGTTTTCTTTCTTCCTGGTGTACTTTTCAGACAAGCTAACACTAAATAAAATTACCCTGAAATGTTTCATTTTATACTTTCTATCAGGCTTGAAGTAACATTACTGAACCTGCCTCAGAAAACATAAAAATTTAGAAATTGATCCATCCCCTTTTGAGCCTTTGCAGCATAAGATGTCATTCAGGGAAAACTGGAATGACAGAAAACCTGAATGTATGAAAGTTGCCTACTGTCAGCTGGAAAAGCTTTGCACAGCCTTTTCTTGAACCTCTCTGGGAACAAATGAAAGAGTGGGGAAAGAATAATAAGAATCTCACCAAGGGTTGCAGAACAACTCAAGCTGTTTTAAGACCTGATTTCTGTCCTGAGATACCTGCTTGGATCTGTACTTTAATCAGGTGCTTTTTCAGAACAAGAAGCAGAACTTGAAATCCATTAATTTTATGTAATCTTTTCTGCTAGCAGATCCAATGTGGCCTTTATACAATATTTAGAAAAATGCACTTTTACATTGTCATAAACTTTTATTTTTAGTCTTTCTGTCACTTCTCCTAATCTGGGCATGTTTATCAGCATCATTCCTCCTGGGCTACCTCTGTAGGGATATAATATATTCTGACTGCATAGTGTCTATTCATCTATAATGCTGTTGAGTCAGTTGCAGTCATATTTGAACATTTGATAGTTTAACCTTGAAATAAATGGTGCCTGAATATCTTTTCGCCATACCCAAATATGTTGCTAACTAGTCATCAATTTTTTACTTCTATTCCCCTGTCATTATTATAATTCCATTTTTACAGCAGAAAATCTCCCTCTTTAAAATGTTGTTCATTATCCAGAAATAAATTACACCACCATCATGCTTTATATGCACTAGTGTTGCGGGGGTGTTAGCAGGTGTGTGGGTTGGTGAATGTATGTTCTTTCTAAAATTTTTTCTTAAAGTTAAACTGAAAATCTGTGCTTTAGTTCCAGGCAGCATTCCTAAGGGAAATAAGGAACCTAACAGCTGGCCCTGCTGGAGTAAAAGCAAAACATCACTTTCGCTTCAACAGCATCAGGATTTTGCCCTCCTTGCATGGAAACATAAAGATATGAAGGGCTGATCAAGCAACTATTTGGATTTTACAAGGCATACTGTGCATTCTGGATTGTACAAGTTGATGCTATTTGTCAATAATCACCTACACCTAGCAGGAACTAGGCACCATTTTTAGAAATTACACTTATTATGAACTACTAAGAATTACAACTAGAAGAAACACTTTTGGGAACACATTCGGCAACACATGGTTACCCACCCTTACCATCCTTTCTTCTCATATGGATGCAGTGCTGGCTCATGTGATCCAATCCTGTACTAACAGAGTTTAGGAAGGGAGGCTGTTCAAAAAGTACTTTTCAGGTGCCATCTGAGCAATGGGTAATTAGTCCCTGGCATGTGCTTATAGACCCCTTGAAAACTGCAGCTACACAGGGGCTAGAGGGTGTAGTTTCATAAGCTAATTGTGGTTCACAGTGTAGAAGTTGAGCTACCCTGAATCAGAAAGTAGTGTGAATCCCTGCCAGCCTTGAAGGGGTTTTGAATGAACTAAAATGACGTACGTAAGGAATGAACTGAACTTTCAGTTTAAAAGGTATAGGGTCATAGACACAGCACTTTCCCTTATTGATGTACATCTTTATTCTCACATATTTGTATTCCTAAATTACATATCCCTAGAGAGCATCCTTTCTGGGTAGCTTAGTGTTGTGGTTTGAGCTAAATCAGAATTAGTTTTACGATTCTAACTCTGTCTCGCTTAAGTAACTTCATTTTCTGAAAGCAAACTGCATGCTTTTCAGATAGTTTCTCTCTAGAAATGATAACGCGGGGCATTGGTATGCAGAAAGACCAATGCTTGTACTTAGTGTTAGCAAGGCTATACTTGAGCTGCTGAAGAAAGGCTTCATCTACAGGGTGGGGCGGACGGGACAGGTGATCCCAAACAGACAGAGTATTCCATGCCATGGACATCATACTCAGTGTAAAACTGAGAGATGACTAGGGCCTCAGCCCTCTTCTGCTGTGGTCAATGTCCAGTAAGGACCCCATCTGTACACTCCTCCTAGTTCCATGCATTCCTGAATCCAGTTTCTGAGTCCAGCTCCCTCCTAGTCACAGATCTATTCCCTTGTGTCTGCTCTACAGTGTTTCCGGTGGGTCTCTTCCAACCTGGTTATTCTGTGATTCTATGATTCTATGATGGGGGCACAGACTCAGATATTTGTATATATTATATTACTTTCTAATTATTATTATCATTATCATCATGATCGTCGTCATTTCATTAAAACTGTAGTTTTAGTTGCCAAACTGCAAGCCTTTTTCCTCTCATTTTCCTTTTCCCTTACGCTGGGAGGTGAGGGGAAAGGAATTTAGAGCCTAACTGCATGGTTTTGGATATCAAGATTAGCTGGGTTGGGGCTATACTGAGATGCTTAGCAGGTTGTAATGTATATCTTTTTCAGTCTACAGTAAATTCGCATTACGGATGTATTTTTATGGGTTTGGGGGTTGGGTTTTTTTGTTTGTTTGTTTGTTTTTTGTAATTTTCTATACCAGAAGACTTATCACTGAGTCTTGTAAGTTGGTACAATAAGCCAAATGGAAAATGGAATTCTTGTTATGAAGTTGTTATATACAGTTCAGGCTGCTGCTCTTCTTCTCCAGAAGATTAGATACTTGACAGTAATTTTCCAAAGTACAGTAGACTTATAAAACTGAAAACCCAGAGCATCCATGGCTGCCAAAAGACAAGAATTCATTAAATAGATGGAGTGATAAGTAATGAAATACTTTTGCTCACTACAGTCTATAAAACAATACAGTCATAATTAACAAATAGTGGCATATTCAGGAACAAAAGTTCAGAGTTCAGATGATGGAAGAAATGTTTATTTATGCTTCTGTTGTTACTGGGAAAAAAATAAGCTTGCTATGATGACATTTAGTTTTATTTAGCTTCTTTATTTATCATAATATTTCTTCAAATATGGTACCAAATTTTTAGACTCATCTGTGTAAATCTCCAGGATCATGACTATAATTGATGATATCTGATTTTTAAGTTACTTAATTACAGTGAATTATACATATATGCATATATGACCTTTTTTGTCTATTTTAAGTTATTAAGAATGGAGTGCATGATTTTGTAAGTGTCTTAAATAGTCTTTTAAGATTCTTGCAGAAACAAGAAAACAAATTAAATTTTATGATATACCTGACTAGGTACGGTATTTAAATAGGTATTTTTATGCTATATTTGAGCATATTCTGAAGTAGGTAAGGACTTTGATATGCTCCGTATTTGAAGGAATGTTTCATATACTAAAGTAAGAGACTTACTATGTTACAAAGTTTTAAGTTGTTTAAAATAATCTAGATTTTATTACTTCAAAATTGTAATAGCACCTAGAAGCAAAATGACAAAATCATCTCAAATTTTTCAATTTGTCAAACTTAGATTGTTTTTGCCCCAGTAATGTCTCTTTTATTAGTTTTCTCTGCAGGTATCGCTGAATGTTGCAGTATGGCTTTGTACACTGACAGGGACTTTCCCAGCATGCCAATGTTTTAAATCTAGCAGACATCATGTTGATGGTCCTGTGTGGTTGCTGTAGGTTGGGTTGCTTCTGCTTCATTCTAAATTGTAAGCTATTTTTAAGTTTCTGTTACGTTTTGACATTTTCATTCACTGCTCTAAACTGCTCTTGCTCACTGTGTTCTGAAAATGTTCCTGGGATGTGCAAATTCTGTTGTTTTTTAAAAAAAAATAATTAAAATTATAGCCTTAGAAAGTAGATATGGAAACAATATTCATAGAATCATAGAATACTTTGGAATAGGTTGGAAGGGACCTTTCAATACAAAGCAAAATTTGTCCTGCCTTCCCTACAAAACAGATTAAAGCCAGTAATCAGCATAAAATCTGGAGAGTTATCTGTGAAGAGTCAAATATTTTACTGATGGTTGACAAATAATAGCATCTGAATACTATTGTATATACTAAATAACATCCTTAAGTCTTAAGACTGGAAAGTCAAAGAGATGTTTCTTATGCTTCTGAGCATATAGAACTCATATTTATTGCAGCAGTAGGCCATCTGAAAATGCTGAAGAAGGTAAACAGGAGATGAGGTGATGGATAAAAAATCCATTTAATAATACCATTTTCTGCGATTGTTCCCATTTGTCTGCAAAATTCTCATTTCCACATGCTAATGAGCATTTCTTGTCAGTGCCCAGTGTATTTCATATTTGAGGATGTATTTGGGAGTTTTTTTGTTCATTTTTCTCAAAATAAATTGCCTTCAAGTGCAGTCAAAAGTTGATACTGCAAATCCTCCCACTTCTTGCCTTGTGCTCCTTAGCAGCTTCCCATTGACTTTTTCACCTGCTTAGATTTCAAAGCATTGCCTAGGGTACAAAACCTGCTTTCTACCAGTTTCACATTTCACATCTGCCACACTGAAGTAGAAGAGAAGAAAATCTGTTTAATTGTGCTTCCAACAGCAGTGATCTGTTCTCTCCCCTGCCACCTTCTTAATGCATTTTTATTTTCTTTACTACAAGTGCACTAAAGATCATTGTACTTTCTCAGTAGGCTACAGATAGCTTACAAGAAAATTAGTGTCTTAAAAGTGGCTTAGTGGTATGTTAGTGTCTGAAATCTGGCAGGAGGGCAAGACAATGGAATTTAGATCTGAGACTTGAGAGCGCAGTGTCTCATAAGCAAGGAGGCTTTGATAGTGATAATAAATAGATGCCAAACAAGAATAAGTCCTCAGACGGTTTAGACACAGATTTCAAAGGCATCCTCCAGCCACCTCCTTTAACCCCTTCCCATGCACACACACTAAAGTACCTTGCTCCTCAGCAGCTTGTCTGCAGGAAGGTGCCATTTAACATATCCTCACCAGAGCTATGCAGTAAAATTGTGTTATAAAGCCATGTTGGTCTACCCTTCAGGTAAATTTAAACAACAAACACCTGTATACAATCAGCTCATTTCTACATTTTTGTGGGACCCCGTTGGCTGTATAAGGTAGCTCCTTTATTTGTGGCCAGACATGAATCAACATTTCAGATGTGGGTGTATGAAATGGATGGCTACAGCTTCCTAAAGCAAGAGATAAGTTTTATTCTAGTTTTACTTGCAGATTAGGTGTTCAGTGACATTACCTTGCATCATTCTAAAATATGTATGATGGTCCAGTAAGAAATCAATGCCAAATATACACTGCAGCTAAAATGGAGGTCACAGACCTTAAAGAAAGTGAGTGGACATGACATGGCATATCTTCAGCTGTTAAAAGAGGCATGTGGGAGGTGCTGCAGCTATATTCCTGCAAAAGCCCAGACCTCCTCATCTTAGTGCAGCAACATGTTGTCAGGACTGCAAAGGCCAAAACAAGAAGCTCAGCTATTTTACTATTCCTGACAATTGCTATTTACATGGTACTAGATTCCAAACCAAGCGTAGAATACGAAGTATTATAACTGCAAAGGTATTACATGAAGGGATATTATTTTAATACAACTATACTTATATAAATGCATTACATACTTGTATTTATAAAAAATAACTAAGTAAATACAACTGCGCATCTTGAAATAACTGATTGAAATTTCAGAGCTATGTTTTCCACATACCTTAAAAAGAAAAAATACATAGGACTCTCATTTATTAACTTTATTTTGGACATTGCACTGTATTAGAAGCAGCCATGACAGAACCATTCCATGTCAGGTTTGATCATTTGGGCAATTTAAAATAGGATACAGAATTAAAACTGAAATGTTTCTAATTCAGGTATGCAGTTTGTTTCACTATGTCTTTCATGCCTTTCATGGTTCCCATTTGCATTAACATTGTTGAAATAAAAAGGAACATTTCAAGAAGATTTTTCCTTGCAACAGAAAATTCCTTTCAGATAAGAAATAAAAGCTTTATTTCAAAAATGGCAAGCATTATATTTTAAAAAAATATTCTGAGCTCTTTGGTTTGCTTATTTTTCTGAAAGAGACTGTGATGCACATTGCCTAATATTTCAACTGGAAAGGAAAAGTCATACTTCCATGAAATTTAGTGTTCCACAGAGGTAAGGGTAACAGCGGTCATGAAATAATGTGTAAGAAAAAAAAGAAAAAGTTGAACTCTCTTGTGACAAATTAAGGAGAAGCCATGTTCTTAGTGGTTTAAACCCTGATGGCAAAAAACCACAATTACCTCTGAGGGTAGAGATTGTGTTTAACAAGATGTTCCTCGTTTCTTCTGTATATTTCGATGGCACCAGCAGACGTTCTTTTGCTTACAGGACTATGCCTAATATTCTAAGAGAACTATATTCAGTACAACACACTGCTAAATTTATGCATAACTATCAAAACAAAACAGTTTTCAAATGGACTTTTTTTTTTTACTCCTCATACAACTTTTAGCCTCTGTTTGCAGTACAAAAGTCACTTTCCATTCATCTGTGAGCCTGTGTGACCTTCAGCAGAACTCCTGGGGAGGGACACACTGTAACCCAGCCACTCTGGCCAGCATGAAGTGACCTGCATGAAGCCACTGGTGTTGTCTACATCCACACCTGCCCTGTAGCCCCCAGGACTGGTGTTTCCCTATTACCAAAAGCTGTGTTCCCTTCACTCCTTTCCCCAAGACTTCTCAGCTTTCCAGGTTACATAACTTATCTATATATTTTCTGCAGCCCATAGTTATTTCTTTTAATTTCTTATGGCAATCATGCAAATGTAGATGAAATCTCTTTATGCAGACTTTGTATCTTCCTCTGGACGCGTAGGTTTGTTAGTTGGAAGTGTCAGTTTCCATCCATCAGGCTAAGGAGATAAGAAAATGAAGGAGATCATACCTACAGTAAAGGAGCAAATTTGCAAGTGCTTTGACAGAGCCTGTTTACGAATTCAGATGTACCATAGCATTGTGAAGTTTATTCAAGGTATCAACCAGAAGGACTGTTCCATGCATGCACTCTGAGAAGGCAATAGGAAAAGAAAGGAGTAAAAATAGTCTTCCCTTCCTCATAAAACGGCCATAACAAAAAAATCAAAGGATGTTTCATTCTCCTTTTCCTTGGTAAAACATCAAAATCGGAGCTGACAGAGGGAAATAATCTCTATGACCAATAAGTATGTGAAATGTTGGAATTTCCAAAATGGGTTTAGTAAAGGACTAACCAATTATCACAAGGCTTGATTTTGCTTGGTTTTCTCTACCAGCTTTCTAGGATTATTGCTGGGGTTGGCTGACAAGAGTGTGTCAGGAAAGAATGAAGACTCCAGGACTGCAGTAAAACCTGCTAACACACAGCAGAGTCAAAGGCCAAGCCTATACTAGAATCAGAGCAGAACAAGAAGACCTGAGAGTGAAAAACTATGCTAAAGACCTATTATTCAAACTACAGACCTTAAAAATACTGCAAACATTGGTCACTCTTGTGCTGTGTAATGACACAGGGACACTTAGATAAAATCTTTTTTTTTTTTTTTTTAAATACGTCTTCACATTCAACACCATAAGGACAGAAATAAAAGATTTTTAGTGGTAAACCAAGTTTAATTGTTTCTTGCAATATCGCTTCAAAAGCTGCATATATTTTAAACTAGTCTGAGGGTGGATTGGGGGTGGAGATTTTTGGGGTAGGGTATGTCTGTATATATGAATTCCATATATCTAAGTTAATTTTGCTTTAAGTCTAAAATAATATCCTAAAATTAATGAAATATTTATGTCATCTGTCTATGCGTCCTCAAGTCAATTTTGTTGATTTCAAACTTTCCCATTATCTCCCATCTTTTAAAAAAAAAAAGTATTCAGAACATAACCTTAAAAGGAGGTCTTAGATTTTTTCAATTGTTGATTTCTAAATTAATTTTTAAAAACTTGGGAGAAAAGAAAACAATACACCTGCATAATCACAAAAGCTACAGCACAGTAGTCATTATCATCTTATATTTAATTTTGCGGGAAATAAAATGTACACAGATTATAGTGCCAAAGCAGAAAAGAATATATGCATGTCACAACAACTCTTATTTCTGTTGTGAAGTAATATACCTTAAACAGCAGTAAACATTCTAATGAAATAGCAGCTGAAGCAGTAGAGCATAAAATTAATATGTATAAAATAACAAAAAGGAGATTATCAGTTGATAGGCTGTCCTATAAAGTTTGCATGCATAGTTCAAATTATGGTTAGTGATTCATGGATCTCAGTTACAGCCCTTTTTTACTGCAAGTCACAAGGTATATTCCTTCAAGAAATAATATCACTTTTTCCATGACAAAGTCTAAACAGTTCACGTGTCAAGTATTTGGTCCATCCAGAAATGCTTTGTAAATTGGGGCAGAGCTGGAGGGAAATGAGTATAGGAAAGATTTTACTGAATACAAAGACAACAGAGCAACTTTTCCCCCGTTTTTTTTTTTTTCAATGCAACTTCAGCACAACTTCAGCTCCTGGAGAAACACTTATACTAAAACTGAGAAGTATTCTGGTTTTCAAGTTGATTATTTGAACATCATTGAGACATAAGTGCCTGCATTTTAAGCTATGAAAAACAATTCCAGGCAGCTTGCTTGTAGAGAAAGGATTGAGATACAGAGCAGTTTGTATTTGATGTAGCAAGTGTTTCTATTTAGTAATCAAGAAAGAGTCTGAAATATTCTGCTATTTGCATTTGATATCCAGATAGAAACAAAACATTTTTCTTAATATACAAAATCTTGAGTTTTAAACATTTCAGCTTAAGAATTCTAATACAGGCACAAAGTGATTCTCATTTTTGAGTAGTCAATAGTGACAAAGATACCAAGAAACTAATGTGCTCCAAGTATATATCTGAGAATATGAATGGATTCCTAAAAGAGGGGGGGGAATTTAGGAAAGGAAGAGGCACACAGCAGGTTATTACACAGCCACATAGTTTGCTAGTTGGTGTAAGGAGAGCGCTGAAATTAGATGAGAATTTTGATTTCACTAACAATTTTTCTTTCTTATCAATTGTCTGGGTAATTAAATGGGAAATAGCACAATGAGATAGACTATGAAAAGGTAGTATAGAGATGGTTATTATTTAAGTATTAATGTGCCATTGGAAACTTTATCATCACAGGTTTTAAATTAAATAATTTCTCTTGCTGTGTGACTTTCAAGAGTGTCTTCCAAGGTCACATGCCTGAGAGATGCCAAGGTAAGGCAATACATTGACTAACTGGAGATTCATTAGCAAGAAAATACTATTGAATGGGAAATATTTTCCAATTATGTCCAAACATTTCACCTGCCATTAGTAAAAGAGAAGTCTACTGATAAAGCTATACGAAATATAGAAAATCTTTCACAGAGAATTTCAAAATTATCTTTGTTTTGAATCAAAATGAAACACTTCATTTCTTTATACAATCTTCAAAAGAGTTCATTGAGGGGAGAGAGGAAGAATGTTGTCTGTAAAACAAATCTTCTGCTTCCTACTTCATATTAGATTTCATCAAAGTTAAAATATAAATGTAAAGACAAAACTAGAAAAGCAATTTGAAATCAGAACTGTATCGGTTGTTTCAGTGATATTGAGAAGGATGTCAAAATCATTGAATTCTTTTCAAATAAAATTACTGTCAAATGCACAGAGTTCTTGAAATTTTAATAGTCACAGCACTGCGCATTCTCGGAGGAGTTAACTCTTATGACTAAGAAGCTTCATCTTAAGAAAGGTAGCCACAATAACACATACGTTAGAAAAAACAAAAATATAATTTCATTCACAGGCCTGTATTACCTATAGATGCAGAATTTTCATGCAGCTGGATTGCTGAGTGCCATCCCCGCCCTAGACATTTTACTGTGTAGCCGTGAAAAATACAGTAGATCTAGATGATATTTTTAATCTATTCTCCCTCTCTAGATGTAGGTTATGACTTACATAGGTGTTCCAAGTTATGCGTAAGAAAATGTATTAAACTTATTTAGGATTCTTTTTGGATGCTTTTAGTCACTTGGGATGAAATCCTAGACATGCTGAATTTGCTGGGAGACTCAATCATGACTTTTAAGTAGTCGTGATTTCTTCTACCTGTTAGTGTCTATTTCAGTATTGCAAACTTGCATTTTCCCTTATTAGTCAGTTAGTTTCACCAACTACAAGAGAATGATTTAACATTGTGGAGATAAAAGTGAAGATCCCAAAGCATTTTATACTTTTTGCTTTGTTTCTTTTCTCTCATTTTCTTGCAATTTTATCCCTTTGTCCTCTCGTATTTGATTTTCTTGCTAAGCATCCACTGTAATAAAGTGCCATGCTCAATGGAGTTGCAGTGAACAATTTAAATAATAGCAGGTGTAGATGTGTAGGAATTTTGATTGTAATGTGCTGCTGCGAAGAACTCATGCATTTATAGTGCAGTGTATTTCTGAAACCATTATGGCAATAAGCCAATCAGCTTGAATGTGCCAAGGGCACTGCTGCAGTTGTATGGAGTTGATGGAATTCATTTCAGCCACTTACTCTTCAGGTTGGATTAGAGGAAATTTTGATCAGTTCATGCATCTCCAATTTGGCCTTCAGCTTTGAGCTCTGGCTACAGCAGAGCTCTTAAGCTGAGCACAGATGGGGCTGGATAGTATCTGGGTGAGAAGCTTCCAAAAAAATCTAAATGCTGCAGTGTGTAGGTGTTGGTAACTCACTAGGCAGTGTGTTTCCCTCAGGTTTGCTCCTTACAACCATGCCTTTCACCATGGTAGCAAATCCCAGCTTGCTAGAGGTATTTCCTTTGAAGATAAGAGATAAGATCAAGTTCCTTATCAGTTGAAAATCCTATTATGTGTTCGCCAGTGCTAGTCTCGATATTGTGTCTAGCTTCCAGATCAAGTGATTCCATTATGCTCTGTTTTCTCTTTCCCATTTCATGTTCAAATAGGGCAAATTAGAACTGATGTCCATATAAAATGGCTATGACTGCATTTTGCAGAGAATTAGTTGAGGCTACCTGTATCAGAAGAAAGAGGATTTTGTTCTTGGCACTAATCAGAACAAACTGCAAATATCTCGCTTTTATGTGTATCTGTTGAGAAGTTCTCAGCTTTAGGACTATTACTTTGTCAGTGTAATCCCTATAATCTCTTCAGATTTTCCTGAATCTTGTAGTTCAAGTCAAGCTTTATTTTTTGAACTTCAACTTCAGTTGTTCTAGAGGACCTCAATTACAAGTTCATGCTGCACTGCAGCTAGGAATACTTTCAGTACATTATGTAGGTGAACATAATGTGACTTACAGTTTACTGTTCTGCGAAGCATTAGCAAACTTGCTAGACATGACGTTGAACAAGAATTAATATGGACCATTCTGAAGCAGAGTAAAAAGACCATTTTTCAGGTGCTTGACAGAATGTCTTACCCATAGCACTACTTTGCAATCTGGGGTAGATGTCTCTCATATCAAATTCTAACACATTTTCCACTTAGGAAATTCTGCAAAGATCTTCAAATGTGAAGGAGGTTTTTACTGAGTTCTCTCACATCACAACTGTGTATAGAAGCTGGAAAGTGAGCTTGGTGCTCAAAAACTATGCTGAAATACTGGTGGGGTTGGAGGGTGGGCGATGTGGTACCATAGCTGTGTGAAATGTTGGTCATGCCATGGGCCAAGTTACTTAAGTTACTTCTGCCTGTACAAAAATCAGTGGAACTACATGAATGTATACTAAGAGTCTCATGTTAACCTGAATTTTCTAACTTGCTAGCATTGCTTTGAAATCACACAGGGGTCCATTGATTTTTCCCTGCTTCACATTGTTTGCAGGAAAACTAAGTTGGACAAAGTATAATGGGGACTGTAAGAATGACACTGAGAAGCTACATAGAGGAACGTTACTTCTATGATGAGTTTAGGAATCAAAAGCAGCCTTTGCACACATTCACACACCATCATCACATCTCCTCAGTAACTCGCCCCCAAAACTAACAAAAGTAGACAGGATGATAACTGATGTAATTTTGGTGATGGAATTATATATGATCTACCAAAATCTATTCAAGAGATGTTGTCATGTTCCGCGCTTTCAAAGAAATGCACCAAAAAGTATTTTCTGTTATGTTGGGAGTTAATCTTTAAAGATAGGAGATAAAGAAGCCTAAAACAAGAATTATATCTATAATCAAATGGCCATATCGAGCATAAATCACCAAAACAAAAGCACATGAGGTATCAAATCTATCTCAGATGGCAGGTAGTTAGGATGGTCTGTCTCTCTTATTCTTTTGCAGCTGAGCTGGTTTTTGTGTCTTACTGAATTTCTGGTCACTGTAGTTTCAAAAAAAATGGATTAGGTTATCTGACAAAAGCTTGTCTGCACACCCAAAAAGGGGTTCTGAGACACAAAGGTGGGGGGGGTAACCCCAAATGATAACATGCCAGTCCACTGCCAGGCCCATTCCAGGAGCCATCAGGCTATCAAAAGAACCATCTGCGCAGGCCCAGAGGACTACAGGACCACAACAGTAAGCAGGAGGGAACCCAAACTGAAGACTCAAAGGGAAGGGCACCCTCCCAGGGCTGCACCAGCAGAGCCTCAGAACCAGTGTCCAGGTTTGAAACCTGTCACCATGAATCATCTGCAGGAGCTGTATGGATCACCTATTGGACTAAGGCCAGTCGCTGCCTAAGAGTGAGACACATTATGAGATGCAGGGGAAGAACATTTTAGGATTGCGCAGGATCTACTATGGGATGTTTAAGGGAGAAATCAATGGTGAGAAAAAGTGAGGGATTTAAGCAATTTAGGGAGGAATAAATAGAAGCAAAAGGGAGAAAAAAGATCCATTTGCATGTAAGCAAGCAGTGGTCCATGCAATTGCCCTGCCCTGTACTGTCTGCCTTCTTATTAAAAGTCCACTTTCAACTGTTTTATGGTAAGGGGCTCTTTAACCTCTGTGTGTATGTGTGTGTGTGCGTGTGCATCTGTCTGTCTGGGGATCTGTGTTCCCAGCAAGTGGAATGGGGCTGCAGCATTGGGAGCTCATATATGCAGGTGCCATCAACAGGGGAGACTGAGCCCAGCTGCTGGATGGAATCCACCTTGTGCACATATATATATTCTTCTACTAATGGGCCTCTGTTCTGCCCAGCCAGAGAGGGGAGTGGGAAGAAGCCTTTGGTATTGCCTGTGTTTTGTGAAAGCTCTGAGTGTTTCTCATTTGCAGGGCCAGACATCTGTCTATCCGTATACGTACGGTGTATGCATGTACTCTGTGTGAGGGTGCCTACTGGGAATACATTTTCAACCTCATCACTGGTTGGACCCTGGGGACACAGAATGGCACCAGCCTTGCCTTTCTAGGGCTGTCATATCCAGCATGATGTAATTGATCATGATATATTTGGAATTTCCAATTTCAAAGTCCCCTAACAGAACAAACATGAGTTCTTAAGAAGTCTGAGCAGGTCTGCTGCTTAGCTTCCTGAATGCAGTCCTTTCCTTTGACAGATTTATTTCACTTGTCGGAAGTAATGTCTGCCCCTAGAGTCCACCAGTCACCATGATAGCCAGGAGATCCTCAATCAGTGCTGGCAACCATAATGTACAGATCTTAAATTCCCCATTAAAACCACTCAAATACAAGAATACATCTTAATACATCCTGCCATTTAAATCTTAGATTATGGAAAGTCTGATAGGGCTTGATTGAAAATGGAAGAAAGTTCTTCAAGGTACAAAGACTGCCTTGTATATCTGTCTTTCCAAACTCCATGTGTAAGCAGTGATTCTAGGCACATTAATCAGGGCTTGCTTAGATATACAAAACTTGACTGATTGCATATGTATATGATAGTATTGGAAAGTGTTCAACAGAAATCATAGTGTTATGCCAACAGTCATATGCAAAATATTTTGAGGGAAAAAATTATACAAACTAAGGAAAAATAATACTTCAATTGAGATTCAAAAAAAAGAACCAGGTTTCAAGGAAAACTGAAGGATATCACAGAACATAAGAGCTAAAAATGCTGTCTTCCATTAAGCAGCACTGTAAGATGTAGAAGATTATTAATATTCACTGTACAGACTACTGGAAAAATCCATAGATGTTTAAAAACCTAAATTGGCTATTCCAGTCTCAAGAGAAAGGGCAAATGAGTCTGTTATTGAAGGGCACGTGAGCAAGAAAGCTAGCTTTTGATAATGTCAGCATGGATCTCAATTGTTCCCTCACAGGCAAAAGGTGAATATTGATTAGCATCATTCTCTTGCCTTTGGGGTTGTGCTTTTTTTATATTTCTGTAAGGAATTTCTGAAAAAGGCTTCAGTTGGGATTTTTCTTCTTATTTCTTAGGATGCATACAAACATGTCTGCTTTCTTCCCCAGCAATAGCAATGGTATGTTATTTCTGCCTTAGCTTTAGCCAGTCTAATCTACAGAAAAGCACAGTGTTGCACAGTGTCAGAAATTCTGCAGAGCAAAAAGTTGATGGAAACATCAGGCTGCTTTTGGAGGCAGTGATGGGGTTACGGGAAGCCCCAACTCTCTGTGAAACAGATCTGTGAGGGTCTCTGGGAAAATATGGAACAGTAACATCTGTGTTTCACTGAGCTCTCACGATAGAAAGCATTCTAGACAATTTTTATTGCAGGCTTTTGATGAAACTGAGATGGCACCATTGAATGTTTCCAAGATTAGAAATGTTAACATTTCCTTCACCACATTTGGGAGCTGCTTTTGATGGAGTATGGCATAGCAGACATGGAGAGACCTGCTATGTTGCAGATTTTGCCAGTCTCTATAGCAGCCATCATATGCTCCTTTTAACCTTTCTGCTTTCTTTGTATTTTATTTCAGTTTTCCTCTTCTGTAGCAAAATTTCTGATGTATAAGAGCCTGTGTTATTTGTGGAGTAAAAAGTATACAGAAATTACAGTATTTAAATTTTGATGTAAAGCATTCTTCTTTGGGCATATTGCAAACAAGATTAGCTATTTTCCTTTCATATTCTTTGCATACTAATTCCAGAAGAATTGCTATAGTGCAAAAGCACTTGGTTCTTTTTCCTCTTTTCTTTCCCTTCTATTGTTTAATACAATTTAAAGAAGTAAATTGAAATCTGCTGTTAAGTGGAACCTGTTTCTCACAGGAAAATATAATGGCCATTGAGAAAATGCTACATGCTGATATTGTAATGAACTGACGTAATACACTGCATTTCATATACTCAAGGCAATTAGACACTGAAAATTACACATCCACCGACTTTACCCACCCACACTGACAGATTAAGAACAGTTCCTCTAGGGTATTTTTAAGTGTTTTGACCAGTCTCATTTTTAAATTTCACAAGCGTCAAGACCACCTTGAAAAACAAAAATCTAAGATATATTTCAAATATATCTGCATTTAACAATTTAACATTACATACTACAACGAGGACAGAAAAATGTCTGAGGTACATTAATGCAATTTATAGTTATGCAGAATGTTTAGAACTGCAGACGGAAAATGTGTTTTAACTCTGGTTACTAACTACAGCAAGTACTAGACTGATACAAAAGAAGCACATTTAAAATGTTTTTATAGAGGATTCACTGCACTGCTTAAAAAAAAATACAACAAAATAGTGTAAATGGATTGTAGAAGAATATAATTAATGTTGCTTTGGTTTTCTGGGTTTTTTTTAATTCCAACAGAAAATCTGTGACCTGCAGTCCAGGAATTATGTTGGCCAAATATTTGTCCAGAGGAGTTAAGAGGACTGGGAAACGTGTGTGGTTGAAAGAATCCAGGCAACTAGTATTCCACAAAATTTAAGACTGATAATCTTCAAATATACAAGTGTCTTCTGCCTCAAAGTTTATCCATGTTGTTGATGAATAAGTTAAGAAAGTGTGGGATTATATTATAGTATAGAAGGATCATCTTAGATTTCTGGGCAGTTTTTGAATTTGAAGGGCAGTGACACAGAAATAGAGTGAATGGGGATGTCCTAGATAACCTACCAGTGAAACTTTTAAAGAGGTTAGACAAGATTTTGTCAGGTATGGCATGGTGTATAATTCATCCTGTCAGGACAGGAGGATGGATTAGATGACCACCTAAAATCTCTTCCAGCCACACAACTATTTAGAGGAATGGAATATACACCCACTATAATTTATACCCTGTTTCAGCTTTACTGTTTCTCTTCATATTTTTTTTCTTGTGACTTTTATAGTTCTGTAATAAAATATCTGATGGAAAGGGGGTTTCTTTGTTGAATTACGTATCTGCGGTTTGCATTAAGGAAACACTGAGAGCATAGCAAGTCCAAGTATACTGGATTCTTCCGTAGTCAGGCAAAACTAAGCTAGCAGTACCTGTTTTATACTATCAGTAACTGCTTTATTCTTATAAAGGCTCCATTCTGTCTCATAAATAAGGCAGCAAATACTTTCAAATGTTTTTCCCAACATGCAAAGAAATTACAAAAGCTGAACAATGTGGATAACAGAAACATGTACTGCTCGGTACTGAGAAGTCTGTCCTACCCACAATGCATCTTGAGCAAAAAGTGCAGACTGCAGTGTGTCCTGACGGTCTAGTTACCCAGTTGTCTAGGTCAACAACCCAACTGGAAGGAGCCACAACTTACTTCCAGCCCATATATCTGATGCCCTTCAGACAAAAAACAAAGCACTGTGAAGCAAGGAGGAAGAAAACCGAGAAAGGAAACTGCTGGCACACACTCTGGTTTCACTCCAGAGCAGAGTTGGGTTGTAGCAAGGGTGTAGGGCACAGGAGGTCAGAGTTCTTCTAATTGAGCTGCACTCTTAATGTCAGAGAAGTTTCGGCGCAGAAATTAGATAGAATAACTAGTTCCAACTAAGTCCCTTTAAGTGTCTTAAAGTTCAACTGTATTATTCCATCACCTTAATTTAAAGAGCTACTGCATGTTAACTGGGCTGTGATAATTTGTCCACAGCAAATGTCAGTGAAAGTTTGCTGTTCACAACTCAGGTATCACAGAAGTGATAGAAAGTTGTTGCGAATCATCTTACAAGTGGTAACTTCTTGAGCTTTGAGACTTCCTTATCAGAAACAACTCAGACATCATTCTTATATCGCTCAACTACTGCATGGTTTAGCTTGTCTCAAAATTAGATGGAAATAATTTGCACATTACAGGGCATAAATGCTTCCTCTGTCATTTCACCTTGTTTGGGAATAGCTGATGTTCCCAGATCAGATCCCACCAGCAACAGGATTCTTCTGCCTTTAACTTATTTGAGATGGAACTGATTGAGACAGAGGGTTTCCACCTAATCATTCTAGACATTAGAAATGCAATACTGTTCCTCAACTTCCCAGAAGTCCTTCCTAAAGATCACTTCTAGTTCTGGTTCATCTGGACATCAGAGTCCTTGACAAAGGAGCAGGACATTGGCTGACTGTTGCCTGCTATATCGCAGCCTTTTGAACTCAGAGTCATACCTGTTCCGATAGCTTTCTGACCTTGTAAAGGCAAAATGCAGAAACAAAACAAAACAAGACAAAACAAAAAAACACAAAACAAGAGAGAAAGACAAAAAAGGCATACTAGTGCCAGTACCACATTTTGGTCATTCGATTACTCAGTTCTAACTTCTCATTTCAGCCTCAAAAATAAGATAAAGATCAGTCAACTGAGGTAAGGTAAACTGGATGCTCTTTTTTTTTGAGAAATTGATTCCTGTTCTTTAGCTAATTCTTATTTAAAGATGACAGGCATTAGCTGTATACTTAAAATTTGAAACAGCAGATTTGCTAGCTCCTGGCATGAATATTGTTATATGTATAAAAGTTTTCTTTTACCTCTCTTCTACTCTTACAGGATTTACTGACTTTTTTTGTTGTTTTACTTAACCTAGCCCCATTAGAAAAAGAAGATATGAGTTGCCCTGCTATATTTTCCTATGTATACCTATATGTGTATGGACATGTGTATATGTGAGAAGGTGGACTACAGTCTCAGCTGAGAGAAGAAGGATAATGTTTTGCCAGAAGTGAGGGTGACTCCAAAGGCTCCAATTTTGGCTTTGCCAAACTGCAGTGATTGGCAGTTCAAGGTATAAACTGAATCTATTCTTATTCTGCAAAGTACTGATCAATGATGCCACCCTAAAACAGGTATGCTGGGATCCAACGCCATCTGGAGGTCTTTGTGTCTCTCCATTCGCTCCAGACAGAGCCCACGTGCCCCAAACTAGATTGGATGTCAAATTTAAGCTGTCTGTTTAAGCAAGGTGAAATTCATCCTTTGTGAAAAAAATAGTGAGCCGTTAGATAAAATGAAAGGACAAGTTCTTTTTTCTGAACTTGAAACCAGTATAATTTTCCATGCATAATGTATGGACACACAGAAGAAAAGGTATCTGTATATTATGTATGCTTGTATAAACACTTGTGGGGTTATTTACCTACAACCAGGAACACTATGAATATCTCAAAAGAAGCTGGGACAATTTCATTGCTGGCATAAACAGTGAAATGACTCATGGTTTATATCAACAATGTGAATAATTTGCGTAGAGTGCCATCTAACAAGTTTTACCCCTGTGACCTCACAGTGCTTGTTGATTTAAGGACATTTTTGTCCTCTGCCAGCCTCTAGTTGTTTCAGCTACTGAATCTTACTTGTGTGCATTTCAGACTGAAAATACAAGACTTTCATAATTTAAAATAAATATTAAGAGTGCTAAGGCAATATGTACATGAAGCTCTCAAGCTACGCCTCAAAATTTCAATATCTCTTGATATAATATTTGATTACACTGTTCAGGACTTTTTTTTCAATGAAGGAAAAACAGATCACCAATTTGCTTTCTGACATTTTATTTTAATTCATTTTATTTTAATTTTTGACAAATGTTGCAGTGCCCAGAAGGTCCACTAGAGGAATAAGTTCTGTCTTTGAGAAGGGATGAAAATAGCTGACAATACAATAGATTCAAGATAGTATATGAGGCCAATTCAGAACAAGAAAATTTAAATTACAAAACCACACCTTCAACATCAAAGTTACTGTTCATTAGGCACTAGCAGCATTCATAGTATACCCACAACAGAAAAAATGCTGCAAAGCTTAAAGCAAATTATTAGAAAGGCTACCAAAACAAAGGTTATATATTAAACTTGAAAAAGGAAGACTATAAATAAAATCCATGTTTTCTTTATCTAAAATAAACATTCATAAACATATGAAGTAAAAATGAAAGTAATTTTTTAAGTTATCCTTTCTTGGACCTCATCAGAGAAAAGGATATCACATGGCGGTAGCCTCTGCCAAATGGTGCTTTGTGATTAGAATCCAGCACTGCTTCTATGTAGCTGAGGAAGTCACTGTGGGTATTGCAGGATTAAATTGCCTGGGAGGTTGCTCTGAGTTAAAACATTTCAAACATCCTGAGGGCTAAAAAAAAAAGTACTTATGAGAAGATTTATGCCCAGAATGTCAGGAATGAAAAGCAAACAGAGAAAACGTTTAAAAATCCTCAGAAGTCATGTTAATATCTGAACTGGAAAGTAATCTTTACTGATACATTTAAGAGCATGTGAAATGTTATGCTGTGTCTAACAGCACAGGGGTTGCAACGCAGTGCAGCACTGCCCAGCAGAAGATGGGGTTGAAAGCTGGCTTTTACCTCCACAGGAGTCCCAGACAGCTGACAAACAGAGGTCTCATGCACTATCCCTTTGGGCACTTGAAGCTGCAGGAGGGTCTTGACGCCCACTCCTGCTGGTAGAGTCTACATGGAGCATCATAGAATCATAGAATCACAGAACAGTTTGGGTTGGAAGGAACCTTAAAGATTATCTAGTTCCCACCCCCTTGACATAAGCAAAGCCATCCCACTAGATGAGGCTTCCCAAGGCCCCATCCAACCTGGCCTTGGACACCTTCAGGGATGGGGCATCCACAACTTCCCTGGGCAACCTGTGCCAGTGCCTCACCACTCTCATAGTGAAGAAATTCTTCCTAATGTCTAGTCTAAATCTTCCCGTCACCAGATTATACCCATTGCCCCTAGTCCTATCACTACAAGCTTATGTAAACAGTCCCTCCCCAGCTTTCTTGTAGCCCCTTCAGGTATTGGAATGTCACTATAAGGTCTCCTCGGAGCCTTCTGTTCTCGAGGCTGAACAACCCCAACTGTTTCAGCCTGTCCTCATATGGGAAGTGCTCCAGTCCTCAGATCATCCTTGCAGCCCTCCTCTGGACCTGATCCAACACCTCCATGTTCTTCTTATGTTGAGGGTTCCAGAACTGGAAACAATACTCCAGATGAGGTCTCACGAGAGAGAAATAGAGGGGCAGAATCACCTCCCTCGACCTGCTGGCCACACTTCTTTTGATGTAGCCCAGGATATGGTTGGCCTTCTGGGCTGTGAGTGCACGTTGCCGGCTCATATCAAGCTTCTCATCAATGACCACCCCCTTCTATGCAGGACTGCTCTCAATCACATCATCTCCCATCCCGTATTGAAACTGCAGGTTGCCCCAACTCAGGTGTAGGACCTTGCACTTGGCCTTGTTGAACCTCATGAACAGGCCCTCTTCTCCATCTTGTCTAGGTCCCCTTGGATGACATCCCATCCTTTTGGTGTGACAATTGCACCAGTCAGCTTGGTGTGTCCTGCAAACCTGCTGAGGCTGCACTCAGTCTCACTGTCAATATCACTGATGAAGAAATTAGACAGCACTGGTCCCAGTATGGACCCCTGAGGGACACCACTTGTCATGGATCTCCATCTGGACCTTGAGCCATTGACCACTACTCTCTAAATAAAACCATCCAAGCAATTTCTTCTCCACCAAACAGTCCACCTATCAAATCCATGTCTCCAATTTCAAGAGAAGGATGTTGGGAGGGTGGGGGGCGATGCGTCAAAGGCTTTACAAAAGTAGAGATAGATCACATCTATTGGCTTTCCTGTGTCCACTGCAGTGGTTATCCCATCATAGAAAGCCAGTAGGCTGGTCATGTGGGAGTTTCCCCTGGTGAAGCTGTGCTGGCTGCCACTAATCACCTCCCTGTTCTCTATGTGCTTTAGCATAGCTTATAGGAGGATCTGTTCCATGATCTTCCCAGGCACAGAGGTGAGGCTGACAGGTCGATAGTTTCCAGCATCCTCTTTTCTATCCTTTTTAAAACTGTGCACAATGTTACCTTTCTTCCAGTCACCAAGGACTACTCCTGATTTCCATGACTTTTCAAATATTATGGAGGGTGGCTTGGCCACTACATCGGCCAATTCCCTCAGAACTCTGGGATACATCTCATTAGGTCCCATTGACTTACATATGTCCAGGCTCCTCAGATAGCCATGATTCTGATCTTCCTCTAGAATGGAAGGGGCTTTAACCCCCCTGGTCACCATCTTGTTGCCCATTGACCCGGGAGGGGTGAGGAGAATGGTTGTCAGTGAATACCGAGGCAAAATGTTATTGAGTACCTCAGCCTTCTCATTTGTTGATACAAGGTCACCGTTTCCATCCATCAGTGGGGGTACATTCTCTTTAACCTTCTTTTTCTGGTTGACATACCTGTAGAAGCCCTTCTTGTTAGTCTTCACTTCCCTTGCCAAGTTCAGTTCCAGCTGTGCCTTGGCCTTCCTGACCCGTACCCTACACAACCAGGCAGTGTCCCCATACTCTTCCCAGGTTCCCTGTCCCTGCTTGTACTGCCTGTGCAGTTCCCTCTTGGTCTTGAGTTTGACTAGCAGGTCTCAACTCAGCCACACTGATCTCTTAACTTCTCTGCCTGATTTCCTACATCTGAGGACTGAGTGCTCTCGTGCTTTATGGAAAGTATCCTTAAATATTTGCCAGCATCCTTCTCCTTTGCCCAGCCTTCCCTTCTTCCCTGACTGCCTGAGGCCTGAGAAGTAGTTGTCCTACCTCTGCTGTCAGGGACAGCCAGAGAGGTCACCTCTTGTGTCACAGCAGTGGTCATGGCCGTGTCGGCCACCCAATTCAGAGCCACCATCCAATTTCTGTGCTTCTGCACAGGACAGAGCTGGGACAGAAAAGGATTTAGCCCTCTACTTTTCCTACCCAATAGAAAACTGCATAGAGAACTCCGGGTGAAAAGTCTGGGGCAAGAGAGTAGTTCACTCACTTCTGTGAGTGTTGTATGCTTACAAACACTGAGCAGCTTGCTCTCGGTGTCTGCACAGATTTCACAATGATCCCCTTTTTCAGCAGAGGCACTAGTGGAGGACAAGCCAGCCAGTCCTGGCAGGTTGGTAATGATGCTTGTGTCCTCCTCTGTGTCAGCTTCTGAGGTAGATTCTTCCCTGCCCTGCAATATTTTTCTGGACTTGACACAGAGTTCTCCTACAGGCACCCTTTTTCTCCAGCTCTGGCTTGTCTTGTCAGTTAGAATCTCTCCACCTGCTTCTAGTCAGTGTTTTGCACATTGTCCTCGCACTAAAATCAGACCCTTCCCCAAGGGCTCTGTTACAGAGTCATACCAGTCTCTTCTCTCCCATTCCTTCACGGATCTCGAAGTCTTCAGCTTGGTTTCTCCTATAAGTATTTTAATTTCTTACTTTGTCCTTCCTGTTCCTCTGACTTATGACATTTTTTTTACCAGTTTGCTGCAGAAAGCCTTGATAAATTGTTTTTCTCATTCAGATTTCCTACTTGCTATTCCCAGGTACTTCCTTTTGATTAGATAACAGCTAAATGACTAATAGTATTGCTGATCCAAGAGAAATATGATAGAGTACAAGAAGTTAGAGGTGGATACATTGTGCACAGAAGCAGTATTTTTCATGACAGCTTCAGAAAACTGAGAACAGAGAAGTTGTTCAGATATTAAAGCTGAAGATGATAGCAGGTCCACCTGAGTCATGAAAACTTTTGTAGTTAGTGGCACAATAGATCCAAACTGTCTCAACATGCCAGTTTAGCTGAAAATTCTTGCCTGTGATCAAGGTTCAGCTATTACTATTCAATATTAGGAGTACTACAAACAAGTCTCATCTGCAGCTCAGAAAATTGTGAACACTAGTGGGCATATTAACAAATTGTCAGTGGCAGATGAAATTGTTTTAAACTGAGACAGTTGATTTTTTTTTTAAGTCCTTAGTCAAGACTCATCTTCTGCCACTAACCACTATTTAAATGCTTTATTATCATGCTTTGTGCTTTTGTGAAAAGAGATTTGTCAGGCATTCTTGAAAGCCAACTATTGTAGGCTCATATGCTGCTTACAGAGAAAAAGGGAAACATGCATATTTATCTTAGAGAGTTGTTAGATAAGCTTAGAACCTACTGTAAACTCACAGAACATTTATGCATAAATAGTAAATATTCCTCATATGTATGTATTTGTATTTGCTATATATGTGTATAAGCATGTTTGTGCATATATAAAAGC
The DNA here is from genome assembly GCF_032191515.1 of Phaenicophaeus curvirostris. Lineage (NCBI taxonomy): Eukaryota > Metazoa > Chordata > Aves > Cuculiformes > Cuculidae > Phaenicophaeus > Phaenicophaeus curvirostris. The sequence continues at coordinate 123,682,671 of NC_091392.1, read as the reverse complement.
ATCAACTAAACATAAAGACTAAATCTGCTCTATTATTGTCTGAACTGGTAGCGAAGAGCACTTTAGTTGCATACTTTTTGTTCTTTGGAATTTTGGGGGTGATCCTCAGGACACACAATGATACCCAGAGTTATATGACCATCAGAAGAGTGTACATTTAATCTACACGATTGCTTTTTATAATGGGGGTTGTGGGTTTTGCTGTGTTTTATTTGCTCAGGGATGATACCCTTGTCTATGATGACATTCTTACTGCCAAGGCAATAAAAATCTTAGTGACAATACTTTTAGATTAACTGTGCCCCTAGAAATATCTGGCTACATTTCTGGCAACTTCCATTTTCCCAGGCCTTATCCAGGTAGGTACAAGGCAACAAGAGTGTGCCCTGCTCTTTACCTGAGTGTAGGAGCTGTGATCATCCTTTGCGCAAGGTGGCAGTAAAAGAAAGCTCTTCCAACTTGTTCCTCTCTCCCCTGCACACCTCCTATTAAGGAGAATAACTAGCTCAACTTTATTAATTGTGTTTTAAAAAACACCTCTTATTGCTAGTGGTCAGCATATATGTGAATGATACACACTTACTGATATCTTGTACTTCAGGAATGCTGTCACACTTCTCTCTCCATTCTTTTACAAATATTCCCCAGGAAAAAGGTTAGAAAACTGCATACTAAGAAAGGAAACCCACGAAAGAATTCCTCTTAAATCACCAATTTTCCCTTTTTTAAAAAAACAAAAACAAAAAAAAACCCACTGCTTTGAGAGAAAGGATCGAGTCAAGACCAAAAAAAAAAAAATATTTTATGTTTCTATAGGAATAAGTAGTCTGAAGAAATGTCTTTCAAAACCCTGGCGAGCAATTACCCAGGTGAAAAGCAAAGAAAAGTGTGAAGTGCACACTCGTAGTTCTCTTAATCCCATTCAGTATTTGCTCTTAGGATATCTTTAGAAGGATTTTTGTTTACATCTTGTTTTGGGGAATAGAGTTATTTTATTCTCTTGGAGCCCAACATGTGTTGCATGAAATGTTTTACTGCAAGTATTAGAGTCTCAATATGTTCTTAACACATCTTCCCCACATGGAAGAAAATCTTAAGTGAATTTTTTCTTAAATATTCTCTATAGACTTCAACTCTGTTAAAGTCAATAGAAGTAGTTCACTGACTGAGTAAGCCTTTGATGGAGCCACTATTTGAACTATGTCAGAACTGTGGCTACAGTGCCTTATTTTATTATTTCTGAAATATGCAAAGTAAATGACTTGTTCATTCCCCCTTCTGTATGCCAACTATGTTTAAAATGTAAACATAAACTGCTTTTTATTTGGAAAAAGCAGGAATTCTTACCTTGAAAGTGCAATATAGTAAGTTTATACTGTGTGAGCAGGCTTTATTCAGAGGCAGGTTAGAAGACCAGCCAGCCAACTTTGGATACAAACATTCTCCACAACCTTTTAAAGTTTGTTTTGATGACTGTAATCTTATTCAAAAAAACACTGTGTTTAATAAAAATTAATTTAAGAACTTGAAGAATATTTTATTATGGAATACAAAAATACTATCTATGTAAAAACAATAAATTAGTTTATTTACAGTACTTTACACTATTCTGCCCTAGGGCTTTCTTTGTAGTGGATTTATTTTTATTGTTTTACACGCCTTTATAATTTTGCACAAAGCATTTCCAAAAGCATGTCATCCATGTTTACTGCTCCAATGATGGGTCTAAAGAAAAGTTCAGCAATCACATTAGCATTAATAGATCTCAACAAGGATAGGACAACATTCAGCTTGGCAAATCTGGCTTCATCACCTCTGTGAATCAGTCTGACATGTTCATTTAGAGCTTGCTGTGCTTCCCTCTGCAGTCCTTCGATATACTGTGTACACTGCAGTCCAGGTAGATCTGAAAAGAAAAATAAATTATTTTGTTTACATAGGTATTGTCTATAAAACAGCATCCTCCTTGCAGAACAACTACTAACAGCTTACAGATTGTATTTATCACTCAAGAAATGATGCAAAATGCTATAGGACTTCTTGTGTGCAGAACCACCACGTGGAATTTTTACAGGGCAGCTCAAAGTCTTACTATTCAAAATTCTTCTTCACGGCACAAACTTGACATACAACATTTGCCAACATTCAGTTAAGTGTTAAATAAATTAACTAATGAAACAAAAATCTTTGATTGAAGAGTGCTCTCCAGAAGATCTTTAGTGACAAATGCAATCTGTAAACAGCAGGGATGGCAATAAAAATAACTTGTTCACATCTACAAAATGCATGATTCCTTTTAAGGCATCTTTGGACAACTGTTTCTGAGTAGCTCCCAATTACAAGCGACAGGAATCATTAATTCCAATGTATGACAAAGTTTCCCGGTGAGGGAAAGGATACAGAAGGACAGAGCAAGCAGAATTTCCCCTTTTCAATCTATTTAATATTTTGATAGCGGAAGAGTAGGAAGAGCCACATCCCACTTTCACACGGTACTGGCATATTTAGGAAGAGCTGTATCCAACCTGCCAGCCAAGTCTCAGGTAAGTCATCAACATGATAGATCAGTCACTAGATAGAGCTGCATCTGTAGAAATCTCCACAAAGAGAGATGGAAAAAAAGAATAAAAAAAAGAATCATAAATACTACACACAAAGCCACGTTTTTCATGGAATCCTGAGCCTTGTCTGGCTTTCTTTGCAGGGCGTGCAAACCTCCCGAGGAGAGCGTGCTGAGGTGATGGTCCTCGGTGGTGATGCCACCAGGCTCCCCGCTCCGAAACAAACAGGGGGAGCCGCTGCTGACCCCTAACTTTCCCTGCCTCGGGTTTGTTTGGTTCGTGGAAAGCCTCTGTGGAAGGCGCCAGCCCCCATGATCCCTGACCCAGCCACATCCAGGTGGTAAGGATTCAGGAGTCCCTGTCTGCTAGATGGGGACCCGAGGAAGGGACAATGAGTGACATTTTTCTGTGCCCCTCCTGAGACCCCTGCGGCAAAACAGCGACAGACCCCACCGCCCTCCTTACGATCAGCTGAGGGTCTGAGGCGGGAGAGAGAAGAGGTGTAACCGAGGGGGAAAGTGGAATTGGTCCAAAGAATAAAAGTCCTGCAGAAGGGGGAAAAAGGAGGCGCCACTAAGGAAGCTGAGGGCTTTTGCGTATGCCTTTCCTAAGTTAGGAGTGATGCCCCTTGTGCCTAATTAATACTTTCACAGAAATCACAGAATCACTAGCTTGGAAAAGACCCACAGGATCATCAAGTCCAACCATTCCTATTAAACACTAAACCATGCCTCTCAGCACCTCATCCACCCACCTTTTAAACACCTCCAGGGAAGGTGAATCAACCACCTCCCTGGGCAGCCTGTTCCAGTGCCCAATGACCCTTTCCATGGTTGGTTTTTTTTTTTTCTGATGTCCAGCCTGAACCTCCTCTGGCGCAGCTTGAGGCCATTCCCTCTTGTCCTGTCCCATGTCACTTGGAGAAGAGGCCAGCACCCTCCTCTCTACAACTTCCTTTCAGGTAGTTATAGAGAGCAATGAGGTCTCCCCTCAGCCTCCTCTTCTCCAAGGAAGAACTGCTTTGCGGGAAGTGAATGAAAAAAAAGAAGAGGAAAAGCCCCGGGATGCCCCGTTAGCGCGAACCGTGCCGGTCACTCACCCGGGTTGAAGAGCACGGTCCCTTTGAGATAGGCGTACTCCTTGGTGCTGATATCCAAGCTCCAGCACTTGGCCTGGAAGCCCTGGACGGTCTGGATGCCGCCGGGCGCGGGCAGGCGGGGTCCGCGCGGAGCCCTCCCCGGGGGCTGCTCGCCCCGGCGCCGGGCGGTGAGGATGCGCTGCAGCATGCTGGGCTCCGCGCTCTCCACCGTCTCGAAGTGCACCCGGTCCTGCGCCAGCCCCAGCACCAGCAGGGGCGCCCAGCAGCTGCGCACCAGCAGGAGCTGCTCGTCCAGGGGCAGCTCTTGGAAGCAGGGGACGTTCTGGACGAAGCGCAGCGTCTTCACCAGCACGGCCGAAGCCGCTTTGCAAGCCGCCTGCGGGCTCCGCAGGGACAGCCGCCGCCGCGACCCGCACGGGCACCGCCTCGGCCCCGGCCCCGCCGGCGGCGCCGCCCGCTCCTCGCTCCGGAGGATGTTGTAGAGGATGCTCCCGTGGCGCCTGCTCTCCGCGCAGCAGCGGCAGCGCTCCGCGCACGCCATGGGTACCGCGAGCGGGGGCACCGCACCCACGGATGCGGCGCTCAGGGATGCGGTACCCAGGGATGCGGTTCCAGGGATGCGGCACCCTGGGATGTGGTACCCAGGGAGGGGGTCCCAGGGATGCGGTCTCAGGGATGCGGCACCCAGGGATGTGGTACCCAGGGTTCCAGTCCCAGGGATGCGGCGCCCAGGGATGCGGTCCCAGGGATGCGGTACCCCGGGGCTGGGCTGAGCCGCCTGGAAGGCTCGGCGGGGCCGCGGTCCCGTCGGGAGACGCACACTGCTCGCTCTGCGCCCGGCTCTTAACTTATTTATAGCCGGCGGCAGCGCGTGTGTGTGTGTGTGTGTGTGTGTGTGTGTGTGTGTGTGTGTGTGTGTGCAGCCGCAGGCGCTGTACCAGCGGTTCAAAGGGGCAGACACTCTTTACTGGCTGGAAAAGAGAGAGGGGGGGAATAGGAAAAAAAAAAAAGCCAGCCCTCCTCCCCTTCCTTTCCCGAAGCAGCGGTGCCTAGAGGGAGCCGGCGAGCCGGCCGCCCCTGTCTATAGGCTGCGGCGTGACGGGCGGCCAGGGAGAGAAAAAGTGTAATTAAGGGGGAAGGTGGGATCGGTCCAAGGAATAGAGCTCCTGCAGAAGGGGAAAAAAAGGAGGTGCCACTACTGACACCAAGGGCTTTTGCATATGCCTCTCCTTAAGTTAGGGGTAACTAAATGATGGGGATTGGAACTAGATGATCTCTGAAGTCCCTTCCAACCCAAACTATTCTATGATTCTAAGTTAGGGGTCATGCCTCAATATGCCTTATTATTACCTTTGTGCTGCTGTGTGGGAAGGGAGAAGCAGGCCTGTTCCCGTCCAAACTAGGGTGGCTCTTGAGGCTGGGGCGCAAGCAAGGCTTCTCTGTCAGGGTACCCTGGGGTTGACGTGCCCGCAGCTTCTATGTGGATACTCTATGAAACTCTACCCAGTGAATAATTCCTTTCCTCTGCTTTGCAATGCATGATCTCACATTGTTCTATCCATCAGTTTAAAACATTTCCATTTGCCTTTCAGGTTTCATCTGTTCTGAAGTGAATCTTTCTTCCTAGATTTAGATATACCACTTTTCTGAGACCTGTCTTCTCTGAGTGGCACATAGATACCAAATAATCCTTCCAGGCCTGTGTATTTACACAGGAGGGACAGGGGAATTGTAATTATCCAAATGTGATAAAAGCATGTACTTTCTCAGTTGGGCTAAATAAAAGCAGATGCAGCAGAGAGGTGCACTTAATTGCATGGCAAGTGAAGTGTTAATTGTCTTTGCTGCATACAAGTTAAACCAGAAGCATTTTATGTTTCCTGTCATCTGGAAGAACCTTGACACAGATTTAGAGAAAGTAGCCAGATACAAGTAACCTTCTGTACCTGCTCCATCAATATCTGCTACTAAGGGATGTCCGAATCACCCCTGGAAAGACACATTTTCTTTCAATAAAAGAATACATGTCTTTTTAAGCAAATATCATTGAGTGATTTGGATTTCTTAGAAATATAATAACTTTAGTCTGGACCACAACAATTTATTTTCCCTGTGAAATTAGTCCTACTCTATCAGCTTATATAGGTGTAGAGTCATAGTCATTTCTCTCTAAATATTTTTTCACAATTGGACTCATAAGGGATATTATTTAGAAATGGCACAAAAGGCACTTTTATATAAAACTAAATAAAGCACTACTGGTTACCTGTCTCAAGTAAATCTTGTTTTCCAAATGCCAGTTGTCCAAAAGCTTGAACATGACACCTTTGGAATTACCTATAAAATACAGTTTTTTCCACTGATCCAGATATGATAAAGCCCTTTATTGGCTTTGCAGTAGTGGAGAACTGTTATATTGCACCTATGAACTGATTCCTACAGTTTGCAGACAGGTTGGTTTGGTCCCTGGAATAGAAAACAATGCTGTTTTACTGAACAGAGTTTAATAAAAAAAATTCTTAGGATTAAAAAATAATAATACCAAATGCTACCAAATTTTTCATTTGAAAGAATCCCTGGTAATGGCAACATGCTCATTTATTTTTTCTAGAACACTTCCTTGACATTCTAGACTGCTACCAGCTATATTCATCATTGTTTTCTCAACATTGTTATGTTAGGATTTTAGAGGGGATATTAGGATTATTGTTATGTTAAATTTTAGAGGTGGGGGAAGGCCACTAACTTTAGAGATAAATGCCAAGTCTTAGAAAATGAGCATCCCTAAGCTTGTAGTTGGCTTCAGTAACACTTCTCCCATGAGGTACGTATTACTAGACCGACTGAGGAATCTGGGTTTTTTTATCACTTGGTAACTTGGAAGGTATCTATGGGAAAGCATGGCACAGTTGAGATTCACATCACTGCCTTTGCAGTTTCAACCTTGAACTCCAGTTGTGAGAACATTCTGCTTCTTACAGTAGGATGTTGCTTACACAGAGCCCTAGACAATGGCAATATTTAACTTTTTTATCAGGTCTACAGTAGAAATTTTTCCTAATGTAGCAATATTGGTTGCAGGTGTTTAATTTTTCAAGGCATTTCTCTTTCAACCAAGTCTCAAAAGTAGATGCAATCCAACTGTCAGCAGAATGATTTCGCTGACACAGTTAATTTTCTAAACCAACTTACACAGAAAGTCTTTGCCTTTGATAAATATGTTAAAATGGGTATTCCATAGTGAAACTGAAACTTGATTTACTATGCAGTGCCAGGAATTACATTACTGTAGTGGTAAGTGTACCTTCTTCTCTCATAAGAGCATGTAACCATTAATTTCTCTCTGACTCCTAATGTACCTTAATGTAGCCATTTTATTAAGGGTAGATTGTCTCTTTCCCACCTAAAACACCAAGAATGTCCTAGAAATAATTATCAGTGTTTTTCATATTGATAAAATTTGAATAGTCTTTATTTTCAAGTCTGAGTTTTGCTTGTCTATAGAATTCAAGCTAAATCAAAGGTAAAAACCCCAACTTCCTATTGAAAATCGAAAAGAAAACAGACTCCCTCACAGACAGGTAGTTGTGTTTTGATGGAAAATACTTGAATACAATTTCAGCAAAAGTGGATGTGTCTAGTTTCTGCTGTAAGGTATGTTCTTAGGTGAGTATTAACAAGCTCCTTGTGGTACAATTGTGAATAGATTTACTTGCAGACAAAGGATTATTTGTTTGTATTCGGGGGGGTGGGCAGGACAGGGGTAGGGCTGTTTTGTTTGTTCTGTTTTGGTTTTGTGGGTTTCTTTCTTTTGTTTGTTTTGTTTTGGTTTTTTTTTTTAACTCAGACGAAAGCCTTGGATATAAAGGTGATACAGTGCAGTCTTGGCAGTTTTACTCTCTCATGTTGCTCTTCAGAGTCTCCATATCACTCATCTGGTGGCACATTTGGTTCTTGGCCAGAGGGCGAGACTTCAGTTTCAGAACAAGACAAAACAAACATTTGTTTTTGTGCCTTCAGTGCTTTAGTGCACTTTTAACTGGAGAGAGAGCTTTTATTCCAGTGAAGAATTGCATCCTGATAGTCTCTAAATAACTATTATTCCTTCTAGCATAAGGACTGAAAAATAAAATTTGATCTTAAGATCAGATGTAAACTATCACTTAATTTTGGGATTAGCCAAAGAGAAGTTAACTTTTTCTCTGGAAAAAAAAAAGGGGGGGCTGGGTGTGGAATATTTTTAAGAGGATGTGTTTAGCAAGACATCTTTATATAAGAGAAATATTCCTTTAAAACAAGGTTTTAGAATTTAAGTATATTGTTGAGTCTTGTGTTTCTCGTTGTGACTGTCCATTTGTTAGCTTGACCATTGTTCATAGTTCCCCTAATTTACTGGGGTGTCTACTTGAAAATAAGTGGGCATTAAGGAAAAAATATCACCATGTTCTACTTACACGCTGTACCCCATTTTCCTGATGCTGCTGTTGCCTCCTTCTGTGATGGGGAATGGATTCAACGGGAGGAGCATACTGAGTGCCTGATTGGTGCTGCCTGAGCCGAAGACAGTTGATATATACCCAGGCAAAGGATGCTGACCTGAATTTACAGAGCTTTTGTAGCTACCTTGAGTCTCACCTAGCAGTATGTGCTTGTTCTGGATCAGGATGAGCATATGGTGACATTTTTATGGATTAGCCAGATATACTCTAGCTAATATACACTACTTCACCATAGCTAATGCAGCTAGGTTTCAGTGGAAGCAAAATTAAGGGAAAAGAAGCAACACTGTAAACTTTTTCCAGTTCAAGGCACTCAGCTCATTCTCATTAAAAAAAAAAAATTGTTGATCTTTGGGCTCTAACAGGTTAGCATTAGCAGGACCCCTTTGGTCCTCTACTGTAAAGAAGAGCTGTGGATCTCAGCATTCTAAAATGGTACATTTACGTATGCTGTTGGTGGTTGGACATCTTAATGTTTAAATGTAACAAATAATTTCTTTTTTTGTCCAAAATAAATTTATACTGTACCCAAACATCTGCCCGTGTGGCACGCTTAAGGGTGCAGTCCTATAAGACCAGCTGAACCAATCTAGTGGCTCATGCAAGCTAAAAGAGGTGACTCCCACAAATGTACTTGCTGCCACTGCTTTCCTTGTGCCAGCCGTGGCACTCACCTTACTTCTTGGTAAGCCAAGTCCGTTTACTAAGCTGGCAGCATTTTTATAATAGGGATTACAACACGGGTAGCAGGGAAATAAGATGCTTTCAGATGTGCTTTCCTGGCTTTATTTTCCCCACTGATGCTTTTGAAGTCTCTGCCTAACCTGACAAGCTGTAAAACTTGTCATATGACAGAATTCTGCTTGGCTGAATCAGCAAAAAATTACTCCATCAAGAAACAAACATGCAGTTTTCTGCCAGTTTACTGAACTGAACTCATTCAGGTAGAGAACAGATGAGTGCCAGACCAGGTAAAAAAGGAGTGGCCTGACCTTCCTTCCAGGGGCAGGAGGAGAGAGAGGAAAAGACAGGACCACTGCTGCTACTCAGCCACTGTGTGGAACTTCTCCCTCAGGGGGGTAAAACCTTAAAGCTCAGGAGCAGAGAAACAAGGGATAGAAGAGAGAGGGCTTGTAGAAATCTTTGGTTTTAAAGTAATCTTTTAAATACCATCTGAAATTGATCTCTACTCTTGGTAAAAGACATTTGAATAAGGGAATTGTATTATAAAATATTAGTGTAGAAATAACTTAAAATTACTGAGCTTATGACATTTATTTGCCTTGAGGAATACACTGGTTATACAGAATGATAGATGAATAACAGGAAAAAATGCTGGAAAATAAACTTTTTATTACACTGTTTGAGGTTGCAGCATACAAACTAAAACATTCTAGCACTGCTGTGGCAATAGTACACTATGTATCCATTATAACATTTCTGTATAAATATATACGTTAATTGCAGCTGATGATCCAAGACGGAAAAGTTCAAAAATACACTTTCATTTTTGAGTAATATCATAGATTATGCTGCTAATAAAAAAAAAACCCTGTATTTAAATAGGTTATAAGTTAGCATGCATTTTATCTGAAAATCAATATGATGGCTTTTAAAATCCTTGCATCTTTCCAAAGGCTCTAATCCAGACATATTTCACTTCAGTGGGATATTTAAAAATACCATCCTTATGGTGACTCAGTTGTATAATTTCTCATTAAATCAGGTTCACATTGTGGTATTACAAAATGTGTAAATTTCCTTTTTACCATTATTCACACATGAGTTTGACAGATGCATAACTGATTTGTAGGTTCACTCTAAACTCTAAAATCTGTATCTCAAATATTTAGGATCTTCAAATAAATTCTGCAGTTCTTTGGCAACACTCTTTGCTTCAATCATAATCCACCAGGTTTCTATCCACATTCTGTAGCTAACAGGAAATTCATTTGGCATTCTGTTCTGCTGGCAGATGAGATAGACTGCATCTTAAGTTTTGTCAAAATAGTCAGACTAGCTTACCCTCTTTAAAGACAGGATTTTGCTAATCTAGATCATTTCAACAAAACTGGATTAGGGAGTGACCCAGCAATTACGCTGGCACATCTAGTGCACTTGCAGTCATTGATATCCCAAAGTACAGTGAGACGTGCTAACATCCTAATCTATCTCAGTTTCAGCCAGACATCCTTGGCTGGTCTGAGATTCAGAGAATTTAAGGCTGGCTGGAACCATCAGGTCCCTTGCTGGAGTTCCTAAAGGCACTGATAAACACTGAGCTTTTGCTGACTGAAGTGCAGCTTGTGCTCATCTCTATGCCTTTGCAGGAAACCATTCAATCTTAATTCAAAAACTCAGTCCAAGAGATAAAAGCCCACTACTCCATTGACTGTTTATCCAGAATTTTATCACTCTTACTATATAAAATTAACACTGTGCTGCTACTTTTGAGATTCAGTTTATAACTTCTAAGGTCCTGGTACAATTTTCCCTGCTAATTTAAGAACACAGGTGTTTTCCCTGTCAATAGTAATTAATTTTTTAGTAGTAAGTAAAACAGATTTTAGCTTGTAGACAGAGTTTTCTAACTAAAACTTTGAAGATGTTTTTCACAAGCTGTTCAGTTGATATCTTTTGTGGCCATTGCAACACCTCCGGCAGTTTCTAACACCCTTTGAAGTGTGGACATGAGAACTGCACAGAGTATTCCAATTATACTGTTCTCAAAAGTGCTATATAGAGAGATATAGTCATTCCCTAACTCAAATTCATTACTCTAGACCTCATACATAGAAGGATCATATTAGTCATTTTGAGTTATTGTTGCAGTGGGAGCTCATGTTAGATTGCTTGTCTGCTGTGACTCCCTAAATAATTTTCTGATCTCATTCTTTCCACAACAGAGGTAGAATACCCTTCTTGTTTCAGTTTTGCATTTGGATGCATTGTAATGTGTTTCATATAAACAGGTCTAGCAGTTCAAGAGGAAAGCTTTTTTGGCCTACAATTACTTCTCCTCATTACCACTGATCATCAGCATGCAAGAATGTCTAGGCATCCTTTGAGTTAGAAATGGAAATATTCTTCTTAGTACTGATATTTTAAATGGTATGTCATGTCACTCAGGAAGACTTTACCAAAATCTAAGGAATGCTGTATCTGGGTGGTTGCTTTTTTGATAGACCTAGACAGAGTGGCATCTTATAGTGTACTCCATGATCCCTTTGTTCAGGTTGTCCAGATCAGGGACTTCACCACAGCACCCTGTACTTTTCTTTTAATCCATGCAACCAGGGTCCGAAGTGAGTTGCAGCAGTTCTGCAACATCTTTCCCAAACTCTTAGGATTTTGCTGCCTGTGTTCAAAGCCAGCTCTGATACCTGTATTGTGTCAACTTAGATCAGGGATATGTGAGACAGACCTGTGAGAACCCTTATGGAAGGTCTCTCCCACTTTCTTCAGGAACTGTTTTTATGCTGCAACACTTAGTCATTGTCTGAGCTATATTATAGTTATACCTGTGCCTGGCCCTGCACCTTTCTCATCCTGACCTTGACTCCTCTGCCTTGACTTCCTGGCTTGACCTTGGACCTGCTATATGCTTGTAGACTGATTACTGGACTGTGGCTGACCCTGGTCATTGTCAATGAACATGCCCCACTCTACTTGTTAAGGTACTATGGGAATTCACACCTTGCTGATGAGGAAACATTGCCTGTCTGCCTCATTGTGATCCTCTGGCTCAGCCTCAGCTGCTCTTTCTGTTTCCTGAAACAAGCCTATTCCTGTGGACACCAAGGTGCAGGAAAAAGAAGAGATGAGGAAGAAGTGCTGCATGTGTGGAGTTCACTCAAGCCAAAAGCTGGGCATTGCTGGTCAAAGAGCTCAGAAATATTCCTGACTGACAATTCTCAGAATCAGCTAAAAAAGATACAATTGGGTAAGTTTACAGAGAGAGTGTAACTAAGAAACATGATGACAAGTAGGATTGCAAGCCTATAGTGAAGCAGTTGAACTGTTGTAAATCAGCCTTGGTTGGTACAGAATGCAGGCAAAGCTACAAACTCCTTCCCACTTTGTGCTGGGAGTTAGCCCAGAAGGCCAACCATATCCTGGGCTGCATCAAAAGAAGCGTGGCCAGCAGGTCGAGGCAGCTGATTCTGCCCCTCTATTTCTCTCTTGTGAGACCTCATCTGAAACACTGTGTCCAGTTCTGGAATCCTCAACATAAGAAAGATATGGAGGTGTTGGAGCGCATCCAAACGAGGGCTACAAGGATGATCTGAGGGCTGGAGCACCTTCCATACAAGGACAGGCTGAGAGAATCGGGCTTGTTCAGCCTGGAGAAGAGAAAGATCCAAGGAAATCTTATAGCAACCTTCCAGTACCTAAACGGGGCCTACAAGAAAGCTGGAGAGGGACTATTCATAAAGACTTGTGGTGATAGGATGAGGGAGAATGGGTATAAACTGGAGAGGGGCACATTTAGGGTAGACATTAGGAAGAATTTCTTTACCATGAGAGTGGTGAGGCACTGGAACAGGTTGCCAAGGGAAGTTGTGGATGCCCCATCCCTGGAGGAGCTCAAGACTGTGTTGGATGGGGCACTGGGCAGCCTGATTTAGTGGGATGTCCCTGCCCATGGCAGGGGGGTTGGAACTAGATGATCTTTAACATCCCTTCCCATCCTAACTATTCTATGATTCTATGATTCTAAGGTGTGTATACTCATACTATTTCAGAACCTTAAAGTGGTAATCATCAACTGTTAAACAGGCAGATAAATAATAAGATACTGTGGATGGTATTGCAAAACTATTAACATCGAATCAACACTTGCCAATTATATTTAAAAATACTTTTGTGGTTTGGCTAGAACACACTAACTCACTCAGTGTGGTAGTCAAATGTATGCCTTCATGATACTTCTTGGCAAAAACTCTAGATGTGCTTTTTCTCAGATGTTCTTTTTCATTTTTCCAGTAGCACAGTAGCTGTTAAGACACATTTATGTTTCCTATTTTGTAGCTGCTAGTGTGTGTGGTTGTAGATATTATTACAGCAGGCACTTCCATCTCAGATGTGCACCCCGAGCTTTGCACTGACTTCCTTGCAATGCTTGCTGTACGGCCTTGCATCATTACAGAATATCACAAGCAGTATCTCTGGGGAAAACGTTTTAGCCAGGTCAGCAGAGTCATGTGGACAGGTAATTTCTCATTAGCACTACATGCAAAAACAAGAAAAGAAAAAATGATAGGACTTAGAAGTCTTTGTTTATTCATGTGTTCTTTAGCTGTTAGACTACATACACCCTCTTTTTTCCACTCCTTGGTATTAATTAAATATTGGGACTAATGCATTGATACTTCAATACATTTTCATTTTGTTATCTTTTTAGTCTGTCAAAAGCTTTACTATTTTTAATTACACTACAGTACCTTCTTGAAAAGTGGTAAACGTGATTAAGCTGTAGCTTGTTCATGACACTTTTTATTTAATTACAAAGGTTATTGAGTGTTTGAGATTGGTTATAGAGTAACGGAGAGAGATCTATGCTTGGCTGTTGCCTTAATGTAGCTTACCTCATTCAGACTTCTTAAACAGTCAATTTAAAGAAGGGCATGCACTGAAGCCTTTTGATTATGTAAACAACTTCTACTGAAGGGTTAGTACTGAAAGTATTGTACTTTCATAAGTGTGCATTACTTTAATATCTCTCTCCCTCATGTCAAACACTTGTCTCTTTATCCACACATTTGGATTAGTTTTAGCAATAAGTATGAACTCACCTAAAGAGCTAGTGGTTTATGCTTCCAGAAGATGGAGAAGATGAAGGTAAAAGCAGAGTTGAAAAGCACTAATTTTCTGGTTCCTCTAGAGAATGAGTTCAGCACAGTAAAGAAGAAAATTCTTTCATTATTTTTTTTGTAGCAAGGCCAGTTCACTTATTGTTAAGCCTTTGTTGCTAGTTCTTGTACCTGCCATCTCCTCTATCTTCTGCAAAAAGACTTTCAGTGGAGAGGATTTAACCCCACCATGTTTCTATATTATTGTGTTTACTGATAGGTTGTAAGGAAAATCCTGGAGATAAGAGGAAGAAAATTTATTTACATATCTCATAATTGAAAAGTTTCATATAATGCATTGTGTTAGAAAGATGCACACAGTATTATAAAAAACAGCAACAAACCAAAGTAAAGAAAAAAATATGAGATTTTGAATCTGCTGAAGTTTCGTGTCTACAGACTTGAGTAGTTTGGCATCTATTTTTTAGGTCCACTCCAGAATGTTCTTAAACCCCTAAATACTGGGATGTTAACACTAAAATTGATAGCATAAATTTCATTTAAAACCCAAACAAACCAAGGATCACATGCTGTTTCAGAGTTAATTGTTCAATAAAGGTGTCTAGGCAATCAAATTAACAATGTTTAAATTGTTCTGCCATGAGTACTAATCAAGCAATAAAGGAACTTCAATTTGAATTAGAAATCAGTGTGTTTCCATGACAGAATGACATTTGAATTGTATTAGCTTTGGATAATACGTTATGTGTTATCTTGTTTTGGTTTCAATTAGAAGCAAAGATGAAAAAGAGCATACATTAATGATGTATACATACACCTTTATCATTCTATTTTGGCTCAGAGAACTGAAATAAAAAATGTTTATCTGATTTAATTGGATTTAAATTAATACTACTGAGTAGTGTTACATTCCTTTTACATTTGGTGAATTTGAATGGTTTCTGGGTTATTCAGTGACCATGACAAGAAGGTAAAGACACTGCATGCTGAATTTAAAAAGGAAGAAGTTTGTTCACCTTTACTGAATTACGTGCTGAGGTGTTTTTTCTGGATCTGGGAAAATGCAAAATAGTGAACAGAAATGTTGTTCGAATGCCCATACTAGTGGCTTTAGTTCAGAGGGGTAAGCTACAGTAAAACACATGCATGTTATGGCTGGGTGAGAAGCACCCATGATGGAGGAGAAATAGGTGAATCAGCAAAATAATAGATCACTACAAAGACCACGGAAGTCATTGCCAGTAGCCATAAAATGTACATGTGAAATAGAAAATGAAGGTTAGTAAGTGATAACGTTGATGAAAATTAACTTAGAATACTGGAAATGGAAAATTTTGAAGTGATGAGGAACAGGGAAAGGAAAATGGAAAAAAACTGAAAATACAGCAGAGCTTGCAAGATGAGAGAGACAGAATGAAGCAAATTTGTCTATAGAAATAGGAAAGATTGCTAAATGTATCTCCTTTTAGTCTCCCTTTTGGTAACCTGTTGTTAGGGATTGGGTTTGGAAAGTTAGTTTGGATTTGGAAACAGGATAGGGAATTGGAGTTAAAGAAGGAAGGCATCCTCTTTTTCTCATTCCAGCCTGTGGAAATCATACTTAGTACTCTCTAGTGAAATTTCACTAGAATGTCACTATTTCTCTGTTTCACTAATTTTACTATCATCTCAAGCCATGTCTTTCCGGGTTTGTCTTTGAAAATATGGTTGCCTTAAAAGAGGAATATTGAGAATTCCTTCTTTCACATCTTGGTAATGTCTTTTCCTTACTATTATAGTAGGCACCATTCAGAGGAAGGGGAAAAGAACTAGAATATCATCATTGATATTTCATTTCTCTTTCTTGCATCCAGAAACATGTACAGCTTAAATCTTTCACTCTTTTCAAGGACAAGTATTCTCCATACACCTGTAACATAGTAAATCACATCATTACCTTGGACTTTTAATCTCAGAACTTCAGGAGCATGGTCTGAGAATGAGGATGTTGCTGATTATACGTGTTAATATCTAGAACTTTAGCAATTACATGACGGAGAGTTTGGAGTAAAGCAGCCATATTTACTTTTGATTTGAAGTATGACTTCTTACTTTTAAATAACTGTGATCTGTTCTTACAGTAATAATTCCTTTATAAGGCATAGAAAATTTAATCTGATATATTGTAACTTCTTTTTACTTCTCCTAAAGCAGACTGGTGTGGGGTTTTCTACCAAACTTGACAAGAGTTAGTTCTTTGTACACACAAACCCCAGAAGTTCCCTGGAGCCCTCCTTTTCTTCTCAACAGTCTTCTTCCCTTCCACCTACAAATCCTGTAGCAGTTCAGTCCTTATAAAAGTTCCTGTCATAGCCAGGCTGAATCTTTGGCGGTCTTTCCTGGTAAGCAAAGAGCATTTCTCTTTGAAGTAGATCAGACTGTAATTAAAAAACATGGAAAGAGGAGAGAGAAAAAATACCTTATTATAACTGAAACTGCCTAAGTGTGTTGTTTTGTTGTTTTTCTTTCCCCGAGGTCTTGCTTACAAAGGATGTGAAGAATCTGAATTCCTGCTGTGGTAGATGCTGGATTCCACTTTGATTCATGGAATCCTTCTCTAATCACTGGAATTACACCAGTGTTAGGGCTACTGTAACACTGTGGTGCCTTGTACTGTAATGTCCTCTAAGGTTTTATCCACCTCCCAGAATTAAACAAGAGTCATTTTAGTAAGTCCAGAAAGAGTAGCAATGACTTGATGGAAATGGCAGTCACTGTCCATGTCCACCAGGCTGTCAGTTATGTCACCTTCATTCCTACAGCTAAATTAAAGCTGCAGTGGTCTCACATCTTCATTTTGATGAGTAGACATATTCTTATTAACTTTGATTTGATCTAAGTAATAACTACAGTTCCCTGATGTTACGAAGCAGCATAAAAAGGAAATCCCATGTGCTCCTGGCATATGGTGTCTATGCTGTACTGTGGGACTGTCATTTGGGAAGGATGATACACTACTAAAAGAAAATTAACAGTGTTTTTCCCAAAGCATTTAAAAGCTGAGGTGATGTTGCTTAAACACCATCATTTCATGTCTCTGTTGCTGACACAGCTCATCTTGAAACAGTTTTATTAAAGTCATTACAGGGTCAACGGAAAATCTCTGTGCATATCTGGAGTATTTTGAGTGATTTATGTGAGTCCATGGATATTCATTATGATGATATTCTTTTGTGTTTCCGTTGACAGGCAGAACAATGTCACCGGTAATGGCCAAAATAAATTAAATCAACGTAACACTGGACCTTACATGCAACAAAATTTAATTTAAGATAAGTCTTAAAGTTTGACAATTAAGGAAAGTTAAAGGACATATTTCAAGTAGCACTTGTCACCCTAAATTGCCCTACTCTGAGTAAGTCCTGACGTGCAGTAGGCTTTGTGACATAGAAACAGACGTGTCATCTGTATTCTGTGCTATAAGTGGAAGGGAAAGAATGTAGTGAGACAGCCTATTCTAAATTCTCTCACCTCGTCTAGTTTATAGGTACTCTGTATCAATATACTCTTTTCAATGCCATACATCTCACAGTACTGTAGTTTTCCGTATTAGGTGTTTGCTGTTGTCTGTAGCTATCAAAAGATTCTCTTCAGTAAAAGTTCATGTGTAACTACTCATTATCCCCAGCAATTCTGTAACTGGCCCCAGTGAAAATAGGGAGTGTGCACAGATTTCCTGGATACATTCTGCTTTTATATTCTCGTTTATGCAGGATGATGATAGCTAAAGACTGACTTCAGAGTGCCATTGTGCTTAGGAACTCTCTAACTAGTAGTAAGAGACTGTCAACAGTTTGGCACAGGGATGGACTGTCACAATAAACTGAAAACAATCAAAGCCAGAGAGGACAAGCAGCAAGGAGATGAACTTACTTACCTGAGGTTATGTAACAAATCAGAAACAGAACCGGGAAGCAAACCTACCAGTGGACTTACGACTTTGTTTAAGCCAGCAGGAAATTTTCTCCTAGATTCAATGAGGCTAATATTCATCCCCCATTGTAAATTTCCTGTTTCATTCCCCATTCCACACTAGGCCTAGCATACACCTTAATTTTCAGTATACCGTATGTTCATTTTGCTGAACGTACAAACACACATTGGAAGCTTGGGTCTCTAATCAGCTGAAACAGAGGTCAGCCAATTGCCTCACCAATGAATCATTGAAAAATGTAAGCACTGTTCACCAAGGCCTGACTCATGCTGGCTATTACGTGCCCTCAACCAAGTGCCGCTTTCATACAAATAGTGGAAGTTAACATCAGTGAAATAGTCAGCATTTCCAGTACTATCAGGAGCATTGTTCTCTAGTGATAATGTATCGGAGCCCTTTCTAGGGCAGATTAAGTTCTTCAAAACTTCCTCTTCCACTTTTCTGAATCTTCTCCGTTTCATTGCATTGGTTTCATGTCTGTGTTCTTTAAATCCTGAGTTTTCCCTGAAAATGCTTGTGTAGCCATTACAGGGCCCTAACTTCATGATCCTGTTATATCTGTAGTAGTTTTCTTCAAAGCATAGAAGATACCATCTCAAATCTGTGTCATGTTTTTTGAAGACATGCACTGTTCCTGGGGAAGGGGAGCTGGGGACAACACAATATCATTAGAAAAGCTGAATTGGAGGACCTTTTCTTTCACAGTCTTCTAAAGCCATCAGAGTGGTATTTTATTTCTTTGTGTTAAATTACGTAAGCTAAATAAAAATATGAACAAACATGAAGAAGAAGAACAAGCAAAAGGGATGGATGGATGGATAGATAGATTAGATAGACAGATAGACAGACAGACAGATAGATAGATAGATAGATAGATAGATAGATAGATAGATAGACAGACAGACAGACAGACAGACAGATAGATAGATAGATGTCTAATTTTGCAATGCAAATACCT
This sequence comes from Phaenicophaeus curvirostris, assembly GCF_032191515.1. Classification (NCBI taxonomy): domain Eukaryota; kingdom Metazoa; phylum Chordata; class Aves; order Cuculiformes; family Cuculidae; genus Phaenicophaeus; species Phaenicophaeus curvirostris. The sequence goes on along the minus strand of NC_091392.1, from coordinate 123,663,768 downwards.
GGCATTATGCTGAAATTAAGCATATGCTTAATATCCTCAAGGACACTATCTGGAAGAAAATAGACAATGCTATTAGACTCCAACTTAATGCACACAATTTGCATGCTATTATCCTTGATTTGACTGTTAAAAGAATGTAAACATCAGTGTTTTAATTCAGTTATAAGTAGTGTGTTAATGAAGAAGGAAAGACTGTTTTCCCAATTTAAAGCTGCATCTGCACAATAGTCTTGTTACTTATTGCATATCTGCTATCAGGACATGTAACTTGGCTCAGCCCAACTATTTTGCAACAGTGCAACTTAACAGTTCCATGGTGAACCGATTGAAACAGGTATAAAAATAATGAACCCTGGACTTACATATAGAGAAACATATGGTGCTTTGCTTTAGTGACTTTACATTTATTTACCTTGTTCAGTGCAGCCCAAGAGTGATGCAAAAGGGAATGGAAACAAGATGGGTGGAATAGATAGGCGGAGCAAAATTTGTATAATCAAAATATATGCATAGTTTCCCTGTAGATAAGACTGTTAGCAGAATATGAAAATATTTATTTGGTACTTAATTATAAGTGAAAGATATATGAATTTTTTAAAAAAATTAAACACCAAATAGAAAAAATGTATGCAACTTTTTATTTCCATTAAATTCACCCATAAGGAAGTGATTCTGGCTAAATTATATTGTTGACTCTTTCTCAGTAAACTTATGTTGTTATGCTCACCTTTAAGTGCACCTATTACCTCCATGGTCATATGATCTTACATACTTAGTCCTTTTTTCTGGTATTGAGAATTATGTGCTTAACTCAGGGCAATTGAGAAAATCTATTGTTTTTTCTTTTTTTATGCTTATGCCAAGAGAAAAAAAAAAAGCAGTTTCCATAAATTTCAGATTTATATTCCATGGATGATATTAAATTTGCCATAGGAATACATATTGATATATATCACCATATGGAGGTACTTTATCCATTCTGAAACAATGCAGATGTTTCGTAAACAGATCATGACTGTATTCATGAACTGAGAAGTTCAAGATCATAGAACAGCATAGATTCATTTGATTCACTACTGGATTTTCATGGAATCTTATCTGACAGCTTTGGTTTTCATTTTTATTTAGATCACAGAAGTCTATAATAAGAATAAAAATCCATTTCCCAGTGGTTACAGGAGTAGTATTTTTGAAAATAAAAAGTAAATTTTTTGAACCTGTAGCTGAATGTTCAGTTTACCAGTTTAGGGCTGCCCTAAATCTTTTGGTTAAAAAATATGAACACTTAATCAAATCCACCGATTTGGAAATTAATTTAGGAAAAAAAAAACAAACACAAGAATTCAAACCAAAAAGACCCAAACAAAACCAAATAAAACCATCCACTCCCCCCTGAAAATTTTAAGAAGTGATGGAAAAAATCATAAGGATAACAAGAGCAACTGAAAAACAATTCATGATCTGCAGTGTTATTCAGACAAATTGTTGTATCAGAAAGTTGTTCTGAGAGGTTTTGAGCAGCTTCATTTGCCTTGTAGCTCATTTTATCTTTACCCTAAGAGCCATCCATCCATCCATCCATCCACCCACCCACCCATTCATCCACTCTGTCTTTTCCCTCAATAACTAGTATTTTCTTCTATGGCTAATATTTTTGCTGCCCTTGAATTAGTTTCTAATTAATCTGCTAATTATGGAGGGTTTATTTTTCCTTCATTCAAAGTTTGTACAGTACAAAGAGGTCATAGGTAAGCCAAGTCCTAAAAGTTGCTCAGCCAGTGATCAGGGCAGAGGAAACTTGGCTAGTGTTCATATAAATTGTATTCTACCTTTCTGGGATCAATTTAGTCCCTAGTTTCCTGTTCCACATCTTATGTTTTATCATTATTAGTAACTGTATTACTTAAGATCCAAACCTGTGGAAAGTTCTGTGAGTGCTTAACGTTAGGCATATGGTTAATTTCTGTGAATTCAAGAAATCTGGTCTGAATAGAATGTTTGCAAGCTTGCATGTTGGAGAATATGTCTTTGTGACTCTTAGTTAAATTAAATTAAAACTCTGTATCTCCATTTGTATCTTTTATCATAGACTTGCAATTTAGTCCTGCAGTACCTGAACTCAAACCAAATGATTCAAACAGATTTGAGTATTTGGCTTGGTTTATTTCTAATTTCTTGGCTGCACTACTGCTATCAGTCATTTTCCCCAGTGAAATAAAGCATTCGTTCATTTTTAAAGAAAGGGCAATTAACTAAAATGAAATACTGTAATTCCTTGTACACTCCACTTATTTTAATTGTATGCTCTCCACACTGGTGCTTGGCAATATTGTTTTTTTAACTGATAGTAGATACATTTCTACAGCTGCACTGCTGGCAGATACTGATCATGCAAATAGTTCTACCTTCTACGAAGGTTTATCATCCATACAACACACAGGCATGCAGATACCAAGATTCGGGCACACAATTTGTCTTGCTTCTGCTGCACGTTGGACTGATTAGAAATAAGAATCTGATGATAGCTTCAGTACCTACACTGAGCATGAAGTACAAACTCCTCTATGTCCTTGAGTTCTGGTGCCACAAAGCATCAAACCTAAGCACTGGAGATGAGAGGATCATTGAGGAATGAAACACACCTGAATAAGACCTCATCATGTCTTGGATTCAGGATGCAACAGAGTATATATCCACACTAAGGACCTTGAAATCACCCTCAGATTTCATCTCAGATTTCAGATGACAAAGACTACAGTTTTCTCCCATGTTCTTTGATGTTTCAGCTGATTGTTATCAAAGGTAATGTGTCTGTCTTATTTGCATATTTTCTATGTTTCCTTCCTTCTCCTCCCACTCTGTCTTCGGAGCACTTCATTATTCTTACATGATTTTTGACTGGACTTTTTTTTAGTTTTCTGACATATATGTGCATATTTTGTACATAATTTCATGTGTGTGTATATATGTATATATAAAGATAGATATACACACATTGTAAATATGTGTAGGTGAGACACATTTTATCTCAGTGTAATTTTTATCCCACGGAATTCTCATATTTCAAAATCTTAATTTTTCTTTTTCTATTTTCAGGGTGAATTTTGCAATATCTAGTAACCTGTGTTCCATATCTTTCTTCTGAATTCTGTAATAACAGTTGTACTGAAAAGGACACAAGGGAAGCAGAAAATAGCCTGGAACCTGTTTATACAGTTTCATATTGTATCATTAGTCTTCAGGTTTTATTTCTTCACACAGGATTAGTTTCAGTCAGCTGATGGTTAAATTGTACTTAGGTGATTTATGAAGAAAAATGACTGGTGTTTTTGTCCTCTTGGGGTTTTGTTTGGTATTTTTTGGGGGGGTGGGTTGTTGATTTGGGGTTTTTTTCCTCATTTTTGCCTTTCCTCTGAAGGAAAATATGAGATGAACTAGACTTTACCATAAAATATGTAAACAGTAAAAACAGATTGCTTTGCATTCAGGTTTGGCAGGGGATACAGGCCATATGCTTTAGTTATTCTCCATGCAAAGAGCAAATGAACTGACTTCTCTTTCTTCCCACTACATATACATCCATGGGCAAGGTGGTTGCATGTCATTGGCCGAAAATACAGGAATAATTATGTAATTTTGCAATAACAAAGAATATTTCTTTTCTTCTGTGTCTAAAGCTTGTTTTACCCTATTTTGTCCCAGCCAGGCCTAACTCAGGCTAGATCAAACCCATTTGTCTTAATTCAGTATGGAGAATTATTCTTTACTCCTTAAAAAAAAAATGTTACCAGCAAACAAAACAGGCTAAGCCATTTTTCAGTTAGTCGACAGTAATATGTTCCTGTCATTACTGGGTAAAGAGAAATACAGACTACATCGTGCATCACTGTTGAAGCAGGATTACAGTGTGTGTTTCACTTAGTATCTCAAACAACTTAATGTTGTCACAGGTACAGAGACGATGAATCTCCACATATTATTTTAGCAAGGCTTCTAGTCTCGGTTTTCAACGGACTTTTTCTTTAATTATTATTATTTCCTTACTAAATAATGAGCAGGAGAAACCCTTTCTCCAGAAAATTTGTGAGATGAGACAGTGTAGATGTAGTTTGACTGTGTTATTTTAAAATAAACAGCAAGCGATGGTTCCTGCCACACAACAGCTGACGGATATCAGTTCTATTTTCTATCATTACTGTTAGAAGCATGATCTATTAGGAGTTTTCCCCAGAGAAGCTTAAGTTAAAGCTCCAAGGACATTTTCAAATAGACTGTAATAATTCAGACATTCCTATCAGCAGCACATTTTGATACTGTGCTGGCTTTCCCTTACTTTTCCTACAAGCCTGTGATGCTTTTCTCATAACAATAGCAAAGGGCAGGCAAATTCTATGCAAGGAACACTACCAAAGTGCATGGCACCAGCATATAGGCAGCTGTAGATAACTTTGCCCCTTTGCTGAGTACGTAGTCTTCCAAATCTATTGTCTATATGTTACCTGTATAAAATCCATTTGTAGAGAAGAATTTGTCCATACTACAATAAAAGCTGCAGCTGATTCATTATTTAGGGTAAATATGTCTCCTAAAATACCATGAACAAGATCTTAGTGATGAGGCTAGGAACATTTGGAAAAAAATATTCAGTATAGCCAGAAGAGGGTAAATAGCTTAGTATCTTCATATAGACAAAATAAAATCAGTCTCCTTGCTGAAATCAACATATTCTTGAATTCTACCATCTCTGTATTTCTGTCGGGTTTTGTTTCGGCTTAGTTTCATTTTATATTTTCTCTCTGTAAATCAGAGTGTCAGTTTGCTAGTTGCTTGTAATTCCTTACTTACTTCTTGTAAGCTAGGAACAGACAAATCTTGTCCTTATCATTATTGTTTGTAACAAATTGCAGAAAGAAAAATAGGTACATGTGGTTTATTTACTGTTCCAAGCAAGTCAACAACAAAATTAAGGATACAGCAGAGTTTGATGTTTCTCAGTACATGAACCCTCTAGACAGATACTCACAAATACTGTTTCAGAGTTGATCATTAAAGTCTTAAGTATGTGAAATCCTGCACTGCTGAGACTCTAGTCTCTTTTGACTTTGGAAAATAATAGCAGATAGTTTAAACTGTATCTGCTGTTAAATAATATTAAAACCAAATTTATCCACCAGCAAAGGAATTAGAATTTAAGCAATAGAACAGGCAAGTAAACTCTTGTTCCATGTTAGAGACACTTCTTCAATTTTATGTGTATTCCTACTGCATGAACTGTGCATAAATTCACTATTTTTTTCTGATTAAGTTGCACAGATCCTTGTCAAATCACATAGATGTCTATTGAACCATATCCATTGTTTCTATGATGCAGTTCTTCAAGTGAATTTTTCATTTCTCTTAACTTGAAATTCACCTTTTGTATACCTGCTTGTGTGATGATTAGTGGACAATGGAAGTACAGTGATTGAGAACTGCACCACAGAGCGCAGAGACAAGGAAGGTGAAGGGAAATGTGTTATAGCTCTAAATTACCTCAACAACATAGTGTTTCAGAACATTAACAACGATATTTTTAGACTGCAGTTTATGGTACATAGCTCTCAGTCTAACGGTTTCAAGTATACCACACAGACAGATGCTGTCATATGCAATTATACCGTGATGTGCTGTGAAGGTAAAAGAGCAAAGGTCCAGAGACTGAAAGTACACAATAGACTGATATGTTTTCTTTATGGAAAAGCAATCACTCAAAACAGTTTTATATTTAAAATATGATACCGATAATTTGTAATATGTTATAAATTTATGTGATAATTAACAGAATTGTAAAAGTGTAGGCTTTTGTCCATAGGAGTTTATAGCATCTGTTACAGGTGTCCTAAGCTAGTCTGAGCTCCATTAGCATTAACAAAGATTTTCTTGGAGATTGTGCATAACAGTATCCTAACAGTTGTGTATCATAACATACAGTAATAACAGAGGCTAGGACTTTGTTGATAATATTGTGCTTTGCCTTTTTCCTTTTAACAAGACAATGAAAAGCAGTATCTTGTATCTATTTCTTTATTGTTCAGTTTCCTTGATTTCCTTGACTTAGTGACTGCACTGAGAGCTTTTTTAGTTTATTTTTCTAAAATTTAAAATGGTAATATTCAGCTCAAAACCAGAAAAAACAACTCATCTTCTATCCCAGTGTCTATGCTTTGACTGGCTGGTAAACAAAAATGAAAGCTAAAAACATTTATGATTTTGTACACCTAAGTAAGGGGATTTTTTCTTAAGAAAAGTGTTTATTAAAAGTTCCATCTATGACCTTTAAAAACACGTTATGCATTATTCAGAAAGTAAAGAACAGTGACAAGCTAAGTGTTCTTTTCACTGGAAACACACTTCTGAAATGATTTCATAATAACAAAATGTGAAGAGATACCAAGGACAATAGAAATACAAGGCTCCTCAGGGAGTAAAAAAAAAAAAACTGTTTAACAAAAATATTGGCATTAAAGGAATTGAAGAAAGTTGCAATGATATGTTTATTAAATTTGCATATTGTGCTTCCCTAACAATACTTTTATTTATTTCTGTTTATCATCTTCATCTGCTTGCCATTAGATGCTATATTTTTCCCATATGTTAATTGTTCTCTAGATAATCACCATCTTAAAGCATAAAGTAAGAGATTTTCTTTATTTTTAATTCTGAAGATTTTTCTTCATGCAAAGAAAGTGAAAATTATGGATATACAAAGTGAAAGTATTATAACCTTAATTATAAAGTTCCAAATAGTTGACTTATTGATGTGAATTTGGAAATGAAAAATTCGGATTTTAGATCTAACACATTCTACTGTGCTATAGGCATCACAGATCCCTGTGGTATTACATGTTTTAAAAGCAATGGAAGATGTGACTTTGCAGAGCTCATGTTAGAATTCCTAAGAATTGAAAAGAAATAAAATTAAAGACTTGAATACTTCCATTCTAGCACTTCATTTAAAAGTATAGTCTGGAACATAACAAAACGGTATTATTTTCCTGGTGAATTTAACATTAACTTTGATTAACTTTGTGTTGATCTATCACTTAATCCTTGACATTGACCTAGTTTTTTCTTTAATTATTTGAAAGAGTTATTCTGTAGAGACTTACGTCTTTGTTATTTGGAGGAAAAAAATATCGAACTGTTGTGGGTTGTAATTAAAATAACTCGCATTTACTGAGAGTTTCAACTTTAACCATGTTAACTCCTTACAAGCTGGCAATGAGACATGCAAGCAAAACCTTATTTTTAAGCTGATATCAAGCCTAAATTAAGGTCATATTCAATATAAACATAATGAGAGAATCAGATGGGATCTTGGCAGAGCATTCATGTAGGACAGTGGAGTTCTCTGTTTATTGCCCAGCTCGGACAGCAGATACTGTGACTGACCTTGAATAAAACAGTCTGCCCCAGATTTCAGTTTCCCATCTGTGAAAGGGGACTAATATCTTCCTACCACAGAGGTATGTTTTGAAAACAGTGTCTATTCATGACAGTGACACAGTTGCTCAGTGAGGTATATAGATAGCTTCACCAGCAGTAATGCCAGGCAGTGAATTGCAGAATCACAGAATCACAGAATCACCACGAGGTTGGAAGAGATCCACCGAGTCATCGAGTCCAACCAGACTTTAATCAAAATATCACTGCGATCGCAATACCCAGGGTGCAATAACTGCACGTCCTGCACCTTCAATAGCCTGCCTTAAAAAGAGGTTTTCCACCTACTAGAACACATTGCTTCTATAGGGCATCTTACAGCATGGCTAAGTTCCAGCTTTATCGTCTTTATATTCATACTATATTTTTTTCCCTTAGCCACTGACTCTAGAACTTTCTGTTCCAAATTTTTCAGTTGTGTTTGAATTTACTCCCCCTGATGTTTTTTTTAAGTCTGCAAATTAAGTGTAATTGTGACTGATCAATAAACCTCTGCAATGGAAGAAGGGTCAAAGAGGGGCAAGGAGATGTCCCATGAATCTTAGAGAATAACGCTGGGTTTGAATGACTGCATCTATTGCAAAGAAGCTAACTAATTTCAACACCTATGGGACAAGAAGGTGGCCTTCGCTTTAGGTAAACAACTATCAGCAACTGAGTAGATTAATTGGTGATGTAAATGTTTCTCCCTGAGTTCATTAGAAGAGTGTTAATGCCTTCCTGAGTTAGCCAGACCAGCATGGGAGCGTGTGGATACCTGGCTTAGCGCAACATAGACTATAAAACCTGAAAAACTGAAAGAAGAATTTCAAAGAAAGCAATGGGCTTAAGCTGGCTTCAATAAGTGTATGCCTTTCTGGCAACTGGGAATACCAGCAACATGATGGTGAGCATGTTACAGAGAGAGGCTATGGGAGTCACATTAGTATTGAGATTGTACTGTGTATTGCAATTGCTGTATACGCATTTTGCTAAGTGTAACTTACACTTGTGTTATTCAATGTATTTTGAATCACTCTGCTAAATCAGAAATCCCATGTAATGCCATCTTTAAATAAGGAAATTTAATATTAAATCCTCACCGTGTGGAATATTTACAGGAACCTGATCAGACATTATTTGAGCTTTGACACTAATTCACACTCAGCTTCTGAAATGCATGAAAAACAGTGGTGGCAAATGTAAGTGACTGAAAATAAACTTTGAAGTAGATCATCCTTTGCCTTTTAGTAGGCATCAGTCAGCAATTTTGATCTCTGAACACAATGGCTTTTTTAACATGCAGGGTTTCTCTTTCGAATCAGTTCTCAAAGCAATCTAAAATATTTAGCTGCTATGCAAACTCCATCTTCTGGCAGCTCTGTTCGCTTTTCCTCATGTTTTAGGTGACCAAAATCTTGTAGAACAAGAACTGCAAGACGATGATTGTTGCTATTGTTGGCAATAAGAAAGTTGTTGTGGGGGTGTATAAAATGTAAATGATCATACTAATATAGACCTCAGATGGAACCACAACATCTTAAATAGGTGTTCCATACAAAGATCAGTTAAAAAAAATGAATTTGAACCTAAACATTACCACACTGCAGAATTAGATGGCATTTGAGAAATTTATTTATTTTCAGACTCTGATACTAGGTCCTGATCACCAAATAATCCCAGGTAGGGTAAGGATTTGCATTTAAAAGAACAAAGGGCAGCTATTAACAGCTTCTTGTGATAACAGTTCGTGTGTGGATTCCAAAATATAATAGTATGTCTTTACAGAGTATACTCCAGACAGGAACTAAAAAGAGCTAAACATTGTGCTTGGTTAAGGATTACCTCCAAGTCATGATGAAGAATCATCTCTTACTACTAAGATTAAGTACATGCTCATATGTACATGGGTCAGAAATTACCCACAACACAAAGAAAGGAGGGAAAGAAGGAAATGGATCTTTTTCAATATATGTTCTGCTTTGTTGATGTTAGATATCAACACTTACAGTCTTTTCTGTCATATGTTTCAAACTAAGGAATAGAAAATTTGTTTGCAGCTGGGATGTTGCCTGAAGGCTGAAAATCACAGGTTTCATAGTGGGTTTCTAGCTGGAAATGTGATTCCAAACTATTCACTAGTGATGAATAAAGAAAAAGTCACATTAATTATAGAAAATTCAGTTACTGACATCTACAGGGCTTTGATTTTCATTAACCTTTCTTTTTAAGCTTTATAAGCAAATCTAGGTGGAGTTTATGTCTTGTGATAAACAAAGGGAAAGGATAATGTGCCCCAAAACTTAAGATGCCTCTAAATGTAGCTGACAATGGATAACCTCACCAGATCCCCTTTTAATTTGCTTTTTTATTATTGTAATTTTTTCTCCTCTCTGTGAGCCACAATTTTTGTTCATCGGTAGTCAGGCAAAAGATGACATGGATGTCTGTGGTATCCATGGTTTATATTTCTCATAAGCTGCCAGCAGGATATAGGAAGAGATTGAACTGAAATATTTTAAGTGGTTATGTTAAGAATTTCTACTGCTTAATATTTGCAAACTCTGACTGGATGGAATTTATGTGTATTTTCCCCTTAGTCTGTGTGCTTACAAAGAAAAAAAACATTCAGTACACTTTCCACAGGAAACATAGTTCAAGGTGAAATTCTGCTATAAGGAGAGACTACATTAAAAGTAAGTGCACTCAGCAGCTAAATTCTATGGGCATTTAATCACAGCTGCAGAGCTGAGTACTAACCTTAATTCAGTACTCCCTTTAGCTCCTCATAGTGCTTTCAGAATTGCATACCCATCAGATGTCCAGATGTACAAAAAGGGTTATTTTTCCTTATGGAAAATGCTTCTGCCTTTTTCTTCTCCTTCTTCAGCAGACTGTTCATAGGTATTATAAAGCTCTCTTTAATAACTAACTAGTGAAGTTGTTTTGGTTTAGTTTTCTTTTGTTTTTCCTTTCTTTTTTTTTTTTTTTTAACAAAAACAGGGTCAAACTCCAGAAATGCTAGAGCAAGGGAGAATGAAGTGCTATGCACACACACACGTCAAATAACTCTAAGTGCACTAACTTGTACAGTGAAATTGGTGACAGTTTTAATATCGTGGCTTTCCAATCTGCTGCTTGGCTGAGCCACACCAGTACTGCTGAGTGTAATGCTGCTAAAGATAATCAAGTTAGTGCCCAGATTAGCTCTCTTTCAGTAAACGGCCTTATCAATTAAAAAAAAAAAAAAGTAACATTGTAATAAAGCCAATGACATTAGGGAAAGCAGTAATCAACTTCATTTTTAATTGATTGGCTTGTTCAAAATTTCTTCCAGTAGCTGAGGTGGAAAGTGGCCATTTTACTTGCAGTGTGTCATGGGGTTTTCTTGTGACATTCTCCCTATTAGATTCAGCAATCATTGAGAGTAGGTGAAATGAAACGTAAAAGCAGTCATTCCAGTAAGAACAAAAAACCTCTTCTAGGGTTCGACTTTGAGGCCCCTTTTTGAGGCTACGGATCAGTCTGTTTTTAAAGGGAATGTATATTTTCCTACATGTCTACAGACTGTTACTTAAAAAATCACCTTTTCCTGTGTATTAATTAATGTACTCAGTTTCTGGAATTTCTGACTGACAAGTTTCAGGTCACACTCACTTTTCTACTTTTTTTTAACCCTGTGTGTCAGCCAAAATGCAAATTTACTTCATTTGCATTGCCCAGGATGTCAAACAGGTATGAATGCATATCTACAATGTTCTGTTTGCTTTTCTTCTTAAACAATCTACATTACTTAATAACTGATAGTATTCCATTCCTTCCTAATTTTATTTTAGTGACAGTCACGGGTGGACTATTTTATTTTCTTCTTGTCTTAGACAGAATTAAATTTATTGATCACATTTCTTAAGAAACAACTAATGCTCTGAAACCAGTGAACAAGCCATCCCTAATAGTTCAGAAATTATCAAAATAGTATGTAGGCACAATAAATGTCAAATTTAAAAACAGTATTTGAAGTGTATTTTGCTTTCCTATACACACATTCTTTCACAATGATTTTGCTGGTTTTGTCTAGTCTGCTGTGATGTGTGTCTTTGTGTGATATTTTTTAAATGTTCTTCAAGATAGTGCTGTACTATATGCTTCTGAAAGTATTAAGCAGAAAATAAAGTATAATAGAGCTAAAAATAGTATTACCTCAGCAGTTCTTTCCACCATCACAGAAGCTACTGTTAAAGAGAATATTCTATTGATTTGTCACAGAGAAAGCTTACTTCACACCCAGTTCTGAATGATAAAAAGAACAATGGAAGGAAGAAGAAAAGAAGTTCAAAGAAGGAACTTCTTAATGCAGTAGTCCATTCGGTATTTTATTTTAGCTCAGAAAGATGTCTTAAAAATGCATCTCCTCACTATCTCCACAGACTGCATTTTGGCTTATTTTTCAGAGTGATTTTGGATTGTGCAAACTAGATTCTTCTGAAAGAAGCAAAACTGAAAGATTCTCCACAGAAATTTATCTGATTCTGTCAGATTACTTCTACAGACTAGACTGGAGCTAGACCAAAGTAAGATCCCTGAAATACATATAGTATCAACGTTGAATCCTCAGCACTGTTTTATTCTACTCATTGGCTCTCACTGTGCTGCACTGCAGTGCTTGCTAATGGAGCAAGCGTGATTCTGTTCCTACTTTATAGAACATTCCCTATCCATCCCTCACACAGCTGTTGCCTGAGAGCTGTTGCGGAAGATCCTGGTATGAGGTAGATGAGAAACAAAATTTTTCCAGAGGAAGGAAGGTTAAAGCTGCATTTCAGCGATTAAAATTGCTCAGTGTAGAGGATGCTTTTGGAACACTAATATATAGAGAACCCAGGAAGAAAAAGAGAGTAAACTCAATTCCTAAGAGATTAATCAGCAGCAGAACATAACTCCTAAGAAAAGGAGCATTTTATGTGACCAGAACAGGGTTCAGGAACAGACTGAACAGAAAAAGCACAGACCCAGGCAGAAGCCAGTAAAGTCTTTGATTTCTCCAATATATTCTATTTTGGTTTTGGAAAGAATAAAGTTGTCAGGGGAAAGAGACAGTCATAGCTTTTTTCCTCTGCATGCAGTTTTTTCTCAGGAACATCAATCTTCATTCACAGTTTTTTATATGCTCCTCACTTAGTGTGGGTAAGAGACTTTATGATCCCATGACTCTATGACTCTATGATCCCATGACTCTATGATCCCATGGTTCTATGATCCTATGACTCTATGACTCCATGATCCCATGACTCTATGACTCTATGACCCCATGACTCTATGACCCCATGATCCCATGACTCTTTGATCCCATGACTCTATGACCCCATGACTCTATGACTCTATGGTCCCATTGTTCTATGACTCTATGACTCTATGAGTCATAGAAGGGGCTGGCGGATGTGCTGGCCAAACCCCTTTCCATCATCTTCCAACAGTCCTGGAAGAGTGGGGAAGTCCCACTGGACTGGAGGCTGGCTGATGTTGTGCCCATCTACAAGAAGGGTCGCAGGGAGGACCCAGGGAACTACAGGCCTGTCAGTCTGACCTCAGTGCCAGGGAAAGTCATGGAGCAGGTGATCTTGAGTGCTATCATGAAGCACATGCAAGAGAACCGGGTGATCAGGCCCAGTCAACATGGGTTCACAAAAGGCAGGTCTTGCCAAACTAACCTGATCGCCTTCTATGACAAAGTGACTCGGCTGCTGGATGAGGGAAAGGCTGTGGATGTGGTCTTCCTGGACTTCAGCAAAGCCTTTGACACAGTTTCTCACAGCATTCTGCTTCGGAAACTGTCAGCCTCTGGCCTGGACAGGCTCACACTCTCCTGGGTGGAAAACTGGTTGGATGGCCGGGCCCAGAGAGTGGTGGGAAATGGTGTGAAATCCAGCTGGAGGCCAGTGACAAGTGGGGTTCCCCAGGGCTCAGTGCTGGGTCCAGCCCTGTTCAATGTCTTTATCAATGACCTGGATGAAGGCATCGAGTGCACCCTTAGCAAGTTTGTGGACGACACTAAGCTGGGTGGAAGTGTCGATCTGCTGGAGGGCAGGGAGGCTCTGCAAAGGGATCTGAACAGGCTGGACCGCTGGGCAGAGTCCAATGGCATGAGGTTGAACAAGGCCAAATGCCGGGTCCTGCACTTGGGGCACAACAACCCTGTGCAGTGCTACAGACTGGGAGAAGTCTGTCTAGAAAGCTGCCTGGAGGAGAGGGACCTGGGGGTGTTGGTTGACAGCGACTGAACATGAGCCAGCAGTGTGCCCAGGTGGCCAAGAAGGCCAATGGCATCTTGGCTTGTATCAGAAACGGTGTGACCAGCAGGTCCAGGGAGGTTATTCTCCCTCTGTACTCGGCACTGGTGAGACCACTCCTCAAATACTGTGTTCATTTCTGGGCCCCTCACCACAAGAAGGATGTTGAGGCTCTGGAGCGAGTCCAGAGAAGAGCAACAAAGCTGGCGAGGGGGCTGGAAAGCAGGTCTTATGAGGAGCGGCTGAGAGAGCTGGGGTTGTTTAGCCTGGAGAAGAGGAGGCTGAGGGGAGACCTCATTGCTCTCTACAACTACCTGAAAGGAGGTTGTAGAGAGGAGGGTGCTGGCCTCTTCTCCCAAGTGACAGGGGACAGGACAAGAGGGAATGGCCTCAAGCTCCACCAGGGGAGGTTTAGGCTGGACATTAGGAAAAAGTTTTTCACAGAAAGGGTCATTGGGCACTGGAACAGGCTGCCCAGGGAGGTGGTTGATTCACCTTCCCTGGAGGTGTTTAAGGCCCGGGTGGACGAGGTGCTAAGGGGCATGGTTTAGTGTTTGATAGGAATGGTTGGACTCGATGATCCGGGGTGGGTCTCTTCCAACCTGGTTATTCTATGATTCTATGATTCTATGATTCTATGATTCTAAGATTTTGGAATCAAAGGGTGGGACAAAAGTATCACCATTTCCAGATATAGAGTCAGTCCATGTGGTAACATGTCAAGCCAGAAACATCACATATGCTGAAATGCTCATAGCCCACTCACAGAGCACTTCTACTGTACTCAAGTGACTCACAACAAATACAAACATGGAGCAGTTCTCAAGGAGAACAAAGTTGACATTACTGAGGCCTTCACAATATCATCAATGGACTGAAGTGTGAAACCTAAGATTTGTCTTTGGATGTTTCTGCAGAAATTGCAGTAAATTTTGAAGATATGGAATGATCAACATAAAGATTATTTTGATAGATTAAGCTAATGATATTTTGGAACTACACGAATGGAGCATTTCCGGTTAAATGGCCTTTGGTCACAACAGTCTTACCTTTAATTTGGAGAGAGATGAGTTTGATGGATAGCCTATTAAATGGATGAGGAATTGGCTGAGTGGCCACATCTAGAGACTTACAGTCAACAGCTCCACACCCAACTTCTGAAATTGCTGTTCTTGGGAATTGCTAAATTAGCGTATTTGAAAATGTATTAAGTAGCATAGTGAATCTGTCTTGCAAAGTGAAATTCTAGGTGACTTCTTCAAAGTCTCCCTGAAGTGTTTCTTGAACGATATCCAGATACTGCAAAAACATTTTCAGCATTATCAGACAGTGAGGCATTTCTGAGATTTTCAGAAAGGCAAAACCTGCAGAATAAGTGTTTCAGTTCTTCCTGTCTGCAACCCAAGTGTGCATTCCACACAGTGTTCTCAGTGTGAGTTAAAAATAAAACAAGGTCTGCCTTTGGGTCTCAAGAGTGAGGGACAAACAGTTAAAAGTTACTGAGATATGCCAAGCAGAGTACTGCCAAGCAGAATGGTGGGCAAATTTAGGGTCATTGCCTAATTATTGTTTTATTCCTTAAGGAGGCAGGTTAAAATGGACATAGAGTGACAGTCTATAATGGACTACCAAACATTTCACGTATCTGTGTCTCTGAATTATAACCAAAATTATTCTACTTTAAAACATGCTATTGTATGAGCTCATAGAGATGACTTGTATTGTCCAAGCCCTAAACTGCTTAAAAAAATCTGAGTGCTGCCAAGCTAGTTTGCATTATCCACTCTAGAAGCTGATCATGACACCTCTAATGTGGAAAGTGCTAGTCATTTCAGCATACATCCAGTAAAAATAGTTTTATCTGTTTTCTGACCTCATTGCTCTCTACAACTACCTGAAAGGAGGTTGTAGAGAGGAGGGTGCTGGCCTCTTCTCCCAAGTGACAGGGGACAGGACAAGAGGGAATGGCCTCAAGCTCCGCCAGGGGAGATTTAGGCTGGACATTAGGAAAAAATTCTTCACAGAAAGGGTGATTGGGCACTGGAACAGGCTACCCAGGGAGGTGGTTGAGTCACCTTCCCTGGAGGTGTTTAAGGCACGGGTGGACGAGGTGCTAAGGGGCATGGTTTAGTGTTTGATAGGAATGGTTGGACTCAATGATCCGGTGGGTCTCTTCCAACCTGGTGGTTCTATGATTCTATGATACTAGCTATACCAACAATAATATTCCTTTTAGGAGGAACCTGTGTTAAGAGTCCTTTGGTCATAGCTTGGAGTACTTCTGACGGACAACAGAGATGAATCAGAATTCTTTTCATATTCATTAATTAATTGAAATAAATACCTGTTAACCTGGTGACTGTTTGACATAGCAGTGTGATAGTTTTAAGGCTAAAACCAAAATTACTAGGTTGCCTTTTTCAAGGTCTGAATGCTTACTTATTTTAGTGTTGTAAATATTTATATTGTTCACAGGCCACAACTCCGTGCAGTTTTTTCAATAGGATTATGCTGCAGCAATTGATTTTCTTTCAATGAGTGAATAATGAAGTCATTTTTCTTTGCCCAGACCTTAATCAAATATAGCTCCTATATTTTGCTGTGAGAGGCTGCATATTCGTATCTTTCAATAGGTTATATGAGCACTCAAAGTATTTGTCCAAGCAGCACTGTCCTTTGTGAGTCGCCTGTCCCCACTTCTGTTACTCACATATATCATGTGAACAAGCAATAGAAGGTGCATTTTGCCAGAGTTGTACCATTCTCGTGGTTCTAGACTGATTAGTTTACGTTGTGTCAGGTACCATCTGTTGTTAATGACCTTAGAATAGGTCCTCCTCTGCTGTGGTAAGGTATAAGAGCAGACTGCCTTCCTTTTCCTTGGTAGAAAGGATCTGCAGAGGGATCTAGACAGGCTGCATCAATAGGCCCAGGTAAATTGTATGAGGTTTAACAAGGCCAAGTGCTGGATCCCACTCTTCATCACAACAACCCCATGCAATGCTCCAAGCTTGGGGTAGAGTGTCTGGAAAGCTGGTCAGATGAAAAGAACATGGGAGTACTGATTGACAGCCAACTGAACATGAACCAACAGTGTGCACAGGTGGCCAAGAAGGCCAATAGCATCCTGGCTTGTATCAAAAATAGTGTGACCAGCAGGAGCAGGGGAGTAATGAGTCATCACCCCCCTTTACTCGGTTCTGTTAAGGCTGCACCTCAAATATTATGTTCAGTTTTGGGGTCCTCAATACAAGAGAGACATTGAAGTGCTGGAGTGTGTCCAGAGAAGGGCAGTGAAGCTGGTGAAGGGTCTGGAGAACAAGTCTTATTACCAGCAGCTGTGGCAACCGCTGTTCAGTGTGGAGAAAAGAAGGCTGAAGGGGGACCTTACTGCTCTCTACAACTAGCTGAAAGGAAGTTGTTGAGAGGTGGGTATTGTTCACTCCTCCCAACTAACTAGTATAGGACAAGAGGAAAAGGCCTGAACTTGCATCAGGGAAGGTTTAGATTAAATATTAGGAAAAAAATTCTTTACTGAAATAGTGGTAAAGCATTGGAACAAGCTGCTCAGGAGAGTGGTGGAGTCATCATCCCTGGAGGCATTAAAAAATGCGTCTATGTGACACTTCAGGACATGGTTTAGTAGGCATGGTGGTGTTGGGCTGACGGTTGGACTTGATGATCTTAGAGGTCTTTTCCAATCTTAACGATTCTATGATTCTATGATTGTTTGGCTTCTCCACCTGCAGCCAAGATCCTGTGAGCAACAATAAAAATTTTATTAGATATTTTAAAGGTGAGTGAAACCACAGTTTGAGAATGCTGTAGGGCAGCCACAGAAAGGATTTCCATCCTGTGGTGAACCGCTATTAAGTAGCCCTCCGTAATGAAAGGTAGTAAGAGAAAACAGAAGCTAGAACAAAAAATACATGGGTTTTCTGGGGGTGAAGAGGTGAGAGAAGTTGCAGTGCCTGAGGAAGAAAAACTATTAGTTTCAAAAATAAGTTTCTACCTATTCCCTACACCTTTCCTCCATTAAACATTCTGCTAGGAATTAAGGATTGCATTCTAAGTGGAGCTGACAGCTGTTGCGAGACATATTACCTGAAGTACATAGACTGAGAAAACGAAACATTCATTCAACCTTAATAATCACATTGTAAATTAATGGAAAGCTCATGAAATGAATCTATTTCCTGTCAAACCAACTTGTGAAAAATCCCTAGGCAAGGTGAACTAAATAAATATGTTTGCTTAAGACATATCAGGGTTTTCTACGGCTTCCATGTGATGCTTATTCAGCAAACGCCCAATATCTTTTCTGCATTATCAGTGGCTGAGATGCATCCACTCTGTGAAGTTCAGTTTGTAATCTTTCATCAGCACGTAGGGTTACAGGCTTACTGTGGCTTTGGACAGGTTTTTACGTCTGCTTTTAGCTTTGGCCCTCCAACCCTTGCCCTGTGGTAAGCCTACTTAAATAGGTAGAAAAGGTTCTTTAAAAAAGGCAAAAATTGCATAACAAAATTTACTGCCGAAATGTAAAGGCTGAGAGCAAGTCTGCAGTCATCAATAAACAGGCCACATCTGGAACTGCACACTCAAGGAACTGAGGCCAAGGAGGTTTACACTTATTGCAGTTATTGGAAAGGTGGGTAATATTATAGGGGAGGAAAAATTGTGGAACAGAACTAGGCCCCAGAATATTTTCTGGTTTTATGGGCTACAGGCAATCAGAGATATAGCACTAATGAAGATAAAACCAATAGTCACATCACTAAAGTCACAGATATCTTACACAAGTGAAAAATCCATAATCCTTTTTGACATATCCACTGAGTTTTATTAGTTTTTCACCTCATTATCAGCTTTGAAGCTTTTTGTGGCTTCTGCTCAGAGAAAATGCCTTAGTTTCTTTGGCAGTTTATTTTTATGTTGGTGGCTTTTGCTGATTTTTCTGGTTTGTCAGTCTTTGAGGTCATTGATAATGGATTCCAGAGTCTGTGTGAGAACTGAAGATCCTCAGATGCATACAGCTGCAATGGAAATCCCTTTGAATAAAAGGAATTGAAATACAAGTTGCTTAATTGGGTGAGAGAAAAAGGAATAGAACAGAATTACAAAAGTCATAAATTAGGAACAACTGCTGATCAGGAGGGCTGATCAGCACTTTCCTTAGGTGTTTCCCTCTTTATATGGGTATATCCAAAACAGCTATGAAAGTCTAGGGCACACTCTGTACCTAACTGGAAGAAATAAAATTACTTAAAATTTCTTATGTCTTAATTGAATTAATTTTGCTTGGTTGGTTGATTGGGTTTTGACACTTGAAAATATTCAGGCTCATCTTTTGAACTCAGAGACCACATCTGATTAATAATTATCTCTTCTCTCCTACCAGAAAATTTTGGGGAAAGAACTTATTGAGTTATCCTCTCCAAAAGTTGGGTTCTTTTTTTTCTTCAACCCTAGAATCTGAGATCCAGAGAAGATGAATCTCCAGAAGAAAAAGGTAGAAGGAAAGTATAGTGTTTCAATACACGTAAAGGAGATTCATTTATCATAATAAAAGCACTCTATAAACATGATATTTGCCTCAACACACTCAGACATCTCCAATTAATATGTTTTATAGCTATATTGCCTCTCATTCAGATCACATGCTGGCACAATACCACGCACTCAGAATCTAACAAACTGGTCATAGAAGCAGTAGTTTAAATACTTCAGACTTTTTCTTATCCTGGAATGAGCCTATAAACTTCATTTTTCCTCAATACCTGATAATACCATTCAAGGGAATATAACTTTCTTATTTTTAATCAAAATTTTAATTGGCATAAAGGCAGTTAATGTGTTTTTCTTTCTTTCTGAGCAGTAGTGTCATTACCACTATTAAAGGAATGCATGCTTAACCTATAATTGTTTCCAATTTGTAGTAAAAACCCATATATTTGAAGACAAAGTTGAATGTTAACAGCTGTCTTAATACAGTGGAAAAATAAATTTTTATTACAACATAGCCCAGTGTTCTGAAGGCTAGATAATCCTTCCACAATAAAATCTGGGAGAAGAAGGTTTCTAGAACATGAGCTAAAATCAAAGGGAGCTGACTGGAATAGGTTAGGTCTGTCTATTTCTTCTTAAGCAAGCAAGCAAGGTATGAAATTGGAGGTTTCATTTGGCATGGTGCTCCTTGCATTCCTGTTGATTTCAAAAGTATTAGATTCTCCATACTGTGTACATTGAGATTGCACCTCTTAAGAGACTGAAATTCTACGGAGATTTTTAGTTTTTTCCATGACATTATATAGATGCATTGCCCAGTCTTCATAGCAGCCCTGGCAACTGAGTAAAGTGACACTACTGACAAGTTATATCCTCAAAATAATATTTTTCTGATTTTTTTTTCAATGATCACTTTAGATAATAAGAATTAACATTACATATTCATTCCTTCTTATTATAGGCAGTTCGGTGAAGTATTGAAAATTTATAAATCCAAGGATGCTGAAAAGCTGAAGGTCTGTATTGCAAGAGCCTTTATGATTTTGTCATCGTTTGCTATCTCATGAATATCTTTGACTTTCTGGTAATGGAGAAGTCAACTTCTCAAAAAAACCAATAAATACCTTTACAACACCACCTTTGTCTGTGTCGTGATGATGTTATTTTGATTTTGGCGTGCGGAATTCTTTTTGTTGCTATAAGTGAAGTCTGTGAAGATTGTGTGGTGAATGTATAATTTCATGATCCATGCTAATAACAGCATGATTTATTCTGTAGACAGTCTCCTCTTTATACGTATAATAATAATTGAAGAACTAAGCTCCAAACGTTGTTTGGCTTTGATTCATGTTAACAATTCCTTGTCATTATATAATTTTAATTGCCCTATCAATCAAAGAAATATGAAAGTTAAAACTAGGAACTCACATTACAATTATTTCTGTTTTCTTTTAGCAAAATATAAAATGGGTATGTGAAGAGTGCAAGAAAATTTGTAAAACATCTTATTGGCATTACCATACACATTACCCCATTTTCAGAAAAGTATGTAAATGTGATCAGGTGCAATCATCTGACAGATGCAAACAGAACAGAGTTGCAAATGTTTGTGGCTATCTATTACCTTGTCAGTTAGAAAATAGGCATAACAAAGTTTGGCTGATTACAGAGATTAATATAAAACCAGTTGCTAATAACACAGGTAATTAAAATTCTGCAAAACAACCCAGAGTTTTGGTCAGAACTGATTTTTTGTGATAGAGTTGAATACAACTGTGAACTGAACAGCCTTTTCTTCAAATGAGCTACTGTATAACTCACAAGTAAGGGGCATCATTCACAAGTAATTCAAGTAAATTTTTTAGCTTTCTGACACCTCCTTTCCCACTTCCACATAGGTTTTCTTCTTTTCTTCAGTTAAACTAGGAAGGTAGTGGTCTGCCAAGTAAGCACTAGGAATAAGAAGTTTATAATAATAGCACTATCTTTATATTTATGAGAGATACAGAGAGAATGAAATACAAAAGCTAAAGCCAAAAGCAGTAAAAAAGTGTTCAAGTCTGTTTCTGTTTTCAACTAACTTGTTAAAAAACATAAGCAAAAATGACAAAAGATGCAGGAAGTATTTGATTAAAAACTGTAAAGATACAGAAAAGGAAAATGATAGCATTCCTTTTTATATATATGCAGTTAATCTTTGCTTCTCAGGCAAGTGCATGAAAAAAAAAATTCCTTGTGATCAAAGCAAATTTTGCAGTAGATTTTCAGTCTTCTCTGAGCCCCACTGAATGTTTTAACCATGAGATCCCAGCTTCCTATAGTTGTTGGATTTTTCTGGATCTTTCCAAAGATACTGCATAACCTGGCTAAGAAAAGGATAACTGTTGTTGTTATTAGAGGTCTGTTTATAGATCACAAATATAGTTTTGAAGGTCTTCATTTTGTATTTTGCTAGCATACTGTTTGAATGACTTACAACTGAAAGCACTATTTAATAAGAACTGCTCTCAAAGTAAAGATGGCACAGCAGACAAAGGTCCAAATCCTTCTCAGAGGGTTGTAAGGGCCTCCATTTGTAATGATCCAACAGTCAGATTGTTGATTCCTATTAAATTACTGCTCATCATCTGAGTCAATGTAACTACACAATACCCTTCCTTTATTCAGGGCAAACTTCTGATACTGAAGGTGAATGATACGACTGGGATAAGTTCACACGTCACATAACTCTGAAGTGAAACTCTCAAATAAAGACACACTTACTCAAAGTAATGTAGGCTCCCTTCACAGAGAGTAAGTACAGAGAGAGGCACCCTTGCCATCATTCATCTCATCCTAGACTGCTGTCCTAGGATAAGCCACAATGAACTTAATTTTGAAAATTTTCATGGTGGGCTACTGCAAGTCATTCATGTGCCTGAGCTGTGAAACAGTTCTCCAAACTGCTCTGTGGCCTGAAGAATGCATGAATTCCATTAGAACAACTCATCTCTCCTACAACTGGTCTGGTGCTCCGTTCTATAACCATCCCTTCAGCGTTGTATAGGAGTGATAAGAGTTGGTTTAATGAATTACTTCTGGCCTCTGAAGTTATTTCTTTGTCTTCTACTCTGTTACATGACTAAAATTCTTACATTTCTGTCATATGCAGCCAAACAATTGAAATGTATTGAACTTCTGCCTCGATTCATCTGTCCTCCTTTGTCTTTGTCCAATTATAGTAAGGAAAACAATGTTTTGCCTGCCTTACTCCCAAAGTATTCAATCTCTGCCTATGGCCATTCTTTTTTCCTAATGTATTAGCAGGACCATACTGGAATACTCATGAGACAAATTCTGATATCTTCACTTTAAAAAGGAGACTGATAATTGATTAGCTGATCACACAGTGTGAAGGGATGTTGACATATTAGAAAAGCTAACTACAGAGAAAACTATATAGAACATGACTACAGTGAGAAATTTAAAGCTTGATGAAGAACCTGATGCAGCAATTAGTAGATGACATTTTACATTGTGCAGGAAGTCATATTACATGATCATTGTGATCCCTTCGGGTCTCAAAGTCTGTATACCTTTATTCTGCTTATTCTTCTTTATTGGAAATGGATCTCTGAAAGTGATTCATCTGCTAGACTAATTGAGGTTTAAGTTAATCAAGGACTTTGAGCTGTTTACTGGAAATGGAAGTAGCATATATTAGATAAAAGTGATTGTGGCAGCTTGCAAGAATTTAGTCTTAGAAAGAAAGAGAAGAAATGAGTAAAATACAGTAAGCTACCTGGAATACATGAGGGAGAGGGAAGTCTGACAAGATATAGAACAGGGAAATGGAGAAACCAGTTATTTATTTAGCTAAGGTGCTGAGCACTCTGTGTCAGACACAATCACGGCTGTACAAGCCTAAAGCAAGCTGATGTGGTAAATGCTGTGCTGTTATTTGAGTTGTAGTTGATATTTATTGTTTCGATAATTACTATAGTTCTGGTCTTTTTAGAAGGCAGATAGATTTTTTTTTCCAAATCTGAATGTGTTAAGAGATTTTTAGCCTCACATATTTTGGTTTAGTTTCTAACAATCTAGAAGGCAAGTGGCAAGAAAGGAATTAATCTATCCTCTGACTTTAGCTACGGTTGCCTGTGAAGAAGTTTAGAAATTTTGGTAATCTTTGCTAAGAGCCTAGTGTGTGTTTAATTTCTTTCTGCCACACTGATAGCAAGAGTTAACTTAGCTTTGAGAAGCAGATTTGCACATCTCCAAGTCAATAATTGGCTAATGATAATCTAAACCCTAATATGTGTTTAGCACAGCGTTGCCAAGAACTGGTAGTGTATTGTCCATTTGAAAAGGGAAGATATACTCACAGCTCTTCAGGACAGGACTCTGAAGAGTACTTGGTGGGCACAGGGTAATTACCTGATCACAAGCTAGCACGCTTACCCTGTGAGGTTCTCAGCAATTTCTAGCCTCAGCTTCAGGGTAAGTGCATCTAGAAACCATCCTTCCTTATCTTCTGCACACAAGTCTCTTATGATCTTGCTCATGTATATCTACAATATATTCTCTCTATTTGCCTTTCCTCCATTTATTTCACACTAATAAACTTATGGAAAACATTTTTCTACTGAGCAATGAACCAACAAAAATAGAAGGCCTGTACAGGCTGTTATCATTTTTTCATAGCTGGGATCTCAGAGCAGCACAGGATTTAAGAACACACCTGCAAGATGGAGCTCAGTTTCTACTATCTTTTCTAACCAAAGAACCAAATTATCAATGAACAGAACCTGAAGCATTTAAGGTTAAAATATGTGCTATAAATCGTACATCAGCAGATGACCCCAAACTGAATATGTAGCTGAATTAATTTTGGTTTCATGTGATGTCAGCATGGCCCCTTGGATGAGTTACAGCTTTGCATTAGTCTGGGGCTACATATTATTTAATATATCTTACTCGATTTTCAGTTTCAGGCAAGCAAAATGACCACGCATACCTGTTTGTGTCAGAAGCTAATTTTAGGTAGCTAGCTAATTGAAAATGTTACGCTCCTTTAGCTTGCAAATAGAAATTCACATTTTCTGATTAATGTGATTCATTTATATTAGACTTGACTTGACAGGATGACAATGTGTAATATAGAATACTAGGATGACAGGGTTCTCCATCTCCTCTGTCACATTTCATTATGAGTAGTCTAGTCAAGGCTGTGGCCTACAATATCTTACCTGCAACATTTGAGCAGTACTGCAGCCATATGTGGTCTACACAATATGTTCTCACAGCACAGAAATATGCTTTCAGAAGGGTGAATAGTTAAATAATTTCTTTACATTTGTAATAGTTCTGTGTAACTGCCTCTGTGACATTCTGATGTTATTGAAAAATTACTAAGAAAATGTGGAAGAAAAAGAGAAAATCTCTGAAAGGAAGCTAAACAAACTTTAACTGATACAAAATTACAAAAATATTTTGGAGGGGGGAAATATATAAAGCAAATTGACTAACTCATCAGTTGGCAGAGGAGAGAATGGTTTAGACAGGAAAAATGGAACAATAGCCAGAAGTTGAAAAATGTGTCAAGAAACGTAAAGATAACATCAAATAAAAGGATACCAATATCTTCAGCATGAAAATGTTGGGGAAAGCAGTACAGTGTTGGGAAAATTGTCCCCAGATGGATCCGTGGAGTAGTAATATGCATAAGCTCATCTGCAACAAGGGGCTGCGTGCCAGAGATGAGGAAGTTGGTCTGTCAGTCGAGCGCTTCTCAAAGTCAGGTAGCAAAGGGACACAGGAAGCAAAGGCCAGAATTTCTCCAAGATCACAGATGATATTAAGTGTGTGTTTATAAGTGGAAAACTTTGTATCCTGTTGTTTCTGTAGGTATACATACAGAGCATGTTGAATGCTCAGTTTCCTGTGCCACAACAGTCTCCTTTCAAACTGCATAGACAGTCTCTCTACCATCTTGATAACTGCTTTAACAGACTAATCTGCTCAGTCAGTCCAGCCTACCTAGGGCCATTGGTGCTACAGCACTTGCACTACAGATCTGCACATGAACAGCAGTCATTGACTTATAGAAACATTCATTTTGGAAGGAACCTTGAGACATCTCTAGTACAGTCTCCTGCTCAAATTAGGTTCGACACTGAGTTCAGACCAGTTTGGGGCGGGGCTTTGTGCAGTCCAGTCTTTAAAGGACAAACTGTGTCTGAAAGAACAGAAATACATGATCTCTGAGATGTCCAGGTTAAAAGCCTTTATCTCCTATCTATTGTGCAAAATTACTTCAAGCCCCTTCCCTATTCTCTGCCAGATGCGCTTCCCAGTTACATCCTTGCCCAACACTTCTTCTCATACTAAGAGTCTGTGTTCTCATTTCCTATTCCGTTGGTCATTCCCTCACCCCATAAGGACTTTTGCTTCCTACAATTTTGTACTGCCTCTGAGAAGAATATGATGGCCAGGGAAGTAATGTCTGTTTTTTCACAGAGGCAACTGAGCTCATGTAGCTGCTACTGCAGTTTACATCCCCACTCATGCAGACCTCATCTGATCAACAGCAACAGGGCATGGCCGATTGCTTCATGCATCTCATCTCTCAAGGAAAAGAGATTTTTTAAGGTTCTAGTATGGCAGTTTAATAAATTCTCTTGTTATCCAACTCAGACTTAAACTATTTTTAAAAATAGGTAAAAAGCCATTTTGCGTGGTAGTGAAGATTCATAGAATCTCTTCTGGAAACAGGTTTTGGCTAAACTGTCTAATGATGGAACATCTGGAGCAGCTTCTTTCTCAGTGTGGCATCCACAGTAAGCTTTGCACTAACTCACTACCCTGCTGCTGCTAACAGAGGTGTTGCAGAGTGGCAGATCTAGAGACTTCGTGACCATCTTATTAAAACTCCAAGGACAGACGACTTTTCTGGTCAGTAGGGAAGTTTTGCACTGGGTAGATTCTAGTGATCATGTTATCTGCAGAGAAGAGAAATTACTGCTTTTCATGGAGTTGTTTCACTTTGTCATGAAATGAGGGAACATGCATCTGTCTTTACTTTCTTGTTTGTAAGAGCCTCAATAAGGCAGAAAATAGACTTGAGGCTTTTTGAGTTTTTTAGTCAAACTTTTAAGAATTTTAGGAGTTAAATAAAAATAAGAAAGTCATGTCCTCAGTCCCTCATCTCCAAGACGCAAGGTGAGAGGGATGACTGAATGGCTCTGTTAAACTATTCAGTATATTTAATGGAATGAATAGAGCTTTTACATGGAGTTTTTAAACAATTCAAAATGTTTAAATGTTCAAAATCACTCATGATCATTCAGTCTTTTGCAGTGATTTCACTATAATTGTGGATAATTAGAAATAATAATACAGCAATAATATAGTCACATCTGCCCATAGATAGGTTATGTTTATCTGATTAAAGAACACTATTCCAAACCGTTCCGAAATTCAAGCTTCAACCTTTATTCATTCAAGTGCTGGGTGGCTTAAAGAAAAGGAAAAAAAAAAAAAAGCAAGCAGATCTTTTGGCAAGATGAAATTGACAAAACAGCAATAACACCTTTCCAAGTTACTCGTACGGTAGGAGATACAGAATGTAGAAAACAGGAAGAACAACAAAATGAAATGAAGCTCAGTCAAGATGAAGGTTATATTCAAAAAAGTAGTAGCATTGTTACAGCCATAACGGATAAAAGCGAGGCATAGTATAAGAATTAAAGGACAATTTTTTACTAAAACCAGCTGGGATGTCTGGAAAAATAAATAAACTTTTAAGTACTCTTTCCTGTCAATCAGTATAATATAAATATTAAATATGTCTTTCAGAAATAAGATAATTGATTCAGTTTCTTTGTTTTTTATGCATGCTCTTGTACTGCTACGGCAATTTTGCAGTTGTATTGTAGCAGCTGTAATAATCTAAGGGAAATTTATGCAATAATTTTTGAAAATCCATGCTTTTCCCAGCTCACTTGTTCTAGTACAAGATATCCCCTGTCTCTGTAAACTTTGCCTCTTCTCTACTACAAGGATATAGAGAAACAAGCTGTACCTAAAACATTACAATATGTATATATATAACATTACGAAAGATATATATATATATAAATTTAAAGTTAGGATAGAGAGAGAAAGAGAGAGAGAGAGAAGACATAGCTATCATCTGCAGCAAAAACAACACATGAAGAGAAATATATAGTTTAATATGCTAAAGTGGAGAGAATCAAGGTGGTTTGTGGCCAGGGGAAGTATAAATGAGAACTGGAAAAAAAGCATATAAAGGATGCTTAATATAGACAAACATGGAAAGTAAAGGACAGCTGCACCACATGCTCCATATAATGTGAAGATTGCAGAAGAACCACGAAGAAACTGGCGAGGACCTTTTTTAAAAACAAATGCAAACATTCTTTGTATTATCATTTCTTCCAAACAGTAAGATTTACTATTCGTCTCTCCTTGCCTAATTTTTAAAAACAAGTTAAAAGAAAAGAGGAAAAATATGTAGAAATGTTCAAAAATAAATATTTCATATTGCGTGTGTTATTTTTCAAAGAAGAGTTATTGACATTTTAGTCAGATATTCCAGTTAGCCTGTGCTGATAATTGTGAATGGTAATAAACATCTACATTTTCCTTAAATACTGTTGGCAGCAAACTTCATCTGTGCTTCTGTTTATGTAGAAATACAGCAAAATCATGCCTGTGTTTTGTGAGTAATATATGTTACCATACACATAGAACTGTAAATATGAATACAAGAAAATCAGATGTGTAGAAAACTCAGAGCTGTGTTTTGATGGGTCAAATATGAGAGGAATCCACTGTTCAGGAATCCACGGATGAGGATCAAGGTAAGTTTGACATTCAGTGTTTCACTGTTGCCAAACAAGAGATGCTCTTCTTTTATAAATCCTGCTGTACCGAGTTCTTCGTTGTTCGATGTGCTCTTTCCAAAGACCTATGAATCAGTCTGATATTAAGAGTACTTCTCCTGTTACATGCTTTCAGCTCGTCTAATCACTGTTTCTGTAGCTTAAGTGGCAAGGCCAATTTTATCCCTCCATAAAGCTATAGCAGAGGTAGAACTATCCCAGTTTAATCCTTGATGTTAACCTTTCATTAATTTCTAGTGCTTGTATCTTTTTTGACCATTAACTAGAAGCTGGTATCTCATTGCATTTTGTAGCGTTAGCACAGATTGTATTTATTTCAGAATTCCTGAGGCAACCATGTATACAACTATCATATCCCTTCCAAAGATATCACTGTGGTAGTTGGTACAGATTTGGAGGTGAAGGTGCTGGAACCAGAAAGAGTTTATGGTAATCATAGATCACTTACTCTTCATTACATGACATGTTCTAATCTATGTAATGTTCCTTCTCTGTTGGGGGATTGGAGCAGATTGCCCATTCTTGAGTTCAGTATTAATTATGCTTACAAGTACTTCTGTAGTTGAAGGTCCCATGATAAATTCCTATTTTATTTTTAGGGGTTTATAATTCATTTTTAAAAGCCCACTTTGGACTGAAATATGTCACCACCATCTAACACTGTCTTATCTGACCCAGCAGTAACATATGATAGATATGAAAGGAAGAAGCTGCACTTTGAATAATTCAAGGCGATTACTTCATGTGAAAAATTCTTTTCATGTTCATGTCATCAGAATAGCCATATAAGTATGCACCTAACACTGACAGGCTGTAGCTCATCATGGAATGATATCAGTAAACACAGGCTAGTCCTCCTCCCTACTTTTTCTTCCTGATACAATTTGCATTACAAGAACTTAGTTAGGTTTTTTCAAAAGCCAACAGAAAATGCTGAAAGAGCTAAACTGATCAGTCTTTTGACATTCCCAGTACCTGGATAGAGGTTGGCATGATTTTTAACAGGATATTTAATTTCTGTCACCAAAGGAGAAGTCCTCTCCATTGATACTTGCATTAGTGTTTTTTCATTAATTAAGTTTTTATGCAATTTGACAGCTGAGTACATCTTAAGAGGACAGGTATGTTTATCACAAGACTGGGTCAATGAAACTTTAGTTAACCTTTCCAAAAGTTCATGAATGCAGTTGTAACAGTGCAAATAACCATTCTACAGAGAAGCAGAGATATCTTCTCTCTTAGAAATTATTGCTACTCCATTTCCTAGCATTTACTTCACTGAAAATAAGGTAATTATTTAGTATAATTTAAATTCAGAGTTAAACAGCTTCAATCTTTTCCATACCTTTCCTTATTCTAATCTTTACTTCCAGTATTTTTTCTACTAGTAGTAGACAGGAATACTTCACTTAAACATGGCATTTTATGACCCCCTTTTTAAAGTGTACAGTGTACTTTGCTCATTACAGAGTATAGCTGGTTTTGTTGTACAGAGCACACCACCTTACCTTAATAACTACATTTCCTATCCTTCCTGTGCATTTTTTTCAGCCATTCGTTGCTTACTAACTAATCTAGACTCTCTAAAATGTTTAGTATAGAATTATTAGAGACTTGGTAACTAAGACATGCCACAGTATACTTCAGTTCTGAAGTTTTCTGTAACATAAGAGAGTTATGTTACAGAGAGTCCAGAGAAGAGCAACAAAGCTGGTGAAAGGGCTGGAGAACAGGCCTTATGAGGAGCGGCTGAGAGAGCTGGGGTTGTTTAGCCTGGAGAAGAGGAGGCTGAGAGGAGACCTCATTGCTCTCTACAACTACCTGAAAGGAGGTTGTAGAGAGGAGGGTGCTGGCCTCTTCTCCCAAGTGACAGGGGACAGGACAAGAGGGAATGGCCTCAAGCTCCGCCAGGGGAGGTTTAGGCTAGACGTTAGGAAAAAATTCTTTACAGAAAGGGTCATTGGGCACTGGAACAGGCTGCCCAGGGAGGTGGTTGAGTCACCTTCCCTGGAGGTGTTTAAGGCACGGGTGGATGAGGTGCTGAGGGATATGGTTTAGTGTTTGATGGGAACGGTTGGACTCGATGATCCGGTGGGTCTCTTCCAACCTGGTTATTCTGTGATAACAATTGAAAGTATAGCACAAACATTTCCAATAGAGTGTAATTCGTGAATTAGATGAGTCATGAGGAAGATGGCACAAAAAAACAATAATGGTATAAATTTTGCTTATCCAAGAGAAAACAAGATATGTGTTAATACCTCTCTGGTCAATAGTTAGCCTTGTATTTCCATTTTTAATCCTATTTTGAGCTGCTGTTGCTTGAAAGTTCAACTGCAGTTCCTCAAACCTAACTATAAGGGAACACCAGGGAAGGGAAAACATATCTGAGCCACTACAGCAAGGCACTATTGCTTAAAATATTTTTTAAAAACATGGACAAAAAAAGTCTTGAAGGGGGATTCTTCAAGATTTTGCAGTTTCCTCGAGTCATATGCAATATGCACTATTCCATGGCTTCTGCTTGAGCTGGTGTGACCCTCACAAGTTCTACTTTAGAACTGAACTTTAAATGGTTTAAGAATATTGAAAAACATTTACAGATCATAGAATCATAGAATAACCAAGTTGGAAGAGACCCACCGGATCATCGAGTCCAACCATTCCTATCAAACACTAAACCATGCCCCTTAGCACCTCGTCCACCCGTGCCTTAAACACCTCCAGGGAAGGTGAATCAACCACCTCCCTGGGCAGCCTGTTCCAGTGCCCAATGACCCTTTCTGTGAAGAATTTTTTCCTAATGTCCAGCCTAAATCTCCCCTGGCAGAGCTTGAGGCCATTCCCTCTTGTCCTGTCCCCCGTCACCTGGGAGAAGAGGCCAGCACCCTCCTCTCTACAACCTCCTTTCAGGTAGTTGTAGAGAGCAATGAGGTCTCCCCTCAGCCTCCTCTTCTCCAGGCTAAACAACCCAGGCTCTCTCAGCCGCTCCTCATAAGACCTGTTCTCCAGCCCCTTCACCAGCTTTGTTGCTCTTCTCTGGACTCTCTCCAGAGCCTCAACATCCTTCTTGTGGTGAGGGGGGCCCAGAACTGAACACAGTATTCGAGGAGTGGTCTCACCAGTGCCGAGTACAGAGGGAGAATAACCTCCCTGGACCTGCTGGTCACACTGTTTCTGATACAAGCCAAGACGCCATTGGCTTCTTGGCCACCTGGGCACACTGCTGGCTCATGTTCAGTTGGCTGTCAACCAACACCCCCAGGTCTCTCTCCTCCAGGCAGCTTTCTAGACAGACTTCTCCTAATTTGTAGCACTGCACAGGGTTGTTATGCCCCAAGTGCAGGACCCGGCATTTGGCCTTGTTAAACCTCATGCCATTGGACTCTGCCCAGCAGTCCTGCCTGTTCAGATCCCTTTGCAGAGCCTCCCGACCCTCCAGCAGATCAACACTTCCACCCAGCTTAGTATCGTCTGCAAACTTGATAAGGGTGCACTCCTTGCCTTCATCCAGATCATTGATGAAGACATTGAACAGGGCTGGACCCAGCACTGAGCCCTGGGGAACACCACTTGTCACTGGCATCCAGCTGGATTTCACACCATTTCCCACCACTCTCTGGGCCCGGCCATCCAACCAGTTTTCCATCCAGGAGAGTGTGCGCCTCTCCAGGCCAGAGGCTGACAGTTTCCCAAGCAGAATGCTGTGAGAAACTGTGTCAAAGGCTTTACTGAAGTCCAGGAAGACCACATCCACAGCCTTTCCCTCATCCAGCAGCCGGGTCACTTTGTCATAGAAGGCGATCAGGTTAGTTTGGCAAGACCTGCCTTTTGTGAACCCGTGTTGACTGGGACTGATCACCCGGTTCTCTTGCATGTGCTTCATGATAGCACTCAAGATCACCTGCTCCATGACTTTCCCTGGCACTGAGGTCAGACTGACAGGTCTGTAGTTCCCTGGGTTCTCCCTGCAGCCCTTGTTGTAGATGGGCACAACATCAGCCAGCCTCCAGTCCAGTGGGACTTCCCCACTCTTCCAGGACTGTTGGAAAATGATGGAAAGGGGTTTAGCAAGCACATGTGCCAGCTCCTTCAATACCCTTGGATGAATCCCATCCAGCCCCATAGACTTGTGGCTGTCTAGTTGGGCTAGCAAGGCTCTGACCACCTCCTCTTGGATCATGGAAGCCTCATTTTGCTCCTCTAGCTCCTGGGTTTGTACACAGAGGGAACAACTTTCTTTACAATTAAAGACTGAGGCAAAGAAGGCATTAAGTACCTCAGCCTTTTCCTCATCCCCTGTCACTGTTATTCCTTCTGTGTCCAATAGGGACTGTATGGTCTCCATAGTCCTCCTTTTATTATTTATATATATATATATATAAGGATTTTTTGTTATCTTTCACAGACTTGGCCAATCTGATTTCTAGCTGAGCCTTAGCCCTTCTGATTTTTTCTCTACACAATCTCACTTCCCTCCTGTAGTCCACCCAAGAGGCCTGTCCCCTCTTCCAGACCCCATAAACGTTCCTCTTCTTGATATCACTCATGATCTCTCTGTTCAACCAAGCTGGCTTTCTCCCCTGCCGGCTTTTTTCCGGAACATGGGGATGGCTTTCTCCTGAGCTGCTAGGATTTCCTTTTTGAAGAGCTCCCAGCCCTCATGGGCTCCCTTGCCCTTAAGTACTGTCTCCCATGAGACTTTGCCAACCAGCCTTCTGAAGAGTTCAAAGTCTGCCCTCTGGAAATTTAATGCTACTGTCCTACTAACCACCCTCTTCACTTCACCTAGAACAAAAAACCCTATCATCTCATGATCACCTTGTCCTAGGCATCCACCTACTGCCACATCCCCTACAAGGCCTTCTCTGTTCACAAACAGCAGGTCCAGGAGGGCACCCTCCCTTGTTGGTTCATTCACCAGCTGTGCGAGGAAGTTGTCTTCCACATACTCCAGGAACCTCCTAGACTGCTTCCTTTCTGCTCTATTGTACTTCCAGCAGATATCAGGAAGATTGAAGTCTCCCACAAAAACAAGAGGCATTGAGCTAGAGATTAACCCCAGCTGTTTATAGGAGAGCTCATCAGCTGCTTCTCCTTGGCTGGGTGGTCTGTAACAGACTCCCATCACAAAATCTACCTTCTGGTGGGCTCCTCTGATTTTAACCCACAGGCACTCAATCTCCTCATCACCACAATCCATCTCAACAGTGTCCAAGTCCTCCCTTACAAAGAGGGCTACCCCGCCTCCTCTCCTACCCTTCCTATCCCGCCTGAAGTGTTTGTACCCCACCATAGCTGCACTCCAGTTATATGAGTCATCCCACCATGTTTCTGTGATGGCAAGGACATCATAGGCTCCTTGCCCTACAACAGCTTCCAGCTCTTCCTTCTTATTCCCCATGCATTGGTGTAAATACACTTCAGCTGAGCTGCTGAGCCTTCAGCCCTCTTAGAGGGAATAGAATTCATTCCCAATTGCCTGGTAACTGGAGTAGCTAGCTCCAGAGTGCCTGTATCTCTCTTAGCACCTGCAGGTGTGTTCTCCCCCACTTTCTGTGTGGTGATGTACTGGTGGTCCACACCAGCACACCCTTTCCCAAACACCATTGCCCCACTTCCAGGCTCGTTCCTGTCTAGCCTGGACTCAACTCCTGGGCTCTGTCTGGGTGGCAGCATCCATCCTGCCTGCTGCAGCACACAGAGCAGCTGTAACCTTCTGCCGGGTGGCCACCATCATCCTCAGTGTCTTCTGTCTAGTCCCTAGGTCCTCTCTGCACCCTGCCCGCTCGCACTGCCCCACTCCAGGTCGCGGTGCTCCCAGGGGTCTGTTTAAATCTCCCGCGGTGGCCGCCGGGACCGCCCCCTCCCGTCAGGCACCGCGCGGGACCAGCCTGTGGGGGCTGTCAGGAGCCCCGACCCCGCCTGGGTTTTTCTGGGATTTTCCCGGTTCAGGGAAGCTCCCACCGCCTCAAAATGTCTACCCCACCACAGAACTCACCGTCCTGCTGCCGGGGGCTGCCGAAGAAGTTAATTAGTTTTAAAGAAGATAAGAAATTTTAAACTGTTTGGAACTGTAGATAATGATATTGAACTGATTATCTATTTATAATGAGATAATTATGTCTTGTTAGTAAAATGTGTTTGATTTGCTATAGAATTTATATAGATACAATATATGTAATTAGATAATCTATATATATATAATTGCTATATATAGAATAAATATTTCCTAATTGATCTTCCAATTCTAAGTGTAAGAACACACAGACTAATATACTGTTTTATGTCTTCCTGAGAATATTTCATTACCTGTCTTTACAAAGCTAATTTTTTAATATTTCCCTGCTTTTTATTTTAGTTGTTTTGACTTAATTTCACTTCCTGGTTTTAAGGAAATAAGGACACAGGAAAATGAGGAAATGAGTTCATTTTTTAAAATCTATATTGATAGTGAATAGCTGAGATGAGCCATATGTACATACTGACCATTGTTGTGATATATGCTGTTCTCAATAGCAGATTAAAAAAATGAAAGGATAACGTATCAGACATATACATCCACTTCTGTCTCACATTTGGAGATTTACAGAACTTCTCCATGGTCTGTATTTATAAATCTTATTTGGTTTTTATTTCTTTTTAAGACGTTCTTTTAGTGAACAATATGAAAATGTACTTCAGTCCTTTGTTCTTGTCCTTCAGCCTGATATGCAATGATGAAAAAATGACTTTTAATACAAAGTACTGACTTCACTTCTCCTACCAAAGCATAGTTTACAAAACAGTTAGAAATACCTTGGTTATCCCCTACTGTTGTTGGATCATGTACGTAATACAGTTCCAAAAGTGACAAGTTGTGTTTAATAGTCTAAATTGGTGCAATTTCCTCAGTAATAAAAACAGTAGAAATTGCTATTGAAAAAATCAGTGTAAAGTATAGTCCAAACATATTCAAAACATTTAAAATCATTCTAGGATACTTAAAGAATCACAAATCAAAATTTTAAGCCCCCCTCCCCACTCCAAATCTGAAAGCTTCATTTACTTGTTCTTGAAAGTGTGAATTTATATTTCTGGGAAAAAAAACATTTATCAGAAACACTGAATGGTAACAAAAAATTCCCTTAAAGAATGTCTATCATCTCTTTTTGAGGTAGCACTGTGAACTCATTTATCTTTTGAAACTATTTGTGCTCTTTTAAAGGCAGACTAAATATATGAAAAGTCAATCTCTTAAAATGCAGCTAGATTAGCAGCAAAAAGAATAAGTGGATTGAGACTTATGTAAGAATTAGTTGCTAGTGTTACTGTTGATCCTACATATCCTCTGATCCGTTCTCTCTCTTTTTATATCTGTTTGAAGAAAACTATGTAAAAAAAGCAATTGCAAGGAAAACCACCACTGTTCTTATAAGACGGCTCTTGTTTCCTCAGCTCTTCTACATAGAATGAAGATTTACTATTTTGGCATGGTGGATATTCTAGGTTAATGGAGATGATAAGGTGAAAGCATTCAACGGGAAAGTAGTTCCGTTGATTAGAATGCTTACATTAACAGTGTATGTGTTCTAGCTATCTGTGTCTCTTAAGTGTTTTGCTTCTAAAGAAATCAGGTACATCTAATGTTTTTCATTGTTATTTTACTGAAACTGGTATTTGAGAAACTTGTTGAGAAAATTAGAAGTAATGAAGAAGCCTGTGGAGGTAATGTCAGAGTGAACAGGAGGTTCTGATGCAAGGACCTAGCTTCCTAATTGTTATTATGCTTACAAGGACACCGTTTAAAGAAAAATGAATGCCTTGCTTCGCACCTGCTGTAAAAGGTGCTGCTTCTCTGGAGCTTGTTTAAATCACTCTTCCTGAAACAACCTACTGAATGAAACTCAGGCCATTTAATTTCCAAATAGCAGTAATTAAAATGAGTCACGTCATTAGAGTTTGGCAGGGCTGTAGCTTTTATTTTTTCACTTTCACATAAATTCCAGTGAAGGTCAGATTTGTTGGGGGGAGGAGAAGAACCTGCCTGTTTTTTTGCTCACGGGAGGTTAAAATATGACTTGTTCACAGTGTCCCTCATAGTTCGACTTAATGGTCCTTGACGGGGATAGCCTAGAAGTTAATTTTACTTTGTGTCCCAAAAGCAGTCATTGTCACTGTAATCCTTCTTTCAGGCTGAAGGGTATCTTCACCACCTGATCAGACTTTCAATAGCGATTGATGAGCAATATCACCAACAAAGAAGCACTTTGCTAGTTCTTTCTTGTAAAAGACAAAAAGGAAAGAATGGTGCGAACTTACATTTCCATAACTTTATATCTTTCCAGTGTTCCTTACTGTTAATGTCAGCTGTTGCTATTTGTAAAAGTCAAAGTCAAACACTGCAAAATTATGAGATGCTTCTTGTGTCTTTTCCTCCATATCTCTTGAGTCCTGCCAGGGAGAAGGAGGAATACACAATGGAGATCTACATCTTCTTTCCAGTTTTGTTACCCAGAGCAGCGAGATGCTTGAAGCCAAAGGCAAGCACTATCAGAAAGGCCTGTGCTCTAATCTCTGGGCAGCAGAATGCTTATGTGCAAAGAAACCTAAAAAATTTAATTTCTAGACTCCAGTAACCTCTAACATGTCTTTGAAACACATACGGAGTGATTTCTTTTTTGTTTAAACTTTTCCAGACCGGGGGATGCCATACATGGTATGACAATAGAGCTGCACTCCAGGCTCTTTTAAACTCACTGTTCTAAGACCCAAATAATAAATATTCTCAAGAAAACAGTTTTAAAAGTATTTCAGTACAGGCATAACAATATGCTTACTGAACAATCTAATGGTTAATTCTTCAAGGGGTTAACATCGATCATGAAACTATTTATTTATTGAAAATATGCCTAATGAGAGAAAACTTGAGGCTGCCTCACCAAGTACTACAAAGGAAAGCAAATAGCTTCATACGTTCACAGAAGCTAAAAAGAGCCACTGTAGTTTTCTAAAGTAAGCTCTTAAACATCGTGTGCCATAAATTTTCTCTCTGTGCTCTCTGTACTAAGCACTCTTATTTTCCCTTTAGCAACATGTGAAAACAAGATATAGGTAGATAGAAAAATAATAGAATCTCTTTGGGTGTACCAACAGATGAATTTTAATAAACTCTACGTTGGAGTAATAGTACATGGATTAAAAGTCAAAACTTAGAAGTAATTGTGGTCATAAAAGTAGTAAGACTGGAAATAATTTCTATATAAGCTCAAGTTCTCCAGAGAGAACATGGTATTTTTAGTTCATGAAGGCATTGCTTAAAGAGCAAATTCCAGGCACAAGTTTTGTACTTGGTACTTCATGTAGCATACCCATCCTCCAAAATGGTTCATAAATATAAGCAGGAAGAACATATTCACTGGCACATAGGACACCAGAGCTGTTTGGTTTATGCTAGCTGTTCCCGAAGAACAGAGGTTATTTAATATGCTACAACAGCCTCCCATAGGACTTTGCTAGCAGAATCATGGGCATGAAAATTCTAGCTGTTGGTCTTCTTTGTGGAGAAAGGTGCTTCTGTCCCTGAAGGAAAAACCATCTGAACTCCATGCTTGAGGGTGAGTATGCACTATGCAATCCACTGTAGATAGTGATACTAAGCCAGTTCAGGTGTCACAAGCATGATGGTTAAAACCAAATTTCAGTTTACCCTTCTACTTCAGGAACCATTCCTGGTACCTCTACTTCCCTACATCTTTGACCAATGCAAATACTTCTAACTTGCTAGAAGAAAAGTTGATCCAGTGACCATATGAACAGTACCACTGAGCCTCTGGAAAAGGACAGCCTTTCTGTTACAGCAACTTTTAAAACACTTTTATTTTTGAAGGAATATTTCTGGAATAGAAATAATGAAATCATTACAACACAAAATTATGCTGTATTCATATCTTTCAAAAAAGCACATGGCCATATTTTTAAATATAAGCTCTTCCTAATTTGTCTCATTAATTTATTACAGCCTTCAGACAAATGGTTTTCCTGCTCACAGGAAAACTTAAGGAGTGCATGGTTCTTGGACTTCATATAGCTACTACCTATGTGTGAAAAATGCTCAGAATCTTATGCTATAAAACATTTCCTCAATGGGAGTCAACTCAGAAGCACTATGATTTTGACCCACAGGCACTCAACCTCCTGATGGCCACAATCCATCTCAATGGAGTCCAAGTCCTCCCTTACAAAGAGGGCTACCCCGCCTCCTCTCCTACCCTTCCTGTCCCGCCTGATGCTGGAACTCGGCCCCAAGCACCTGGAATTTGTCCCAGATGCCAAAAAGGGCGCCATTATGCTAATCAGTGTCGCTCCAAGTATGATTTTCAGGGACAAACGATACAGGGAAACTGACCACGGAGCGCGGGGCAGCGACGCGTGCAGACACAAATACCACAGCCAACCTTTCAACACCCCTGGAGGGAAACAGCACCGCCTCAAGTCTTCATCCAGCAACAGCAGGTAGTGCCGGACTGGACCTGGCAACCTCACGCACAGTAACACTATTAGATTCTTCGGTTCACTTATAATCGACAAATGTTTCGGGACCTTTACCCCCTAGGACACAAGCGTTATTGTTAGGAAGGTCATGTACTACCTTGTCGGGACTTTTTGTATTACTGGGAGTCATTGACTCGGACAGTGTTGATGAAATTAAAATCATGGCATGGACCCCATTCCCCCCCTGTACGGTACCGAAAGGTAGCTGTATAGCGCAATTGGTGCTGATTCCCATGGGAACGGATTCCCCTGATTCTCGCCAACCCTATCAAAGGAGGGGAGGGTTCGGGTGTACAGGGGACCCACAAATTTTGTGGGTGCAGCCTATCTCCCAAAAACAACCCCTATGTCAATGTACCCTCCTTCGTGGGAAACAACAAATAGTGCTCAGTGGGATTATCAACACTGGAGCTGATATTACTGTAATATCACAGGCCAAATGGCCACCACAATGGCCTTTAACCAATGTTTCCCAAACATTAGCTGGAATCGGTGGGACTGGTAGCAGTCACCAAAGTCTAGAATTAATCCAAATTCAAGGTCCAGAGGGACACATAGCCTCCATTAAGCCCTTTGTATTGCCAGTTCCCATGATTTTGTGGGGGCTTGATGTGTTGTCCCAGTGGGGAATGTCTATTCGGACCCATTTTTAGATGGGGCCATTGAAGTGCGCGACACCCTGAAAATAACCTGGAAAACTGATACCCCCATTTGGGTGGATCAATGGCCCCTTCCACTGGAAAAGCTTCGCACCCTTCAAGAATTAATTGCTGAACAATTGCTGAAAGGACATATTGTGCCTTCTACCAGTCCTTGGAATTTACCTATTTTTGTCATCAAAAAACAGTCTGGCAAATGGCGCTTGCTCCATGATCTTAGAAAAATTAATGACGCTATGGAAGACATGGGGACCCTACAACCCGGCCTTCCATCCCCCACTATGATACCTCGAGATTGGCATTTGACTGTTATCGATCTCAAAGATTGTTTTTTCAATATCCCCCTGCATCCAAATGATGCTCCTAAATTCGCTTTTTCCGTTCCTAGCGTTAACATGCAAGCTCCGTTGCAAAGATACCAGTGGGTTGTGCTACCACAAGGTATGAAAAATAGTCCTACAGTCTGTCAGTGGTATGTGGCTAAAGTGCTTAGCCCTGTCAGGACCGCTGTGCCCAATGCTTTACTATATCATTACATGGATGATATTCTAGTGGCTGCACAACACCACGAGGTCATGGAGGAAGCCGTAAGCCCTTGTCATGACCGCCGTCGATTCAGCAGGCCTTTGTATTGCGCTGGAAAAAATTCAAAAAACACCACCATGGAAATATTTGGGCTGGCGTATAAGGGCTCAATCCATAATTCCGTAACCTTTACAGATACGAACAGACGTAAAAAATTCACATGATGTACAGAAACTATTAGGCACAATCAATTGGGTCCGACCGCTGTTGGGAATTTCTAACACAGATTTAGGCCCCTTGTTCAAACTGCTCAAGGGAGATACTGACTTGTGTTCCCACCGCAGTCTTGGCCCCGAGGCCATTAACTCCTTACAAAAGGTTGCTATGGCAGTCAGCTTTAAACAAGCACATCAGTGCGCTCCCAAGTTACCTTTTTACCTGATCATTTTAAATCCCGCTTGACAGCCTCATGCCCTGATATTTCAATGGGATTTTGAAAAATCAGACCCACTGTTAATTATTGAATGGATTTTTTTGCCGAATCAATCTTCAAAAACTATTTTGACTCAGCATGAAATGTTTGCCTGTTTGATAATTAAGGCCAGGCAACGTTTGCTGGCATTATCAGGAGTAGATTTTACTCGTATTTGCTTACCTGTAACGAATATGTATTTACAGTGGCTTTATCAACACTCAGATGCCTTTACTATGGCACTAACTGACTATGCAGGTCAACTCACATCCCATCCACCTTCACATAAGTTACTTAATGCAGATTTTCGTTTAATGCCTAAGCTGAAAAGGAGTGATCAGCCGTTGCAGGCCCTTACTGTATTTACAGATGGGTCTAGAAAAACACATAAGTCAGTTATTCTATGGTGGGATGACCAACATGAACGATGGAACTCGGACATAGACACCGTTCTTGGATCCCCCCAAATAGTGGAACTGACTGCAGTAGTTCGAGTTTTCTGGAGGTGGACCACACCACTTAATCTTGTTACTGATTCTGCTTATGTTGCAGGAATTGTAGAGAGAGCCGAAGCATCTTTATTGCGTGACCTTTCACATCCTAACTTATTTGCCTTGTTACAGGAGCTTATTTTTCTTTTGGACTCTCGCCCTCACCCCTATTTTGTTATGCATGTTAGGTCACACACTTCTCTACCTGGCTTTATTGCAGAAGGGAATCGACGGGCCGATTTATTGACATTACCAGTGCAGGTATTGCCCGATCGCATAGCACAGGCTAGACTTAGCCATTCCTTTTTTCACCAGAATGCTGGAGGTCTCAAACGACAGTTTGGCCTCACCTCTCAGCAAGCATCTAATATCATTGCTGTATGCCCTGACTGCCAAAGACATTCTTTTCCATTGATAGCAGGAGGAGTTAATCCCAGAGGACTACAAAGTTTACAGCTATGACAAATGGATGTAACTCACTTTCCGGAATTTGGCAAACTGAAATATAGTCACTCTTCTATAGACACCTTTTCCGGCGCCTTATTTGCTTCTTGTCACACAGGAGAAAAAGCACATGACGTCCATAAACATTTGATGTGTGCCTTTGCCACTTTGGGTATACCCTCTCAGATAAAGACGGATAATGGACTTACTGCACTGTTAATTGCATCATCACCTGTTACAAAGATTGCTTGTTTTACCAGAATTGACTGATGCCAACTTTACGAGAGCGATGCAAGTAATAGTTTGGATGCCTATGAGTTCTGACTTTATATCAAAGGGCACTAGAATCACTCATCTGATTTGTTTTTCAGCAATTGTACTCCATGAAGAGACAGAGGCTGTGGTTCAACTGAGCAGTCCATGATTCTATCAATGCAGAAACTACGAAAGTCTACCATAAGTGAAATATTTGTTAGACAATCGATATAAGCCTTATTAGATAATGCATCTACATATTTTAAGTGTTGTATGTTCCCAGTACCGTGTGTAGTTTAAATATCCATAGCATGGAAAAATTGTGGATCCAAGAGTGATAACCAACGTTGTATGAATGTATTCAGCTAGCTGAGAAATGAGTGGTCGTGTGCATATGTGTGTGTGTTTGAAGCACTTCAAACGTTTGTAAGACTTAGAAATTGGCTTTGATTAACCTTGAAAATATATATCTGGGACCTTTCAATCTCAAATGTCCACTAAGCTGGCAAACAGGTAAATTTACCTGGGGATCTTTGGAATGAAAGGCTTCAGAAGGAAAAGTTTTAAAATACCTAGCAGAACATGCAGCTGTATGTGTGTGAGTGTCCCCCCCGCCCCTTCTCCTTCCTTTCTAAGTTTTTTTTTTCTTTCAGCCTTGAAGAAGTCCAGAGGAGTTAAAGGTGTTATCTCTCTAAGGGAATGTTGTGGGAATACTCTGCATTCCAATGTCACTTGTCAGCAACTGCTGAGTCCTAGTGCAGACAACCTTTAGGGATAATTGAGGCAATGATAGAGGAAAATTCAAAAGCTTCATTACGAATTATTGAGTGGATATTTTACCACACTAACCCCAAAAAACATACTCACTAAATTTGAAATGATTACAATGATAATCACCGAGGGAAGAAAAGAAGTGTTCGGTTATTAGGCCAAGGCTCGACAATCATTTATATCCCAATGACAAAAGCATATGCTAAGTGGTGCATGGCAAATATTTTGAATTTACAAGTAGATCTCATAGATTATCCAGAAAGTATTGATATCCATTTACCAAGTCATTTCATTATTGAACGTACCCATCAAGTAGTAAAAACATTGTTAGCAAAACAGAAAAGGGGGGAATCAGGAGAGACACTGTAAAACAGATTGATAAAGGTGCAATATGTAATGAATTTTTTGCGATTAGCAGGAGATGATCAAATTGTGCCGAAGTTGAAGCATGTACAAACCATGTCATCAAAATTAGAGCAAATATAAGACAATGTGAAAGTGCTATTGAAAAACAGTTATTATGGGCAATGGACAGGTCTGTATAAGCTACTAACATGGAGACGAGGTTAGGCTTGTGTTTTAACAGATACAGGACCACTTTGGGCACCTGCGAGGTGGATCAAGCCCGCATTGCTGCGTGACAACTGTTGAGCCCCAGCCACGAAAGCAGTCGACAAGAATGAGGAGGACTTAACATTATGGATGCTCTTAATCTTATGGGTGGTAGTTAAAGGATATCCCTCGGTGATCGATTCTCGAAAGAATGGGTGGATAACAAGATGGGTATGAGAACTGTTGGTCAAAAGAATCTTGTAAAAATGATTGTGTATGTTTTGGTGGTCTTTATTCTTTTACTACTCTTTTTGCCATGCTTATTACAATGCCTGCAAGGACTAATGGCGCGTTCTATAAAGGAGATTCTTGTTGTGCAACAGGAAGGGGGAGATGTAGGACAGGATTTGGCTAGCTTCAGGAAGACCCCCAGCAGGGACCAGTTGATAAAGGAGGACATGCTGGACGTGCTGGAATTAGTCGGCCACAGGCCTTGCGAGGAGCGAGATAAGGCTTTTGTTTAGAAGGAACAAAAGAGTACTGGCTACCTGAGGATGAGTACAGGTGTCTGTGGTTGCGAGACAGTTACCTTGATAAGAGGAACTACTGTTGTTGCTGAAGGAAGTAAATGTTTGAAAAAGGCTTCTTTGTATTAACCAATCTGTGATCGCCTAGTTTAGTGTAAGGACCAATCAGTTTGAAACACGCTTCTTGTAACTACTATAAATATATGCTTAGAACAAAATAAAATTGACATTCTTGCTCGTTTCAAGTCTCGTCCCGTCTCTCAATCGCGGCACTAAGAACCCCCTTGGCATTTGAGAAAGAGCCCATCTGGCAAATTTTAAACAGTAGGAATGGAATGCACACCAGAATTATGTGTTTTTAAAAGCCATTTAATGTTAAACAAGGATAAAGGGATACAAATGGGTGAAATATTTTAAATACACCCTATGTGACAAGTCCTCATCACAGTCGATATCATTAGAATGAAAATTATATTGTTATGTATAATTAATTTTAAAGATTCAAAGCATAATTCAGGTTGTTTTCTGTAACACACTGTTGAAGTTTTAAGTTAATGTAATATTGTCCACAAACTACGATGAAAACTTCTGGCCTTGAAAGATAAGTAAATATGTCTCCTGACCTATGTTTCCTCAGTAACTGATAATGTTGCCTTACAGGTATTAGTGACTGGAAAGGTGATAGCAGTTTGTGTGTTTGAAGTGGATATACAGGCAACATTTTTTCCAGCTATATAAAAACAGCATCATTTTTTCCAGCTATATAAAAACAGCATCATTTTTACTATGATCAGATTGTATCATGGGGATTAGCTACTCTTAATAAACATTAAGTTACTTGTCAAATAACACACGCATATAGAGCATATTTTGTGAATTCTCTGATGCCTGCTAAAGTGAGGTCACATTGCTACCTGGTTTTAGTCACTTGTTTAAAAGATAATTAAAGGAAACGAATTGTCTTTGAGACCTCTATCCCCTGACAAATTTAGATAAAATTGGTCAGTGAATTGAATGCCTCTATAAATTGCCTCTATAAATGCCTCTAGTGACCTTCCAGTACCTGAAAACTGACCTCCCAGTACCTGGAAAGAGCCTACAAGAAAGCAGGAGAGGGATGACTCATAAAGGCTTGTGGTGATAGGA
Source organism: Phaenicophaeus curvirostris (assembly GCF_032191515.1). Lineage (NCBI taxonomy): Eukaryota > Metazoa > Chordata > Aves > Cuculiformes > Cuculidae > Phaenicophaeus > Phaenicophaeus curvirostris. The sequence goes on along the minus strand of NC_091392.1, from coordinate 123,619,231 downwards.
CAAGAGTGAACAGGTATAAAGTGGAGAGGGCAGATTTAGACTAGACATAAGGAAGAATTTCTTCACCATGAGAGTGCTGAGGTCCTGGCACAGGTTGCCCAGGGAAGCTGTGGCTGTCCCATCCCTGTAGGTGTTCAAGGCCAGGTTGGATGGGGCCTTGGGCAGCCTGATCTAGTGGGGGGTGTCTCTGCCCATGGCAAGCGGGTTGGAACTGGATGATCTTTAAGGTCCCTTCCAATTCAAACTATTCTACGATTCTATGATTAAAAAGCATTTCTTTACCAGGAGTGTGCTACAACACTGATGCAGGATTTCTAGAGACAGCATGAGGAGGGAAAGTAAAGAGAAAGCATATTCTTTCCCGAGGCAACAACTTACCCAAGCCCTGAGGCATGGCTCCCAGACCCTTTCCAAGATGCAGCAGTGGCGGCAGCAGAGAGGAGCCTGTGGCAGGGACAGAGCAGAGCAAGTTCTGCCCTTGCCTGTCTCCAATCCTCATACTCAAACAAAGGGGCTTCAATGGCTGTAGAAGTCCAGTAACCATCCCTCACGGCATACTGCACGACATCCACCAGGGTCAGGATGTGGCTGATGTCCCTGACAGTGTGCACAGCACAAACCTCAGGGCCCGGAAACCTCCTCAAAACAAGCAGCAGGTGTACCAATCCTGTCTGGGAGAAGAGCAAGCAAGGCCACAAGGATCTAAGCAATCTGTAAGCATGCAGAACCATTTTTATTGAAACATCTAAACAACACGGAAAACATCTCCTGTCTACCTTATCTATGTCTACCAAGACTATCCTCTATGTCCTATACATCTTTAACTATTTTTGGAGGCATTCCTCAGCCCAGACTGCAGGAGCACGAGGCAGGCCACCCTGTCCGTTGGCAGTGGAGCGATGGAGCAAATAAGATCTGACTGGAGGCATCCAGAGCTGGTTCAAGCAGTCCCGTTCCCCGCGTGGAGTCAGGGGTGGCTGCCAAGGTTGTACAGGAAGCAGGAGCCCAGGCTTCTCTTCAGCTCATCCTCAAAGGTGTAGGAGGAATCAAAGCTACCCCAGAACATAATGTCCATGCCGCTGATGCTCCTCGATGGAGTGTTGCTCTGGACGCTGTGGCAGAGTGTCTTAGGGGCTGGGTTTCTCCTCCCAGAAACCCTCCTCAGTCTCCTCCTGATCACGGCTGGAGTTTCCGTGCTGGCTGCCACTCTTCCTGGGCAGCCAGTAGAGCCCAAAGAGTATGAGCAGGATTTCAGCACACACCCAAAACCAGAAGTTCTGGCAGATGGCGATGAACATGCCTTGCAGGGCGACTTCGTCTGGATCTGGGCTGCTCTGCTCCATCTCCTCCAGCCAGTCCATCATCCAGTCCTCAGGCTCAAACGAAGGGGCTTCAACATCTGCAGAGGTCTCGTAACCAACTCTGATTGCATACGTCATGACACTCATCAGGGTCATGAGGTGGCTGACGCCCAGAGCCATGGCCTGGGGAAGAGAGAGAGAAGAGGCTCAGCAGGGCTGGGTGGGAGGGAGATGGCAGCTGGGGCACTGGAGACAGGAAACCAAGGGACCTGTGGAGGGCAGGGAGATAGGGCAAGAGTGCTCGCAGGTAGCAAGCAGAAAGTTTGTGAGTGCTGCAAGGATGGGGGCACATCCCTGCAGTCCCCCAGGCTCCTCTGCGCCAAGCCCCGAGGATGGCCTCTGTCTTGCCCCAAGCGCTCTCCACAGCGGCTGTGCCCTCATACCAACCTTAGAACCCTCCCCAGGTGCCGGGGCTTTTTCCCTGTCCCTTGTCCAGCACAGCCTTCTCCACAGCTGCCACACTCACTGCTGGCCTGAGGCGCTGTGCTGCAGCGGTGCTGCTGGCTTGCCTTCCTGCTGGCGAGCCTTGTGACACGCTGATGTCATGGGCACCGGTGTCCCACGACGACACTGTGCCCAGCAGCCACGGCCACTGTCCTTGGCAGCGTGCAAAGCACAAACCCCGGGGCCACAATCTACCCCAAAAAGAGCAGCAGGGGTGCTAGAAGGGCATCCCTGGCTTGCACAAGTTCCTCCACACGCAGCTGAGACACAGGATCAGGCTCTCAGCTCCCTCCATGTCACCAGCAGAAGTAGCAAGGAACCTTGGAGGAGTAGTTATTTCTCATGATTTCATACATGTCAGTGTGGCATTCCCACTTCTGCTGCTCCAGCCTATGGTGGACAATTACATACCTGCATTGTAGGAAGGGGCTTTTCAGTTCCCAGCCTGGCAAGAAAGCACAAACCCATTTCTCAGAGGAGTTTGGAGCCATATTTATTTAGTGGCCCTATTACTACTGTGGAAATAAATTAATGAGAAAGAAAAGGCAAAGCAGACAGTTTTTCCTGGGGAGCAGCCCACCCTAGCCCCGCTGCTGGGCTCCAGGTCCCAGCTCCCTCGCCAGCTGCAGCAGCGGCAGAGAGGAGCCTGTGGCAGGGACAGAGCAGAGCAAGTTCTGCCCTTGCCTGCCCGAGGGCTTTGCTCCTTGGTAGTCCTGCAACCAGCTCCTCCTTGCTCTTCCCCGAGGTCGCCTCCTGCTTGGGTAAGACTTTGTCCATCAAGCCCCTAGAACAAAGGGGAAGAAAAAGCCTTTCCCTGGGAAGCATAAACTGTGTCGCAGCCCTGACTGCGGGTGTCGACTTCTCCCCTGCGAGGACAGACCCAGGCCTGAGAGCGTATGCCGAGGCACCTGGCTCTGGGACACCCAGTGCTCCTGGGGCAGATCCTCTGCAGCTCCCAAGGGGCCCGACCTGACCCGAGAGGAGAAGGGAACCTGGGTAAGGGCCACGAGCAGCCTGCAGTACCCTGAGTGCGGCACTGTCCTGCTGGGGTTCTGCAGGGCCAGGGAAAGCCTTGTCAGACAGTGGTCATCGGGAGAGAAAGGAGACGACTAGAAGCTCTCATCATGGTTGGGACTCTTCCTGCCTTCTGCTCCATCTCCTCCCTCCCATCCACCCAAGTCATCATGCAATGCTCTTGCTGCCATGGGGTGGGTTCTTTATGATCTGTAGAGGTGCAGTGACCCACCCTGAGTGCAACCTGCACAATGCTCAGCAGGGTCAGGACATGGGTGATGCCCACAGCCATGGCCTGGAGGAGGAGAGAGAGAAGAGGCTCAGCTGGGAAAGCCTTGGCTGACAGCGGTCATGGGGAGAGAAAGGAGAGCATGGGAAGCTCCCATCATGGCTGGCACACTACCTGCCCTCCTTCCTTTCCCTCTGCAGGACTGTATCCAGCTCAGCCCCAGCCAGCATCTCCTTTGGCCACATCGTCCTAGTTGTTTGAGAGGTGCCCAGGGAGCAGCCAGTGCCTCGCAACAACCCTGGCTGGAGTGCCTGGTCCTCAGAACAGAACAATGTGCTCAGTTTGGTGGTGGGTGGACACCAGACACTGCCAGGAGGCCTCCTGGGTGCTGTCTCCACCACCTCTCCAGAGGCTTGTGGAGAAAAGAAGACAGGAAAGCTTTTAGATTACAAGGAAGGCAGGGAGATGTCTCTGTCAGTGATCTGGATGCAGGAGTTGAATGCACCATTTCCAGACTTGCTGATGATACTTAACTGGTAGGTGCTGTGGACTCCCTTGAGGTATGAGAGACCTCGCAGCGGAATCTGGATAGGGTTGAGCACTGGGCGCTTACCAGTTGCAAAAAAATTAACAAGAACTAATGCCAGATTCTGCCCCAGGGACGCAGTAGCACCTGGCACAAGTGGGAATGGGGAGGGGAGAGGAATGGCTGGAGAGCAGCCCTGTAGAAAGGGATCTGGGCTGCTGGAGTACTGTACCTAGTTCTGGAATCCTCAACATAAGAAGGATATGGAATTGTTGGAACAGGTCCAGAGGAGGCGCTACAAAGATCATCAGAGGTCTGGAGCACTTCACAAAGCACAAAAAAAAGATACGAGCCAATTGATATGTCAATGAAGAGATTAGAGAGGGCCAATCAAGTCTTCCTGGTTTTAAGGACAAGAGTGTACTTCATGAAAACACCAGGTAACAAACAGAAAATAAGTGAGCTATTTCGTTTTTTAAAAGTTTCCAGCGTACAAAGAACAACATCTGCACTTGCCATGGCTGAGACAGTAATTATGGCAAATATTCATCTTAATATAATCTTAAAATAAACTATTACCATGATCCAAAAAGTCAGTCTTCTCACTATTATAGGCTAACATTAGCCATGTTACAGACCAAAGCACTGGATCTTCACCTGAATCTCTTCATGGAGTGAGCTATCATCAGAGCCAGCACAGGGGAAGGGGAGAGCTGCGCATTGCAATATCTTGCAGATCCTGTAGTTCAGCTGCCATCCTCATTGACAGCAGTACTCAACAGTAAATTTTAGGAAACACTGTCTCCTTTCTTATTTTGTTTGTTAATATCAGGATGCACATCCTGCAACAGAATCAGTAGCACCATTGCTTCGTAAAGAATATAAGGCTTTGAAATAAAGAGCACTTCTCATTTCCAAGGAAGAGAAGCTAGGTTGGATTGCATAAACAATAAGTATTTGTTATTCTTAGAATTGCAACTTCTTGATTTTATTATGGACAACTTCTTGATCTTATTTGGGTAACTCATGTCCTTAAAGACAGCAGAGAAATATTATTTAAAACTCTCATAGGAGAGGTGATTTTTGAAGTCATTATCATATTTTAACTAGCTTTTAAAGTGTTCCCATATTTACACTATGACTGCTATTACCTTATTTCATGCTTTACTTTGACCTTATTCACCTAGATGCCATGGAAATAAGCTTATTAACCTCCTCACAAATATGTGAAGGCCATACTTAATCAATTACAAATACTAACGGAACTCCTTCAAATGAAATTGTCACTAAAACAAATTGTGATTCTTCAGTATATTGTCTCATTTTTTTTATGCTTCCACGTTGAGTTCTCATTTTTCTGTGATCTGCTGTTCATTAGTCTCCTGTGATACTCCAAATTTTGCTGTTTAGTAGTTCAAAGAACAAATATACTGATCTTTATATTCTGTTCTGCACGTTACCCCACTTGGGGATTACTTTCTAAAATGTACAAGTTTGTTTTATGAGGACACAAGTCCAAACACATTTTAAATTACCTATAATGTTATGTAAACTCTTCCTTGAGAAAACTGAAATTGTACTAAGTTCTAAATCTTGATGATTATTTTTACATTGTGATAAATCCATCTTTAACATTTTACAGGGACAAGTGACATAAAAAGGTATATTTTTCTGCAAGTTTGAAAATTTAAACCTGTTATCTTTTCATGGAATTTGTGCTCCCAATTCCTTTAGATGAACTTGACACTGTGAAACTGAATTTTACTGATTTATTAGGCAATAACTCCAGTGCTTTTAAAAAGTTAGTTTCCTCCTTACAAGGTATAAATGTACCTGCTGGTTTAGCTTCCTTGCCCATCTGATCCTCATCTATTGGGGCATCTAGAATTATTTAATGCTAATTAACACTGTTATATATTCAGGTTTGGTATTTCTATTCATTCATTTCTGATTAAACTTGTAAGAAGAAGGAGGTAATTAAAACTGAAAAGCTTATCATAAGTGGTAGAATGAACTGATAATGCATTAACCTTTTAATTTTTCTCACAGTTTAAACCAGAGCAAATGTTATTCTGAAGGAATTTTAAGGTCATTAAATAAAAATTATAAAAAATAGAGGAAAGATGATCTAACATCACTGTCATTGTTCTCCCAGTACTAAGACACTGCAAAAATGCTGTTAGTACACCATTGGTAGTGGGAGCTTAGCAAATTTATATGGCTATTGTCATGAAGATCACTGATAGTCTGCATGTACTTCTGTTCAGTTTATTTCAGGGTTGGATTGCAAGAGGTAGGATTTCTTTGTATTAAACAAAAACCCTTGTAACTTTCAGTTTAACAATAGACAAGAAACCATTTATTATTTTTGGTCTAAATAGCCAAGTAGAATCATTCTGATCTTTAAAGCTTCTATTGACAGAAAGCATAAATAACTACAAGCCAGGAAATAGAAATCTGGATTTCCAGATGCAGCCTGGTGGATTTCAACATGGGATTGTGGTCCTCAGATTGTATATGGCAGCTTCCCTCACCACAGCTCCACCCTTTCCAATATCAGTGGTGTTCACAGATCCAGATTAAGGCTTCTTTTTATTCAAGTTTTTGTAGAAATAAATGTTTATTTTTCTTAGATACAGCTTTTATTTTAAACGCACACAAAATTCAGGAGCATTTGATCTGGGAAAAGGGGAAAGATTTCAAGTCTATCTGTGGATATATCTTTTTATAAATAGACAAAAGAGGAAGTGTAAAACAACAGAAATGGGGAACAAATATCCAACAACTTAATTCATCACAGTATTTCAATCACTAGAGAAAGTCATGCTGGAAAATCAGAGAGAACATTTTGTTACTATCTAACTGAACACTTAGCCTCCCACCTGCCTCTACTGGCCTACACAGTAATCAGAGTGAAAAAGGACAAGACAGGATATTACAGCGTATATCACAAAAAGGAGAACACACGTCTATGAGAGTATAACAGTGCGGCATAACCCACAGCATTTTATCTCAGAAAAATGCTTCCCACTTGCGCAGTGACATCACAGGTGTTTTCAACACCTTTTAAAATCTACACAGATCCTTCGACCCTTGACTTCGTGTGCTGCAAGGAAAGTTTAGCTCAGCAGAGAGACAAACATAAAAGTGTACCACTTCCTCGGGTACTTGAGTACTTTGCTGTTGTTGTTATTTTTGTTGGATACACCTTGAAGTCAAGGAAGCACTTCAGAAACTTCTTTCCTGGAAGACTGTGGGAGAGGCCTTCAGATCCAGCACTAAAACAGTCTTTACATGGAAGCATGTTAATTTCTCTGGGACAGCAAAAGGACTGAAATTAAACAACTTTAAGTCATGCCTCCAGTTCAGTCTGAGTGATGATCAGTATGTCAAATTCCAAAGAAAAAAAAGGCCAGAGTCAGAATGTGTGTATGACTACTGTATTTTAATTCATCATAACTGCCAAAGATATTTTAATATCTCACAAAAATTAGAGAACGCTTTTTGTTTCTTAGCTACTTGAGAGAGTGGAAGAGCACATTTCTATTCCATAACTTGCCATGGAAGGTCATCTAAATAATGCCCTGATCCCACAAAGCTGAGGTGACATGAAATCATATTGTCCCATTCTTTTATCTCCCTGACAGGAAAAAGCAGTCATTCCCAACGCCCATCAGTCAAGCCTGCTGCCAAATCCCCTCAAGAAACCTTTCCCAGGCAAATGGTTCCAAATAAAAGCAGAAAAAAAGTAATAATGCACTGCCAAAAATGCTTTGAATCAGCAGTGGTAAGAAAAAAGTTTCTAGGACAGAATGACCTAACTATTTTATTTATTTATGACTTTATAGATTAGGCTAAATTATTATTACTTGTATTGCTTATTACCAAGCTCTGGAAATGCTGGACTCGAAAACAGTTCTCATCCCAAGGAGTTCGCAGACTAAGAGCAAGTTATTTATAATAAAAACACAACAAGGAGACTGGGTCAAACCAACACATATCATCTCCCTGTACTTAAAATTAATAATTTCTGCAGAAGACATGCCTCTTTTAGAGGTAATGACTTAAAGGGTTTAAGTGTACTCATTAAAACACCTTGCTTTCTTAGAGAAAATCCACATTAGAATATTTTCTTCATTTTCTTCTTTTTACTTTTTTTTGGTAATAGCACTAAGAAAAAAAAATCTGGAAAATACTTGTGCTTTCCTAAAGGCTTGAATTAAAACAACATGAGAGATTAAGTGGGTGAGATAAGAACTTTTTTTTTTTCTGTTCAGTGGAAAAAAATACATTATCCAAAAGAGTCAGCCACACACAAAATTGAGCTTTGAGTCTACTACCCTAACAGAACATTGATCCTACCCATATAGTGATTTGGTTTTTTTCAAACATACTAGTCAGAAAAAAAACATTATCTGGGAGGTGGTATTATTATTTTCATGCCCAGAGGACGAAGTTCAAGATGCTATGGATTGTCCAAAAATGTATTTTGAGACAGTTCCTTTATTGAAAAGCTTGCAATTTAAGTGGACAAGGCAGAAACTGGAAGGGAAGGTCTTCTGATAAGGACTTATTTGCCCAGAGTTTTGCAGAATTTTTTGTACTGTTTACTTATTATACTTATCAGTATCTAATCCCAACAGCAGCTCTGATTCAAAAATAGGAACACTGATAACTAAATCCTGTATTTTAGTATTTCACTGAACACTGAAAATAACTCAAATCTCTCTGTGTGGTTTTGTGAGTATGAAGATCTCAAATCTAAAAAATTCTGCTCATAGTGTTACAGAACACTTTATATGAAGAACTTCTTTCTGTATCTTTCCTGTCTTTTTCTCAGAAGTATTATAGGAATACCATTTCTTACAGAACCCTGGCCAGGGCACCATATCCTGCATAAGACCAATATTCAAGGCAAGACTGGATGAGGCATTGAGCAAACCTGAAGGTGGAAGGTGTTCCTGCCCATGGCATGCAGGGGTTGAAACTAGACAATTTTAAAGGTCCCTCCCAGCCCAAACCATTCTATGATTCTATGGATGCCTTGAAACAAAAAAATATGCAGGCCAGGGGCTGAAATGCAACGTATCTGAGGCAATTAAATCTCCATCAATGTTGTTCAAATTGTCCAACATTTTAAAAAATTATTAAAGGGACTAACAGACAGATGGCAAACTCACTAAAACTTTGTTTGCTCTGAAACTGCTGGAAAATTTAAACTGTGGCAAACTCTAGTGTCATGAACTATGGTTATTTTCCCTTTAGCTTGAGTTTTGATTTAAGGTGTGGCAGGAGTGCAGATCTCACCTGAGTCTGTTAGGTCATTCTTAAGCAGTTTATAAACTTTGCATGGGATGGGTCCTAAAGGTTTGATTACCCCAGCTGAGATTACGTCGGGCTCTATAGTGCATATATGTAGAAGTTACCTTCACTGATCAGGATGTAATCTATGTCTAGCTGCAAATAACTCAGTCTGGTAGTCAACCTTCAAAAACTTTTAAAAAGACTGTTTTTAAAATCTTTTGCATTCAGAGCCATGCACCAGGCACAGCCTTATGGCTGATAGGCATGAACTTCAAATAAAACACCAGCTCATCTTAATAACATTGCACGCTGTGGAATTGTCTACAGAAATTTTAGCAGTACACTTGAAATACCTAAAGGGCATGATATACATAATTTTAATAAGCCAGTAGTATTGTAAAGCTTGAATTGGAAAGCGATTCACTCCTGGATACCTTTAGTCTACAACACACTGCTGATAAATCAGGCATGAAAGAATTTGCAATTCAAATTAAAACTTGTTTTAAGTGAAAGATACACTTTATTGTTTGAAACTTGGAGACTGGTAGTTTAGCTATGGCAAGCCAACCAGATTGTATTGTGAAACATGCAATGATATTAAATAAATTATGGAGTCATGCTGGGTATTCCTGTTTCTATATTAGGAGTAAGGGAGGGAAGAGAGGCAGGGGAGCAGATACACACTCAGCAGGCATGTATCGCCTCCTGCAAAACAAGATGCACACCAACACTCACCTAGGATAAGAAATTCAAGCAAGCCTAATCAAACATCAAAGGAAAATATCTAATGTCAAAGAGATCTTTTTTCACTTCTTGTGCCTCTCAGGTGAACAGCTAGGGAGCACACATGAGCGTGAAGTATTAAGACTGATGCAACACTGGAGTTTGCTGGTAGATTCTCCGCTTATTTATACTACATGAAAGCAGCCTCAATGCTGGAAAAACATCTTATTCCCCAGCTACCTGACCATTTAGTTTTTATTTAAATACCAGTTTCAAAAAGGTTTACAGGGCTACTGCAGTCCTTTATGCATCCTAAACTACAAAGCAAAACCCATGTTCAAAAACTGTTCAAGGAAACTCCAGTAGGGACCACTGGAGGCTGTCTGGACCAACTTGCTGCTCTGATTATAACAGGTGGCTCAGGGCTCTGGCCTGTTGTGTTTTGAATCCCTCTGAGGATGGAGATTTCAGAACCTGCCTGGGCCCAGTTCAGCTATCTGAATGCCCTTATAATGAAAACATTCTTATATCATGTCAGAATTTCCCTTTTCACCATTTCATGTCCCCATTGTGCACTTCCGAGAAGAGTCCAGCTCCATCTTTCCTGATCAAGGGGCTGTGGGTGGCAGCGAGGTCTACCCTGAGTGATCTCCAGAGCGATCGAACACACATCTCTCAGCCTCTCCACACACACCCATGTACTTCAGCTACTTCTTCAGCAGCCCCCGGCAGCAGGACGGTGAGTTCTGTGGTGGGGGGGACTTTTTGAGGCGGTGGGAGCTTCCCTGAGCTGGGAGAATCCCAGAAAAACACAGGTGGGGTCGGGGCTCCTGACAGCCCCCACAGGCTGGTCCCGCGCGGTGCCTGACGGGAGGGGGCGGTCCCGGCGGCCACCGCGGGAGATTTAAACAGACCCCTGGGAGCACCGCAACCTGGAGTGGGGCAGGGAGGAGCGGGCAGGGTGCAGAGAGGACCTAGGGACTAGACAGAAGACACTGAGGACTTCCCTGGTCCATGAGACAGACTACTGTCCTCTGATCGTAGTCCAAACTGGTAACAATGATCCAGTAAACAAAAAGACCAAAACCATCAAGAATGACTTCAGGGCCATTGGGAAAATGATGGAGGGCTCTGGGGCACAAATAGTATTCTGCTCCATCCCAAGGCTAAATAGAGAGGAGCGGGAAGCCAGGAAAAAGATTTTGATTAATGCCTGGCTCTGAGCCTGGTGCGAGGAGAGGGGCTTTGGCTTCTTTGATCATGGGGTGGCTCACACACCCCCAGGTTTCTTGCTATGGATGGGACACGTGTCTCCTAGGAGGACTAAAGCCCTTGCTAGAAACCTAGCTAAGCTCATAAATTGAGCTTTAAACTAGATGTGAAGTGGGAGGGTGTTGAGCCCTGGCTAGACAGGAACGAGCCTGGAAGTGGGGCAATGGTGATTCGGAGAGGGTGTGCTGGTGTGGACCACCAGTACCTCACCACACAGAAAGTGGGGGAGAACACACCTGAGGGTGCTAAGGGAGATATGGGCACTCTGGAGCTAGCTACTCCAGTTACCAGGCAATTGGGAATGAACTCTGTTCCCTCTAAGAGGGCTGAAGGCTTGGCAGCTCAGCTGAAGTGCATTTACACCAATGCACACAGCATGGGGAATAAGAAGGAAGAGCTGGAAGCTGTTGTAGGGCAAGGAGCCTATGATGTTGTTGCCATCACAGAAACATGGTGGGATGACTCATGCAACTGGAGTACAGCTGTGGTGGGGTACAAACTCTTCAGGCGGGACAGGAAGGGTAGGAGAGGAGGCGGGGTAGCCCTCTTTGTAAGGGAGGACTTGGACACTGTTGAGATGGATTGTGGCAATGAGGAGGTTGAGTGCCTGTGGGTTAAAATCAGAGGAGCCCACCAGAAGGTAGATTTTGTGATGGGAGTCTGTTACAGACCACCCAGCCAAGGAGAAGCAGCTGATGAGCTCTTCTATAAACAGCTGGGGTTAATCTCTAGATCAATGCCTCTTGTTCTTGTGGGAGACTTCAATCTTCCTGATATCTGCTGGAAGTACAATAGAGCAGAAAGGAAGCAGTCTAGGAGGTTCCTGGAGTGCGTGGAAGACAACTTCCTTGCACAGCTGGTGAATGAACCAACAAGGGAGGGTGCCCTCCTGGACCCTCTCTGTTCACCTGTTTGTGAACAGAGAAGGCCTTATGGGGGATGTGGCAGTAGGTGGACACCTGGGACAAAGTGATCATGAGATGATAGTGTTTTCTGTTCTAGGTGAAGTGAAGAGGGTGGTTAGCAGGACAGTAGCATTAAATTTCCAGAGGGCAGACTTTGAACTCTTCAGAAGGCTGGTTGGCAAAGTCTCATGGGAGACAGTACTTAAGGGCAAGGGAGCCCATGAGGGCTGGGAGCTCTTCAAAAAGGAAATCCTAGCAGCTCAGGAGAAAGCCATCCCCATGTTCCGGAAAGAAAGCCGGCAGGGGAGAAAACCAGCTTGGTTGAACAGAGAGATCTTGTGTGATATCAAGAAGAAGAGGAACGTTTATGGGCTCTGGAAGAGGGGACAGGCCTCTTGGATGAACTACAGGAGGGAAGTGAGATTGTGTAGAGAAAAAATCAGAAGGACTAAGGCTCAGCTAGAAATCAGATTGGCAAAGTCTGTGAAAGATAACAAAAAATCCTTCTATAAATATATAAATAATAAAAGGAGGACTATGGAGACCATACAGTCCCTATTGGACACAGAAGGAACAACAGTGACAGGGGATGAGGAAAAGGCTGAGGTACTTAATGCCTTCTTTGCCTCAGTCTTTAATTGTAAAGAAAGTCGTTCCGTCTGTGTACAAACCCAGGAGCTAGAGGAGCAAAATGAGGCTCCCATGATCCAAGAGGAGGTGGTCAGATCCTTGCTAGCCCAACTAGACAGCCACAAGTCTATGGGGCCGGATGGGATTCATCCAAGGGTATTGAAGGAGCTGGCGGATGTGCTGGCCAAACCCCTTTCCATCATCTTCCAACAGTCCTGGAAGAGTGGGGAAGTCCCACTGGACTGGAGGCTGGCTGGTGTTGTGCCCATCTACAAGAAGGGTCGCAGGGAGGACCCAGGAAACTACAGGCCTGTCAGTCTGACCTCAGTGCCAGGGAAAGTCATGGAGCAGGTGATCTTGAGTGCTATCATGAAGCACATGCAAAAGAACTTGGTGATCAGGCCCAGTCAACACGGGTCCATGAAAACCAGGTCTTGCCAAACATACCTGATCGCCTTCTATGACAAAGTGACTCGGCTGCTGGATGAGGGAAAGGCTGTGGATGTGGTCTTCCTGGACTTCAGCAAAGCCTTTGACACAGTTTCTCACAGCATTCTGCTTGGGAAACTGTCAGCCTCTGGCCTGGAGAGGCGCACACTCTCCTGGGTGGAAAACTGGTTGGATGGCCGGGCCCAGAGAGTGGTGGGAAATGGTGTGAAATCCAGCTGGAGGCCAGTGACAAGTGGGGTTCCCCAGGGCTCAGTGCTGGGTCCAGCCCTGTTCAATGTCTTTATCAATGACCTGGATGAAGGCATCGAGTGCTCCCTTAGCAAGTTTGTGGACGACACTAAGCTGGGTGGAAGTGTCGATCTGCTGGAGGGCAGGGAGGCTCTGCAAAGGGATCTGAACAGGCTGGACCGCTGGGCAGAGTCCAACGGCATGAGGTTTAACAAGGCCAAATGCCGGGTCCTGCACTTGGGGCACAACAACCCTGTGCAGTGCTACAGACTAGGAGAAGTCTGTCTAGAAAGCTGGCTGGAGGAGAGGGACCTGGGGGTATTGGTTGACAGGTGACTGGGCATGAGCCAGCAGTGTGCCCAGGTGGCCAAGAAGGCCAATGGCATCTTGGCTTGTATCGGAAGCGGTGTGACCAGCGGGTTCAGGGAGGTTATTCTCCCTCTGTACTCGGCACTGGTGAGACCGCTCCTTGAATCCTGTGTTCAGTTCTGGGCCCCTCACCACAAGAAGGATGTTGAGGCTCTGGAATGAGTCCAGAGGAGAGCAATAAAGCTGGTGAGGGGGCTGGAGAACAGGCCTTATGAGGAGTGGCTGAGAGAGCTGGGGTTGTTTAGCCTGGAGAAGAGGAGGCTGAGGGGAGACCTCATTGCTCTCTACAACTACCTGAAAGGAGGTTGTAGAGAGGAGGGTGCTGGCCTCTTCTCCCAAGTGACAGGGGACAGGACAAGAGGGAATGGCCTCAAGCTCTGCCAGGGGAGATTTAGGCTGGACATTAGGAAAAAATTTTTCACGGAAAGGGTCATTGGGAACTGGAACAGGCTGCCCAGGGAGGTGGTTGAGTCACCTTCCCTGGAGGTGTCTAAGGCACGGGTGGACGAGGTGCTAAGGGGCATGGTTTAGTGTTTGATAGGTATGATTGGACTCGATGATCCGGGGTGGGTCTCTTACAACCTGGTTATTCTATGATTCTATGATTCTGCTTGTCTGCTATGATAGCTCTGAGCTGGACTCACACCAGTGTCCTTCTTCTACTGGGTTTTTCTTGTACTTTTACTTCACAAAAATGTCCGTAGGAGTTCAGTTGTGCTTTCAGCAGTTCCCAGAGAGAAAAGAAGAATCATCTTCCTAGAGCTCTTTGCTACACTCAAGAATATTTTTGGTCTTTCCTTTAGGGGCCTGCTGCTTGTTCATGTTCAACTTCTTGTTTGCCTAGTCCTTTCCAGCCAAGCTTTTTTTTTCTCAGACCTTCAGCCTACAGTCTACACAGAATTATTCAGTGCTAGGTGCAACATTGTTTTTGCCTTTGCTGGATTTTATGAAGTTCCCTAGCCTATCTCGTTTCCTTGGAATAAACCTGCCTTTCTCCTTTGTACAGACTTCTCCCTCAGTTAGATGTCCAGATGATTAATAAAGATATTGAACAGTATTGGTTCCATTATGAACCTCAAGGTCACAACTATTAACCTGCTACCAGATGGACTTTGTACTGCTGATCTTTTTATCCCAGCAGCCCAGACAATTTGCAATTCACCTCACCATCCAGTTCATAACTATAGAAGACTCTGTCAAAGGTCTTGATAAAGACAAAGTAAACAACACCTACTTATCCACACTGTCAGTCATCTTCTCAGGAAGCAATATCAAAAAGCCTGAGTTAAATACCTTACTTCAATGGTCTGAAATGAATGTGACCCAGCAAGGCTTTTTTTTATACCCCAGCATGAGGATTTTTTTGAAATTATAAAGCTTTTCTTGTGCATAGTACACACACAGTGTGAGAACCTTGCTACACCAAAAAAAAGCAGTTTGGAAACTCCTTAGTTAGGATTTTAAATAGGCATTTTAAAAATACTAACAGGAGAAGCTCTTGTCCTAACAAGGGGTGTGCCTTGTGGGAATACACCACTTCAGCATGGGTGACTTATTCCCCAGGGCAGGGAGAGAAGGGGGTGGACAGTAGACAGGTATTCTAGGGGAGGTGGGGAGGACAGCTGAGCACCACCCGAGGAGGGGTCTCTGCAGGTGGAAGGATGTCAGGAAACACCCATCCTCTCCCTTGGCTTCTGTCTGCCTTCAGCCTCCCATGTTACCACACCACAGAGATGTGGGAAGAGTGATATTGGGGCCAGACCGGGTCTGCTCGACACCTGGGCAGGAGGAGACCATGAGCCACCATGTGCCAGTGACAGCTAGTTCCAGCTAGCTCCAAGAGCCATGGGGTGGCCAGCGTCCACCAGGGAGCTCACAGAGGCAGGCAGACATGACTAGGGGTAAGCAGTAGCCACAAGGGGAGGAGAAACAAGGTAGATGGGTGGAAGGGATGGTCCTGGGGACACAGTAGAAGGTACATGCTTTTATGGGACACAGCACTGAGGTCAGGCACTGTCCTCAAACCTGCTAAAATCCCACTGAAGGAAGCCGCTCACACGCAGTTTAAGTGACAGTTATGTTGGTCCTTTGTCAGCAAACATCTTCTCTACTGGCAGTGGCAATTTGGGTGCGTTAAAGCTGTGATCCTCTTTGAGTACAATTTTTGAACATACCTGTCCAGAAACAGGGTGCTGGCCACAACATAATTGTCAGTGTAAAGCTGAACACTGTGAGTTTTCTTATCATTCAGTCACATAAAATTCAAAGAAACACCCAAATTCCAGCATTTATCATTATCTAAAATTTTCCAAGTTCCCCTATCTCTGTTTAGTACTTGCAAAGAGACACACTGCGGTCTTCTACTAATTACTAATTATTGGCAAGAATATGAACAGTAAGATTAGCTGCTTGAAAGATGCTGGGGGCAGGAAGGAGAAGGGGAAAGAGAATGAAGGATTGCTATAGTGTCTCATGTGCTTCCACATACACCATTCCAGAAAAAATTAAATACCAAATGCTGTAAATCCTGCCATAGTCCTATGAGGTACTCCTGTTATCTCCATATTACCAACTGATATTGTAGAAAGAGTTAATATTTTTTTCTGTTTCTCAAAGTATCGTGACAGGCTAAAGAGTGACCAGAATTACTAGCCAAGTGCATGATGTCAATGCGAGTTCTTCAACTGTGCAATTGCTGCCCTGGAATCCTGTTATTTAGACAGCAATAGTTGCATATATTAGCTATGCCAGATGGAGACTGCAAGTTTATGACAGTGCCTAAGGAAAATCTGAATTCACGTGGCATTTACGTAAAAGGGTGGAAAAGTTAACACGCAATGACGTTTTCTTTATTTTACTGGTAATTTTAATTTACTGTTGTAACTTGGACACTCTGGCGCGTGATAAAGTGAGTGGAAATGTATTATTAATTTAATGCACAGGTCTAATGCCTTTAAATCATTTTAACTACGCCCCTTTAAAGGTTTTTGGCACGTATCGGCTTGAATAAATGATGTCTGCAATGTCCTGCTAGGTTGTGTCTCTGTTATCCTATGAGGATGTTTTGCAGGTTCCCAGACTGGCTCATCATCTGTCACAGACCAGCAGCGACCACCTAGAGTACATGCAGCAAGAGACTGGTTAGTATTGAATGCAAGTAGCAATCCCTGCCTCATCACTACTGTGGAGACCTTGACAGCTCCGTGACCCTTGTCCCACACCGTTCCCTCCCGCCGGCTCCCTTCAGTTCTGCTACTTGAACAAAGTATTACATCAGCATTGTTTACTGCAGGAACTCAGCCAGGGAAGTCATAACAAGACAATAGATATATAATCTGATAACCTTGTTAGCTTGGTTAAATCAGAACTCCTAACAAGTAGAAGAGTTTAGTAAAGTGGAATAAAAATACTACAGTATTTGTTGTCAATGGTTTTTCAGCTCTGTCTTTGAAAACTTAGTATTTATTGTGCTTTTATTTAAGATTAAAGCTAAGCTCAAGGACACTAAACAAAGCAATATGAACAAGGTCAGACTTTAAAAAAACCCACAACAAATGCTATAATAACTAAAGCAATCAGGTAGGCAGACTTCTTCATTGTGTTCAAATACAGCAACTAAAACTATATAAAAAGACATGAATGTGTTATTCCAAAAATCTTCCTATGGTAACAACCTAAATTGCACTATTTCATATTTTATTAGGACAGTGCCAAAAATCCTAAAAGAAGAGCAACATGTATTAGCACTGTCACGTTAGCAACTGGAGAACAAATCATGGATCACAACCATGTCAAAACATCATCCATTGCTCCTCCGGGAAAACATTCTGAACTTCCCAAATACCTCACTCCCCACCACGGTTTCCCTAACCCAAATGGTGCCTCATAGCTGGAAAGAAACCAGGAGGCAGCACTTCCCACATTGTCACCACTCCCAGGCCACGCTTACCACTTGAGAGTGCGTGTGCACATATGTGTGTGTTCATTAGTTAACAGTTAAAAAATCATAATTCGTGTTTTTCTCTATCTGTGACTATTAATTTTCTTTCCATTACCTAACCATAATGGTCATATCTTTCATTTTAAAGCAGACTGGGTTAAAGTTCATTGAAAACAATTTGGAAAACTTGAACTATAGTTGTATGCAGTACTAAATAATGTCTATAATAATTAGAAAGGGAGAATGTATTATCAGTGGTCTCGACTTTCTTTCCCTGAAGGAACCATATATCACATGGGACAGGAATGTAATTTTGATTGTACCATTTCTCAGATGCTAGAGAAGAGTCATAATATGAGACACTGTATAAGTGGGGGGTGGGGTTGTTAATTAAAGGAATGAGAATTAATGAAATTGGTAGCATTTTTAGGCAAGATGGACACAAAAGAAATATCATATGTAAATAGTTGGAGGAAACCCTGCAACTTGTATTTGTCTTGCAGTATTTCTGAAAGCAGCCGTAGTGACTAAAAAGTAAACTATTTCCTGGGAAATCTGCTCAGCACTGAGACCTCATGAAAAGCGGGTCATTTGTCTATGTGCCAGAAAATAGATTTAGGGATCTAACTTCAAGCAACCAGACTTCAAAGTATAGAGAGGAAACAATCTTGAGGAAAGTTACTGCTCCATCTGGATGGTTGTACCTGTGTAGGCACTCTTTTACTAGAATAAATTATCTTGTTTATCATAGGGAAGCTATCTTCAGAGCTTATTTCCCTGGCAGAAGACAGTTACACTTATACTAGTAGGTCTGTGGATTGTTTCTGTTAGAACAGCCAGCACAGTGAAGACATGAATTTTGAGTAAAAAAACCCTATATTTTTAAACCACATTTTTGGTCCTAAAATTCACTAGGGAGTCCTGGAGACCACATTTTTTACCACTGCAAACTGCACTACCTGTGCTAGGAAGAAAGTGTCTGGGCATGTGGCAGGATAGGGTCCTCCACTGTGTCAGACAGGAAGAGGATGAGGAAAATGGAGAAATGGATACTCACAATTGGACTGGACAAGCTTTGAACAATCTTATCTAACATCAAAACTAGTCTACCTTCTTCCCCTCTCCTCTGTTGTAAGCAGGCTACACTGATGTGTAAGCAATTACATAAGGCCCAGGAGATTATTCTGAGCTATAGAAAACATTTACATGGTAAAACTTTTCCTTCACATGTTTCTTCATCAGCCTCGTAAACAAGGCCTGAATGTTCTTCATATCTTTAAAAATCTTATTGTTTAACAGGATCCTTTTAGTCTTTTTATTTATGTCCAGTGGAATACTCGGCACTTTCTATACTGAATGCATTCCTGAAGCTGTGTGTCAAATCACAGCACTTGGGAATATCAGGAAAAAAGGCTTTTGGGAGCAATTTATCTTTTTTTTTTTTACAAAGATCACAAAAGAATTTAACAGGTTTCTTTAATAAATACAGCTGCTACAAAGTCAATGCTACTTCAGTAGCACTGCCATATGAATCTCCATGTGCCTCTGAGAAATAATCCTCTGCTGAAGTTTGAGACAATTGGCTATGGTCCTGATCTAGCAAATAATAATTTGGGGTTACATTGACTGTTATCTGCTTACCTGATTTGTTGGTATCTGGAATAGAAAGCATCAAATTTCTGTTTTACAAAGCAACCTTTTGAATAATGGAGTTGAGATCTGTCTGAAACTCTGTAGCTGCTTAATTACTGCTGCTGGAGGGTGTGCTCTGGGTATTCTACAGCTGTGCTACAAAACCTTGTAGAATATGAGAGTTTTTAGTTCTACAAATGATGCATCATATGAAAGATTAATGTTTGGATAGCTTTTAGTCCCCTGAAACTTCTACTGAGAAAAATGAAATAAATAGTATCAAAACAGTCTTGCCTTTTTGAAAAATCCTATAGAATTAAAAGAAACTAATCTTTTTTTTCATATACATCTTTAATAGAGCTACACAGGTTTATGACATTGTAGTAGATACTTCTAAGATTACAGAGACTATTACTTATTGTCCAGTTCAAGAACATCTGTCATCTGTCTTTGTTTAATACTAGCAGAGGAAACAGGTCTCTTCATTTCTACCTTCTTTTTTTCCAGTTAGGGAAGTCATGTGGTGAAACAGTATACTTGCATGACTTTCATGATTTCTCTCCTATTGTACTGTTCAGTACTTGCAAGGCCTGTGTGATTCTAGGAGACCTTTTTTTTTCCCCAAGGTGAAAGTTAAAATAAAATAACATTTACTAAATCCTTGTTCAATGATCTATGTCTGATTTTTAATTAATATCTTAAATAGCTTCAGGTGAATGAATAAAAGTTATTTTCAGCCTTAAATAGAATTATTAAGGCTGTAAAATATATTTTGGAAAACATTTTAGAGTTACTTTAGGCTTGTAGTGATAGGACAAGGGGGAACAGGTATAAAGTGGAGAGGGGCAGATTTAGGCTTGACGTAAGGAAGAATTTCTTCGCTTATGAGTGTGATGAGGCACTGGAACAGGTTGCCCAAGGAAGTTGTGGATGTCCCACCCCTGGAGGTGTTTAAGGCCAGGTTGGATGGGGCCTTGGGCAGCCTGGTCTAGAAGGATGTCCCTGCCCATGGCAGCGGGATTGGAATTAGATGATCTTTAAGGTCCCTTCCAACCCAAATTATTCTATGACTCCACTTTACAAATCTGTATTTAATCATCAGAAATCTACTGCAGGTTGTGTCATCCCCTCGGGACTTCAGAAAGGTACTGAGCACTCACAGATCTTGTGGCTCTAGGGAACAGCTAGTCATACTCTGCACAATCTCGTCTTTAATGGCTCATGACATGCAGGCTGATCTTGTTACCTCCTTCTGAGGAAATATGTGCATAAAATTTTTGCAGACAGTAGCCATTTGCCATATTCAGAGGAAGGTTGTATTTTGGAGTTTCTCCTCTATGCTTCCTTCCATTATTTTGGCTCAGGATGAAAAAACAGGATGTCCAGAATTAGTTCAGATTTCACACAGAAGTCTCCCAACAAGCATATAGATGCTACTCTTATCATTATCATTTAGCCTGGAGAAGAGGAGGCTGCAGGGAGACCTTATTGCTCTCTACAACTACCTGAAGGGAGGTTGTGGAGAGGAGGGAGCTGGCCTCTTCTCCCAAGTGACAGGGGACAGGACAAGAGGGAATGGCCTCAAGCCATTTAGAGATTGGTGGGAATGGTTGGACTTGATGATCTGGTGGGTCTCTTCCAACCTGGTGATTCTATGATTCTATGATTACCAGTCAGAGAAATGTGCATCAGCTTTTGACAGCATTCCTTCTCCTAGCCTGAGTAATGTTACAGGTACTTCTGCTTAAGCTAAAGGCAGCAACCCTGATTATCTCTTCGTCTGTCATTATCTGTTCCTTACTGAATGCTTCTTAAGGCCCTGTAGATTCTGAGTGCCTCAGTCTCACAATGTTCAGTTTTGCCATCTAGACGTCTTACCCTTGTAAGCCATTGAACTTCCACTTTCACTCCATCGTTAGTTCCTCCACACCTGATATGGTTCCAAGATCTAGACCTTCACTCAGACTTTCTATTTGCCAGAAAGTGAACAAATCTGCCCCTGCAGTGTTCACATAACAATATGTTGGATTTGTTGGTGCCTATATGCAGGTTTTGGACACACCTGAAGAAACAGGATAGGTCCATCTATCTCACTGGTAACAATGCTGCTGGCTTCTAAACATGGAAAGCAAAGTAGATTTGCTCTCTACATGCAGGAATCCTGACTTTCCTCTTTGTTTCAGATTTTTCTTGTCTTTCAGAAATCTGATTTTGATAGAAGCAGCTCCAGCCTGAGGTACCTCTATGTATTGACATGATATATATACAACTAAGCAGATTGATAGCTCTATTGCAGCATAAATAAGAACTGTTTGCTCTATCTGAACTTTGAACAATTTCACAATTGTTGTATCTGCTTATAGCTGCTGAGCAAGTCAAATAGGGCAATAGGAAATGATCTATAGAATGAAACCATTACAGCTGGAGACTTGGCGTTCACCTACTCAGTGCAGAGAGTACCTTCTTCAGACTGACTGTAGTCAAGCTCATTAATGACCATTAGTGGCTGGAGCACAGGTAGGTGTGCTCCTGGATTGCTCCTTTGACTTTGGTTTCAGCTGAAGGAAATCCAGTCCACACAGTCTGAGACTAGTCCCATGGTGCACAACAAGGCATCACAAGTGAGAAGAGTTGAGAGAGTTGCTTGAAAAGTTTACTCCATATCCAAATTAAAATGCTAATTTAAACACATCTACTAGTCTGGATGAAAGGTGACATCCTTTTTCTAGTTTCCAGAAATAAAAGTTCCTAAGGCCTGATTTCTCTCCTATTGTATTGTTCAGAATTTGCAAGGCCTGTGTGATTCTAGGAGACCGTTTTTTTCCCCAAAGTGAAAGTTCAAATAAAATAACATTTACTAAATCCTTGTTCAATGATCTATGTCTGATTTTTTAATTAATACCTTAAATAGCTTCAGGTGAAAGAATGAAAGTTATTTTCAGCCTTAAATAGACTGCAGCACTATACATAAATATTTTCTGCACTGCAGGCTTGTTACTTTCCCATCTCTAAAAGTATTTGTCTTGTTGCTTGCTTATCCTGTCTTGGCGATCCCTCAAAGAGCAGCAAAAGGATAAAAGCAAGCAGGAGAAAGCTAAGAAAGTTATTTGCAAATCTTCTGATTAATTGAAAGGCTACTAAGAAGGTTGTAGTATCAGTATATGTAATTGTGCTATAACCCATGCTAAAAGGGAAGGAGCAGTGTCCGCCAGACACTTCATTTTCACTTTTATGGCAAGGGACTGTGGTTCAAGCCAAGACAGGACTTGTCTCAGTAAGCAGGAAACCAATCCTTTGTCTCCATCACCATTTTCCTCAGGATCTCCTCACATAGATTTGAAGGAGACACCACTGAAACATAATGCAGCTGAGGGAGCTCTGTCAGACTGGTAACACAGGAAGCCAATGTGATCCATGCCTCCCATATCAAGATCAACTTCTACAGAGGTTTAGCACATTTCTGGTTATTGTGGTGAGAAAATGAGGCCATAACAAGTGCTACCCACTAATGAAGAAAATGCTAGAGAGTTTAATTATGCTTTTCTTTGGCTGAAGTTGCAGAGATTAGTCTGTGCTTGGTAGTATCCCACCCAGTCTCTCATTGTCTCTCACTGGTATATGAGTAAAGTTTATCATCCTAGTAAGTTCTTCGCTGCCATAAACTCTCAAGAAGAAGGTTTTCCAATTAATTTCTCTAAATCCTTAGGAGCAGACTGTGAAATCTGGGTGGAATTACACTTGAGGTGAACACTGAACAAAGCATTATCTTCTCTGAAAGAATATGGGGAAGTGCTATTATCTCCCAAAAGGCTTAAAGTTGGACAGCACTGGCCACCTGCTAGGACTGTGTTTGTCACTGGATATTGCTTCCAAATTATCAGTCTTGCCACAGCTTCTCCACAGATAAACAGACACAAAAATACAACAGATATTTTTATTTTCCAATAGGAATGCTTAAACTAAAGTATTTTAAAAGGGCAAGATAGACTCTATTACTTGTTACTAAAACTGTATCTCTTCTCTTAAGCATCTGAAGATCTGAATGGATCCTTTGTCCAATAATATGCTGCTTTTTTAATGTGTCATACAGTTTCCTTGCATAGTGAAAGGAGGTAAAGGCAGGTTGGAATACAGTTTCTGTTCTCTTTTATCTTTGCATTAATGAAATACTATGCATAAAGATTATCAGTATGAAGTATAGGAAATTCTTATCTAGAAATAAAAGCAATGTGCCTAGAATTAACCACTTGGACTGTGTTGGTGATTTTCCTCTATCTAGTGTTGTTTGGTAATTATTTAAACATAATTTTTACCATAGATTTGCATTCTGTTATATTTCAGTAAAAAATGTGATAGATTTGACATTAATTTGAACATTGCTTACACTTTCTAAATAGATAAATGATAAATCTGAGATATTCACACCATAATTAAAAATGAAAACCAAGATTTAGAAAAATTTTCTCCTTGTAAGCACGTAAGTGAATCCATTGTCAAGAACTTGCTTCCTAAAAATGGGTTGAGAGATTTAACAAGAGTGGCCTTTAGGAAAAAATCTTGGCCTGTGTTCAAAGCAAACCATTCTTCTGTGGTAGACAAGTAAATGTTACCATATTTAGAATATCAAGTCTTTCATTTAAATGGTTAAAATAACATACAGTGTTGTTATTGCTATATATTATATTATTATTACAGTAATTACAATTATACAGTTATTATGATCAATAGAATTGCAGCCATAGTAGCAATAAAAGCAATGCACGTTATTAAATCTAATAAGATGAAAGCAAATAAACCAGCATAATTTTATAACAGAAAAAAATTACCCTGTTTTGCCCTTGTGTATACAGACATTATTGTTATTATTATCTAGCAAGTATGTCAAGGGCATGCAAGCAATTTTCATGTTAAGGGGGAACATTCATATTAGGTATTCATATTAAAGGGGAACTCTTATTAAAAACAGGCAAATGAAATTGTTTTCTATACAGAAGTCACTGAGGTTTATCTGGTGGTGTGATGTTGCTGTGCTCAATAGCATGTATTAAGCAATAAGATGTGAAAGAAAGTACAGGGCTGAAGGTTAAAATATGACTAAAGGTGCATTGTGAGTGACAAGGCTGAGAGAACAGAGATTTCAATCTGGGGAACAAGGCAGTCATCTCCTGAAAATGGACTACTTAAAGTAACTTGTGATTATTGTATAAATATAGAACAAATGTAATGCTATGTTAGCTATGGGTTCTCAGATGTCAGGTCAGTTATATTACCTGTTTGGAGGCAAGCACCAACAAGGGACGCAGTTGGCTGAGGTTTCCAAAGCTCTGTAATGCTGGCGCTGGCTCTGCCTCAGGCCATAATTATACACAACCACTTTGGAAAAAGAATTGGTAGTGTTTCATGGCTAAGAATGTCCAGAGGCGTGCCCTACATTGTAATAGAGCTTATTGGAGACACAACCACTAAAGCTTTCAAGCAGTGTAAGGGTTCCACAGTATGACTTGTGCAGGAGTTGCCTGGCAAAGAGCAGCAGAGATGTCATCACAAGTCAGGCAGAGAGAAGGAGGGAAAGGGACTCCATTCTCTGCAAAAATCCCCCTTGGTAGCTTTCAGCCAGCTTCCATGCAGTTCATAACTGAGCTACCATTACAATTTCAACGTGGTTACACTATCAGTAAAGATGCATGGCAAAGTCCATATATACATATTGACTGGCAAGCGTAGATTTCAATATTCTTAAGTCCATTTCTTATTTCTCAGTGATCAGTATACATTTTGGAGTGTATAAATAGTTCATCTCTCTTTATTTAGAATTGTCTGTATTTATAGATTTGTGGGTGCTTTGTGTTTGCCTACAAGATCTGTAGGTTAATTCAAAGCTAAAACAGATTCCCTGAGATACACCACTTCAAAAGACAAGAAGTTAACACCTGCCCCATTCATGAACAGTTCTTCAAAAACAACATAAGCAGCTTCTGAGGGGAAATTTCTACTTAGGATTAAGCAGCTCAAAGAAGCACTGTAAAACTAAAACATAAAACAAAGGTTTTGCCAAGTGTATAAGCCTGTGAAGATCAGTTCATTGAAAAAAAAAAAATCATCTCTACTTGATTTCATTATTTTAAAGGGTGAAATGCAACACATGCCAGCTACTTTATGGATTTATGGTGCTTCAGTACAGGCAGAAGTAATGTCATATCCTAACCAACACGACAATAACCATTGGTGAGGAAACTGTTCCCCAGGTTTTGTTCCAGCAATCTAGAGATGGAAAACTCATCAGAAGATATTTTAAATAGCAACAAATTCCCCACAAAATTATTGTTCTTGCTTTATCTCTTGCTTTAGTTTTTTTCCCAAAACTGAACTGTGAATCCCACACAATAATTTGGAAATCAAATTTATTAAAAAAATGATCTTTGTTATTCTCTTCCTGTGACCAATTGATGCTCCTTTAACTGCACTATCTTAGCTGAAGTCTGCAATGCACCATTTTTCTAGGCTGCTTTAATGAAAAGACCTCATGGTCCTATTATTCATCTCTCCGGTTAGAAGCTTGTTTTGCCTTCAAAAGCATGCTATAGGGCATTTTTTTTTATAGACAAAATGGTCTTAACTAAAAGTTAGTTTAATTTGAAGTGATTAACAGCAAAGAGAAACAGAAGAGAAAAATGATAACCGTAACAAATTGTAGAAGTATTTCCTACCTCTGCCTGCATCCACCCCTCTAGTTAAGAGTGATGGATAAAATTGCATTAAATGCAGTTTGTGTTTCAGATTCAATAATATGCTACCAGGCCAGTGTGTAGATTTCCAGGGTTGGAGTTTTTTTTCTGCTTTTCTTCCAATGTCTTTATGATCTTCTCCGTTTTGCTTTTTTTCTCACTCTTCTACTTGTTATCAGACATTCTGTGCTTAAAGCTCTCATTATCATCTGCACTATTTCCCGCAGAAAATTTCCATTTATAAAGAAGAAAACAGAAAGATAAAAAAAGGCTGTGTATAGTAATGTAGCGTAATAATAAGTCCTAAATTTTACTTGGCTTTACAATCAAAAATGTGTAGGTTTCAGAAATATCCAGGCATGGGTGTAAATGTATGTTGTATATCTCAATACAAAGGAATGGAAACAAAGATGAAAACCAGGTTACTAAAATAAATATGACAAAGACTCTCTCTGTAGCTGAAAACAGTGAACTGTAAGGAAATGAAGAATTAAAGTTTTTGCTTTCCTATTAAAAGGCAAAAAAGACGTTTGTTCTGTACTGAACTGGGACATCAGCCTTTACATAGTAATGCCTGAAAACATGAAAAAGAAGCAGGAAATGTCTAGCAATTCTTGCATTTGCAAGTCTTGGTCTGAATTATAGGGCTGGCTGTCATCAGGTTAGCAATGGATTGGATAAATAGAGAAACTGAAAAAGTTTTTGAAAAGAGACATCAGTGATTTGAGATCCATAAAAAATTCCAGTAAAGAAGAGAGAATGAAGTGATATTTAATGTGCAGTGAAGAAAACTCTGGAAACCTATGTGCTACTTCTATGTAATTCAGAGACGCGAGTAAGTTCAGAAATTCTTTAAACATCTGCATACATGAAATTTTTAAAAGGCTGTTCATGTGCACTGAAAAATTGTTATGTCCACAAACTGAGAAAGGTTGAGCCATGTTTTACCAGATTCTATGATGCTTACCCATGTGAAAGGAAGGAATAGTCCTTTTCGTTGCAGAAATGTCTTCTGGTGTGACGGAAGGAATGATTCAATTCCTGTAACAATCCATAGCATTTACTTTTTTATTTTTTAGCCATCTTTTACTTTGTCAAAGTAGGATGAATAATTATTGTCTTCAGCCATTTTTGGAATGTAGTTAATTTTCATGTGCTTCCAAACAATCAGATGCTCACGTTACAATTATTTTAGTTACATAAACCATTAGAAAGGTCTTCAGGACCTTCCTGTCTTTACAAATGATTTCCACATACTCTTATAAAGAACAGACTTTGGATATGTGCACTGTCTTACAGTATTGTTCCTACAAAAGCCATTAGAAGTACCTTTTTCTGCTCTTTAATATGTCCCTCATTTTTCATCCAAATATAATGCTAGTCCTTTCTACTCAAAGGTAATTCTTTTAAGTGTTGCTGCTTTCCAGGACAGCCTCATAAATATTGTCCTATATCCTTTGTTCCTATGCTCTGGCAGTATTAAGACATTCCTTCTCTGGTCACGAGCAGCTTAAGCAATCCAGGCAGCTTTGTATGAGTCTCTTTATATTTTAAAGCACCACTTTCATCCTTGTGACACTGACAACCAATATCAGCAAAGGTTTATATTTTCTTCCCAATAAAAGCATTGAATAACACAGGGGCAAGCTGTCATCCTACCAGGAAGACTTGAAACACGCTTCTATTCAGTGATTATTTCCTCTGGACAAGTGCAGCTTGAGATCCAGGCACTTTTTTTCCATTTCATATGGTCTCGTACTGGTATTACGTGGCACAATCTCAAATTCTATTCCTCATTTTTTAAAGGCACTGTTTTCATTTCCTTTCAGAAAACAGGTAAGCCTATTAAGCTCTACCTAAGATTAGCTGGCTTGAGACAGAACATAAAATTGAAAAGTAACATTAAGACAAAAACAGTATCTTTAAGGTCAAATCACTGTGCATCATCTGTCAATATTGCAGCCTCATAACCTACTTGTCCAGATATTATGAAATAAAGTGCTTCTTATTGTACTTTTATGAAGCTGGGAATCTTTCATTAAGAAGGCTCATCTTAAGGCCATAGCCGTTTATTATGTTACTTCTGCAGGTACGTGTGTGTTCTCCTGCTGCCATGTCTAAAAGGAGGAAAAACATTGCTATAGTAATTGTAGTTACAGTGTTATCCAATCCTAATGTAACTGAAATATTAAAATATATACTACTTTTTTGAAGGACAGTCTGTACCTTACAATTTTTTTAAGAACTGGCAATAGTCAGGATGTTTGAAAAAAAGATTAAAATTAAACGTGTATTTTTCTCTATTGTGCTGCATCTGTTTTCTGTCAGAATGAATCCTGCTGATCTTGGTTTCAAGGTTTCCATTCTGTGTGCTTTTAAATGAAGGTCAAGCAGTAGGCAGCAGAGGGACCTTGAAGGTGTCATTGGCTAGAAATACATAAGCTTTATAGCTACACTGCTAATTATTTATCATTCATGGAGAGAAATATAGATGGGCAAAATGATATAGATACAGATACTCCTGTAGCTGTATTGCACACCAGAATGGCAAAAGAAAGATGCTTATTTGGCAGTACATGTAAATATACATGTATGTAAGTGAGTACGAATGTCTATATGGTGACAGGCATTTCTACCTCTTTCTGTGTTCAGAATGAATTTGTTTTCTGTATGTGCTATACTGCTCACACATACAGTCTAAGAAGCCTGAGAAATCTATGAAGGGAAAAGCCATTTAACAAATCTGTCTGTCTACTAGGATTATATACTACTATGTGTTTTTTCAAGGCTAACCTTGATGTGGTTTCTTTTCATTAAAAATAAAGGCCTTGGAATGAGGCCTTACACCTGAGAAGGCAGGCATTTTTTTTCTGAGTGAAAAAAAAAATATTATTTTGGTAAATTGGGTCCTTTCTTACATACTCTGTCATGCTTTTCTTTAATTTTGTGATTGCCTTGAAGAAGGTACAAATTCCTGTGCTCATTACCAGTAATTTATGGCTTCCCAGACATTATCTGTTTAATTTGAATTTAAAACAGAGATTATGGGAATGCTTAATGCAAGTTCAGAGCAAATATCCTATTTGTCTAAGTCAGCTGTGACTTCTGAAAAGTAGCAGACACTGAGCTTTACATTTGTCAGACAGAAACCATGCAGAATTACATGTGAGACTCTCAGGAGAAATATTTTCACATAAAGACAAACCTTCTGGCCTCAAATAATTTATCCTCTGTACCTCTAGCTCAACGTAGGAGCAGTTATTTCTCATCAGCTGTGGCTACACTTCTGGACAGATGGTCTCTATTAGCATACTATACCCAACTGTGTGGAATCCTGAGTTTTCCAGCCCATGGCTTTCTGCATGTTCTGTAGTCAAAGTATGAAAAAAGTGTTCAGGCTTCACAGTTACATATACTTTTCATAAGAAAAACACTCAGAGTTTGAAAGAGAAAATTAGTTTGATTCATACAGTATGTGGCTTTTTAGTTCATACTGCCACAAAATGTTGAATTTATGTTGACTAAGTAAAAAAAATGGAAGAAAAATTCCTCTAATAAACTTCCTTCCCTTCTTTAATGTATGACTAAAAAGCTTTCAGTCCACCTGTCAAAATCATTTGTGATCTTGGCAAACCCATATTTCATGGGCTTGCCAGGCAACCATGACATTCCATGATTAGGAAATAAAAATTCAGAAATACCTTAAAAAAAAAAAAAAATACCGATTTTAAGCCGTATTACAGCACACTGCTTTTCCTTCCTTTATTACCTTGTCTCCTTTAAACAACTGTGAGATAAATGTCACCTCCCAAAGTTTCTCCTTGTACAGAATAAACATCTACATTGATATTAGCCCACCATTCAATGCTGTGTCATGCTTTATTACCTTTCTCAGTTTCTCCAAGTTCTTCCTCTCAGATAAGGATGACATTTCTGCCCCCCTCCTCTCTTTATTTTAATGATTTCTTCCCTTTTTTTTTCTTTTGCTTTTCCTGTTTACTGCTTGTTTTCCTCCCACTTTTCCAGAGTGATGAGACCCTGGAATAATGTTCCCATTATTGATAAGGACAAAAAAAATCATTATTTTTAAGATCAATATACAGTGCCTGCATGAAGGTCACAAAGGACACAGTTTTTGCAGACAGGAATGATATTACTTTGCCCATTTTTTGCCATAAGCCAGGAAATTTCATCATCTGTCACCTTGATGCAGCCACCATTGCGGTAGTGACCTTTCCAGCAGGCAGGCTTCTTAGTTTTAAGGACACCGGTGGACCTACTGTACCCACACAGGTCCCAGACTACACACATCATTTCAGAACAATCTTATGTCTATCTCTAGAAGGCCACAACGTGCTACTTGCAAAAAATACAGGAATCAAAAGGCCCTGTTATTTTGCTGTTACCAGGGCTATGAAACAGCACATCACCAATGCTACATATTTGTTCTTTGTTTTCTCTTTTTCATGTCAGAGTTAAAGGCAGAGTTAAAACAGTCTAGTGGATGGGACTTTGGTTTCTGGTTGCAACTCTGAAAATAGAATACTTTAAATCATGGTAAAGAGATAAAGAATGGTGTTATGCCCCGGATCCACGAGCTACATACCCATGTCCAGGTCTTCTTTTGACCTGCTCAGTCGAAAGACAGTGATTTGTTTATCTGTGCAGCAATCCAGAGGCCAGCAAAGTCATTCTCAGGGTGAATATCAGAAGTAAAACTTATTTTGGCTTCGACCAAAATAAACAGACCAAAATACTCAGGCACACAGCTAAAATATGGGGTGCAACTTCCCAAAGTTGCAGAAAACAGATTTCTATCTGTTCAGATTGCAGTCTGATCCCTGAGCACAGCCAAGGTCACCCTGATTTGATCCGACACACACCGATGTCAGTCAAGACAACACAGTAAGGCAAATGATATATATATAGAGAGAGAGAGAGAGCGATGAGAGAAAGGGAGAGAGAAGGGAAAAAGGAATTCATCACATCAATGAGTACTCAGCAGTTCCTTGAGAACACATGGTTGCTGCAGCAGCTTCTCCCAGGATGCGTGATCCAGGTTGGTCTGACTGGAGTGATGAGTGTGCGCCCCGCACGGCTCCTTGCTTGTTCTTTTACAAGGCCAGTCTGTGCCCCATCAGCATGTGGGGGGCTGGTCTTGCCACATGTGTGGTGAAGCTCCTTCAGAAGGGTCTGGCGGGTGCGAGGAGGGGTTTGGCAGCACCCACAGCTGCATCTCCTATCCTACAGCAGCTGGCTCAGGACCAGGACCTCAGCCAGGTGAGCAGGAGCATTGTCGGCTCCTTGTACCTCCCTTCCACCACAGACAAGGCTCTCAGGCGATATCCTAAGATCAGTCTTCGGGGAGTGCCTGCTGCTGTTCATTGCCAGCGCCACAAAACAAGAGCACAAATGGCCAGCCTTCAGACGAAACGTTTAAGACAAAGAAAGAAGTAAAGTCAGACTTTACAAATGGAAAAAAAAAAAGTGGGTTATCCTAAAGAAATACTTTTCAGTGTTGTTCTTCCAAAGAATTCCAAAGGATTGATTTCTTACAGCTGAGTCTTAGATGACTAACGTGATGAGGTATTAACTCCTTGTGAAATGTTTCCTTCCTTTGGGACATGTATCTTGTTTTCTCCATGTATGGAGCCTCAGATACATTATTCAAACTGAATATTTACTTAAGCATTTTTCAAAGTGGGCCTGTATAGGATTTTCCTTATCTACCCAGCTCCCTAACATGTTAAAATATAACAAATAAGCTTTCCACAGCACAGTTAATCTTAAATATGCAAACACATTCATTTTTATAACAGAAGAAGCAGGTAAAAATAGGTTTAAAAAAACCTGTAATTTGGCATACTGGTTGGGGAGGAGAGAAGGTATGGAAAGCTGAACTACTTATGAAATTCAGCATACATTGACAAATATTTGATCGATCTCCATATACATTTCTAGAAAGCATTTTATAAATTTAAAAAAATCCACATAGCTTTATTTCTGATTGTGCAGATTCCTGTTTCCTGAGCAGATCCTGTACTTGGGCGTCTACCCAGCACTGTTATAGTTTCTCTTAGTAAGCCAAGTGCTAGGCATCACAGATTTTGTACACCATGACCAAACTAAGATTCTTTAGCAAGGAAAAATAACTCAAGTAGCATGTTCCATCAGAAATGGGTTTTGAGCGCTCCACAGGGAGCACATCTAATCCAGAGCTTTCTCCACAGGCACTCTCCTTTTATGCATCTGTAATGGAAATGAGGCTCCTAAACCGCTACTTTTAGGTGGGGAAAATGGGATGGGGAAATGAATCCACAAGGCAGTTTCATTAGTCAAAAGGCAAATGGATGTATATAGGCTTTAGAAAGCTTTTAAAATTGATCATTGAGCTTGTTAATGTCTTGCGCTGCTAACTGGGAGTAGACATATGACATCTGTCTTGGTTGAAATGTTTTCAGAGTTTCTATCAGTTCTGCCATTGTTAACACTGCCAGCAAATTGTTGCTGACATGCAGTCATCGTAATCCTGGATATAAATGTCAATACTTCAGATTAATTGGATTTGTTGTGAACAGCACTGCCTGGACAACTCTTGAGCTGGGTCTGTCTCCCGCCTTGGTTCAGTGAAAGAAAATTTCCTTGCTATTTTTTTTTTCCTGACAGAGTGAACATTTTCCTTTCCTTCATTGTCTTTCATATCATCGCATAGACTAGCAACATGTCAAGGTTGCTGTGTCCTGCAACGAGTGTGAGAAGTTAATCTATTTCTTGTTCAGAGAAGTGTAGCTGCTGTGAGGGTTCCCAGCTTCTATCCTCTTCACGGGCATTGGCGTTAGTACAGACTTCAGCTGGACTTCCCTCTTCCTCTTCCCTCCTGCAGACTCATCTCGTCCTGGGGTTGCTTCCTCACCTGGTCCCTTCTGTTTCTCGCCCACTAAATTAGATTATCCTTGTGGATTAAATGTAAAATTAAATACAATCTGCAGTAAATAATTCCTCTGTTGTTAGCCCACTTGTGTGGGTTTTTTCTTGCAGTCATACTAAAAAAAAATAGCAGTCTGGCCACTGAAATTGGTGAAGGCCACTTACATCTAGTCTTGTGTTATTATTTCGATTGTGGGAACTGTGATATCAGTAGAATTTCACTCTATAAAACAGATTGCTGGATTTTTCCAGTAGAGGGGAACCAATGAATGACTGAACTATGAACAAAAGACCCATCTAGGCTGGTATCTGACTGCTGCAGATGTGTGCTGGAAAATTATTGCAGCCGAATTAAGCCAGGCAAAGATTCATATATTTTAATTCACGCTGATTAAATAAATATTTTTCCAGTGACATTTTACATTGCACAGGCAATACAGTCTATTCAAAGTTCCAAGAAACGCTAATCATAAAGGTGCTGTATGAGTCTTTATTAACAACTTCGTTTCTCGGGGGTGTTTTATTCAGAGCCTCTTAATATTGTGTTGACCTTTCTTTCCTTTCCTGCAAAGTTATTTAATACTTCTCCTAAAACTGATTTCTGGGACGCAGCACTCTTAAATATTTTTTTCTGACTGTGAAAGGCAGCTTTTCCTCTTTCTTTGTTTCCAGAAGCTATCTTGGAGTTCACAGACAAGAACTTCAAATATTTAGAAGTAATTGTCTCCATTTTACTGATATACAGACTTAAGCCCCCGTCTGCCTAGAGAAATAGAGTGAAATAAACCACACAAATGAAATCACCTGCCTTTTGACATTCCCTATGTCTGATGTCTAAACAAGGCCACATAGGATTTAAGCTGTAGTAAAATGTCTATTTATGCATGCAATAGACAAAAAAAATAGATTCGTTCCAGAATTTTTTACAATGAATTCATGGATTAACAACATCTTGCAAAAACTGCAGTGAAACAAAAACATGCATTTTACACCACCACATATTGGTCTTAGTACAAAGGATTTTGCTTAGCAAATGAGCTTCTGTTTGTTCAAGATTTATTAAATTAAGTTGTGCTGGGTCTATTTTATGCCACCTGTATTTGTGCATGAGTTTACTCTCCAGGCAAGTAACAAACTGGATACTCAAAATCCACGACCAAGGCCCAAGACAGGAGCTAAATCCATTATTATAGTGATGCATCAAGGCATTACCTCATACCTCCTACTACTCCTTCTGCCTCTAAGCTCAAAAGTTAAAAGTGATCCCCTGGTTTTCTTTTGAACCAAGGTACCCCAGGGAGCCCAAGCCTGTCCCCAAGGGCAATGCCCAGTTTCCAGTTGTATTTTCTTTCTGCTGCACTGCTGTACCATTCTCTGCAGGGTCTGGGTCCTTGAGATCCAAGTATTATTTCTTAACCCTTCAGGCATTATCATTTCCAAATGCAGACAAGCATCTCTCTACTTATCTCATTCCTTTCACGGAGTCAAATGTATCTGTTTTATTACAAATAAATGCAAATATTTATTAGCAATGTGTGCAGCCATTATTATTGCTTTCCTGATTAATGCTGTCTCTGAGGCAATAGCATGTGAAATATTGCTTACAACATCCCCAAGTAAAAGCAAAACCGCCTTTAAAGTGTTCTTTGCTGAGTTTAATACAAAGAATGAAAATAAATAATGTCAGGCCTTTGCCAGGATCTGCCCATTTTAAACTTTTCAATGGCACAAATCATCATTAATGAAGCACTTAACATTACACTCCTGACAGCATAGTATAAAAATTACTGCAGTCATCCAAAGGATAAGGAGAAACATGGCAGATAACTCCTGGAGGAGAAAGATTTACACTCTTTTAACGAAACTTTATGGGTTCAAGATTACATTAGAATAAAGGTGGGGGGAAATGTTTATCGCTTAAAAGCTTTTGGGGGAGACATTTGGAAGGAAATCATGTATTTTTTTCTTTTTTCAAATGAATACAAGAAAGATCAGGGAGCAAGGTCTCAGCAGCAGTGAAATCCGGTTTGCACTATCAGCTGTTTTTATAGAGAATATTGTGGCTGGAGTCACAGGTCTTCGCATAATAGTGCAGAATAAAGTAAATTCTATTATGCAAGTACCCTTGTTACATAGCTGTAGTCACAGTTTGTTTCAGAAGTAGCTGACAGTAAGTTCAGCAGCTGGTACGTAATACTTAATGTAATTTCTGTTTATTTGTAGAAGTAGAACACCATGATCTTTGTATTAAATTATATATGGAAACTAACTTCAAGTTCATATGCCTGTAAGACATGGATCAGAACAGAGATCCCTCATTGTGATATAGGATATGAGATCTCTGGATGAGAGTCTGTGAAAAGCAAGAAGTTTCACCCACCTCTATTAAAGCCTATGGGAGTGTTTCTGTGGAGTCTGGATGGTGGCTGACCAGGTCCCAGTGATGGAGAGCAATGCCTTGTGGCATGAGTTACTCAGTGCCATATGAGAGGACTGCTCAGTCTGGACTGCTCCCTGGTGGGAAATAGGCTTTAAGACAGGCCCCAGTCAAAGGGGAAGAGGAAGAACTCTGCAGACAGTAATTAGTATTTGTCATCACAACACACAAAACTGTAGAAAGGTTAGGGGAAATGTTTAGCAAAACCAAAACAAAGAAATATAAAATGCCAATGCCACTTTTCTCCTGCAACAATTCTGAACAGAACCAGCAAAAGAAAGATGTCGTCTTTTGTAAATGGAAATAAAAGATTTGTGTATTAAAATGCTGTCCAGTCAAATAAAAAATAAAAAAAGAAACAAACCAAAACCATTATTCAATAATGCTTCACACTGTTGGGTCCAGTAGAAGCCACTAAAGTACCAGAACTGAGAAACTCTAGAGATGGCATTTGATTGTCTTCTCCTATAGGAAGTGGTTTGAGGATAAACAATATAATATGTATGTAATGGTATATTATATTATATATTATATTATATATGCATATACTATACAGAGAGAAGAGTTTTGCTCTCCTGAGCTCATAAAGATAACATCAATGTTCTGAAATACAATATATCAGCTTATCAAGAGGAACATTTACGCTTCTCATCAAATTCAGTAGATTGTGATCAATTCCTACTCCAAATTAATTGTATATTTTCTCAGGCTTGATCTACTTACTGAAAATTTGGCATTTTCTCTTGATTTATATGCCAAACTATTTCTAAATTTAACCCTTTATTTTCTGTTCAAGTACATGATCTACTTAAGCCCTGTTTGTTTTGTTTCACTTTTTCTCAAGAGTTAGCATAACTCACTAACATATTTAGCTCATCCTTTGCAAAAAACAGATTGATTTGAGGGAAGGACAATAAAGATCCTAAAAAATCTTCTCTACTTTTTGTATTTTATAGAATTCTGCATTTCTCTAGAGCAGAACAGATTCTCCGAAATGCTTCTATGATGACATAACAAATAGTAGCATGAAAAATAATATAAAGCTGTAAGTTATTCACGTTACAAACCAAGGATAGTGTCAAAGAAATCTAGCCTAAAATTAAATTCCTCTTGTCCCTAGATCAATATTTTGCTGTTACCTGCATCGTAGATTATTTTAACTGTCAAATTTGTAACTTTTTTGAGACTGCCCCAATCACGAAAAACAGAATTAGTTTTCTGCATAAGCTTCTAGAAACTGTGTTGCCAAAGTCCCAGGCAGAAGTGAACATACATGTTACCTTCCTTTAAACCTTAATTTTTCTCTCTATCCAAAATGGATCAAGTGTTCCTACTGTTTGAAGTCTTATTGAGTTAGAATAATTCAGAGGAATTGGTGTGCTAAACACATGCTACCTAAGCAACTGTGCAGTCATCTTCCAGAAATAAAACTATGATATTTCTGCCTACTATTTTGCCATATGATGTTTTCATTTGACCCATTTTTTTCCAGTATTCCTGATGGCTGCTGTGGGAAACCAAGACTATCCTCAATTTCTGTTAAGTTGAAATGTATCCCTTTTATTATTAATTTTTTGAAATTTAGGGATAATACTTGTCAGCACAGAAGCTGGAGAAGATAGGGATTACTAGGCATGTGATAAGTGTTGAGCATGAAATACTGACAGAACTGTATTAACTATCGAGGGTGAGAGGAAACTTTCAAAGGCAAAAATAGGAGTTAAGTGCCTTTAAACATTAGTGAGAAGTTGGCAGATGAGCATCTGCTTCTCTTTCGATGACTATAATGACGGGAAAGAATGAAAAATAGTTTGGTCACTAGGCACCTATTTTTAAACTGGTCTTCAGAAAAAGCTTTTTCATATAAAGATGAGTTATTCTAAGGAGCCACTTCATTTTCTCCTACCTTTTCCACTGATTCATATCATCCACTTGAGTCACCTGTCCAGTTAAGAAATACAGTCTGTTTGGAGTTTTAAAAACAAGTTAAGCCTGGTGAGTATAAAACTTGACTATTAGGGCAGCCCTCTCTAATCTTATTGACTTTCTCTTCCCCATATTGAAGTTAACTTTTATCCTGCCTGTTTCTGTATTCAGTGTCCACACAGCTCTCTCTTAAGGTTTTTATGACTCAGTGAATGGAGTACCAAAACAGGGCAGATTGACTGCCTCTATATTTCTGTTATTGTGTCAATGCAGCACACGCCAGTTCTTGCCATGGTCAGTGTTACATATTTCAAGCACAAGATCTGACTGAGCATTGAGCGTTGTAATTATGTGCTATTGAGAGCAGCCTGTTTAGCTTGGAAGGACTCATAATACTTTGATTTTTTTTTTCCATTTCTTTGATGCATGACAGCTCGACTGTACTCAGTGAATCTACTGAATACCCACTGTGTAAAAAGCGTGCTATACAAACTGAGTACATGATAACACACTGCCTGGAAGGTATTCAGGGACCAAGCTGTGCTGGCATAAACAGCTTCTGGTCAGCTACTGCAAACCTGGCAAATGCAAAAAGCCTTTACAGAACTGAGAGTATGCGTGTTTATTTTCCTTGCTACTCTGAACACCAGAAAAATGTTTCCAGCAGGGCTAAGGCATCACTTGGGCACCTGGGCTGTTCTCCCCAGGGTTGCAGATGAAGGGAAGCCACGCTGCAGCCTTCAGCCAGCAGCAGATGGGGTCACTGGGAAGGCTGCAACTCTGCAGCTCTCTGCAGTCCTGCTCCCCATATTCCTACCACATTGTCACAGCCATAGCTGCAAACGGTGGACAAAGCCACTGCTACTGCACAGGCACAAGGAAACAAAACAGAAGTTTCACATCTTCTGAGTCTGAACAACTAGAGTGCAAGGTAAAAGCTTCTGGTTTGGTGTATTTTTTAATAATGGAGGAGCCATTATCTTTGTAACTATTACATGACATTTTGATCATTTTGTGGAAGTCAGTCAGAATTGTTATTACTATTTATTATTTTCCTTTTGGTTTGAGATGCAGTCTACAAACACAAAGCAAGCTATCTGTCTTATGGGAAGCACACAGCCATGGCTTACAGTTTGAGCTGAAAAGACCTCATTAACGCAGTGACATTTGGGGAATCATTAGCAAAGGTGACAGGCACCCTTGACAGTCTGGAGAAAAGATTTTACAGAGCTCAGAAAGATCCTGCATTAGCTCCTGTTCCAGAGCCATGAGTCATGCTCTGTCTGCCAGCATGAGATTTAACACTACTGTAAACACTGGTTTTGTGAAGACTGATTTTTAGTTAAATAGTTGATAGTATTCATATGCTAGCTAGTGAAACCTAATGAAAGCAGAAATAAAATCAGGGTGAAATAGCTAAATGTATGGAAATCTGCCTGACTTACTGTGCAACCATATGAGCTGAAATCAGGACCAGCTGAGATATTCTGTCAGTAATCTTTATCCTAGGATGAAGAAACATTTCCACTAGTTTTGAAGGTTTGGGAGGTCCACTGAGATTTGCAAGGCAGCTTGTAAATGAAGGATCTACTCTTCATCTTTAACATCCATTTTCAGCTGACAGTAATTTGATCTAATGCCGAGAATATCTGTTTTGTTTTGTTTTATTTTATTTTATTTTATTTTATTTCATTTCATTTTATTTTATTTTATTTTATTTTATTTCAGCAGAAAGTTGCTAGTTTTGTACTCTATGGATACACATAGGATGGCTGTATCCGGTCTTCTTATCTCACAGCTTATCATCTTTGGTCTCAACAGCGAA
Organism: Phaenicophaeus curvirostris; assembly: GCF_032191515.1. NCBI lineage: Eukaryota > Metazoa > Chordata > Aves > Cuculiformes > Cuculidae > Phaenicophaeus > Phaenicophaeus curvirostris. The sequence goes on along the minus strand of NC_091392.1, from coordinate 123,580,364 downwards.
TGCCTGTGTAATATGCCAATAGGTTTTTATTAACACATCAAAGTTTCCCATTTGACTATCTCATGTTAGGAAACTTAGATGTGTCCTTTTCAAGGTCATAAGTAGCTGGGCAGTAAAATCCCAAGAAACGCCTCCTCATCTACTCTGCAACATTCCCTTACAACCACCGTAGCACACCCCCTTTCTCAGCACTTCTTCTAGTCTTGCAAGTAAATGCTAGGTCTCTCCCTCTGGATCTGTGAGCCAGCTCATTTTGCTCCCTCCTTTTCTTTCTGTCTTTCATCCCCTAGATTTTCTGAAGCTTTTTACATAATGCATTCGCTTTGAAATAGTGTTTCTGGCTGCCCTAAGCACAGAGCAAATAGTGTAATGGCTGAGCTGCTCCCTTCGTGATTCTTATTCAGCAGAGAGGGGAAATCCTGGCTGAGCAGCCAGCTACCAGCACTGCACCAGACAAGTCTTGTAGAAGTGATTGGTACCCCTCCATAGGCTTTCTCTGAGAAATTTGGCTGCGATATGCCTACTAGGTACCTACCTGGAAAATCTCCGGAATGGATAAATATTTGGGGGGTTTCATTTGGCTGATGCATTTGCAAAAAATATCGTAGTATTAATTCTGGAGCCTACTTATGTGGAAATAGTGGAATTTCTTCTTTACAGTATCCCCCCTGAAGTCTGTGTAACAGGCTCAGTGTCATACAAAGCATTGTGTTAATACTACCAGTACAACTACACAGGTTCTGGCATCAAGCAAGCAGCAGGGCAGCCCTCCGAGGGCAAGCAGCCAGGCAGAGACGCAGCGGCTGTGAACTTGACCTTCACTTGAAGGGGAGAGAAACCTGGGTTTGTCAAAATGCCATGTCATTCCCAAAGCCATTGAAATAGAATTAAAATAAAATTCCCTATCACACGTACAGGTAAGGGAATCAAATGGCCACGCGACATGCCGGTACACAAGGAAGGAAAAGATAAACCAGCCCGAAGACCTTGAAACTCACTGGTACATTAACAGATATAAAGGAGATCTTTTCGATTTAATCTGTGACAGGTTGCCATTTTCTACATTCCTCAAGCAGTTAAAAACAAGATAAATAGTGTGCATTTCTAAGTTCTTAAAACACCAGTTGAAGGGGGGAGTTGCAGATTTTCCTGCAGTGTGGATTTTAAAAGTTGATGCTGGTAAAACGGTGACACCTTGTGGCACAGAACAGCAATCAAACCCATACAGCCACAGCTTTAGATGAAGCATTACCAATAAGTAGATTACATTCCCCAGAATTATATTGAATTATCAATGACCTGGGGTTTCAGCTACCATTTTTTTTTCTTATATCTTTAACCTAAAAGTGTTCTTGATGTTTACACCGTTTGTAAGCATCATTCCAAATAGTCTAGACAATCGTTATTCAGAAATACGGCAAATCTCCAAGTTAATTCTTTAACTATTCCAGCAATGAAAAAAATAAGCATGTTCACCTATCTGATTTATTGTATCATTTAAAAAGCACACAGCATATTTTTTTGTCTTCGCTTTCATCCTGATCACACTTTAGACAACCAGGTGCTTCAAATTGCATTGAGAAAAATAATACGCAGAACTGCTAAAAAGAAAGATGTCCAGGCCTAAAACATTATGCTTGCATTCATGTATTTTATAACTTTCCAAAAATTAAAAATTTTTGTCAGTATAATAATACTTCTTGAACAGCACTCTTCAGTTCCAAGGGTATTCTGGTGACAAGAAAAAAACTCCACAATATCATATAAAAAGCACATCATAGTCAAAATTTGATATATAGGAATCAGATATATTTGCTGCCTCTGTCATTTATTACTGGGAAGCTTCAAATCTTGACATCCTTTTCTGCATCAAGAGGTAATTTTTTTCCAATCTGATGGCAACAAACTGTATGTTTTACATTGGCATATTGAAAATTACAAAATAAATCTTAAATAGTATTCATCTCAAATATCATACAACAAACAAGTCAAATATACCAGCAATGCCATATGACTAATAGCACACTTATATAAAATGTGGTGCCAGGAAAATAATTTTCCCTCTTGTAGAGGAGGCCGTACTAGTCAATTATTGAAAAATCCAATGATGCATTAAGTGATTGCTGCTGTAGGCAGTGCACATCCAAAAAAATCACAGAGCTTGTCTAACACACATTGAACCAGAAATACCACCCCTCCACAGTGCTCAGGACTGCAGCACAGGCCTTGGCATGTGCTCAGCCATGTCTCCCACCTTTCAAACCTCTTAGCTTGCCATGGGGCATTTAGATCTAATCTTCAACATGGGTCCTGTTAGGTACAGCATTACTGGGAGATTTCTTGTCTGACAAGTGGTACCAATGGTCAGTAAGGCAAAGATAGAACAAGTCACATCTCTAGTTTTCAGTCCCTGTAGACATGCTCCCCAGACAAAGACTAAACCTTATCACTTTCTGCAACTACCTGAAAGAAGGTGGTGGCGAGGTGGTTGTTGGTCTCTTCTCCCAAGTAACAAGTGACAGGACAAAAGGAAATGGCCTCAAGTTACTCCAGGGGAGGTTTAGACTGTATATTAATAAAAATTTCTTCACCAAAAGAGTTGTCAAACATTGGAACAAGCTACCCAGGGAAGTGGCTGAGTAATTATCCCTGGAGATATTAAAAGATGTGTGGGTATGTTGCTAGGGAATACGGTTTACTGGTGGACTTGGCAGTGACCATCAAGTAGACTTGATGATCTTAAATGTCTTTTCCAACCTAAATGATTTCTAGCACTTACGTAGGTGTAGAAGAGCCAAGGGCAAGTTCATCTCAGCCAAGCCTGTTCTTACTTCCTGCTTGATTACATGTCTCCTTTCTCCTCACTTGCAACACAATTTGCCTGGGTGCTAGAATATCTCTTGCATGCAGCACTGCTAGGAGGCTGACAGGTGTGAAAGTTTTTCCGTAATTATCATACACGTGTTTTGTGGCCATTTGGTAGCAGCCTGTATCTTAGGTCTTTAAGCTGTTTATGCTCTGTATTCCTTTTGGCTTGTACCAGGTCACTGACTTCAGTGCAGATTTCTGGGTTTGTGCTCACAGTAGAAACAATGGAGCTCAACTGCCTGCATGCCTCTGTTCAAGAGAACAAAAAACTCTGGAAAATGACAGAAAATAACAGTTATTATGATTATGCACTCTAAAACATCCAGACAACTCCAAAAAAAAGAGATGTGCAATGCCTCCTTCTTACAGTGGCATGGAAAGAATACTTACGCCCTGCTCTGCTTTTAGTTTCTTGCTGTGTCAATGAGTCATTAGAGAAAGTGAGTTGATGAACATTAATTTCCACAATAGAAAATATAACAAATGAGTTTTCCATTCCTCCTTTGTTCTCACATTCTGTTTTTAAAGTCCTAGGAATTAATAAAACTTGGCTATTTCACAGGCTCACAAATGAAAATTAACTGTCCTTGTTGTGAGTTTGGAGATTAATTTAACCTCCTTTTGGCCCTTCTGTGAATTAAAACTGTGGCATTTTTAATGTTGTACCACCTTAAAAACAAGAGCAGATAAAGAAATCCTGCATCTGCTAAAAATCCCTTAAATATATTTTGGTTTCCCATTTCTAAGTACCCAGATACCTCTATTTCTTCTGAATTTTACTTCCTTGGGTCCCTGTATTTGGATTTGCAGACACTTCAGTCCTGAAAGTAGTGCTCTGCCACATAAAGTGGGGGTTCAGGATGGTTTGGTTTTAAAAATATTTGGAAGCTGCAAGCTTCAAGCACTACTGAGACATCCACTCAGAAAGCCTCCAAAATCTGTCTGCCTAGTAAAATCCCTTTGAGAAGCAATGGCATTTTAATATAAGCAATGTGTGAACTGCATGTCAGGAGGATGATGTGCCCTTTTACCAACCTTTTTCAATTCATTTGCTACAGCTCCTGCCAAATCTGAAATCCTAAAGAAAAATAATGAGATTTTTCCTCTCTGTGGGCTGTCTGGCACTAATATTTGAACTAGAATTAAGAGCTGCTAGAGCTCAGAAATCCTCACATCAAAATACAGCCACAGGAAAAGCTCCAGAAAATTATCCTGGGTGAAATTAGAATCTGGCAGGCAATCAGATGGCACCGGCTCAGTTTTCCCATCTTCAAGTGGGACAGAGAAATTGTTCAAAATGAGCAATTTTATTTCATCCTCTATTTCCATACCCTTACATTCAACCTGTCATCCCATTTTAAGCATTCAACTTGCCTGCCGCACCAAGTTGACCACAGAGCATGTGCTACCAAAGGGTGAACATCCTTTTACTGGTGATGAAACAAGTAGTGTCATGAGTCATCCTGTCCTTGTCAAGGTGAAACCGGTAAGAAATGAAGATGGGTACACTGCTGAAGAGATTGGAAATGTGGACTATAGCATCTGGCAGTGGTACTGCCAGCATCTGCAGCACTGAAGCTGGGCTGGCTGCTCCAGGTTTGAAACAGCAACAGAGGAGATTTTGTTTTGCTGGCCGCCTCCTTCCTCTCTTTTTCTGTTCTACACATCAAAAATGAGTTTTGAAAATGGCTTGTATTTGGCAAGTATAATGCTGACTTCTTTGCTCCTGTCACGGTCCACCCGTAAGTGGACGCATGATGGTTCATTTCGTTTATGATTTCAGAGTGCAAATAATTCAAAAGAGTCAAGGGAGTCAAGTTTCGATCTAAACTGGCGCTTTATTAATTATGCCCATAAAGCGACTTATGATAGAAACAGACACAGAACAAGGAAAGAGATGGGGAGAAGAGGGAAGGAAAAGGGGTTCATAGCTACCACCATGGGTCCACAGATGTCCATCGTCTCTGTGAGTCCTGGTCCAGAAGGGGTTCCGTTGTTTCAGTCTTTGATGGAGGTGATCCCACGGTGGAGGGGTCTTCTTCTGTCTTGGTCTTCTGTTAACCCCTAATTCAGCTGCTCCGGAGCTGCCTTTTATGCTACTCAATACACCTGTGACCCGCCTTTGCCTGTGGAGATGTGCCAATCTCCACCTAGCAGGCCACACATGCCAAGAGAGGAGTGTCTGCAGGTCTCCTCCCCTTGTGCATGTGCTCATTCTGTCGGCAGTGCTTGACCTGGGGTCTCCTGATGAAGGCCAGTAGTCATCATCACCTTGCATGCATGCTCTGTTGGCTATCGGTCTGTGGTAAGTCCCGTCATTAATCTTCCTGTTTTTTCCTCCTTGCTTCATGGATCTTTCACAATGGAAGGGAGCAAGGAGGCTTGAAGACAGGTACAAAATATTTTTGAGATAAGGAGGCAGGTACAGGTAGTTAGGTACAAAGCATTCATTCCGTACCAGCTCTGGCCGTTTTCTGAGGCCTGTATTTGTGATTTATACAGTCAAATTCTGAGGCTAATAATGAGAAAATGTTGAGACAGAAATCGATCCTTTGACTGACTCTTACAGCTCTGGTCCATTGTTTCAGACTCTGCAGACTCAGAGAGATAAGGAAATACTGGTTATGATCATGTCCAGTTTAAAACATTCCTTCACAACCATTTAGTATAAAAATTACTTTTCAAATTACCCAGCTGTAATTCTTGCATGATCACATCAGAAGCTAAGACATGTTCCTTTGTCTGTAGCTCTGTGTTCACTTCAACTGTTTGCTGCTCATTTTCAAACATTTGTTTTTTGCCTTGGTCAAACTTGCACATTAATCAATAAATAAATTATAGCAACATGCCCGTTCCTGTACTTTATGGACTTGTGCATAATGAAAACATATGTCAAATTCATGCAGTTCTTTGGGAGGATGAGATTTGGTTTAAAACTGTAATACATCTGAGACTAAAGTTCCTGAAGGAAATTGATTTGAATCAAATCTTACAATCAGGACACATTTAAGCCAAGAACTATTCCATCTTTAAAACCATGTTATGCAATGTGTTTCAATTACAGGAGCTGTGGAATAACATTACCACTGCACAGGTCAATTTAACTAATATGCTCCTAAATGCACTATGGCTTAAACCTCATAAAAAGGATTTAAAACCAAATTGCTTTAACCATGAAAACTAATATTTTTTTAGATGCATATTGACATGTATTTTCACTACCCCGAATACAACCATAATATGAAATCAGGCTGTTAAGATGAGGAAGATTATTTACATATTTCCTCAGAATTAGTCATTTGGCTCTCAAATTCAGTCATGGCCGTTGCATATATAAATGCTAAAATCCTATTCCATTTCTAAGAAGTACCCAAATGCCTATGTTTATTATTAATATTAGAGCCGTTTGTTCAACTTGTTCATCAGGCACAGAAGAAAGGTCAAATACAGAAATTCCCCAGACCTCAACAAAACCAAACTGTTTTAATTACTCTGATAAAATGCTTTGTTCAAGCTTCAGTCTTTCACAGACTAAATGCTCATGAGCTCTCCAGTTACTGTTGAGTACTTCAAGAAGGGCAAGTTTCATAAAATGGAAAAGATAAATAACTCTGCTTTCACATTTCTTTTAAAGATTGTTATCTAGATTTTTACACATAACTCAGTCACTTAAGGTCTTGTGTGCAATGATACCTCTGCCATTGCAACGGTGTGTATATTGCTTTAAAACTTAATCCAAACCCAGCTTTTTTGATGCGAATTTGAGGTTTTTTTACTTGTGGGTGACACAGCTGTAAAGCAAGTGAAGACTTGCTATATAGCTTATAGACACCAGATTCAATGAAAAGGAATCAGAAGAGGCTGAACAAATGAGTCATGTCCATTAGACCTACCAGTCTTTTGAAGATCATTGATACTGTTTAGCTTCTATGCCATGGCTTCATATTTAACATCACATTTTCCATTCACAGATTTGTTAGCATATGGTTGTTCACTAGTAATGAAAATCTTCATGAAAATAAAGCTTTCATAGCTAATTTGATTATTTTACACCTAATATCTAGCTACTAGAAGAGGAAGAGCTAATTCTGAAAGTTCCTACATGCCCAGCTTTAAAATTATCTTACAAGAGCTGTGCTTGCTCCTTTGTGTTTTACCTTTCTGCAAATATCAATGCTTTTTCACACAATATTTGTAGAAAGCAAGCTTTACGTTGCCCTGTTCACTGGTTCCCATAAGAAAAAGCACAATTGATATGATATGGGACACTGCTTAGAAGAGTTTCAAACCCTCAAAGCCCTTGATAGTTAAATCATGCTCCACTTAACTGTCACAGTCCACTCATAAGTGGACATGTGATGGTTCATTTCATTTATGACCTCAGAATACAAAGGAAAAAGCAATAATTCAACAAGTCAAGAGAGTTAAATTTCAATCCAAACTGGAACTTTATTAATTTTGCCCATAAAGTGGCTTGCAATAGAAAGAGAGAGAGAATAAGGAGAAAGATGGGGAGAAAAGGGAAGAAAAGGCATTTATAGCTACCGCCACAGATCCACAGATGTCCGGCGTCTCTGGGGGTTCCGGTTCAGAAGGCATTCCACTGCCTCTGTCTTTGATCAAGGTGATCTCACGGTGGGGAAGATCTTCAGAATTCAGCTGCTCCAGGGCTGTCTTTTATGCTAGTCAATACACCTGCAACCCGCCTGTGCCTGTGGAGATGTGCCAATCTCCACCTCTCAGGCCACACATGCCGAGAGAGGAGTGTCTGCAGGTCTCCTCCCCTTGCACATGTGTTCCTCCTGGAGGCAGTGGTCAATGTGCGGTCTCCCAATGAAAGCCAGTAGTCATCATCACCTTGAACTTTGGTTGAACTGTTCTCCGCACATATTCTGTTGGGGTATGGGTCCTGTCATTAATTTTCCTGTCTTTTTCTCCTTGCTTCATGGATCTTTCACAATGGTAGGGAGCAGGGAGGCTTGGAGACAGGTACAAAACATTTTTGATGGGTAGATAGGTACAAAACATTCCTTGCTAGTTTGTACTAACTTTGATCATTTACAAAACATTCCTGCATCTGTAATTACAGTCAAGTTCTGAGGCTTAGCACATGATGAGAAAATGTTGAGGCAGAAACCAATCCTTTGACCGACTCTTACATTAACCCAATCTCACATGCCTGTATCGTGGAAGACTTTGAGTAGGTTTGGTGAGTTTAAGGTGGTGTTGGAACTGGAAAGCTCAGAGGGAGAAGCATCTGCTCCTGGAGCAGCACGTGCACCACTATGGGAATTACTTTCCTTTGGGTGGAAGGGGCATGGGAAAATTAAACCTACACTCTTCATCCAGCTTATAAATCTTGACTCTAATTTCTTTTCTTTCTAGGAAAGCTGCTTTACACAAGGCTTGTGCAGCCAGGAGAGTTTTAAATTTTCTAAACTTGCCTAATCCAATCTAGCTTCTGCTTCTGAGTGAATTGATGTCCTGGTAGCTTATGGAAAGCCTCTAATCAGGGCAAGAAGTCAATGCTATCTGACTCTATTTATGTGGCCAGTCAACATGCACAGCATGAATTTCAGCTGAATACTCACAGGTAGCAGTTCAGAGTCAGTTCCCCAAGGAATAAAAGGTCAATGGGTATTCATTAAGCTATAATTTCAAATGAACAAATGCAATAAAATAACATAATCCTCCCTAGATTTTCTGCAAGCATGAACAGAAATGGGAACTGTCAAGATAATTATTTATAGTGAATATGGGATACATTTTTTATTGGTTCATCTACTAAACACTGTCAAAAAATGTGTCTTCTCTAAAACTTCTTTACTCAAATACCAACAATTTAAATTTCTAATCTTCACTGGCAGGTTATTTTACTCCTTGCTCGTACACTTGTAGTAGACTTAAAATTCAGTTTCTCCGCCTCTCATTTAATTTGCAACATTTGTTTCAAATTTCACCTGGGTCTGAATGAAAAGCTATGTGCAGACTCATCTGTTAACACATGCTTACCAACAAATCTTTATTATGCTTTCAAGTATCCCTTGCCTATAAGCTTAACAAATAGCCCAGCTGTTTGAAAATAACTGTAGAATCCATATTTTCCCTACTAAGAATGGGAAATAAATGTTTTGCTTAACCTGGATGTGGAAGGAATCTGATGGCAAATTGACAGGGTTTTTTTCCAGCTGTTTCTTTTGCCTTACTTAAATATTTTAAACTTTTAGTTTCATTTGAGGATTTAAGCCTGTTTTCATTTCTGTGATTATGTACAAAAAAAATGCTTAGTGGTTATTGCCCATCCACAGTCTTCACCTTGTAGTAATTTTTCAGGTTATTGTCCCCCATTATTTCTTGTAAAACCAAATTGCGCTCCCAATTTAGTTTAATGAAATGCAGAAAAAATATGTGGAGGTTGGTCAATTTAAATGACCTGCTTTTCTATACTGCAGTATGCTTTTGAAGAACTGCTCAACAGAATGGAAGACTATCAAAGCACTATTCCGTTCTCATACCATCTTGTATTTCACTTGTCTGAAGAAATTAATTGATGCCTCTAAAATAATTAATTTTTAATGAGGAGTTATCTCTTTTTCATAGGGAGATCAGGAATAGGGATGTACGGCTAAGAGATGAAAGTTCAGTAATCCAAAGTCTTTTTATTCTCCAAGATGCTATGGATCAGTCCAAGTTCTCACATTTCTATAGATACTCAAATAGAACTTCTATTTCTAGAGAGTATTTTTGAATAGTTCACTCTACATTGAAGAAATGAGCTGACATTTTACATTCACCAAAATATGTCCTTCTAGATGTAGTAGGCCTTTCTTCTGTTAATTTACAAACAAACTGAATAGGGAGATAAAAGGTGTATTTAGTTGAATACCTGTTCCCCTTAGAAGTCCTTTCATACAAGGAACACCAAAATTATGACCTTTCTTTCTGTCAAAGATAATGAACTTTATTTATCAAATGCTCTGAAATCTCAAAATTAGTTTAACTCATAACTCATTCTGAACAATCAAAGAATATGCTGTTGAACAGTCTTCAGTGCTCTCTACAAGCCAATTACATTCTTCCTTTTGTAAATGGATCTGGACATAGTGCCTTTAATTTTGTTGCCTGCAGATTGCATTGCTTCAGCTGAACGAAGAGAAGTACAAAATACACATTTGAGACAAATCTTTTCCTTTTAAAGGCTGCAAAACAGCACACAGTCGCAGTAGGCAGTAGGACCATGTGTTTGCTGGACTCGGTTCCATAAAACAGGGTACCAATGCCTCTGTGGTAGTGTGCCCTTAATCAGGATAAGCTGCTCTCAAGACTTTTTCTGTTCATTTGTTTGGTTTTGTTACTCCGTGTCCCACGCCCACAGCCAGCTGAAATCTAGAGGCCTGATTTTCAAAACCATTCATATTTCTGGCTCCCACTACAGCAGATGCAAGTGACGCTACAGCTGTGCTCTTATGGGACAAGTTAGGTCACCCAGGCTAGGGTCAAGAAGCAAAGAAATCAGACATGATACATGGAATACCTAAAAGAAATTTAACTAATTCCGAGTTGTTAAAAATAGTCTCCAGGGCATTCTGCCAGAGAAAAAGCTTTCCCATCAGCATGACTGCTCTCTTTTAAGAGTGAGCGAGGAATGAGAAATTATTCGCTATCTCTGTTATCATCTCCATCTTCATTTTTGATAGGAAGGGGAGGAGAGACCCAGGAAAAGGACGCTTGTAGGAAAATTGCCAGATCTCCGTGTCCACCCAGTAGCAGAGAGGAGAGCCAGATATGATACTTCCATTGTCAAACCATTGTTCAATTCCAAAAATAAATTTAAAATTTGCAGAAAATCCCCATCCCAGAATATTAAGCTTTTCCCGCATAATATTAGTATACTTACTAAATGCTTTCTGTTCTCTTTACTATTGTTTTTGTAAAGCAAAATTGCAATACTAATATAAAATCAAAAGTATGACTTCATGTCATAAGTACCTCAGGATAATCTTGGCATGATATCAAGACCTCTTTAGCAGGTGCTGATCTCTTCTCTCTGGCAACCAATGATAGGACCTGAGGTAATGGCAGGAAGATGTTGCAGGGGAGATTTAGGTTGGATATTAGGAAAAGGTTCTTCACTCAGAGGGTCATGGAGCATTTGAGCAGGATCCGCAAGCAAGCAGACATGGAGTCAGGCTCTGGCAATATTCAAGAAGCATACGGGCAATGCCCTCAGACACATGGTGTGAATTTGGGTGTCGTCCCGTGTAGGGAGAGGTTGGACTTGGTGGTCCTCATGGGTCTCTTCCAACTCAGGACACTCTATGATTCTATGATTTGGACTCCACAGTAGGAAAATCTCTAGAGAAATCTCTAGAGGAAATACTGAAATGTGTTAATCTGTATCTTAGCCAAAAAGTGGAAGTTACATGTGAGGAATGACAAGTTACATCAAAATCATTAGATCTCTTCATTTCTATTTCCTCTTGTTCTCTCATTATCTATGGAATGACCACTCCATTTATAAAAGTTAGTATACATCTAGAGTGCCTAGATATTTCCTTCAGCTCTGAGCTGCTTGAAGGAATTATGTGCCTCAGGGCCTCATCCACCCATCTCTAGAGGTGTTTAAGAGACGGGTGGATGAGGCGCTGAGGAGCATGGTTTAGTGTTTGATAGGAATGGTTGGACTCGATGATACAGTGGGTCTTTTCCAACCTGGTGATTCTATGATTCTATGATTTAGAATTGGTACTACTCCTGCAGCTGCCTTTCCTTGCAGATTTACTTTGTGCATTCTGGATCAAAGATTTTCTTGAGCTTCTCTTTCATTCAGCACTTCCAGCCTCTCTTTTTGCACTCTTTCTCCTCATCTGAATGCAAATTTTTAAACTCTTTTCTCTCTGCACCTCCTGATTCTTGTGATTTGAACTCATCAGTCATTTTTTCTCATTTCATCCTTTTTTCACTTTTTTCTCTCCATAGTTTCATCCCTGCCTACAGCTCCCACAGTAATTATTCATGCAATCTCTTTTCTGCATGTTTCACCATGCTGTTTGGCAGCTCTGGTCAACTATCCAGGGCTGTTTTCAGCAAACACTGGTCCTTCTCTGATCTCTATTTATGTTTTTAACAACCTAGTATTGACTGGGTTTCTTTTCCACTTGTCCCTAATCAATGCTACCATGAACTTTTTTTTACAGCCACCCAGTTATTCCAGTTCAATTTCATTTTTTCATCCTAAGATACGTCCCTTCTACCCTCTTTAATTTCTCCTATGAGCATAATTTCTGGTTTTCCCTGTGCTTCAGTCATAACTCCTCAGTCTTCTGAGTTAAATTACTCTCCTTTTGCAACTCAGTTGACCACAGCTCCAGACCTTTTCACATCTTTAACTTGCCATCACACTTTTTCCTATTTATCTCTCCATTTTTTCCCTCAGAAAAGAACTGTTGAGCACCCCAAATTAAAATCACATTTTAACCTTTTAGTTCCTGGACACTATACCTTTTCTTGCTCTCATTATTCTCCTACGGTTTTACCTCCTTTTTTAATTTGATCTTCTCTGTTAGTCTTTATGGTTTCGTATTCCCAGTACCATCTATTTTGCATTTCTCCTGAACTCCTCTGAATCTTTACCTTCACAGTACGATGATGTTTTATTCTCTTCTGTCTAAACAATAGTTTTTTAAAAACCTTCAATTATTTTTTTTCCCAACAACTCTATCTTTTGTTTCTCCTTTTACATTAAGTTTATTCTGTCTGCCATTTACCCTAGCTGTCCATCAACAGATACAGATGGCTTTTGTCCAGGTTCTCAGCTTCTGCATTCTCAAGCACCACAACATCCTTGGCAAATTCAGTCCTGCCTTCCCCGCCCTTCCACAAAGACTGTTTTACTAATCCCTTCTTTTGACTACATTATTTCCTTGTTATTTTTCCACTGCTATTTCATTTCCAAGTCATCAAACATGAATAAAATTAAATAGGCTTACATTTACTCACAAACACTATACCACCTATCCAAAGATTAAATAAATTTGTAATAGTAATACAAAAATAAATTAATACTAATTATAACAAAACAACAGATGCATGGAAACATGATACTTCTAAACTATCAGATTTGGATGTGTCATGCTGGGAACTTCAATCCAAACTGACTACCTGAACACATAGCATCTCCCCAAGTCACCAACACATCACTGAAGTTACCATTCAGATATTTAGGAGAAATGTTCTTTATTTTTTTATTAAAGGCTTGCATCTGATGCCCTTACTTAAACTGAATAATACTTTGTTTCATGACTCAGTCCATTGAGCTACTGACTTGCAAGGAAAAGTCCTATTTAATTGAAGTAAAGATGATACAGCTTGTCTATAACAAAACTTGTCTTTTAAACATTCATTTTATTTTGACTTTGAGAGATCACATCCAATAGACAAAGATCAGAGGTTGTGTGACTTCATTAGACAAAAGAATATGTATCGTGGATTTTTCCAATATACTGCTGATCATGTGACATAATGAAAAAGCGGGTCACTAATGAGCTTCATTAGACAGTATCTGACAAATGGCATTCAAGCAATGTAGTCTCAAACTGGTTTATCTTCTTACAACTGCCTTTGATCTTTAAATGCAATAGAGTATTTTGTAAACATAAATGGTTCAATAACCCTTATGTTGTATGTAAAGACAACTGACATCAGATTAACTGACTTTTACACAGGTACCTTAGATATATGGTGAAATCATTAGGAAATAATCATGTTCCTGCCTGAAAGGTAATGCATTATTTTACAAAAGGATGAATACATTATTTTAATAATTTCAAGTTGATTTAATGAATATGATTCTCACAAGTACCATTCTCCCTTGTTTCAGTCTTCAGAAGTATATTTATTACCAGAACTTCTGTTTTCCATAGACATCCTCTGGACTTCGTGGTCAGAGTAACAGAAATCAATGTGAATACCACGTGTATTCTAAGAACTGTATGTTGTTCTAATTGATTCATTTCAATTGTTTCTTTCAATGACTAAGTCTCTAGCTTCTTTTCTAAGTTTAGCAGATCAAGGCCTGAATTAAAAGAAGGAAGAAGAAAAGAAAATCTTCCTTAGGGCTGATCAGTATAATCATTTATTCAATAGTCTAACATACTCGTGATATCCTTATTTCAAAGAAGAGCACATTAAAAGTTGCCAAGGCCAAAGAGATATATCCAAAGGGCAAAGTAAAAGAAGAAGAAAATGGTCTGATGAGAGGAAATAAAATTAAATTAAGTAAGTGCTCATATATTAAGTCTGCTAAGAGAAGTTGATAAAGCAGATGTTTACTAAGAGCTGGTAGCCTCATTAGCTTAAAAATTCAAAACTTGTCACTATGGATTTTAAGATGTATTTTGAAGCAAAATAAAAGTAGTTGTGTGAATTAAAAACAACCTCCAGTAGTTCTTTTTCCTACTAATAAATAACTTTCTACCATTCCACCCAATTTTACTCTCACAGCTGTCTGTTATGAACTGTGTAGCTTCATATGAAATTGAATGTATTAATAGCAATTGAGTTGCATACTTGCAAATAATTTGCATATGGCCTTGAGTGTACAAGTTCTATGATGTGGGCTGGATAAAATATAGCTACTGTGAGACTGAGCTGGGGAGTTCCATATTCTCTGCAGGAGGAAAGTTAAGCATTGTCGATACATACATGGAGTAGCAAGAATGAGGACGTGTAGTAGTAATATGTGCGGTGTCTGGTAAATGTGAGCAGTGTATATTAGAAAGGAGTTGTCCTGAGCCATGGTTATGTGAAGTATGGAAATTTCTCTTGAGTTCAGAAGATGCTAATGTGTCTAGAAGATAGGCAACTGTCATCTGGGAAGAGGGACTGGAAACAGGAACCTGGAGTTTAACTGGCATCATGAAACTAGTTCTAAAGAAGAAGATTTAGAGACACTGGGTATCTATTCAAAATGCAGGATAATAAGAGAGTCAGAATATGCTGAAGAGAATGTAGAAGTAATGCTGATTAAGTCACACGAACTTTTGTCTCCCAGACTTTTGCATCTGCCAGTTCATCTTGCCTCTTGGCTGCTGCTGCCTTTTCCTTCCCTGTTCATCATTAAACCCATCTCTCAGTTTGTGAGTGTGCTGCTTCTTCCCAGGAATATATTATTAATCTTGTAGTGGCTGATTTTTTAAAAAAAATAAAAAAGGGTTCAAGATTGCTGGGACTAAGAAGTGCGGCCAGCAGTATTCCCCAACAGATGGAACTGCTAAGACAGCAAAGCACTATGAGGGAAAGGGTCTGTACAAACGGAGCAGGGCAGCCAGGAGGAATGACAGTGCATGAGGGGAGCAGGCAAGGAGCAGGGGCGTCTCCCCAAGGACTTCTGTGATGCACACAGACAAGGGAGGACACAGCACCCCAGAAGGCCTCTCTGGTAGATGTGCTCGAGTACCTAGTAGCACAGGGGCTCAGTACCAAAAACTGGCTGTGGTCTGTGAACACCTAAGGGACGTCAGATGCCACACGCTGCCAAAATAAGGAATCCTTGGCTCATTTTTAAAGTAGTGGGAAATTAGGGATGAATGTTTCTGGATGTACAATTTATACGTTTCTCATCTGCAAAGCAGCAAAAATTAATCCTCAAGCCTCAGTAAGAGCTGTTACCCCCTCCACCAGCTCCTGATTCACTTTTCTTTCCCAAGGGCGGATGCAAAAGCAGGGCCTAGTTTTGAAACTATCCTACATTCTGTTTGATGCTCAATCCCTATTTAATATTGGTTTGCGATTGCTGAGACCCTCTCAGGATCAGTTGTTGGTCCTTTCGGGATGATTTTATGAAAATATCTTTTGATAGATTAACCTTTCCCTACCTGTTAGATTATACTTTTTTGAAATAATAAATTCTAGGTGCATATAAAAAAATAAGCAAATTTCTGCTTGATTTCTGCAGACATTGAAAAATACGGCTGTGCATTTTTAATATGACCTTACTAATGGAAAAAAATAACTGCTCAGTAGATTTCTTTATTAACTTCTCAGCTGTACCTCTTTAGTCAAGCACTGTGCTTCTGAGGTGACACCTCAGCCAGCTTTTGCTAAATAGGTCAAGAACACCTTGAGATTAATTGTTTTAAAGTGCTGGAACAGACAACAGCCTCAACCTCACTTTCTTAAAAGTAGTGATCCTACCATTGGTAAGCCTATCTCTAACATGGTTAACACCTTCCTTTCTTTTGATAAATAGTTTTTATGTAGACATGCATTGGAATTTGTCACCTGTGTTAGAATGGTGCTGTTCAAGTAATTACTTTTTTTTTGTGTTCTACTCCTACCCTTCAAGTGGGATCCACTTTCAGGCAGGAGGACCGCATCAAAAATACCTAGAGTCAGCTCTGCCTTCTTTGATTTTACTCTCATAGTTCTATCTCTAGTCGCTCAAATATTAATCCAGCAAAAAGCCACTGCAAGAGCCTCGCTCTGTGCCTCATGCCTTTTCCATTGAATAGTTCATTCTCCTATTCCTCTTAGTGCTTATTGAGCAAATTTCAGCAAAGAAGTGAAATATTTGGTAGTCAGAGCTGAGGGAGCCAGCACACTGGTCTGGAGGAGGGCTGCGGAGCTGCAGCAGTGGCAGCTCCTCCCACCCCTGCTGCCACCCTGGGGAGTGAGGGTAGTGCTGGCACACAGCTGTAAGACACCAGTCTAGCCACAGGTTCCTTATCTCTCCTGCTCAGCTGTGTTTGCAGAGGGAGCGAATGGAATCCCACGCTCCATGCTACAAGTCTTTAAGGTTGAAAAATGCCACTGGTGGAGCAGGCAAGATTGCTGTCTTGCAAACACAGAGGCACTCCTTCCAGCCAGGGAGTAGCTGGAAATGTTGACACCCCTCAGACTTGTCTTCACCCAGCAAATTGCGAAACCTCTTTCCTCAGCTCCCTGCAGTCTCCGTGCTCATTTCACAAACACTGTGTGGCAAGGGCTTCCTCAGCCTCCACATGCTCCCTCACCTCTGCCACTGGGAATCTGCTGCCACCACCCACCTTCCTGAATTCTCACCACCATACTTGTCTTTCACCAGCACTTCCCTCCAGATACTCAGCAGTGGCATCCTATCAGTCCTTTTCCTGGTTGTCAGGGAAGCCAGGATCTTCTGTGAGGGAGATTACAGGGACCAGGCCAAGTGTGGTGTGTAAATAAACCAACAAAGAGGGGGTAGCGTGGCAAGAGGAGGAAGGGAAACCTTGGGCGAGTCCTGGAGGTTTTGACATGGCAGAAGTGTAGGAGCCCGCAGCGAGCGGCCTTGTGGAAAGATAAAGCAGGAAAGCAGTGCTGGGGGAACAGTGGCACAGAGTTCAGTAATAATCAGATGTTAACTCAAAATGAGGTACTGCTAACATTCCTTGAGGAGATTTTCACTTCAGGCAAGGTAGTTCATCCAACATTTGCCTTGGCAGAGATATAAGGTCTGAGAATGAGCCTCAGGAACAATGTTCCCTTCAGCCCCTTAGAAAGCCTGTTTAATAGTCCAAACAGTCACCTTAATCCTGTCAGTATTAATGCTGGGGAGATGACAAGCCAGCTCTTCACAGTACAGCAGAAGTAACACTGCAATGCACAGAATAATTCCATTTTGACCTACAATTCTGTTAATTTATGTGTTAGTCTTTTTTTGCTGTACATTTCTAAACTGTAAACGATCTTCTAAGAAAGTGATGGTTTTACCCAGCACAGCATAGCTCTGGAGCCAGGTCTCAGTCCATGTTAGCTGCTATGGCTCCAGTGACTAGAGGCCAGCCGTACCGACATGCACCAGCAGATGTCAATACACAGTTTTAAGCTGTCTGTTGTGCCCACAGGGTGTGTAATTACTGAGGCTGGATAAATTCATATCGTTCCTGAGCACCACCCGTATCCATGGCATCAGTCTGTCAGAGATAGGTTGCATCTGTGAACGCGGAGATGCCAAATGGACACAATCCAGCTGCTGTAAGCATACAGGCTGCATTTAACTAGATGTGTGGCAAGTGACTAACATCACCAATTAGCAAAAGTGCAACAGGCCTTTCATATTTGTCAATACTGGTTTAAAATCTGTAGGAAGTCACCACTGTAATGTAGTGATCTCCCTAAATCGGTAATTGTTCCTCCAGAATCTGGGAGAACAAGGGAGGACTTCCCTGTCCACACCAGTCACAAAGGTATTTTGTAGCAATTCTGATAGACATGGTAACAAAACCTGCAGTCCTTTTACCCCTGCTCCTGCCCAAGCCATTCATACTTGCAGCTCACTACACCCTCAATAGGTCCTATCTCATACAGAAAGTCATAGTACTCAGAAGCTCAGAGAAGGGAGAGTCCTAAGTAACTCCTCATTCCTTCTGCTGTTTAAAGGACAGTAGAAGGGGAGCGACCTGAACCTCAGGGCACTCAATCAAACCCACCAGGGCCAGGAGGTCCCAGCCTGCTCCTGCCCTGAGGTGAAGCCCCAGCAATAGGTCTGGCTGGAGTGAGTGCTGCAGAGCTTCATTTATTTCAGTTGTAGTGCTCAGTTTTTTTGCTTTCATCTGAACACAGCAATCAAAGCATGAAATGCTCACTTTCATGTTCAGCCTGCACTTTATACCCCTTTTTCCTCCCCTCCACTGCTTCTTGGTATGGACAAGAAATCAGAACCAGCAAATGGGTTAAATTCAAATGCAGGAACTGCCGGTTGCAACAAACCTGACAACCTCCTTTTGCCTCTCATTTTCCCTTCCACCCCACCAACAAGTGTTTCTTGTTTCTTCATACTCAGCCTTCCTGGAAACACACATGTAGTGTTCATCTGCCATGGTGATGGGCTAGGACTCTTGGGGGCACAGTCACACTGCATATTAACAACAAAGCTCCTAGCTGCTATAATCCTGTTATCAGCAATGCATAATATGTTCTGTAAAAAATGCCTAAGGAAGCTGCCAGAGTACGCTGAAGGTGGTTGTAAACTACACTTCCGAGACCAGTTTCTTGACAGTTGGCCAAAATATAAACCAAACAGTTACTGAAATATTCATTACAATTTTCCTTGACTTCTTAAGTGATCTTAGTTATATGAAAATAGCCATATTATTAGGAAGTATTGTCAGGGCAGAATTCAAACTCCCTCCAACACGCATTCCCCAGTCACCAGACTCCATCAGCATTTTGATAAGCTCATGTCAATGAACGATATGTTCCTCGCTAAAAATCAGTTATCTAACAGAGCTACTAAAAAATTGGTATTGCTTTCTTTAAACATTTGACCCTGAGGCAGATGAGGAGGGGAAGGAGGAAGAAAGACAGAGAAGATGATAATCGCTTTAGGTAAGAACCTGACTCATGCTAATAGCAGCCTAATTGCTATCAAAGTGCTTTTAGTAGGAAACAGCCACACCTAGAGAGGCACCTATGTAGAGGAAGATGAGTTTTAAATGGAGGAAGGACAGAGATATAACTGAACTTCCAGCTAAGCACAGTGGAAAACAAGAAATAGGTGTTTGTTTATGTAGAAACTGCCTTAAATTCAAGACCTGCTTGCTACTAAGTCAGAAAACAGTATATGGCTGGTTCCTAATTCACGTGAGAAGCTAGTCCTCTACAGGGCTCAAAATGAAATGGAGATTTATATTTAGGCAGGGGAAAGACAACATCCATATGTGGGGAAGCAGTGGTTGATGAAGTCTTTCCAGAACAAATCAGCTTTTGCAATGATTATGACCCTTCCATAAATAAAATTCATAAATGTCAGACTGACAGCACAAAATGAGACCTTTACTTGAAGGCAGGAACGATTATATTATGTGCTTTGTTTCAAGGAAAGCTGCTTGAGTATGAAATGATTTGTAGTTGAATGATTAGTCAAATGCAAGTATCGAATATGCCCTCTGTGCACCAGCTGGGCTTTTGTACAATTGAGATTTGTCTTTCTTCTCCCCTGCTCTGTAGAGCATTGCTGTAACACCACTGTCCTCCAAGTGCTAAGCTGCCTGTTCTCATTGCAGTTCTCTGACACAGCAGCGATGGAGTGAGCCCAGCAAATGAGACGACCTTTCCACATGGGTCTGGGCAGACCCCTCAGCCCCGCTCTCCAGCTGCCCTTGCTGTTTCCCTGTCTCTGCTGGCAAGTGGGTGCTTCCTGCGGGTCTCAGTCAGAGCCGTACTGGCTGGGGGGATTGATCTGGCTTTCTGAGTAACAAACGATAGAATGCTGGTTTGTTTGCACAGGATGCGGTCTGTGGAGTGGGTAGAAATGAGTGCAAGAATCGATTATGTTCTCTGATGAAGGTGCCAGATCTTTCAGCAAGGGTATTGATTTACTCATTCAACTCTGCAAGTTGCTTTCTGCTAAGTCTTTTACCACTAAAATTCAGTGACACGAATGTCAATAGGCATGGACAAAAGCCCCATGCTTTGAAAAGCCTGAATCTGTATTTTTAGGACATAGGGCCTGCTATGTTCCCTTGCTTTTGCTGTCTCCTACAAGCCATTTTCATAGATTTTAGTATATCCTTTTATCCTGGGGGAGTTTAAAAAGGTTTGAGAGATCTATTTGGAATGGATTTTGCATTGAGGACACACGTGTATGCCTATGTACTACCATGAATGTTATTTTCTTGTAAAAATAGGTTGGTTTTTTTCTATATGTAAACTGCATTTGATTACAGTCTAGAAATATTATATGCCAGAAATTGGCTATCTTAAATTGCTGAATAATAGTATTTGGGTAGGCTACTATGGCAACAGACATAGTCTCTGGATTCACACATCAAATGTTCTTATGACAACTGTTCCTTTGGATACCCCTTCATTGCATAAGCAGGAAAATATACTAAGCTATCCCAGTAATATCTGAAAAGATGGCAGCAACAGAATAAACTAACATATTTACTATTTGACACTTGGTTTTGAAATATACATAAAGGCATGACTTACTAAAAAAAGAAAAAATAAGAACACAAAGGCCAAAAGTGCAATCAATAATGCAAAAAAATATTTATTATAAATTAGTATTTATATTACACTGATACTTAGAAACTCAGCCAATGATGGATTGGCATTGACAATATGTTAAACACTATACAGACTCAAAGTAGATAACATCCTTGCCTCAATGCCACTCTGTTGGGTTTTTTCTTTCCTTCTTTTTTAAGACTGGGTGAAATTTTGCATAAAAAGGACCTTGCCATTAGAAACACATCACTTTCAAAACACCTTTACCTATTATACACAGCAATGATCCTAACAAAGGAAGGGTTAGCCATACTGACTAGCAGTCGGTTTCAGCTTTCCTTTGGCATTCAGAGGAACTGTTTTCATTAATCAAAAGTGCTTGAGACTAGCCCTTGTTTTTCAACATACAGTTCTCTTAACAAAAATGAATTCTTCTTCCTCTTTCCCGTTTATTATAATCGCCGTCTCTAAATGACCACTTCACAGCTGCACGTCTGCACGTAGCTGGCAAGGGTGGTGCCTGTCTGTGATCATAGGTCACCAGCATCCATTGCCAAACTTCAGTTTGGTGCAAAACACACAGGTATACGCTCACATTCCTACTGATGCAATCTGTTTGGAAGCAGTTTTTGCTTCAGAAAAAGGGATGGTAACTTTTGAACAGGAAGACACCAGTGAAATAATTAGGGTTAGTACAGAGGAAATTGTAAAGTTTATCAGCTAATATCTTTAAGAACAAATTATGTAAACTTCTCTGAGGGAGCCATTTGGGGCAGGGAAATGGAAAACATTAAATCCTAAATTCTGTATTCCTGTGCCTCTGTGATCATGCTTGTGTAGGCGTAAGCCTTCACTTCACACAAACCTAGGGGTTGGATGGCAGACTCCAGACAGAGGAAAGTTGAAATGAAATGTCAAGCACCTGTGGGAGAAAGCACTAGAAGTGTGTCATACGCTCTTAGTCATTTCTCTACAAAACTTTTTTTAATGTCTGAGGCTCACTGAAATAAGCCTTTGGGGAAAACTTGCATTTATTTCTTTTTTTTAAAAAAGGCATCTGACCCACAATAGGGGCTGCACATTGCAAATATTTTTACTTATTTAATATTTATTGGAAGGTTTAATTAATTGGTAGATGGTAAATGCATTTTTATGGAACAGAAAAATGTCTTAAGAAACTAGAAGCTGAGTTTACAAAACATAAAACCTTTCTAATGGCAGGTATTCAAATACTATGTATTAGTGTGGCTATATTGGGAAATATGCAGACTAGGTGTGCTAATTTCTGAGGATATTTTTTCACTGGCTATTTGTAAGAAGCGGCTAATAACAATGTCTTTGGCCTTGGTGGTCTCCATATTCCTCTCCCGTGATATCTGCATGGTGATTTGATCTACGTTAGTCATGATAAGCTCTGAGGCCAGGATTTGAGTAGGAGATGCTCTGTTTGCTGTGCTATCCATGATGTACTGCTTATACAGTTCCACCAGTTTCTGTTCAAGGTAGTCGTTCAGGGCTGAATCTGAGAGGGGCTGCTGATGGGGCATTAAGCTTGCCAGCCGCCAGCACGAGGAGTAGCCTTGGACTGGCTTGCGGTTGCTGTCACTCGGGGGGACCTTCACCGAGTCCAGGGGGGGAGGAATCTCTGAGGATTCCAAGAAGGGGCCTATGCCACTGTCACAGGTAAAATCTGTTGTGACTGAGCTGATCGGCACCACATAGTCCCCAGCTATATGCAAATCATTGTAGTTCTTGCAAATGCTTTTGCAGGAAGGTGGAACCAGGTAGGTGTCTTTTTTTGTCAGCCCCTCGGAGACATGCAGAGCTGGAGATGACTGCCCTTCAGATGCAGGGTGCTGTGTAGGCTGTAGAAGATTATCCTTCTGTGTTCTGCTGTGCTTGCTACCTCTAGAGCAGACTGAGGAAATGCACTTGCCAGCAGATCTGCATCTCTGAAGGAGGCTTTTTCCTTGTGCTTCATCCGTGGAAGAAAAATTAATGGACCTCATTTCATACACCACTTCCTCAGCTGAACTCTTGCTGTAGAGTTCAGAGTTCAGGTCTTCACAGAGGTAGGCGATTCCATAAAGGTAACCTTCTGACAGCATCCTTCAACAAAGGAAAGGAACCACCAGTAGACAGAAAAATGACAAGGAAAAAAACATTAGTTCATTACAAAACTCACAAGTCTGTTACTAGCTGCAGAGAGGTATTGCCAGTCTGGGTTTGAACAAGATTGTCTCCATCTTTCTACAGGACTTGAGTGATCAGTGAGTCTCCCTGTTACGCTGCTAACTCAATCACATTAAAACACATTCCGTATAACATAATGTATGGCTTGTCCAATACATCCGATGACAAGTGAGTTGGGAAACCACAAGAAGTGGTTTGTTGCGGTAATAGTTGCTGTAATAATTTACACTTATTTATACTTTTGCCGTTGACTTCAAAAAGAAGCTAAGGGGTTTCCCCCTTCTTCTCAAATGCTTTGAAGGAAGTTTTGTTGTGTGTGGTTTGTCAGCTGCCCCTGAACTATGTTCATATTGAGAGTACCATCCTCTCTGTTCCAGACTAATTGACTATATATGTGGTTCCTTTTTCATTAAAAAAATCCCAGTTCATTGAATTAGCATTCTCCGCTTCTGCATATCAAGTAGGATGGAATTAATTGTCTCTAACTTTTAAACACGAAAATGTAAATGGCTAAAGTAAAGCTTTTTGGAGGCATGACTCATCCGGCCTGTTTTAAGACACCTAAATCAAAATGAGATGAAATGTGTCTTAGATTTGCTAATCACTCTCCAGTTACTATGAAAGGATCTTAACCTGACTAACCCAGCTGTAAAAATCTGGACTGTACTTTTGAAGATACGTATTTCATTGCAATACATAGGAAAGTGCATATTTCAGTAATTTGGCTTCTCCACCGTTGGATTAGTCATGAGTACCAACAGCTCTGAAATCAGTTTCCATTGCATTTCTACAAAGCCATGATCAGGTTCCAGCACTGACTAACTCTCTCCACTCTGAACAGGCAGCTCAGTCTCAAAAGCTGAAAGACAAGTTAGCAGTGAAATACAGGACAAGCCAGCAAGGACACACATGTATCTGCACATCAGCAAATGTTCTGCTCAAGATGTAGCAGCTCCATTACCCCATAATTGTTTTTAAGTCCACCTCTTTCTCCTTTTTTTAAATGGAGGTCAAGACGACTATCTATGGTAAAGATGTCCTAAATAAATGTTGTGGTTCAGTAAGGAGAAAGTAAATATTAAATAAAAAAAAATAAAAATATTTTTTAAAATTGCATTTTTCTTTCTATAGTACAAAATATTTTGAAAGCTAGAGGGACAAATAACTTGTCTTTGTTTTAATAGCAGGTACTTCTCTTAATTTCCTATTTAATCCAATTATATCATGTTAATCTTTACAGATACCATCTGTGCAGATATGAACATATGTCCCAGTTATTTGACAGTTTGCTTGTCTATTTCGAAACACCTACTGCGACCGAGCATCAGAATGGGAACAACTTTCCACAAACTATAAATGGGGAGATGGCATTTCTGTGGAACACACTGTACTTACTACCCCATGATGCTGCTGTTGCTGACTCAACTTATCTTTCCAAGAGTGAAAGGACACTTATTTCTTAGTAAGGTATTTCATGCATCAGAGCTGCTAGTGCAAAATGCTACACTAATAATAATTTTGGCTAAATCCTTATCTAAGTGGGGATATAGACATTAGGCAGATATTGGGAAGAAGACAGTGTGAGAAAATGCTTTCTTTGGAGCGGGAGGGCAGGGTGTGTGGGGGGAATCATTTCTAACCTATGAAGGAGGCTGGAAGGAAAATAAACATCCTTCAGAAGGAAATATTAATGGAAATTATGGAAATTAAGAATGTCCAAACACTTGCTTTGGTGACTCTGGGTCCTCTCCGCTGCTGGGTTGTGTGAGATTTCCCACAGGCAGGTAATGTTTAATGAAAAGCAATCTATTTACATAAGAAGAAAATAAAAACATGTCTAGGGCTTGGCATTCCATGCAGTATGCTGGTGTTGCCTCGCTTTGGGGTTTTAGCTGCAATTAAGGTGACACCACAGAAATCTTATCCAAATACTAGAACTACTCCCCCCTACTACAACTACTATAAACTTACTCCCCCCTCTCTTTTCTGCTTCTGTTCCCAGCTTTTGCAGTGCAAAGGCTGTTCCCTTCCCCCACTCATCCATGGTCCAGATGGCTTTATTATGAAGACACCACTAACTTCAGTTCTCTAGAAGTGTTATACACTTCTTCCTATACTTATTTTTAATGTGGATTCTAAGAAATAAGTGGAAATATAACATATGGCCTGTTCACTGCTCAACCAATATACAAAAAGCCAGCTGAGTTCAGGTGGCATGTGACACTTCTGCCCTTCCTACTGCCCAGATGTATGTTTTTTTCTGTCATAAGGTGATACATTAGGGAAATGAAACTGTTGGTTTCATTTCTTTGTACTGCATTCTGCAATACTTATTTTAAGAGTTTTAGAGCGCATTGGCTGACACAGGAGTAGAAACAAAAGAACTGATGAATTCAAAAGCATTAGGTGCTTGGGAGTTGTGTGTTTTGCTGAATGACTTTCAAGCTTATCCTACAATGTTGGCAAGCACTGTCACACTAATCTGACTATTCCCAGCTCTGCAAGGAAATCTGATAGAAGTTTTGATAGACAGTGTTTAGAGACTGAATGCAAAAGAGAGATGCAACTGTCTCTAGGCCTTGTACTTAATATAATATATACACCTGTCAAGTTGTTATTTCATCACTACCAATGGCTGGTCATGCAATTGGGTCACCTAAAATTGTTGTATTTTACACCTGATAAGGATGACAGTTTTCAGTAATTCTACTTTCTTGTGGCCCTTTTCTTAATCTTCCTTCCATGCCACAAACATGTATTCACCAGGATGCCAACTACACAAGGATTATATCTAATGCCTTTCAATATTTTGGGGTTCATGCTCCTTAAACTCAAGATTTCATTTCCATCTTTCTCAAAATAACTGCATTACTTTTATTGCACAAGGAAAAAAATATGGTACCTTTTACAATTCTAATCTGATGCATTTAGCATGTGAGGTGAACAAAGAGATTTTTTCTTGTGTGGCTCCTGTCCTGGCAATGAGAGCTGACTACATTCAACCAAAACCTAGTGGAGATAGAGGGAGAAGACTGTCTGGATTACACTGTTTTTTCTACCTGGCATAGTCTTTAATACCATCAGATGATCTTAAAAACTCCTATGTCTTGTCTGGGTTTTTTGTTCAGTTCTTCAGTGGAAGAAAAGCCTAAAGGCAGGACGAATTTTTAAAAACCTATAGAGAATTCAGTGGTATTGCCGGTGTTTTCTGAGTGGCAGCAAATTTGCTGGGTTTTAATGCTTGAAGATGGTGCCAATATTTGGATAAAGATCTCAGATTAGAGTCTGGGAACAGGCAAACAGAGAGTACTCGGCTCAGGATAAACAAAACACTTAAGGAAAGTCTGAGAAGGGTACACGAAACGATATGATAAATTGTGTCCTATATAAAAATCTGAGCAAGATGAAAAGTTGCTAGGGAGAACGGAAAGAACACAGTGCCAGCTGGGATCACAGCTCAGTGGGGAAAGGGACATTCTTTTGCATTACAAAAGGAGGAGATGAAGAAGGGACAAGCTTGTTTTGAATGTGTTTGGCTTTTAAATCCCCAAGCAAGGCTCTGAATGGCACTGAAGTTGGGCTGCTGGTAGCCGCAGTTCAAGTTCATTGCAGGTTATACCTTAAATTCTAGCTGACCTATTAGATAGGACCATAGATGACAAAGTATCCCTGTCTCCAGGGAATTTGAATCCCATGGATCCATCTGTAGCATTTTTTTCCCTATTTTACGAGACACTTTTCCAGGTTTGGGATCTAGCTCAAACTGCAGGACATGCATGCAGGAGTTCACCAGGCAAGTAGGATAGGGTGGAGAGCAAGTCTGCCAGCACTGCAGGACCCATATCTCACCTTCCACTGGGGCTCGTGTGAAACAGCTCCCAGGAAGCTTCAGTGCATTCAGTGTAGGGAGGGAAATCAGGAGAGCAAAGAAGTGGTATGAGTTGTGTATATGGATGAGAACAGCCTTTCCTTAACACTTGAAACCCACAGATCTTTAGTATATGAACTCCTTTTGATACGTGCTATCTCCAGTGTACAGGGCTGGCTGGGGTAAAAGTAATGCTGATAACACTAAACTGGGTGGTGAGATGGGTGTGTCAGAGAGACCTGGACCGGGTGGAAGAGTGGGATAGCAATAACAGTACAAAGTTTAACAAAGATAAGTGCAAGGCCCTGCACTTGGGATGACATAACCAAAAAGCCCAGTACAAGCTAGGACATGGCTGCACAGCAGCCTTGCTGAAAGAGACCTGGGTGTCTTGGTGGACAACAAGCTCAACAGTGGTCAGCAGTGTGCTGCTGCACCAGTGAAGGCAAAATGGGCCCTGGGCTGCATTTGCAGGGACCCTACAAGCAGAAACAGAGATGTGATCATCCTACTCTACTCAGTGTTTGTCAGGCTATATCTGGAATGTCTAGTTTTGGTCCTCACAATTCAAGAAAGACATGGACAGACTGGAGGGGTCCAGTGGAGGGCTATGAAGTTGATCAAAGGGCTGGAAAACCTGCCCTACGAGGAAAGACTGAAGGAGTTAAGACTTTTTTCCCTGGAGAAAAGAAGGGTGGGGACCTCATCGCAGTACTCCAGTACTTGAAGTGCACCTACAAATAGGATACAACCTCTCTCTTCACAAGGAGCCCCATGGAGAAGATAAGGGGCAATGGGAACAAGTTGGATTGGGAGAAGTTTTATCTCAATATATGAAAAAAATTTTTTACAGTGAGAACAGTCAATGACTGGAACAACCTCCCCAGGGATGTGGTAGAATCCCCATCACTGAAGGTTTTCAAGATGTTTGGACAGGGTGCTAGATAATCTCATGTAGGTTCCCCTTCCCATGAAATATTGGACCAGAAGATCTTTTGAGGTCCCTTCCAGCCTGAGCTGTTCAATGATTCTATGATTCTATGATAACAGTGGCTGCTATTAAAAGTAGGAATTGGCCCACTTTGCCCATGGCAGAAGACAAGAGGAATAGCTCAGAGCTGTTTTTGCAGAAGCATTCAAACACTATCTGCTGCACGTGTAGCTTTCTCTTCCTGCTGCCACAGCTGCTCTGGAAGATATGGAATCAGTGGGACTGCACCATGCAGCTCTTTCAGCAGTGGTCATGAGCCAAATCCCCATTGTCCCCTCCCTACCATCTTTTGGTTTTCCCACAAAAGAAAGCATAAGCATTGCACATCTTTATTCACACATCAACAGTTCAAGAGATGCAGGAAAGCTAGGAGCACCTCTCCCATGGGGGCATATGGGCTGTCTTGGGCAGGAATGAATAGAGTAGGTTTGAGAAGATACAAAGCCTATATTGCAGGAGTATGAGGGAATCTCTTTGAAGGACAGGCTGAAAGAAGCATGTGAGGATAGATATCTTCCCAAGAACACATTACACCTTAGATGTCTATTGTAGTGTTGAATGTTCTTGTTGTACAAGAATGTCTATTTATTTTTAATCATGTTAACTGGATGGCAATGAGCTTCAGGAGCAGCCAGTTTCTTTCATTTAGAGAAAAATATACTCTTATTATTTCGTTTTGTGCTGTTGTGTATCTTTAGTGGAATCTGGGGGGACAGGCTTCCATAAAAATAAAATGAAAACTCTACGTGGGCAAACACAGCTTCTTGAGCTCTCTATTTCCCATCCAAGTCTGGTTTAGCAGTTCAAGTTCCTTGAAACTTCACACAGAGCCTAGTGTATAATTTTCCACACTTTTCTTAATTCTCTATATCTGTACAAAAATATTTTAGGACACCATGAATCTGTTCTGATAGCATTTTACATCTCATCTCCACAGCTGTTAAGCAACAATGTAAAGTGTGAGGCAGGACAGGATTGGGCTCCACTTTCATAAGGATGACTGCATGATATTTCATCATTGGGCTTTCATGTCTTTCTGACGTGGAACTCACAGAATCAAAGAATCATTAGGTTGGAAAAAACCCCCAGGATCATCGAGTCCAACCATTCCTATCAACCAATAAACCAAGCCCCTCAGCACCTCATCCACCCATCTTTTGAATACCTCTAGGGATGGTGACTCAAACACCTCCCTGGGCAGCCTGTTCCAGTGCCCAATGACCCCTTCTGTGAAAAGCCTTTTTCTGATGTCCAACCTGAACCACCCCTGGTGCAGCTTCAGGCCATTCCCCCTTGTCCTGTCCCCTGGCACTTCAGAAAAGAGGCCAGGTCCCTCCTCTCTACAACCAATAAGCAATAAGGTCTCCCCTCAGCTTCCTCTTCTCAAGGCTAAACAATCCCAGCTCCCTCAGCCGCTCCTTGTAAGACTTGTTCTCCAGCTTTGTTGCTCTTCTCTGGACACGCTCCAGAGCCTCAACATCCTTCTTGTGGTGAGGGGCCCAGAAATGAACACAGTATTCGAGGTGCAATCTCACCAGTGCTGAGTACGGAGAGAGAATAACCTCCCTGGACCTGCTGGTCACACCATTTCTGATACAAGCCAAGAGGCCATTGGCCTTCTTGGCCACCTGGGCACACTGCTGGCTCATGTTCAGTCGGCTGTCAACCAACACCCCCAGATCCTTCTCCTCCAGGCAGCTTTCTAGCCAGACTTCCCCTAGTCTGTAGCACTGCACAGGGTTGTTGTGCCCCAAGTGCAGGAACCGGCATTTGGCCTTGTTAAACTTCATCCTATTGGACTCAGCCCAGCAGTCCAGCCTGTTCAGATCCCTTTGCAGAGCCTCCCTGCCCTCCAGCAGATCCACACTTCCACCCAGTGTAGTGACATCTGCAGACTTACTTAGGGTGTATTCAGTCCCCTCATTCACGTAATTGACAAGGACATTGAACAGGGCTGGACCCAGCACTGTTCCCTGGGGAACCCCACTTGTCACTGGCCTCCAGCTGGAGTTAACTCCATTTACCACCACCTTCTGGGCCTGGCCATCCAACCAGTTTTCCACCCAGGAAAGCCTTTGCCTGTCCAGGCCAGAGGCTGACAGCTTCCTAAGCAGAATGCTATGAGAAACTGTGTCAAAGGCTTTACTGAAGTCCCAGAAGACCACATCCACAGCCTTTCCCTCTTCCAGTAGGCGGGTTACTTTGTCATAGAAGGTGATCAGGTATGTTTGGCAAGACCTGGTTTTCATGGACCCGTGTTGACTGGGCCTGATCACCAAGTTCTCTTGCATGTGCTTCATGATAGCACTCAAGATCACCTGTTTCATGACTTTTCTCTGGCACTGAGGTCAGACTGACAGGCGTGTAGTTCCCTGGATCCTCCCTCTGACCCTTCTTGTATAACATAACTGGCATAACATCAGCCAGTCAAATGGAACTTCCCCAGTCAGCCAGGACTGCTGGAAGAAGATGGAAAGGAGTTTGGCCAACACATCCGCTAGCTCCTTCAGTACCCTAGGGTGAATCCCATCTGGCCCCATAGACTTGTGAGTGTCTAGCTGGGTAAGCAAGTCTCTAACTGCCTCCTCCTGGATCATGGGAGCTTTGTTCTGCTCCTCTAACTCCTGAGTATGCACACAGAGAGAACAACTTCCCTTACTATTAAAGACTGAGGCAAAGAAGGCATTAAATACTTCAGCCTTGTCCTCATCCTTTGTCACGGTTGTTCCATTTGCATCTAGTAGGGACTGAATATTCTCCCTGGTCCTCCTTTTACTGTTTGTGTATTTATTTGTTATCTTTCACAGACTTGGCCAATCTGAGCTCTAATTGGGCTTTAGCCCTCCTGATTTTAACTCTGCACAATCTCACATCCTCCCTGTAGTCCACCCAAGATGCCTATCACTTCTTCCAAAGTTCTTTTTGATGTTCCTCCATATCTCCAGATCTCATTTCATGTTTCTGGATTTCTGTGTTTATTTCAATGAGTTGTTAGTTGTTGTCATGGCTGAACTGTGTGGACTGCAATACTTGTATCTAAGCAGTTGAAGTAAAGGGTAAATAAATTCATGTGCACTCTTATCAAAGAGAATACAATTTCTAGAAGTGAGAAGAATAAATGGTAAAGTAAGACAGAGAAGGTGAAAGGGGTTTCCCAGGAGAAGTGAGGGAAATGGTATGCATTGAAACTTTAGTCACATCTGCTATAGAGTACAGAAAGGAGGGGGGAGGTTGCATTTTGTGTGTGTACAGCCATGACACGCCGTGAATTTGCAGTGAACCAGGAAAATACAATGATAAAACTTCTTTGGTTATATTTTTTAAAACATCATCCTGTTTTCCGAGATATGTCAGCTTTTTTTCTATGATTTTTTTTTAATATAATGTCCATGTTTACCTATTGCGGTGCCTGCTTTCATTTCTACTCTACAAATAGAGTACTCCACTTCAAAGACACTATTTAGACACTAAAATGCACAGAAAGATCAATAGAAATACCATATTTATGATAAATGCAACACACCTGCTCCCATAAAAGTATTCTGAAACCCATTTTTATATGATTTATGAAAGACTAGGGATACCAGAGGAACAAAATCTTTTGCATAGTAAAGTTGCATTGTAATCATGGTCAGTTACGGTTATGAAGGTGGCACTTTTTAAATATTCTCCTCAATTCTTAAGGCAGCAGAAACTGCTTGTGGATAGTGGCTGAGACTCTGAAAACTTGCACATGCATCCAAAACAAAATAAGTACATTTTCATTTTACCAGCTACCAGCTCTGATCCCACACAAACAAAACCAAACCACTTTGATAAGCAAGAGAACACTTTCATACATCTAATTAATACATAATATATTTTAGTTCTTACCTCTAAAGATACAGCAGCTGATCAAGTACAGAAAATCAGTTGTCTTCTAAACAGGTTAAAGCTTCTTGTAAGTCTCTCCTACCACAACGCAATATTCTGGTTTTATTTCCTTTTTAAATACACTTCTAAGATGACCTGTGTTTTATTTCTAATCCTCTATAGCACAGAAGCATAGAAAGAAAGTCCCTTAGGAGATGAGGGGGTTTTACAACTGACTGAACTGCAACATGATGAGCTCGCTTCCTCTTTTATGTCTAAATGAAACTTCTTTGTGAAACTGTATACGGTTAAAATAGCTGATTGCAACACACTCAGTCCAGGCAGATGGACTTCTCTTTATTAATTCTCACACAAAAAAATCCTTAGTGAATTGAACAGCTATAAAAATCTTAGAGAAACCACTCATTTCTTGGCAACTTACAGCGTATTCCATTTCAATCATTATCTTTCATTCTCCTTTTAACTGACACTTCAAGACATCTAGACTTGTCATGCAAAATAGGTAGAAAGAGTGAGATGCCAAAGCAGACACACATTTTACAGTAGGCCTGTTTTACAGACTCTCGTAAATCCCAGCTTTCACCAAACAGCACAGCTCAGATGGTTTATCAGGTTTTGACAGGTGTCTGCAAAACCTCTTACATATAAAGTTAGACTCAGGTGCATTTGGTACCTCAGTGCCTGATTTACCCACACAGGCAGCTTGTCTTAGCAGGTTCAGTATATGAAAATAATTTGGGAAACGAGGAGTTCACCCTCCAAGCTTGAGGTGTATGGACAATTTATATGGCTCTGAGATTGGTGCTGGAGCATTCCTAAAAGGACAGAGGACATTTCCTGTTTGAAAGATGTAACTGGACTGGTTTTTTTCATTCTCAATGTATTTTAATGTCTTTATTGAGGACTTTGTGGTTTGTTGGGTTTTTTTCTCTCAGAAGCCTCCAGCTCTGCCTCCCAGAAAATACATTGTATTGCCTCTATTAACATAATTTTGCTAAATATTTGTTGCAATATGATACATGATTGGGACTAGTATCCAAAGTCTTTTTAGCCATAGGAATGGAAGAGGCATATTAGTCAGTCTAGCCCTACCTACACATCTCTAGCTAACTCATACAATAGTTTAACCAAATAATATTGTAAGTAATCATATGCTATGCTAGGATCAATAGCATCTGAAAAGCACAAAAATCGAATAAAATTTGCAGCCTAATGCAAATTTCAAGAGGTATCTTTGCTGCAAAAAGTGCTCCCTGTGGAAGCAAAGCTACCGTAGTAACAAACAACACTTTCATGCTTAACACTTACATTTATATTAACATTCTTGCTCTTTTTAATTCTGATCTTTCACCAGTACTATCGTCCTATCTCAGGCCTTGTCAAATTTATACTAGTCCAATACTTTTTTCAGCATTTCAATTATGAACTGAGGGAAACAAGAAATAAATCACTAGGAAGTTTTACCTCTTCTGTATATCCATAGAGCTCTGTATACACAGGAGCTCAATATTTTTAGTTACGCTGTTAGGAAACAACTTTGGTAGTATGAAAAAGTCATTTCTGTAAAGATCCTCAGAGATTTTTTGAAATATTTTTTAAATCACCTAAATGGATGTAAAAGCAGCAAGATACAAATGGACAAGGTTTTGAAAGTAAAAAGTTCTTCCACAGCAAGAAAAGTACAGCTATACAGAACCACTGAAAAATCCATCTATTTTCATATAGATACCTAAATATAGATTTAAGGCTTACCTTCTGGCACCTAGATTTGGAAAAAAAAAATGGCTTTTTTCCTCAGCCATGCACATATAATATTTTTAGCACTCTAGAGGAAGTAAAACACTGTATTTCTCCACAAAATTCTGTATTTGTCTACGGAAGGGAGATGTAGAATTATTGTCTCCTGTCACATAAACTGCATATTAGTGTCCTGACATTCTAGGCTTCGGGACACTCATTTATTCTAATGACTTTCTCCACATTCATTCATGACCTTGGAAGGGTTATCCACAGCTAAGAAGGATTGTCCTATATGAATTTTCATGTTCCAGCTTATCAACTGCTCTGAGCATAGCTCTCCAAGGGTCAGATTCAGATCTGAATGAGTTGAGAGACTATACATTACAGTGGCACCTGACCCCTTTCACAAAGATACCCACATGTGCTGTGCCTCCTGCGCCCAGTGGAAGAAGTGAGAGGAGAGGGAAAGCTTCAGCACCTTAGGGAGTCATTCTGTCCGTCCCTTCATCTGTAAACGTAGCTCAGATTATCTGAGGCCATGCCAACTTATTTTTGTCAGTGTACTTTTCTACAGCAAGTCCAATGCATTAAGAATGTCTTATCCTCACCCCACTCCCCCAAAAAAGAAAGACATTTCAAGTAGTTTGCACAGTTCTCTGTTTCCTTCTCTACCATGTTCATTCTTTTCAAGGAAACCACTTTAATTTTTACCCTAAGTACCTCTGTGTCAGCTTTTTATTTCAGTTCAAGAGTTTGTTTTCAAAACAAATCTGCCCACTATTTGCCTCCACTATACTTTGGTTTCCCTCTTGAAGCATGTGAAGCAGATTCCTTTTGGATGAAACTCAGCAGGAAGGCACACACCAAGACCATACTTGAAATTTGCCATGGGCAAGTTTCCTCATGGGCTTTCATAAAACCACAGTGGAACTACTCCAAAATAATGTCCCAAGTACATACAAACAGCACTAACAGTTTCTGTCCACATCTGCATCACAAACGTGATGCACTATTGGCCAGAGTAAACAGAAAAATGCCATCAGAGGACTCATCTATAAGATAGTACTAGATGGCTTACCATTTCTTTACCAAGTAACCCTTGCCCATCAACATCATTCAGCTAGTGTGTCTCAACATGCCGTAACTGATAATGCTACACTGCCATAAACATAAAAGAATGCTGAAGTTCTTTCTGTGTAGCTGCCGTCTCCACCACAGAGGCTCAGCAGAAATAAATCTCTGCTAAGCCTTAGCCTGTTTCCTCAAACAGCACAAAGGCAGCTGCCTGTCACCTGTAGGTGAAATGTTTGTACTGTAGAAGTTAAAAATTGAGAGCCTTTGACACGACCAATACTGCATAGTTTTTTGTTAAAATTGGTAGTAGGAATAAGTGTAGAAAATAAATCCATTTTCCTGTGTATATATCCAAGCAAGTATGAACAAACTAAGGTCTACCAGGTTATCAAACAATTTTAGTCCTGTTCTCATTTTGTAAGCCTATAATATTAACTAAGAATTTTGAAATTTGAAAGATTATCACCTATTTTACAATTACTTTGTGCAATGTTACAAAGGGGATATTTTGAATACTTTTGGTCTTTGGAAGGGAAGAGGTCATGGGAAGGGAATAAGCACGTTACCCAGTACTTTATCATAAAGGACAATCATGAATTATTTATCTCCCTTACAGCAGCAAAACCAGTGCTGTTTCAAGCTGCCCAGTATCCCACACCTGATTAGAGCCTGACACTCAGTTTCCAACGTGCTAATTACAACAGTATAATCAATTATTTGAGTAAAACATCAGTCTCTAAAAGGGAAAAAGTCTCTATCATACAGTTTTCTCTCCTTTCTTTGTCGCTGATAGCAGAAAACAGATCAATATAATTTTCTAGGCAAAATGTGAGGATTTCTATTTTCCAAATAAGTACCGGGGAAGACTGGCTTTGAGACACCTCAAGCTGAAGGGAGTCTCATGAACAAATTACTCCATCTGTTATGTGGAAGAAAGATGGTTGTAGTGTTGTTCTCTTGTCCACTTGCTTCCTGTCAAAGAGCAGCTGTGGGCATACGTTCCTGAGGAGGACAAAAAGGGCATGGACAAAAAGCCTTCTGTCTCTGCAAAATATGGGGGAGTTCTAGTGCCTACCGGCATTTGCTGTCTCCAGCTGCCCATGGCAGAAGGCTGCCCCTATGGCACTGAGAAGTCTGGTTATGCTTGGGGCTGAGAACTTTACCTCCAGGAATCCAAGTGCAGCACCTTCATCACAGGTGCTTTGATTAAGTTAGACACTCAGTGTTTGATGTTTCAAAATTCAATAGTCGTGACCATTACATCTTACAGTTACCTGTGGAGATGAGGGCCATGAATTTCCTGATTTCTTTTTGCATTATAATATGCTTCCTTTAGTTCAAGTGAGAGTGTAACAGGTAACATTTGCTGTCTTACATGCTCCTTCTCATCAATAAAATATACAATTTATTCCCATGTTAATTTTTGTTTCTATTTTGTGGCTCACATAAATGTTTCAGTTATACCAAATTATCTATACAGGTTCAATTTATGTGAAAATTAAGAAAAAAAAGCAAGGTTTTTGATATGAGAAAATTATAAGCAAGATCATTGCACCTTTCAATAAAATCTCCAAGGTCAAAGGGAGTTTCCTGTGAGAAAAGACAGCAGTATTGGACACAGCACACTGAAGCTGCTCTACATTACCTTCCCAGCACTAGCCTTTTCTAGTAATAAATAGCCAGTCAATGAAGTTTTTCCAGTTCATGTTCTTTTCTCCTCTCACTAATTTACATGAATTAGGAGACTCATGTTGTCACAGTTCAGAAATCTTTCCTTTTGATCTCAACGTCTCTTCATTCATAATCTTTTATTAACCTTTTGCTGTCAGACCATTCTGCCCATATTTTTTTGATTAAGGTCATAAATAATACTGCACCAATGTATTCTGAATAACACACCTTACTGTACAAGTGTTCCCATTAACAGCAGAGAGTATATTGTGGTTTCCATGCATAACCATACATGGGCACATAAGCATACAAGCAGTGTTACCTAGTCTGCAGTGCATGAATCACAAGTGGCCTGTAAAACATCAGAGGTACCATGCCAGGCAGGCTGCCCTCTTTCCATTGTCAGTGCCTGGCCAAAAGCCAGCAGCTTTTCTTTTTTTCTTTTTTTCCTTTATTTTTTTTTTAATAAGTAGCATGAAAACTTAGAAATCGACTATTTTAAACAAAACCTACATGGCACCTACTTTTTTACACCCCTCTAGGCTGAAATAATAATGAGGATAAAAGGTGGTCCACAATGTATACACAGAGATATATTTCCTGTAATACTAATGTACACCATAAATATTGTGTGCAGCTTGTTCTCTGCTGCTGACTGAAATATCTCAGGGTATGAAGCATTTCAGTCTGCAGTAGAGAGGAGCTTGAAACTGCAGTGTGCTCTGTAGAATGCAAACCAAAACTGTTCTTTAAGCAACAAAGGTATATTTTTCCACATCTCAACAACAAGCTTGACTAAAAGGTGTTTCAGCATCTATCACTCTGGTTAAGTTTACACCTTCCAGATATTTTCAGGGAGTCTTCTAATGTCACTTTTAAGCTTTCTGGGACACAAAGACATCAGTTATGCTCCTCTCATAGAATTTGTGATAGGCCCACATTCACAGAGGAGATCTAGCAGTGACCTTTTTTGTCTGGATTTTATCCCCAAGAAGCACCATTCCTTATAAGTATCTAAACTTTCAAAATATGTATATCTAATGTGAAGAGTTGGTGGTTTCTCCCAGTTTTAGTTTTGTTTTAATGCTTTTCCACATTAAAGTCTTCTTTAAGTTTGAAATTCATACTAATAATTTCAGAAAAAAATGTGAAAAAAATCTTCTTAAGTATTGTTTAATGTAAATCTTGGTATGTATAAGCAAACAGGAATGATCAAAATGAGTATTTCAGGAGGTAAACAAATAAAGCAGCCATCACAGACCTCTGCATTTCAAAGCATCTCCTGCAGAATAAAACAGTGCTTGAGCCTCTATGTTAGATCATTTCCTGCTGCAGGAATTCCACAGGGAATGTTATAATGCATTCTTGGCTTCACAAATCTGAAATGGTTACTCACATATGTTCACTTAATTAAGTAGCAGCTAATTACACTCTGTGTACCAGATAGAAAGACACATAATGAAATAGAGACAAGAGTAACCAGTAGATCTAGGAGGAAATATTTTTCTTACAATAGCTAGGTTAGACAAGACCTTTAAGATGATTAAGTCCAACCCTTAACCTAGCACTGCAAAGTTCACCATTAAACCTTGTCCCTAAAGCACCACGTCTACACCTCTTCTAAATACCTCTAGAGATGGCGACCACTTGCCTGGGCAGCTTGTTGCAATACTTGACAACCATTTCAGTGTAGAAATATTCCCTAATATTCAACCTAAACATGCCCTGGTACAACTTGAGGCCACTTGGAATGTAGTTTCACCTTTTTCTCCTCCCCTTGGCTTACTTCCTTCAAGAACCATTTTTTTTCTGGTTTTTTGCCTTTAGGTGAGCTTTGCATTCCCTTCTCAGCAGTTCTCCAGATTTAATAAGTTCTAAGCCTCAGCAAATCCCAGCTGAAAAGAGGAGGAGCTTATTGTTTCACCTGTCTGCATCTTGAAGACAAGAAAGACTATTCATCTCTGCAGTACTAGCTCAGTACAATATCGGCAGTTTTCTTCCTAGATTTCTGTCAGATTTCCACTGTGGCTAGACAGACTCTCTCGGATAAGCCAGGATCTTCTGTGTAATTCCAAATAAGAAACTAGTTAATTATATTACAAAAGTTTCAAATGTTATTTCCAATGGCAAAATAGATTGGCTGGAACACTGTCTACCTGTATAAAATATTGCCATACGATACATACTCAATTCCAGTGCTTGAATTGAGTCTTTGTTAAAAATAAACCATGCGTCACACTGCTCATGTACTTCTTAGTTCAGTGAGAACTAGTCACTAGTGATGAGGCTTTCTTTTAGCTAGAAAATGGGATTAAGCAATAAACACAGCGTTACTTCTTTTTCTTTTTTTTACTATAGCTCACAATAAAATCACAGTTAACACAATAAAATTGAAGGCAGTCAAGGGAGGGGAGGAGGACTTTAAAGATCATCCAGTTCCAACCCCCATGCCATGGGCAGGGATACCCCCCAATAGATTGGCTGCCCAAGGCCCCATCCAACCTGGCTTTGAACACCTTAAATGATGGGGCATCCACAGCTTCTCTGGGCAACCTGTGCCAGCGCCTTATCATTCTCATGGTGAAGAATTTCCTCCTTATGTCTAGTCTAAATCTGCCCCTCACCACTTTATACCCATTGTCCCTAGTCCTATCACTACAATCCGTTGTAAACAGTCCCTCCCCCGCTTTCTTGTAGGCTCCCTTCAGGTACTGGAAGGTTGCTATATGATCTCCTTGGAGCCTTCTCTTTTCCAGGCTGAACAGGCTCTCTCATCCTGTTCTCATATGGGAGGTGCTCCAGCCCTCTGATCACCTTTGTAGCCCTCCTCTGGACCCGTTCCAACAGTGTTCCAAAATGTATGACTGTACATATAATGACACAATAGGTAAAAGCTGGATATGAAATTAGATAAAGAGATAACAGAACAACCACAAAGGAGAAAGATGGAGAATAAAGGTAAAGATTTTTGTGCCTAAAGCAACTTCTGATACTTGGTAATTTGGGCTATATTACAAACACTGCCATCACCCTCTATGCTTCTGAATGAGTTCTGTAAATATAACATGAATAATTTCCTCAACTTGTAAAATCACCTAATAGGAAGTACTACTTTACATAACACTTTCAGGAAAACAAGACAATCTCATGGATTTGGTTACACAAAAGGGAAACAAATTCAAACAATTTGAAATTTGCTTATTAACTACTAAGCAAAACCAGAAACTAAGAGAAAGCTAATCAAAGAAGGTGACACAGGCCAAGCAATTGTATTTCCATAGTAGAAGATGGCATCAAGAATCCCAAAAGAGCAGAGACATTTCTGAAAATCAACAGGAGGTACGAAACGAAGAGTTCGGGACAACATGGATAACCCAGGTTTATGCCTGTTTCTTTGTTTTAAAAGGCAATTATGAAAATAGGAAAAGTAGCAATAGTACCTACTAAAAGTTTATCTCTTAGGTCAATATTAAGGAATGCTTGTATCTTTATGGGCATTCTAGAAATGTTGAAAACCATAGGCCTGTGCTGTCAGGCAAAGTTGGTTATTTCATTCTTTTTCTTTAAATTGTTCATATTTTTATCATTTTCTGTTAGGTAGTTGGCAGCTTTAATGACTTGTTAAAGATATTTATTGGGAAATAACTAGATAAATCAACAAAAATTAGTGAGGTTGAGTATTTGTGCCACTTGTAATTTTTTTTTTGTCTCATATCATACCAAGCTGAGGCTCTGGAGTGAGTCCAGAGAAGAGCAACAAAGCTGGTGAAGGGGCTGGTGTACAAGTCTTATGAGGAGCAGCTGAGAGAGCTGGGGTTGTTTAGCCTGGAGAAGAGGAGGCTGAGGGGAGACCTTATTGCTCTCTACAACTACCTGAAAGGAGGTTGTAGACAGGAGGTTGCTGGCCTCTTCTCCCAAGTGACAGGGGACAGGGCAACAAGGAATGGCCTCAAGCTCCGCCAGGGGAGGTTCAGGCTGGACATCAGAAAAAAAATTTTCACAGAAAGGGTCATTGGGCACTGGAGCAGGTTGCCCAGGGAGGTGTTTGAGTCACCATCCCTGGAGGTATTTAAAAGACAGGTGGATGAGATGCTCAGGAACATGGTTTATTGGTTGATAGGAATGTTTGGACTCGATGATCCTAGAGGTCTTTTCCAACCTAGTGATTCTATGATTCTATGATTAAATACAACACAGAAATTGTAACTTAAAAATTACAGTGACCCTACAGACATCTGTACCATCGTCAAACGAAGGAGTATTTCACGCTATGTTGTCCAGGGCAAAATAAAGTAATAGAAGAAGTTTGTAAAATAATTATACACATCCTGATGTTGTGATAAGGTTAGGAGCACTTATTACGAGAGCATAATTCACATTCTGCTATGGATTGATTTACTGTTACTAATAACTAAGAAATATTTCACAACATCCCTGACTCACTCCTGTGTGATAAATGATGCAATCAACGGCCACAGAAATTTCCTTTTAGCCTTGCACCAGGATGCAGTACTTTGAACCCCATATTATTTTGCCTAGGCAAAACTCAGAATTAAGACTGCTTGCTGCCCTTAAATCAGCTTGTTTGCTTATCACTCACAGCCTCTGGACTGCAGAGAAAAGAGGTCATATTCTAGATTATGTTCTCTGGTAGCCCTGAGGAGCTCTAGATTATGACTGCTAAAGTGAACTATGTGAACAGAAGACCTGGTCTCTGATGAATACGATGAACGCCCTGAAGAGGAGTATTATTTTTTTTTAACTCAAGTGTTTGAAACAGCTACATCACTCTAAAGAAAAGACTGCAAGAGGGACATATCTTCATACCTCCCCAGCTCCATCCCACAACCTCTCCACAGTTCCAGCTATATCGCCAGCACAAAGCATGAACTCTCCCGAAGAGCAGAAGCTGCTTGGTCACTGCCTTGCTTGCCTCTCAACTACAGCTAAGGAGAGAACAGAGAAAGGAGAACTTCAGCCATTCTATTACTTGCTTTCCTGCCAAGAAGTATCATTTCTGGGATGAACTAAGCAGGTTTGACCAGCTCTGCATAGCTATAGAAGTGCACTTCCCATCCAATACACAGCTCTTGGAGCATCCCAGGAAAGATTACCAGCACTCTGATTCACAACCCTGGCAGCTGTAGATTGATCCAATATGTACTAGTAGGCTAAGGTCCTCATGAAACAACACAGGAAGGAACAGGGATGGGAGGAGAGGGGAGGGAGGTGAGGTGAGGTGAGGTGAGGCGAGGAGAGGACTCAATGTTATCCCCTTTGCTGTTTTAAGTGGTAAATGGAATTCCTTATGATTAACAGGTTGCATGTACCTCTTAAATGGTGAAATGTTTGTTAATGCAATGAACATCAGCTTGAAATGAGGAACAGTGGGTGTCTTTGTAGCATTGGCGTGAGGAAACTTTGTCTTGCCCTCTAAAAAAAAAGACTGTTCTGAAACCATTTGGGAATTGAGAAGCTCTTTTACCTGTGGACTGAAAGAAATCATCCTTTTACATTTCTTTTACTTCTTCAGTCCTCAGTCTTACAAACACAAAGATTATAGGATTCACCTGGTGCAGGTGGCATGGTTTGTGTTTAAAGGCACAAAGGTGAGAGGAAGAATTTGGGCCTCTTGAGATTTGCATTTGTGAGACAGGACATATTTTACAATATTTGCTAAGAAATTGACACTCCACC
Organism: Phaenicophaeus curvirostris; assembly: GCF_032191515.1. Classification (NCBI taxonomy): domain Eukaryota; kingdom Metazoa; phylum Chordata; class Aves; order Cuculiformes; family Cuculidae; genus Phaenicophaeus; species Phaenicophaeus curvirostris. The sequence continues at coordinate 123,538,419 of NC_091392.1, read as the reverse complement.
CTTGAACTGCTTCTTTTCCAGTTCCTCATTCCTTGTCTATTGAGGTAAATGAACTGAGCATTGCTCATACAATTTTAGAATGGACTTTACTACAAACAAGATAATCTCTGAACTTGAGTCAACAAAAGAGAGGCAGAGCAACTTTGTAATGAATACAGGGTTCATACACCAGCTACCCAACCTGCAGAAGGACACAACACATTCAGGGAAAATAGTTTCTCACCTTCCTTCCATAAGCCACTTTTTCAATGAGTGATTCAGATTTCTTTGGAAGACTGGCTGTTAAGAGTTTACCTGATGAGGGGTTTTTTTATTTCCAAAAGATAGTGTGGAAGGTGTTTATTTCAGGAGATACCCTTTGTATAACAGCATAAATCTGATCTTCAAATTTTATGGGACTGGCCTGGAGAAAAGCTAATATTCCAAGCTAAAAATAGCTTATTGGAGTTAATCCATTTTGATGAAAAAATCTCTCCTTTACTTGCCAAAATAGATAGTTCTATTTTGATTGACTTTACAGCATCTGAAATGTTTAGTGCTTAATTCTGTTATGCAATTTTTAAATCCTTCCTCTACTGCCCAGCAAGCTGTCATGAGAAATGTGCTTTGTTAGCTGGGATCACCTACTTCACATACACTGTCTCAGTTGTCAAAATGTTAAAAAGTAAAATCTTCAGCTGACACGTGTAAGGAAAATATAGTAGTTCAGCCATAGAAAAGTGTTTTGTTTTATATCAGGCTTCTAATTACTACAAAATTTTAAAGAGGAAGAGGCAAAAAGAAAATGTGAATCAGTCCTTCCAGGAAATTTATTCTGATGTTAAAATTTTAATCTTGTTTCTTTCTTATGTAGGCAGTGACAAAGCAAAGCAAACAAATACATATAAAGAAACATGAAGTACATTTTAGGGCATCCACAGGAGAAACGCATGTCTCCATCCCTTCTTAAATTCACTGCAAAAGCTTCCTTTGACTGCAGGGGGAGCAAGAATTTTCCTAAAATACTTTTGAAACCCTTAGCTGTGCGGTACTTACTGTGCAGTGTCTTGGTCATTAGACATAGAGCTTTTTCTGCACAGAACAGAAAGAATAAACTACATCTATAGCATATGAAATCAAACTGAGCAGTGTGCTGCCTCAGGCTGACTCCTTGTCTCAAACGATATGGTAGAAATTAATGTATAAAAGAGGCTAAATCTAGCAATTAGATTTCTTTGTATTATTACACCAAAAATATAATCTCATGCAGAATGAACATCCATGAATGAATTTATCTTAGAATAATAGGAACTTTATGATGCCATTAGAAAGGTAATTTTTCTACTTCTGCAATAAGTAGATGAATTTTAACACTGCTACAATGATGTTCATCATCTGAATGTCTAGCCTTATGATTTTATCTATGCCTCTATTATCTTTTGTCCTAATAGCTTCAATAAGGAGTATATACAGACAAATCACCCTTTTGTATGTTATTAATTTGCATAGAAGACTCAACTCAGCTTACAGAAGTTAATATACTCACAGAGATGGCTCACAAGCAAGGCAGCTGGAGCAGCTTCCACTCTAGCTCTCAACTAAAGAGCTTCTGCTCCTGCAGAAGAGTGCTGTAACCTGGAGAAAACCAAATACCTATGAATAAGCTGTTCCGATAACAGGCCAAGAGCATTACTGGACTTTTACAGTATGAATATATTAGGACATTCTATTAACAACTTCTGGGTATACTGAAGTATCAAAGGCCCTGAAATATGAGGGAATAACATGCCTACAGTGTGTTGCAGACACCAGGAACCTACCTTGGGAAACAAGAGCAGGAAACTGTGTTTTGAGGTATACTAAAAAAATGCAGGAACCTGTTATTTGAAAACCATTCAGCCAATGTATAAGATTCATATAATTTGACCATGTACAGTAGGTTATGCAGTTGCATAATAACCTACTGAAATAGGCGTAACTGATAGCATAGGCGGAGCCAGTTTTAGGTCGCATATACAAGCCTGTAACAAACGCGTCCTTTGCGCAAGCACCTGTGCTTCAGAATGCAGTACACAAATCTGACCATGCTGGTTGCCTGCGACACTACGCTATGTATATAAGTGTTACATTATGGTCACTCCAGGGAAAGTTATCCTGTACGTTTGCCTCTGGTCTAGCATCCTACCCTTCAGGCTTGGCTGTAAACCAGCTGGCACTGAGAGAAGTGGGTATTGACCCTAGCATTACCCTGGGTTTCCTGGACTAAGGTAAGCTGGTTCCTGTGATGGGTCAGGACTGTGAGGTGGGCAGTTCATCTTTGCCTTCCAGGAGAGAAGCAAGAATAGCTGAACCAGTCACCGTTTCAGACAAGTTATTTTATTCTGTTTGTATGTTGTGCTTCTCCACCATTGCACCAGGAAAGTGCTTTTTTTTAGATTAGCTCTCCTAAGTAATGCTTAAGATACGTAGTCTCAGCAGATGCTCAAAAGGAAGACAATATATTATCAAAATATAAATTCAATCTTTGAATATCAGTCAACATACCCACTTTCTCTTTGGATGACTGGGCTTTATGCCAAAATGATATCTACTAGATGTTTTTCAACTTTTTCACATTCTCTTCAGGATACTATATTTATTTATTTTTTTATTTTTTTACCTCATGGCCTTGGTTATTCTCTGTTGTTGAAGAGCACTTTTGTCTTGGGTAGCTTCAGCTTGGTTAGCTTCCTCCCTGTCTTCTCTTGCAGTTTACTTTAGTTGATTCTTTCTGAGAGTTTCTTCTCTGTCTACAGCTGAGTTGTTGGGTCTTACCCCCATCAGTGTAGCTTTGGAGTTCTGCTTTGGCAATCCCAGAAAGAAATTCAAGACATTTCAAATCCAATTCAATTCCCAATTAAAATGCAGCAAAGCATTTTGAATGAAGTTTCAAAAGATTGGTGTTCATTTTGGTGTCTCCAGTGAACTATTATTTGCCATCTTACGTAGCAAATGAGTTTTCTGACTCAGGAAGACTTATGCATTACGTGTCTGTCTCTATTCCTTTGAACCTATAACACTCCAAAACAATGAGAACAAACTTCAGGAATAGTGCCCGCTGGTGTGTGCCATCACATCAGTGTCAGACCTTAGCATCAAAAAGAATCTGCAGCTCTGGATCAGTCCTCTCATACCCCAGTCCCTGGAAGCATTGGCTGAACTGCGATTCTCATATAAGATGGTCAGCCTCTTCTGTGGTAAAAGTTGTGCTGATAAGTACTGGATTCTGCAGAGCCCAGTCTTTTTCTTCACTTCTAAATGCTGCTTTTCTTCACTTCTAAATGCTGCTTTTCCTCATTTATCTCAAGTGTCAGTCAGAAAGGATTTATAACCCTACATACAGAACCCCTAGATTCCCAAGAAAAATTCAGGGTATTTCCAGACCAGAAGGTAATCCCAAATGTTAAGGTACTGCTGGAGGAACTGGCAACACTGGACAGGGTTTACAGGACAATAATTTTGCCTCAGAATATTACCAGAGCATAAAGAATACCCAGAAGACCTCTGTATAGCTGAGCTCTCCCTTAGGTTTTACAAGAGAAATGCTAGTTTTGTATGCAAAGTTAAAAACATCAATGTATACAAGATATTCTCAAAATCAGACAGCGTAGCTCAGTCTTCATGGCACTAGTGTAGCCTTTAATATCTCCAGAATTTCCCAGCATGTAGCTAACATTTGATTTGATGATATGGAGGTTGAAGGTCTGTGAACAGCTGAGGCAATCTAAGAGGTTGCAGTTGCTGAATATTTCATGCAGTTCCTAGTCTCCTCCACATCATCTTCTATGTACTCTTAACCTTTCCCATGCTCCTAGCCATGGAAAGCTCTGTTTTGGCACCAGCTCTGGCACTCACTAGAGTGAGTGAGTCAATTCAGATTCTTGGCAGAAAACAATCCACTTTTATTTTGTCTGGGTATGTTTTCTGCCATATTAATGAGCTCAGAGAACTCAAGAGGGGATCCAACAAAAACCACATCCATTGCACAATAAGCAGAAGCTGTGCACAGCTGGGACCAAGACAGTAGTGGTAAAAATATATTTTAGGTCCTATGTGTGGCTAGATCAAACTACCCTTTAGAATCCTGTCTCTGCTGGTTATTATTAGATAATTCAGTCCTGCTGTCTCTGAGGTTAACAGGAATGTAGTTATTGATTCATAAGAAAGGCAGTGGCTAAGGCATGCAGTGCCTTTGGACCCGAGGGAAAGCTGTCCTTTACTTCTGCTCTGCCAAGGACTTGTTACATGACCCCTGGCCAGTATTTTAGCTGCTCTAAGCCTTTCTCCATATCTGTAAAAAAGTGCTAGAAGCATTACCCTTCCACAAGAGCTTTGAAGTTCATAGATAAGAGAAATACATGGATCCTGGGGCCATCTAATTACCCAGAGTAAATAACTAGCCCACTACCTAATAACCAGTGCCCTTTCTGAGGATGTTGCACGGCAATTCAGCATGCAATAACCAAATTGGAACAGAAAACCCAAAGGGATGTATTTTCTTAAGTATACTAAATGTGTATTTTCCTTAGTATAGATAAATACATTTCTACAAAATTAATGTATATTTGATGGTATGTTTTAATAAACACTATCCTTCTGCACTCTCTGTAGAGATATGGTACCTCTCATCTAAACCATTTCTTTCTGCTTTGCTTTAGTCCTTCTGCACAATGTAAGAGCTCAGTCAGGTTAGTGCAGCATTAACAGAACTTGTTTAAATCTATTGTAGTGACAGTCTCAGGGTTCTCACACAATTCCACAGCTGCTTCTTTTTATTATCTTCATCATATATGGAAGCCAGAGCCTGAAGTGTGCAACACTAAATTTTCAGTCTTGAGCCAAGATTTAGAGACAAAAGTGTCAAATATCAGTATTTAGAGCAATTCACCTTTTTTTCCTAATCCTATTGTCATGCACAGCCAGTTCACTTAAGCTTATTTTTGGAAATATCCACTATTCAGTGGAAAAAAACCCAAAACAAAACACATAAAACATGTGAAAAGATGCCCTGTATGAGCAGCAGTTGCCTTTCCTCTGCTAACTTCAAAGCTAAAGTAAAGAACAGAATAGGTTCTATCATCTGTCTATGGAGCACAAAATAAGATTAATTCATTTGATAAAAATATGTAAAAATAAATAAATAAATATAAGCTAGCAAAATACAGTTGCTACAAAACCAGTAGAAAACTAGAAAACTAATTCCATTTTAATGCTCCCCTGCAGTGCAATGTACATTTTCCTTCAGGAGTAAACTTTGCAGCAAGTTGCCACATTTTTGTATGGAACCTTGAAAACTAAGTATCTCAGTGTTAAAGATTTTAAAGCACAAAGTATCTACTACAAATGAATATTTATATTTCTCTGAATTATTAATTTTAATTCCTAAGAATGCTTAGTTCTTTCTCTATAAAATCTTCGGGGGGTTTTTTTCTGATTTTCCCTTTTTGATTTGCATAATACACATGTAAAGATTTATTGATTTAATAGCTATGCTTCAAAGTACTTGGTACCAGTTATCTTTAGAATGTGAATTTGTTCCATCTAAGTTTTATTTTTGGCCACCAGAAAGACAGACACAGCAACAATGATTGCTCAGGGTTTGAACAGTGCGAGAATGATTCTAAATATAAAATATCATTCAGGGAAAATCATTGCCTAATATAAGGTCAGAAGTAAAACAAATTCTGCAAGATGCTCATTGCACCACCGCAATCATGGCTTCACAATAAAACTGTTCTTGCCAAATGGTGACAGAGTACTGTATGTGGACACCTTCCAAAATAAACTGAGGAGACAGAACACAGAGTAGTTCATTCTAATCTCCTTCCTCTGGATCTATGGAAAGGCTTCCTGCATACAGGTGGTGTGGATGATGTATGTAACTGTAAGGGCATTGGCAGCAAAGGTCATGATCTGTTTGTGTTTGCACCCTGAGCCAGTAAGAGAGATGGACTTTATCCACATGTGCTGGCATATGCTCTCTCACACATACCACTCATGTTCCCGGTAGGCAAAAGGATGTATGTGACAGCGTGACTCATTATTCTGGCACACTTTACACTTCATACCTACAGCTATTCCAGTCTTGTTCAAACTATTTGCCTTCAGCTCTTCCTGGGGGAACACAAAGATCAGATATCAGTAAGGAAGAGCAGGATTCGACTGCTGAGCCCTCCCCGTCACCAAGAGGCAGGAGTGAAAGACATGTGGACCTCTGGCACCCACTCTTTAATACACGCTGTATCACATGCTTGGAGTAGCCTGACACAGTCACATTTTGTCCTTAACCTGAGGTCAATAAAAAAGAATCAGCCAGAAAGAGCAGAATTTAATTACCAACACCACTCCATTCTGCTGAGATGGGGAAAAAAAAAACCCAAAACCAAAACAAAAAGCAAAACCAAAAGTAAACAACTGGGTTTACTTGCTACTGAAAAATTATTCTATAGGAATCAAATTATGTTGCCTCTGAAAAATACATTGTAAATGGTTATATGCCTAATGAATGTCTTTCAAATGTGTTCAGTATCTTAAATTATTAATAAAACACAGGCCTATACTCAGAAGTGGAGGAAATTTCTATTCTACTGCAGTGTGCACAAGAGGTCAAAAAGCTGTATATGGAACAAGGGCACAATTTGCAGGAATCCTCATGGCATGAGCAGCTGAAAACACATGCCATCTTCATAAATTGGGGAACCAAATTCAACTTTGTTGCATTTAAATTCTCCAGTATCAATGGGAGACTCCATTATTTCTGCCAGGCTTGAGATTGCTGTAAGCAGTATCTCTAACTTCCAAAATCTCTCCCTCTGCCATGAATGCTAATATATACAAGGCTCCCAACTAGCACTTGATGGGTATTAGATTGATTTTTTTTCCATTTTACATGTTCTTTACTAAGGGAGTAGAAGAGCTAACAAGCTAAGCTGCATTGTGCAGACTTGCCTCAATGAGATCTGAGCCAGGGTCAGAAGAAATTAGTCCACACAGATATCCCTTAAAACTATCTCTGCAGAGTGCAGCCTCACACCATCTTACTGTAAAAGTATAGCCACAGCTCCTCCCTTCCTTACCCTGCAGCCAGCTTCCTTGGATCAGTGCCCAATATCTGTACTAATAACTCTGCAAATATTAACACTCATGTGTTGCATAAGAAATACCAAAGGGAAAAAAAATAAATCAAATTCTAGTCAAACACTGAATAGAAACATAAAAGAATGGAGACGACACTGTTGAATGAGCTAGGAAGAATGAGCTATTCTCCCTGACTGTTTTTTGTAGTTTCTGATCAAATTCTTCCCCCCTTCTGTCTCTCTCTTGTGTCGGTTGCAGGTTAAAGAAATGGCATAGGTTATCATTGCCAACCGTCCCATTCCAGGTTTATGAAAATATACAAGCACTGCTAGAGAACAGCTAAGAAAATGGCAGATGGAAATTTTCTGTAAACCAGTGATCTTTATAAATTTTACACAAGTGCAGCAGTATTTCATGTTTTACATGAGTATCAGTCATGATATTGCTTTGGATCCTGAGCGACCTCAAAACAGCTGAAAATATTCATGTCTTATCCTGAGTTAAAATATGCTCAAAACACTATACAGCAGTTTTTAAAAGAAACAAAAGAAATAACACAAAGCACCACACTTTTCCTAGCAATTATATTAATTAATTCAGACTTAACTAAGATCCACAAAACTAATTCCTTGTCTTGTTAATCAACATCAAGATGCTGTAGTCTTGCATAAACTTCTCAAGTCAACTGCATTTGTTGCCCATGGCTTCGGAGTAGAAACATACACCATTACTACTTAAGTATGTAGAGGGAGGGTTTCTCACAGAATCGGGAGATCATTCTGACCTTCTAGTATGACCTGCTGTCGATCTTTCTCTATGGGTTTAAGCACGTCCCTGAGTAAACTGATCTCTGAACTACAGCTTAAGTTTTAAGGAAAAATATCATTCTTGGTTATAACACTTTAGAACAATAGATAACCCTTCCTATTTGGTAAGTGGTTCCAGAGTTTCATTACCCACTTTTGAAAATATGGTTCTTAGTACTAAACCGTATGTGTCTCACTCCAGGTTTTGTACTTATGGGCTGCAATTAAATCCCTTGCTATCTATTACACATTAACAGATAGTGCCGTTCACAGACCAAACTAAGGCTCCTAGATGCCAGCTGAGGCACTAACAAACAAAAAAAGGAGATGTTGGAAGCATTGGGTAAGATGTAATGCAAAACACTACCAAGCAGCCAAATCAGATTTTGCTTATCAGGCAGCAGTGCTAACAAAACACCCTGAGTTTGGATAACTACCACTAATGGGGAGCTGTAACAAAGATGAAGCTATGTAATTAAATCTGTTGGGGCTACTTTATTGGCAACGTGTGCCACTAGATAACTCGTGTGCTTTAGTCAGAGTTGTGAGCTTTTGCAATTCTATCATGGGTCTTGCAACAACAGCAGTTTTTCTTAAAGGACTAGTTGCCAATATGTAGGAAGGGAGGAAGACAAGACCCCGTGTTTTAAAAGTTAATATTTCTGCTTGGTGCACGGTAAAGTTTGAAAGATGAAACAAGCCCCTTTGGGGCCGCTAACATTTTTCAGCTGATGCCATTGCTGTGATGATTCAGTTTTGAATGCCTCCTCTACAACATTCGGTCTGAACATTCTGTATTAGAAACAGCCTGACCAGCAGGTCCAGGGAGGTTATTCTGCCCCTGTATTCAGCACTGGTGAGACCCCACCTCAAATACTTCTGTTCAGTTCTGGGCCTGTCGCCACAAGAGGGATGTTGAGGTTCTGGAGTGAGTCCAGAGAAGAGCAAGGAAGTTGGTGAGGGGGCTGGAAAGCAGGTCTTATGAGGAGCAGCTGAGAGAGCTGGGGTTGTTTAGCCTTGAGAAGAGGAGGCTGAGGGGAAACCTCTCTACAACTACCCGAAAGGAGGCTGTAGAGAGGAGGGAGCTGCCCTCTACTCCCAAGTGACAGGGGACAGGACAAGGGGCAACGGCCTCAAGCAGTGCCAGGGGACTGTATATCAGGAAGAAAACATTTTACAGAAAGGGTCATTGGGCACTGGCACAGGCTACCCAGGGAGGTGGTTGAGTCAACATCCCTGGAGGTATTTAAAAGACAGGTAGACAAGGTGCTCAGGGACATGATTTAATGGCAGATAACGTTTGGACTCAATGATCCAAGAACCCTTTTCCAACCTAGTGATTCTCTGAACAGACTTCCAGTGGACATCTTGGGTTGGCACCTCCCAAGCACTCATTCTGCACAGCTAGATCTCGCCTCAGAGCACCAGTGTTGACGGCTGCACAGAGGGGGCCTGCAAGGGTGTTTCTTTCAGCTCTCCTTCCTCACAGATCTCGCCCCAGGGAATGCTGCCACACAACACATATCCCCCAGACTGGGGCCCTGGGACCTCGTCCAGCTGGTTCTCCTGGGAGCCTCACACAGCACTCCCAAAACCCTTGCCCGGTTACACAGACTTCCCTCAGGAAACATCTCAGGTTTCCTGCACCTCAGCTCCTGGCCAACAGCTCCCCCATAGCCAATGCCTGACAAATGACTCCCCCACAGCCAGCGGCTCCCCTCACGCCAAGCCGACCTACAGCTCTCCTTATGGCAACAGCGCCCCTATAGCCAATGGCTCCCCTCATGCCAACCCCTGACCAACTGTTCCCGTCATGCCAACGGCTCCCCCATAGCCAATCCCTGACTAACGGCTCCCCCATGCCCAACGGCCCCTCACGCCCACGCCTGCCCTCCCCACCAACGGCTCCCCCCTCCGCCCCCGTCAGCCTGCGCCTAGCGAGGCTCCGGCACCGCTCCCGCTCGCCTCCCGTCACGTGAAGGCTCCACCCCTCTCCCCGGCCCAGCCTCCCGCTCCCCCGCCCCCCGGCGCTGATTGGCTGCGGGCGGCTACGCCCGCGGCAGCGCCCCCCGCCCCGCCCCGCCGCCCTCCGCCGGGCCAGCCACGCGCAGTCCGGCCGCGCGCGGGCAGGGCCGGTCGAGGGTCCCGCGGGGAAGCCCCGAGGAGCGGCGGCGGCGGCGGCCGAGGCGGGCAGCGGCGGGGCCGGGGGACGCCGCCCTCATGGCCGCGTCGCAGCGGGTGGTGATGGGGCCGCTGGTGGGCTCCATCGATCAGGGCACCAGCTCCACTCGCTTCCTGGTGAGCACGTCGCGGGGTCCCCTGGGGAAGGGACGGGGTCGAGGCGGTGAGGGGTCCCGCCCCGCGTCGCTCTGCGCCCCTGCGGGGGCAGCGGGCGCTAAACCCCGCTGCTCCGAGCCGGTGGCGGTTTGAATCTTACCGGGTACCTCGCGCTGAATGAAGAGGAATGGACGAGGTGCCCGGGCGCCGGAGAAGGAGAGCGGTGCGAGCCGGCTGCCCGGGGTGAGGCGGGGTTGGCGCGGTGCGCGGACGGCGCTGCCTGTCCCCGGTACGGCCGGAGGGGCCTTGCGGGAGCGGCGCCCGCGGCTCCGGGGGCTGCAGCCCCGTCAGAGCATCCCGCGCGCTGCGGGGGCTCGGCTGACCGCACTCCTTAGGAAAAGGCGGGCCTGCTTAAATGCCCCTGGCGGGGTGATTGATATATGAATCGCATCTATTAGCCCTTTAGTTGAAGGATCTAATTATTTTCATATTATGCGATAGGCAGTAACTAATGTTGTTCTTATTTACGAAACTTACTATATAAACTTCTTGCTTGCAAATGTCTACAGATGCCCTGTCACCTAGTCGGTAAGTCATAGAATCATAGAATCACAGAATAGTTCAGGTTGGAAGGGACCTTAAAGGTCATCCAGTTCCAAGCCCCCTGCCGTGGGCAGGGACACCTCCCACTAGATCAGGCTGCCCAAGGCCCCATCTAACCTGGCCTTGAACACCTCCAGGGATGGGGCAGCCACAGCTTCTTCCCTGGGCAACATGTGCCAGTGCCTCACCACCGTCATGGTGAGGAAATTCTTCCTTATGTCTAGCCTAAATCTGCACCTCTCTAGTTTATACCCGTTGTCCCTAGTCCTATCCCTACAAGCCTTTGTGAACAGTCCCTCCTCAGTTTTGTTGTAGGCTCCCTTGAGATACTGAAAGTCCTGGTAAACTGTCTTAGATCCAAGTAATAATTTCTACCCTGGAAGTGGAATTGAGATTATAGCTAGATACAAAATGTCAAATGTACACAATTCTGAACTGAGAAGATGAATGTTTTGGATTTCCCTTGTTTTTTTAATTTTTTCCTTTCATTTTCTCTTTCGATACCTCCCTCGTGAAATTTTCTTCCACAAGGCAGGAGACTAGAATATCTTCTTGACCTGTGTTACCATTATTACTTAATATCATGACCTTCATAAGACTATGAATGACAAAACACAGATCTGATAGTAGAGAGAAACTCCAGACTGACAAATGACACCAGCAGGCTGTCCTGAATGCCAGTCAGGAGGCCTTTTTGGAAAGGAATTTGGAAACGTTCCCTGTAACACCTGAAGATAAATTCTATCTGCTTTATGTGCACACAGGGCTAACTTTTTTTCTTAGCCTAAGACAATAACACTATTAAAACTAAAATACATACTGCTAGCTTTAAATTTATGCTCAAGCTATTACAGGTTCTTCTAACAAGGAATTTCTTACACTAGATGCATTCTTCAATGTTTTTTACATAGTCAGCTTTCGTTCTGTCTACATGAGGTATTTTTTCCCTGTATGAGGCTTCAGCTGTGCACATGAATAAATAAGAGGGAATAATTATTTCCATATTTCTTAAAAAAAGCGTGTTGTGTTTGTCACTCCTCAGTTCTTCTTGCATCCACCTCAGTTTCTCTCAATTCATTTCAAAATACAGTGTTGCCTTAGACTTGTCAGTGTGGTCAAACTATTATGATAGTAAAGTCATGTGGATTTGAGCAAAAAAGGTGCATCTTAACAGGATTAAATCAGAACATGGGGCAGGGGTAAAGAAGAGGGCAAAGCGTGCAGGGATCTGCTACAAAACACATCAGTCATTCAGATAATATCATGTCTATCTGGAGAATTCTCTGTTAGAAAGAGATTGCCATGGTTATAAAAGAGACCTTGCTTCGAAGTATTTTAAACAAAAATGCCATGCAGTGTTCTTTTTGCCTGAGTTATATCCTTGGCTCTCATTACCTCTCAGTCTCTTACTGTTGTTCTGATTTCAGTTGGGATAGAGTTGATATTCTTCTTAGTAGGTGGTATAGTCTTGTGTTTTGGATTTAGTATAGCAGTAACATTGATAACACACTGATCTTTTAGTTGTTGCTGAACAGTGCTTATACTAAGTCAAAGAGTTTTCAGCTTCTTACACCCTGCCAGCAAGAGAGGAAGTGTGAAAGAAGCTGGGAGGGGCACAATAATGACAGCTGACCCAAAGTGGCCAAAGGGATACCATATAAACTGGGGAGAGCTGGCCATGGGGCAGAGGTCACTGCTTGTGGACAGGCTGGGCTTCGGACATTGGGTGATGAGATTTTCATTTGTATCACTTGTTTTTGGGGAGTTTTATTTCTGTCTCTTTTAAATAATAATAACAATATTTCATTAAACTGTTCTTATCTCAGCCCACAAGTCTTCTCACTTTTATACTTCTGATTCTCAGTTCTCTCCCCCATCCCACTGTGGGAGGCAATGAGTGAGTGGCTGTGTGGTTCTTTGTTGCTGACTGGGGTTAAACCACAACAACTGTGTTAATTTTTTTGCATACCTTTCTCACTGATCTCTCTGCATTGTTTTTTATTTCTTCTAGTGCTTTGAACAATTTTCATCTTCAGTGAGTCACCAGTAAAAATCAAATTGTCGGTTACTTTGCACATGTCTATTCAGTAGAACAGTGCAACTGTTACCTAGTTTTTTTAAAATGGAAGATGTATGATTTTGACTAGGTTAAATAAGTCTGTGTAACAAACTGGCAGGTCCTTTGGGACCAAAAGGTCTAAATTTATGATTACAACTGACCAGTTTACACATGGTATTCCACAGCAGTCAGTAGCAAGGGCTAATACCCAATAGTATTTTCATCAACGGCCTGAAGGGTGGATTGGAATGCCTCTCAAGTTTGCACATGACCACAGATGGTGGGGGTAAAGCTATCTGGAATTCCAGTTGGAGAAAGGGCTTGGCAGAAGCTTCATAAAGTTCAACAAAGTTTAGCGCTTGGGGTAGAAGGCTAAGAAGCAGCTTAGTGAAAAAGGACTCTATTTCCTCCTGGACAGCAAGTTGAATATAAGTGAGCAATGTGACCTTGTGGTGGTGAAAATTACCCACATTAAAATGCAGAAAGTAATTATTGCTGTCTATGTGGCACTTGGGAAGCAGTATCAGTAATACTGTGTCTGGTTTTGGTCACCCCATCGGAAGAGAGTCTGAAGAACTGGATTTTGTCCAGCAGAGGGTCGCCAACATGATCACTGTGCTGCAGCACAAGGCATGCAAGGAGAGGCTGGGACATCAGGGCCTGTGGATTGTTGCACCACAGGGAAGTCTAAGGAGGTGTCTTCTCTCTAAGTATAGTTTGTAGAGGACACAGAACCAGCCTTTACTTGGACTTGCACAGAAAAAAAGACAACAGCCAATGAACACAAGTTGCAGCAAGTTTTATTTCAAATAGATGCAGTTTTATTTCAAAAAGATGTAAGGATGTTTTGTTATGAGGGGCTCTGAATCAGAGGCCCAGAAAGCTTGTTGAATTTCCATCCTTCCAGATACTCAGCACCTGGCTAGAAAAGGCCCTGAAAAACCTGGTCTGACTTTAAGCTTACCTGAGCAGTAGGTTGGGCTAGATGACCTCCAGAGATTCCTTCCAGAAATAATTAGTCTATGTATGGAGACAAGTTTTGAGACATTCTCCTGCTTATATGAATGAGCCAGTATAAGTATAGGCAATAAAGAAGTACCAGAACTTAGGTGCATTTCTCTTACCGACACTCATTATTTATCCTTGCCTCTCGCATACACTGCACCTACAGTTTTAGCTCATGATGGAGTTTTACCCACTGGACACCCTAATTTGGATCCTTTCTTTGCTAAGCTACTTGCTTTTGCAAAATAAACTGTAATTATTTTTGAGATCCCAGCTTTTCTGTTAGGTTGGGTTGAACCTGCATGACAGATTCAGAGTTACCAGGGAGAGTAGTACTTTGAATACTAGTGCAATTGCATAAGGCTCATTTTCTTAAAGATGTCAAGCAAGAAAATAAAATTGGCTAAACAAGTGTATCTGGATGACTAAATTATAGTCTAGATGTTTTACCAAATATTTTCATCAAATACTCACATATATAATGTTCCATTTTACTCATATAAAAATTCATTGTAACTTCTTTTGCTAAAATCTTGGAGTCAGGAGCTGATGACCAGCTGAATTACTGCCTGATCTTTTAAAAGGTATTTGCTGGATAAAGTCTTTTTGACATCAAGATTAAAAATATTCAGTGAAATACATATATAGTACTTCAAGATCTAGGTTTGTCAATGAGTCACAATTTCTTTTGCATCTCAGTGGAATATTTCTTCCTTCTTTTACTTCATTTCCAGAGAAACATTCAAATAAAGCTATATCACAGTGTAAACATTCCTTTCAGTAAACCAAACTTAGTTTTAATTTTACATAAGGAAAATCTTGGTACACATTGACCTAACCCTTCAGAGGGGAATCCATTTTACCCCTTTACTGAAGTAATATGAACTTTGGGGAAAAAGCAAAACTTGATTGTATCGCTAAGAAGGGTTAAAAATTTTGCCAGTACTTTATTTTTTCCCCTAACTCTTAACTTGTGTCCCTTGAGATACATTGTAGTGTTGCTTTGCATTCTTATAATAGTAAGCACCTCTGAGGGCGGAGGGAGGTCTGCTCATCAGGAGCCTCACAAGCAAGGTAATTTCTAAGAGACTTGTTAAACTGTGCTTATTCATAAATTCTGACTGCCTGCTAATCCTAGTCAAATGCTTGAAGTGATGTTATTGTTTGTTTGTCCCTATTCCCCCTAGATGAGTTGATTTCATTGCACTTAGAGAACTCTAGCTTTGAGCTTGGTTGTTTCAGCTTAACAGAAACTCATGAAGATACAGCATAGGGTAATAGAAGTAGCTTTTCTGCAGGCACAGTTACGTGACAAAGCTTGAGAGTCATGAAGAATTATTTCTAAAAATCTGCATTTTCACTACTGTCTCTTCAGATGTGCAGCTTCTTGCATCACTTCTGTAAGCCTCATGTTTGTTTGTCTCTTATTTCTTTTCATTAATTGAAAATCGTTAACAATCGATTGATCTGAATTCTTTTCAACTAAGATGATGCTCAATGTAATACCATGCAGCTGTTTGCACCCATTCACATGATGTCATGATGTTGTAGACCCGATAAAAGAACCTGTTTAAGCGATCAGCCCTGGTGCTTGTCTGCATGCTTACATACAGCATAGCTTCAGTCTGAGATTGAAGTTTCAAGCTCTAATTCTTTGTATGATAATTGGTTAGAGGTGGGAGAGTTATTTATTCCTTTCATCTCACCAGAGAATTTAATACATAACTGGTGTTTTTAACTATCTGTCATCAAACAATCTAACAATCTCAGTTCAAGATAGGTTTATGTGTCAAATAGCCTAGACAATTCTTTTGTGGCTACTGCTGAGAGAGTTAGGGCAAAACTGACTGACTTTCTTTCCTCCTACAAAAAGTGATACATCTGTATCATAAACTGGAACCATTTCTCACTGAGTATGAAAAGAAGAAAAGCGGTGACAGAAATACACTTCAAAGCTGGTTCAAAAGGAGCGTGTTGACCTTACCTGAACTACTCATACTTATTGTCACCTATTTCTCACCCCTATCAGAGAGAAACAAGGACCATCTGGGGATTTGTTTTTGGGGCAGGGGAGGTAGCAGGCAGGGAAAGAGGGGAAGTCTCTTTTTTTCTGTTTATTCCCCACTATGTTTATCATCTCCTAGGTTTAACTGTAGTTACTCACGTATCAGAATTCTGTTTATCTCTGCAGAACATGCTATGTGAAAAAAAAGTGAAACTTGTTACATGCTTGCCCTGGGGTACAGGGTGTGTCTGCTCCTTGTGTTGACGATGTCGGAAGCTTGTGGTTTTGTGGTGGATTAGAGGAGTGTGTTTAATGGGCATGGGAAATCTATGTATTTATAGCGTTATTGCTTTTGTTGAGAATTTATTGCTGTTAGAACAACTTGCTTCAAAGGAGACAAAAAGCATTACGGTGCTAGAGGTTCACCTTTTATTACCTGTAGGTCACACACTTCAGGTTCAATGAATGACCTCATCTAATTGAACCTGTATTTATTTCCTGGTAACCATAGGAATCCTCATGCACTGCCTTCTGTTTCAGTGAATGCTGAATGATTACTGAATGATATTTAACATTGTTAGTAGGTCAATACATACAAGTCTTTTTATTTTTATTATAAAAAACTTAGTAAATGTTATTATGTTTTTGGCAGAAAGGTAGTTTCAAGTAAAAAGTTCTTGCTGCATATGTGCAGCACTTAATCTTTCCTGTTAACGATGTCACATAGCATTTTAAGAATCATATCCCATCATCCTTGTTCCCTCCAAGCACACAGTACTGGAAGAGCTTACTCTTTTATTAAGATAGCTTCATGTCAAGCATGAACTAGTAGATGTATCACAAATAAGTAAATACAGTAAAAAAGAATACTGTGATATTTTTTCTATGTTATATTTCCAAGTGATAACAAAAAAAAGATGAACACGTACCTTTTTAAGACGTCTTTTTTGAAGAGTGGAGTGAGAAAATTAGCTTTTTGTATTTTCCAGAGAGGCTGTATTGATACTGGAGGTTGCTCCGAACCACATGCAGGACCTTGCACTTGACCTGATTGAATCTCATGAGTTTCACATGGGTCCAGTTCTCCAGCTTGTCCAGGTCCCCCTGGATGGCATCCTGTCTGTCAAGTGTGTCAACAGCACCGCTCAGCTTGGTGGTGTCTGCAGATTTGCTGAGAGTGTGCTTGATCCCACTGTATGTCATTGATAGAGTTATTAAACAGTACTGGTCCCCAACAGATTTTAATATATAACTAGATTCAAATATGATTCTGATACATAACTAGAATGTTTCTAAACTTTAAAGCTTCTCTCTCAAGATATACATTAAGGTTTCAAAGAAAGTGGAGTATCAGAACTTTATCTGGTCTTTTTCAGAATTGTTCTAATAGTTTTAGAGTAAACGCTACTACATAAATGAGATTAAGAGTTTATGGATTAAAAGCTTTAAGAGAAAATCCTAAAATTTGTGGAATGAGAATAGAGGGTTACCAAGGAAATCTAGAAAAGATTCAGTTGTATCCTAGAGAGTGGATGAGTATAACTGAATTTTGTAGCCTTAACACAAGAGTGGTTTCTGAATCTGATCCTCAACTATTTGCTATGAAAAGATAGCGTGGTGTCCTAGTAGCGTGTTCTGCAGTTCACATGAGTCTGCAAAAGATTCTACATGATGCAAGAGAGAGAGCCATTTTCACAGGAACGTCATCATTGCCCTGTCAGTTATGCTAGTTTATTCATTTTACAGTGAAGTTGGACATTTTACTGGGCTTCATCTTAGCTTGGCCACAGTAGACTACTTTTGGAAACCACTGATGGTTAAGGAGGATCATTGTGTGTTCTAGCTCAGCTTCCATTGCAAAACAGAGCCTCTAACTTGTGATTATTTAAGAATAGCCATTGGTGTAGTCCTCAGGATTCTCTACTCTGCTGTTACTGTTGTAGTATATGCAAATCTAAGTCACTTTTCTGCATGTCCTCTTTTAAAGTCTGTCGTGTTGCGGCAGTGATATTCTTTTCTTGTCAGAGTGTTCATGAGCTCTGTATTAGTCACTTGTTCTGAAACAAACTGTGTTCTGCCTAGGTGCTTTTTCTTTCTTCACAGTTTGGTCCCTTCTGTGATTTCTAAAATACGTGTATTTGTCTGTCTTTTAAAATCATTCTAGAAGTGAGCTTACCTGAGAAAAGGCTTGTCTCTGACATGAGAGTATCAGAGCAGGAACTAAAGAAATGTTATTATGACTAGTAGAGGGGGTTTTTTTTCTGAGAGGTATGCCTTAAAATGCATAATAAGTTTTAATTTCTACAACCTCCACAAGAAAAAATGTGGTTCTTTCCCAATCCATCAAGAAAAAAAAAGAAGTTATAGTGGACAGCAAAGCTTGCCAAAATATTCTTTGCTCATCTTAACTATAAAAATTCATATATATGAATGGTTATATGGGTTGATTTGGGTTGATGAAAGAAAATGAGTATCAATTATCCCTGTATTTGTTAATAAGTATAAAATGTTAAGTTTATTGTTATTTAAACTTCTATGTTCATAGAAAATTCTATTGTTTAATTTATTTGCAGGTTTTTAATGCAAAAACAGCAGAACTCTTGAGTCACCATCAAGTTGAGATTCAGCAGAAATTCCCTAAAGAAGGGTATGAATTATCTGTGGTTTTTTTATTGTTTGTGTACGTTTTGGTAGAGCTTATGGATTTTATCTGTGAGTGATCAAAATTGAACTTGATTAATAATTATTAAGATGTAAAAGAATGTGTGGTAGGAGAAATGGCAAAAGCCCCCGTATTCAGAAACTAGAAATACTTAGTGTCTTACTCTGACCACTCATTGTCATATTTAAAGGTTAAATTTTACATTTTAAAAGCAAAATTTAAATGATCCTGGAGTGTTATTTAAATTTGCAGAGCTGCTCGTTTTTACAGTTTCTTGTTTGTTTGCTCTTAACTGGCCTACCATTTGCTGCAAAAGCCCTCTGTGTAAAATAAAACAAAACAAAACAAAATTCTTTTTGTTCCACAGATGGCTTTGTTGTAAAAATACAGCTTACTGTTTAAAAAAGTTTTAGATTCAATACACTTCTTCTAGATATGTAAAACATACTTTCCAGTCAGGATTGAGTCAAAATGCTCAGTTCATTTTTCAGACTAGAATTTCTTTTTTTCCTTAAATGTGATTTTTTTTTTGTCTTTTTATTGATTGATGTTTACTGTTTACTAAAGATGGGTGGAACAAGATCCAAAGGAAATATTAAAGTCTGTCCATGAATGTGTGGAGAAGACCTGTGAGAAACTGCAACAACTCAACATAGACATTACTAATATAAAAGGTATTCCAACCACTGAGGGCTTTAAGATACTTATGCTTGAGCAAGTCAGGTTCTCTAGTTTTTAAGTGCCAAGTGCTGGCCTCAACATTTTAAATTGGAATTTAAAGCAGTTTGTTTGGGAGGAATAATGAGAAAATAAGTCTATCGTGTATATTAGCTATGCAAAATCTACAAAGCAGACTTAATGTAATCTTGCAAAATCAGAGACAAGTGATGAATTAATAAATTCTGAAATATAAACAAGGACTTATTGGGAAAAGTTATTTTCTCTGTTAGTGTTGTTGCTGTCTCAGTTTGTGGAAATAATATAAAAGAGAGTGAGCATACAGTTTCATCAATAAAAGCTGAATGATGAGTTTTTAGAAGTAATATTTCTAGCTTATAGTATTTAAAAGTTGGAAGCTTTTTATTTTCCTCTCCTCCTTACTTGTTCCTCCCTCCTCTTTACCTCTCCCTTCCCTCCCTCACCCCTCAAAAATGGGAAAACAAACCTTCTGAAAAGGATACTTCTTTCTATTTTGTCCTGAAGCCATTGGAGTCAGCAATCAGAGAGAAACAACAGTGGTTTGGGACAAGACAACTGGAGAACCTCTGTATAATGCTATTGGTAACTAATGTGTTTTCTGAATATGTAATATAAAGTGAGCATGGTGTAGAAAAACACTTGCCTAGTTTTCTGTGTAGATCTCATTGTGGCCTAGCCTGCTAACTTTGATTTTTTTGATATGTGTCATAAGCTGAATGTTTGTATCTACCAGTGCAATTTTTAAAGGCTATTCTGTTAAAATTATTACCTAATAGTCAATAAATCGCTTTATGGGCTTTTAACAAGAAACAATGTTCCTGAGGAGGTTTTTATGTCCACGATATGTACGAAGCTCAGACTTATGCCAGTTTGCTTCCTTTCAAATGAAGGAGCCTACTAAATTTTGAGGAAACTTTTGATTTAAACTTAAAGGAAAAATGTGTTAAATAGGTTTAATGGATGCTTACTGATTTTGAGTTTTATTTTCAACTTACCTTGTTTTTTCAGGTTATGTCAAGTGAGATATAGTAATTGGCTAGATTTGCTCTTTTAGGCCGTTTCAAGTGCCTGATATAGGTTAGCATAGTATCACTGAAAAAATACAACAGGACTTTTTTATATTCAAATGTATGTTGTTTACCATGTTATCTTAAGCCCAACTGTACCTTGATAACTCTGAAGTATTTCGAAGTATTAAAAGAAATAGTAAATAATCAATCTGCTATTTGTTTTAACCTCCTAATTTAATGACAGTCACCTGTAAACAAAGTGGTAGTAATCGTACGCTTATGATCTGGTAGTGAAAATTATACATCCTATTATGTGGAAAATCCTGTTTGATTTTTCAGATCATTTGTTCTTCCAAATCAAATGAATTTATCTAACCATTTTTAAATTTTGCAACAGTGCATTAAAAATACAATGGCAATACAATATTCTTTCAGATAAATGAAAAGCTAAAAATAAAGACAGGAATTTACTAGTAAGAGCTCTAGTTTTGTAGAACAAGCTTGTACATGTCATTTTTTATGTATTAAATCAGTTGATCAGTTAATTTTATTTGTGGTTTTAGTGTGGCTTGACCTGAGAACCCAGTCAACAGTTGAACAGCTTCTTAAAAGAATTCCAGGACAGAACAAAGCCTTTTTTAAGGTAAGAGATACTTCAGAACATCTAAATAGTAGCTGAACTGTTATTGCTAGTGTCATAATTCTTTGATTCATATTTTGCTTGCTTGACTGTATAATATATATTATGTATTTTTCTATAGCCAAGAAATGGATGTCACCAGGTATATACACTTACTTGGTTTTTAAATTCTAGTAGAATACAAATTCTGTCATTCCTGTGTCATGCTGCTCTTTTTTGTTATCATTACATAAACGACAAAACGTTCTATAGTGATATGGAGATAACACAGGGCTTCCACAAACAACTATTTCCACATAAATGATCCCTGAACTGCATTTTGATCAGCTTTGATCATTGTCCCTTACTGCACTGGTCATTTGAGTTTTATATTTTCAGACTTGTGTATTGTACGCTTAGTACTTATTTAAATAATAAGCTTGTGTAATTTCTCAGGGTTTGGTTTCTGGTTTTTTTTCCACTTACTATCGCAGTTTATTATATATAGCTACAGTATTTATGAAAAAGATACTTGCATGGTCTTTGAAATTTTTTTTATTATTTTGCAGTTTAGGACTGGTCTTCCACTTAGCACTTATTTTAGTGCAGTGAAAATTCGATGGCTTTTGGATAATGTAGAAGAGATTAAGCAAGCAGTTGCTGATGGAAGAGCTATGTTTGGGACTATTGATTCATGGCTTATATGGGTATGTATTCATGACTCTATCATTCTTTAAAATTTATTTCCGTATCTTGCAAATTTCTATGCAAAGTACTTTGATACATGGTGGCCACTGATCACACAGTGATGTCCGTACAAGCTACTAAAAAATTCCATTCAAATTCCATACATATGAACTTTTACTGTTCCTGTATCAGTATATTTTTTTTGTAGGTGCTTGTGTGTAGTTTAGCATTTGTAGGTTGCTGTAAAATTTTGCTCATACTTTTAGAAGAATCTTGGAATTTAGAAAGGTGCATTAGCTACCTTTTCAGTATAAGAATTCAGAAGGTACTGCTGTACCCTTGTTAGCTCTCCCATGCTTTTGTTCCGCTATATCAGGTCTGCCTCTTTAGGTGTTGCAGAAATATCTGAGTTCCCAGTCCCAAGCTGAAAGCTTTGTGAATGTAGAATTTTTTTTTGTAATATGTTGCAGTAAACATGTATGGGTTTTTTAGTGAATACTGTTGATATTTTTTTTTCTTCAGAGTTTGACAGGTGGGAAAAATGGAGGGGTTCACTGCACAGATGTAACCAATGCCAGTAGAACAATGCTGTTCAACATTCATTCTTTGGAATGGGATCCTGAGGTCTGCCGGTAAGCCCAGTTTTTCAATCGTACTGTTATTTAAATAGATTCTATAAGTGAAGTGCAGAGAAAGTCATTTAATGGTAAAAATCTGTTACCTAGACTGAGATCAGAATTTCCTGCTGTATTTACTGTAAACAATAATTAAGATTCATTGTTCTCCAGATGGCCAAATAGAACTGTCTGGATTAATTAAAAATAGCCGAGCCTTGATTTCTTTCTGTAGTTGGAACACTGTTTCATGGAAACAGTGACATTTAATAGTTTGTTTATTCCTTAAATCAAATTCATAATGCAGTTACAATGACAGTGTCTCTTGTTTAAATTTAAACTTATTAGTAACAACATTATAAAATTATTGTTGGAAGAGTAATGTCTTACCACATGAAAAAGCTGGATATATCTTCAAAATATTCAAACGTATGCTCCATACTTCAGTTTCGCATACTGTAACAAATGGAAAAACATAGTGATGCATTAAACCCTAGTGATCAAAGTTCCTTTCATAGTTTCTTTTTTCTTTACAGCTTAAACTTATTTAAGAAAATCAATGTAAAATGTACATAAATTATTTTGTACTGTTTTCAGGTTTTTTGATATTCCTATGGAAGTACTTCCAAAAGTAAGAAGCTCCTCTGAAATTTATGGCCTAATGGTATGTTTTCTTGTGTATATGTGGTTAGATCTTGTATAAAATATATCGATACCAATTTGACATAATACCCATAGTGTAAGACTAGTGGGTTTTCTAGACCCATATGATTTGTATGTCATTATCTGCTGCTGTGTATTGTTAGATGAAGTTGAATATCTGAATTTTTCTCTTTTAAATGTCAAATAGACAAAACAAGATGGGAGAAGTTTTTGGTAAGGATAAGAATTTGATTATTTATTACAACCACTTAATTGATTTAGAAATGACACATCAGAATGCAACGTATAATCAGTAGATTAAAAGAATGAGGTTGCTCTTATTAGAGCACAGTATTTTTACTTGTACAATCAAAAAGCAGAGATGAAAGTCACTATGGAAATCTTGGTGATCTAAGAAGACTGGACAAGATATGTAGTGTCTTACTTCCACATAACTGAAGGCAAGATTAGTCAGTTTCTATGAACTGGAAAATAACCAGTGACACCTTAGATTTCCTTGTTTCTGAAAAATAATCTCCTTTTGCTGAGTATGTATATATAGCACTCTGTAAAAAAAAAAAACAACTTTGGAATATTGTGATGTCCTTTTAATCACACACCTTCCAGTGCAGCTGTGAATATGACTTAGGAGCCAGTCTTTGAGAGTTTATTTTGATGCAGCACCTACTCTTCTGATACAGTAACATCTAATTTATTCATAAAAGCGTTTTAAAAACTGGTTGTTGTGATTTTGCATTCTTTTTGCTTTTTTTGCTGAGAACATACAGACATTTTGTAATTAAGACAAGTTATAAGATTTTTATTTAAAATAAAACTTGCCTGAAGTGTAAGAATTTTTGCTAATCTGTTAATGGAGATGCCACTGGAAGTTATTGCTGACTTTAATGAAAGTGAAGATCAGATAAGCTGAATTTGTATTAAGTGAATGAACAAGGTAGATGGAAAAAGATACTGCTTGGCAACTGAAACAGAGTAGCTGGTCACTTGACTCACTTGAAATGTGAACTTTTATTTCTCTTCTCCTTTCCTTCCTTTTTTTTTTTTTTTCTTTTACTCCTTTTTGCTGACTGTAGAAAATCTGTCCTAGCCTGGTGAGTAGAGGCTTCCATTAGGCTGACCACGTAAATCTTATCCATTCTGTTCAGGTGCTGTGCATTTCCATTTCTTTAAGGATTAGTAAAAATACACTTTCTTGTCCAATACATTTGGCAGATATTTCCAAATTTGAGTTGTTATGGTTAGAGTTCATGTCAAAGTTGTTTCTAAAATGTAATCATGATATATGGGTTTGCCTTAATTTGCAGGCTGTTCAATATTCTTTTTATAGTGAAGTAGAAAGTACAGCTACTGGCTAATAAATGTTGGCTACCTTATTTTATAAACAAGTAAATGAGAATTTAAGAAAAAAATATTCAGATTGGAAATGCACTTGCATGGCTTCACTGAAAACACATTTTCACAACTGCACAAAGAAACAGTTTAAAAAAAAGAAGTAAATATTGTCAGGATATTAATTTCTGGTGATACTTATTGCAAGAATGCAACCGTAAAATTACAGTGTTTGGAAGAAATTCTATATGAGACTTAAAATGCTCTATCTTAAAATGAGGCATCTACCTTTGCTTAGTATGTCATCACAATCACTTTTCTTCTAGTTACTTTACCATTTTTGCACTTTTGCATTTTTCACTTGACACCGACTGCACAGGTTACGCTGAACCTGAGCTTCTGTACACTGTTAAGAACCATTGAGGAGACATAAAGTCTACTTGTAAATGTTCTGTTATCTATTTTTTAGCATTTTAGGCATGAGCTGCATTAAGCTGAACTCTGATGAACACCTGAACTGTGAACCATGTTGCTCATGTGACCCGTATTTCTTTTCCCTTGAGTTTAACTTCTTTTTTGTTGCCTTAAACTGTAGTCACGCAAAGCTAATTTGGAGCTTTTATTTCTCTTTTTTTTAAAATCAGAAATCTGGAGCTTTGACAGGTGTACCAATTTCTGGGGTAAGTCCTACTTCCACTCAGATTCTACTGTAAGAATTTGATACTGCATTTATCTGGAAAAAGCTTTAAGATGGGTGAATCCTGCTACAAATTAAATCGATTGGTTTTCACTTCATGTTAAAAATGAAGTAAACTTTTGAAGTTGAATTATTAGTTCAATTGGTCCTTCATTATTAACTTAAGGTCTGGCTGGGTCTGGCTGACAGCTTTAATACATACGTGTAGTACCGTGGGAAACTTAGGATCTCTTAAGTAAATGAGAAATGATACAAAATGTAAGCAAACTGATTTATTTATTAAAGAAGTTTAGTATATATATACGTAATCATGTAATCCATAAATGCTGGGCAGATTCTCAGCTTTCTCCAATACTACATTTATAAATATAGGAAATTTTAATTTTTATTCCTTTAAATTGTTCACCATAAGTAGTACAACACATTTCATTTGCAGGTGTCATAAAGGGAAGAGCACTAAAAAGCACAGGTTATCTCTGTAGATTTTTCCTCACATTGAATTACCTGTGTGCTCCTAATATCTGTTCATGTTCATTTTTCATGCATTTGAAAAAGACATCTCTCTTTTCAGTGCTTGGGTGACCAGTCTGCTGCTCTTGTTGGGCAAATGTGTTTTCAAGACGGGCAGGCAAAAAATACGTAAGTGATTACAAAAGTTGTCAGATAAACAGTACATCACTGTTCCATTTTGAATTTAGTATTATGTTGTCTTTCCAGCTAACTCCCAAATGCTTCTGTGCTTACCACATAACTACAGCTGTACCTTCTGAGTGTGGTGACCTACGAAGTAAACAGTGTCCGAACTTTTATATAGAATAGTGAAGATACAAAAGTTAAATGGTTTGTGAGTGATATTTTGGAACAGTCACATGAAGAAATATCTCTGTGTGACAGAAGGGCTTTTCATTTTAAAATTAATTGAAACACAGATTCAATAGGTCACAGTATCATTTAAATTGTGACCTAAAGTTAAACACATACAGGCTATGTGGGTTGGATATCATGGACCTGAACAACAGAAGAACCACAGCATTACTAGATGGGAAGGGTTCATTTCAGTTGGAGTGCTTAATTTTCTTTCTCTGTCCAGCTCCATGTAGAGAATTTTACATTTGTTTTTTTTTATTATTTTCTCAGCCTATTAGTGTCCCTTGTTTAATAGATCTGATCAGCTAAATCAGGCAAATGGTGTAATCAAACATTAATTTGAGCAAAAGCTCTCTACTTAAATAGAATTAGTGTTCCATTTGCAACCACGTGCTTAACTGAGCATGTAGGTACAGACATGGTATTGAACTTTCACAGTTGTAGTAATACATTAATCCATACTTGTTGCTAATTAACTTTCACTTTACCTTTTATATTATACACAAATCTAATGGTTAGTGGCCTTGCATTTTAGTAAAATAAACATGGATCTAAGCAATATTGTCATAAATTATTTTATAAATAATACAAGAGACCTTTTGAAAAAATCCAGCTAAACCAATAGGTAAAAGTGGTATTTTTTACCTATTTGGGTTATTGCTTTACCATTTTTCTCTCCAAATATAACTGAAGACCTTCTCAGTAATATCTTAAGCTTTTCATTTTCAGGGCATTAAAAAGCTAGGGAACTCATAATTTCTTACAGCAGCGTAGAGGAGATTATAAGTTGTTTGTACTTATCGTACATATTAAACTGTGTCCTTTTATGTGTACGTATACACACATATATGTTATGTGGTCTTTGAATAAGAAACTTGCCGTGTTTAGAAGTTTTTTTAACTGAATGTGTTTAAAGAAACCCTCTTCTTTGTGACAGGAGCAAAGTTCCTTAAATTTTCCCGTTTAAAAGCTGGAATTTAATGTTGTGAAATATTTTATAAAGGAGCTTTCATAATCAGCTTAAATTGAAGTAGATACACACTACCACCAAAGAGGAATTCACACTTCTTTTTCAGCCGTATCTGCCCTTTGATCGCATGTTATACAAGAAATAGCCAGAGAGAGAGGCATGGAGCCAGATGTTTTCAGGGACTGGCTGCATTCAAAATCAACTTTTTGAGGGTGTTTTAATTAGTTAATGATTGCACAGCCTTCATGGGTAAAAAAGCACTGTCTTGAATCTTTGCAGGGGAAGTCATGGTTTCATGCACTGCAGTAACAAGTTGTCCTTTCAACAGCCTCATTTAACTTTCCTTTGCTTTTGTGCTAGGTATGGAACAGGATGTTTCTTGCTGTGCAATACAGGTCAGAAGGTCAGTTGCATTTTTAGTTGTTTGTTGGAGTTTTTTTTAAAAAATCTTTATTTAACTGTTTGAGTACTACAATGCATCAGCCTTTCTTAAACTCATTAGCAACAATGATATTGGTAGAGATAAGGAAAAGTGCATGCTGAAATATGAAAGAATAGAAAATATTAGTTTGTTTATGGTGTTTCAGTAAGACTCCATTTCCTAGCTCCTTAAGGTTCAAAAAGAACTTTTCCCAGTAAGTTTCTTGCCCTTTCTTTATATATGTTTCTTAACCTCACCCAGAAGTATTGTGTTGTGTTTCTCCGTGTCTTGGCTATCTTATTTATTCCCTTCATTTTCTGCTATTGTTTCTCTGTAGTTGCATTTGAATAAATAGTGCAAAGCTTTGGCTTCCTTCTCATTCATTTCTCCTTCAAAATACCCTTAATTCTTTGCTCTAAGGAGGCTGGAAAGATCTGAGGCAGCTTATGGAAATAAGAATTAGCACCAATGATCTGTGGGTTATATCTTAGGTGGTTATTTAGAGTGACTGATAATTTACTTTCCTTACTTAATTTTTCTCCCAGTGTAGATTTTGCTTCTCCTTTATTATCATTTGAATATTTTTATTTAAATATTTTGTGCCTCCATTAGTGCTTTACCTTTTTTTTGTTTCCCTCTTTTCCCCATTTAGCCTGTGTTTTCTGAGCATGGTCTTCTAACCACAATAGCTTACAAACTGGGCAGAGACAAACCTGTTTGTTATGCACTAGAGGTAAGCCCAGTAATTTCTTCCTTTTTGTAGTGTTACATGTCCTTCCTTACTTCAGTTTTCTAGGATCCTTATGTTATCTTCAGTTGCACGGAAATCAAAGTAGCTTTGTGTTATAGCTTGTGTGCCTCAAGGCTTATGTATGGTTTTGGTTATCTCTATCTTCAATCTACATCATGTAATCTAATAAAAATATTTCTACATTGCGTCATTTCTACTTTAAGGGCATGATGGCTAAAACATGTTTTTTCTGTTACACAGTCTTTTAAATCTTTAATTAACATTATAAAGAAATAAAAGCAAAACTTTTAAGCTAAATTTTGGGTTAAAAAAAGGGGGGGGAGAAAGTGCTAGTGTTTCAATTATCCTCATAATAGAAGTCATGACTACATGTCTTTGGGTTTATTTCATTCTAATAGATTTTACTTCTGTATTTTAAAAATCTGAATCAAAGTTCTGGGACAGATGTCTGAAAATTGAGCTTTTTTTACGTAATACTTAGGTGCCTGCTTGCAGAATTTAGTTCCTTAGTTTTCCATACAACTCTTGAGGGCACCCAGATTCTGAAGAAAATTGGATTTTTACTTTTAACTTCAGGGTTCACTGGTCTAAAGCTCTCTTTCTGAAGCACAGATCAGCTAAGCTCCCGTTGGAGACCAGAGCTTCTCCAGGAATAATAGAATGGTTATTCTTCCGTCTGTGTTGCTTGATGTAATAATTATTCTCAAAACACACATATTGAATTCTCTGCTTTCATAGAGAGTCTGCTTTCCATGTGAAAAACACAAAACCAACACACAGGATTTTCTTAGCTGGGAGCATAGTTTGTTGTTTACAGAGCTTTACTAGAATGTAGGACGCTGTGTTCATTTCCTTTTCCTTCCCTGAGAAAAGTTGATCTTGCATTTGCCATGTTCTGGTAAACTTTGGGATTTTCATTTTGAGCAGGTGTGTGAGAGATTTGATTTTTAACCCGTGTTCCTAAAGCAAGAACTGGAACTGTCTTGAGAGCAATCTGTATTTCTGCATGCTGAAACACATGCATGATCTGCATCTTCTTCATCTCCAGGTCTTTAAGGACATTGTCTGAACAAATGGCTTCAACAGAATATATTTCCAGAGAGGCAAAAAGGATATATTCAGCCTTTTCTTTTAATCAAACCCATATCTTTTAACTGTAATAACTAGCTGGTTGGGAAACACCTCTGCTACTTCTAGCAGAGGCTTTGAATGAAAATATAATGCTGCTCCCATTTCACTTGAAGCTTAGTTTGGTAGACTTGATTCTGTCTTGTAGAGAAGTGCATTTGTTCTTTGGAATCCATGCCATTCATCTATGATGTGACAGAGCCATTCAGGACTGTTTGCTGAGGCAGCAGAACAATTTTGCTGGCAAATACAAGTGCCTAAATTTTCTGTCTCTGGACATTTGCATTTAGACTTTAGGCATAATCAGTCCTGGGTTTTTAAATCAAAGCATAAATATCTGAGTTTGTCAGAACAAGAAGGCTGGGCCTACTGAACTTCCTAACTGTGTATTCAGGAGAAGACTAAACTAGAGAGACAAGACAACTGCTTATGAAATGTCATAATAACTGCCCTGCCACGGAAAAAGTCATGCAATATGCATCTTTTCCACTTGGAGCCTGTGTAAGAGGCTGCCATTTTTACATGGCACTTTCCAGCTGCCAAAAAACCGATGGTTTGGTTGCAAGCATTTTTGGCAGTGCTTTAAGCTATGACTGTAAGCCTGCAATTGGGGGCCACAGCTACCGCTCCTCTCTAGTCTTGGAAAAAGGAACATGAAGCTACTAGTTGTTGTCTCCTAATGTTGTAGTGATTTTGTTTCCCTCAGGGATCTGTTGCAATAGCTGGTGCTGTTGTTCGTTGGCTGAGGGACAATCTAGGTATCATTAAGACTACACAGGAAGTTGGTGAGTATTCACAGTTTGGAGCTCTTCAATTTTTAGGTTTTCTTTCCAATGTCTTGATGTCACTAACATTGAATGAAAGCTCAAAGAAGGGAAAGCTGGAAGATGCATATACTTTGCTGTGTTTAAACAGTGGTTTTGCATCTATGAAATCACTGTCTATTAATATATGTATTTCATGTAGTATATCAATACAGTCTTTGAAACCATTTGTCAGCTTTGTTCTGTTGCAATCTGTACTTTTTTAGTAGTTTCCCTAGCGAGTAGATTATCACGAAGATACTATACTTACAGTGTATTTCCTGATTTCATACAACATCGAATTTTCTAGAGCCAAGAGTATTTATTCTCTATTACAGAAGCCAGAGCATATTTGTTCCTAAACCTGTATATTCATTCCTGTCATAAACATGAGAACCTAAGGCCCTACATATGCAATATTTATGTACAAGACTTCATATCTATTGAGTTATGGACCTCAGTTTTCAAAACCGGTTCTTAAAGGAATTATGAAGGATGGTAATCTGTTTTGGCTAAGAATTCAGTAATCATTTAGCATTTGGGTAGCTGATGTTATCTTCTTAAGCAGAACAGAAACAGGTGTGTGACATAGAAACTAAGAATATGTCAAACTTTGAAAAAGGAGAAAATGTCGAAAGCATGCAAGTGTAACACTTTGAAAGAGGCTGATTTAATGAGATTCAGCATTAACAATGTTTTATTACATATTTTTAATAACAATACCTTATTCGAAGGTTGAAAAATTTAGAATTCATTTTATGTGAAACTTGAAAGATTAAGCAAAACCTTAAAACATCAGTCTGTTTTTCTGTAAGAGAGCTTCGCAGATCATAATGAAGAATATAAACTACTGCAAATTAGCCCACTGTTGAAATACTACAGTACCTGTTGGCTTCACAGGTTTGACTAGACCTTTGAAAGGTTTGAATTTCAAGAACTTTAGTCTTGTCGGTGTTATTAAAGTCATGTGGGACTTCGTCATCTCTTCCTGTTTCCCTAAACATGTCCTTCCTTCTGCCTTCACTCCTCTTTTAAGTAGAGTCTGTATGAAAGTGCCATTTTAAGAAGTTTTCCTACTTTGCTGTATTGCTGTGCTTCACTGGTCAATGCAAACCAGAAATGTAGAAAAGCAGAAAAAAAAATACATGTATTTCTTCTTATAGGAAGGAGCTGCACATTAGCATTACTTTCTTTACAATTCTAGATGATTTAATGTAATTTTTAAAACCAAAAATATTTTAATATTGGAGAGTTAAAATATTCAAAGTTATTACAAGGATATTAAGAAACTAGATTTCCTTGTAGGTGGCCTTGTGATTATATACTTAACCTGAGAGTTTAGAACTCTAAATCTATTTGAAATTAATGGGAATTTACTTCTTAACTCCCTTTGGTCTTGATCCAGCTTCACTTGCTTGCCTTGACTTAAATGCAAGTAACATGACCTTTTGGACTGATTTGAAGGTTGCATTCTTTACCCAGAAGATACCCATTGAAAACCTCATAGAATCTAGGTCAGAATATTGAGTACAATTTTGGGTTTAGGTTTTGATTTTTCATTTTACATTTCTGACAAACCTCTGTGTGCCCCATCTTCCATTTATACTGTTTCAAATGAGCAGCTAATTAATGAGGAGCAGAGTGACAGAGTTGGTTGTATTTTCTAGATGTATGTAGCTTGATTATTTTTGTAGCCACCTATCACACTCTGTGTTCCCTGTTTAAATAATAATAGCTTTAAGTGTCATATTTAAGTGTTGGTGCAGTTGTGAAAAGCTAAGTGAAGACTGTTTCTGTATGTGCATTAGAAAAATTGGCTGCGGAAGCGGGGACTTCTTATGGCTGCTACTTTGTGCCAGCATTTTCGGGACTGTATGCACCATATTGGGAACCCAGTGCAAGGGGGTAAGAATCTGACTAAATATTGCATTTGCTGGGAGATTTAATGATTTTATAAATAGTATTGCTAGTCCTTCCAGGTATATGAATTGATCTCTTTGTTTTTCTGATGTGTCTGGATGTGTCATTTTCTGCGGTATCTTCAAGCTACTACTGGGTTTCTGTTTTGTATTTAAGCTGTTCAAAACAGGGACTACTCTTGGGAGAAAAAGAAGGATTAGGTAGCTCAGCTACTCACCCTTGTCTTCCCCACCCCCAATAAAAGGGCGTGGGCAGGGCAGGGAAAACATTTGGGCTGGGATGTGTATTTCAGAGGACAAGTACAAGATAGTTCTGTCATTCTTGCCAGTAATGGGGCCAGCATTTTTTTCTTCATGTATTTCTGGTTCTGAAAGAATTTTCTTCTCACTAAACAGAAAAAAAGATGTCTACATACCTGTGAGCTGTCAGGCAACAAAACTAGGAAGTGAAGAATTTAGTGCTGATTGATTAGTTTTTTTGAGTTCAGTTGCCCGTGGCTGCTGCATTCACTGTTTCGAATTATACAGGCCACTTAATTCCTCCCCACTTCTCTTCCTTCTCCTTCATCTTATGTCCAGCTTTCTTTCCAGTCAATTGAACACTTCTTCCTCTTTTCCTTCCAGTCCCTTTCCTAGTTGTTAGGTTTTTGCTTGCTGGTACAAGTTAGAACTACTGGTTCAAACAATAACCTTCTATTGGTCTTTTTTGCTATTGTAAGCTTGCCTGCCGTGGCTGGAATCACAATGTGCCGTAGGAGTCACAGAAGCATAGGAAATTTAAATATAAAATAACTTTTTTAAAGTGAGGAAATAAATCTTAAAAGAATATCTAGTTCCCAAGGTTTTGAGTAGTTATATCTTTAGCATTTAGATGCTTTCTGTACGCAAGGAAGAAAAGGAATCCATGTTAGATGTTTTTATAGTTTTTCAAGTCACAGTGCTTAACCTTTTAACTGTTAAAAAACAATCTTTGGAATGGCAACAACTAAAAATGTCCTTTAGTATCTTTGAACTTGTGTGTACCCATCACCAAATATAGCAGCATTTCTGTGTGGCTGTTCCTCAGATGTTGAAAAAGAAAAAAGAATGATTTTTTGCTGTGCAATTCAGAGTACATTGACAGAATTTAGCTTATTTCTGGTTAGATGTAGCATAGTTTCCATATGCAAAAATCTCTTTGGAGGTGCAGAAACAACTAGTGATCAGAATAAATCTGAAAGCAACCTTAAGCATTTAGAACACAGCACCAACCCAGCAAGGCTTTTCCGTAAGAACTGAAAGCATGAGAGAATTTACTAAGATTTTAGTGATGGTTGATATTATTTTTGAAAGAAAAGTCTGCCTCAGTCATACATTCCCTTTTCTTAAAGGAAGACAGATTTGTGTCAGTATTTGTGGGGGGGGGGGGGTGAACAAGCACCCATGTGCATGCAGATTGGCAATGAAATCTTGATTTATGACAATTCTGTTGATACAACACTGCAGTCGTGTTTGTCAGGAAGACAAGTATAAGACAGTTAAGATTAAAGAGGAACAAACTTTTTAATACTAAAAGACAGTCTTCTTATGGAGGTACTGAATAAGCTTTGAATTAGAAGGCCTAGATTTGAAGTAAAGGAGTATGTATGGTGAAGACGTGTCTCCTAACTAGTCTTTTTTCTTTTCAACAGGATTATCTGTGGCCTTACTCAGTTTACAAATAAAAACCACATCGCCTTTGCTGCGCTAGAAGCAGTCTGCTTTCAAACACGAGAGGTAAAGGCAAATTAATTGTAAATTAGTGTGATAATGCACTATAGCTTCAGGAAGAAAGAGGATTGAAAAGATGAATCGTATGCTTTATATTGTAGTTGGGTGCTATTATTCTCTTTAACATGGTGCTATTGTTGAAAAATTATTCCTATGGGCCTAGCTACGGTGATGTGTTTGGGTAGTACATTATTTTGGGGTGATAATGCTGCTTTTTGTCAGCACTTAAAATAAGGTGAACATATTCTGTGAATATTTTGAAAGGCAAAACATAGAAGCATTAAAATGACAAGGACAGTACCATAAGTAAAAAGCTTCATTAGTCTAGGAGACTACATTTTATATTGTCTGCTATGATGAAGGTGGCTTATGTTTCTTCCAGTCCATAAGAGCAAAAATGAATTGAAACAAGACAGCAGCAAGGAAAATCTGGATTCACTTCTTGCCTGTTACATCTTGCATTGCCTTTGCTGTAATAGGAAACCTGAATTCTTGCAGAAGAATTGAGTCCTCCAGCCACATCAAGGGGGTTGATAACAGAATGATCTGAGCATTAGAATATTTATTTCACTGTCTACTATCAATTTATATTCCTTGTGTTCCGTACAAATAGAGGAGAAAATTAAATCCTAGAGCCCATGGGGTAATAGTCAAACCTTAATTTGATTGTATGTTCTTAAAACACCTCCTAGCTAAAACTGTGGGATAAGAGGAAAACAGCTTGCTGTTTCTGTAGCGACATAGAATGCAGTAAAAGTACTCATGTGGGAAAAAACGAGAAATTTTACCTAGATGTCTGCTTTTGAAGATGTGCTAACGTTCTCTGAGTCTTCAGAAATTAATAAAGGAGCTTGGAAGTAGCATATATCTGTATTTCCAGGACTAGAAGTCAGGGTAGTTGCAGAAAGTTGAACTGATAGTCTAGTTTGTTGTCTGCTCCTCTCTTTCCTTGTCCCTTCTCCCATCCATTCTCTCTCATGTGACAGCTCAGTGAACCTTCCAGCACAAAATTATCCCTCTTTTTGCCGGTCTGTTTTTCTGCTGGATTAGTGACCTCAGCTGCCTCGCAGAGCAGTGTAGCAGATGTCAGAAGGAGAGAGACAGGATGTGTAGTGGGAGTAGGAGGAAGGTGCAGATGGAGGAAACATGTTGCATTTTTTCTTCCAGAAGGCATTGTTGAAAAATAAGCAGGTTTTCAATTCTAAGACCTGTACAATGCTGATGTTACACAAAACTTACATACGTGGATACCTTGCTTTTCATCCAACTCAGTACAACAGAGATAGCAGCAGCATGATCATTATTCGTTTTAATCCTTCACCCTTCCCTGATTTCTAGCATTCTTTAATGTTTTTTTTTTTTTAATCTCTGCTACATGCATGGTATTGCACAGTGGTAAACAAAGCCAGAGCCTTCTAACACTATGCATATGTAAAGCTGAGATTACAAGGCACTGCTGAAATTCTCAATGGTAAAAAAGGCAGCTGAAATCACAGAATCACTAGGTTGCAAAAGACACACAGGATCATTGAGTCCAACCATTCCTATCAATCACTAAACCATGCCCCTCAGTGCCTTGTCCACTCATCTTTTAAACACCTCCAGGAAAGGTGATTCAACCACTTCCCTGGGCAGCCTGTTCTAGTGCCCGATGACCCTTTCTGTGAAATATTTTTTCCTGATGTCAAGCCTGAACCTCCCCTGGTGGAGCTTGAGGCCATTCCCTCTTGTCCTGTCCCCTGTCACTTGGGAGAAGAGGCCAGCACCCTCCTCTCTACAACCTCCTTTCAGATAGTTGTGGAGAGCAATAAGATCTCCCTTCAGCCTCCTCTTCTCCAGGCTAAACAACCCCAGCTCTCTCAGCCGCTTCTTGGAAGACTTGCTCTCCAGCCCCTTCACCAGCTGGTCACACCATTTCCGATACAAGCCAAGATGCCATTGGCCTTCTTGGCCACCTGGGCACACTGCTGGCTCATGTTCAGTCGGCTGTCAACCAACACCCCCAGATCCTTCTCCTCCAGGCAGCTTTCCAGCCAGATTTCTCCTAGTCTGTAGCACTGCACAGGGTTGTTGTGCCCCAAGTGCAGGAACCGGCATTTGTCCTTGTTAAACTTCATCCTATTGGACTCAGCCCAGCGGTCCAGCCTGTTCAGATCCCTTTGCAGAGCCTCCCTGCCCTCCAGCAGATCCACATTTCCACCCAGCTTAGTGTCATCCACAAACTTACTTAGGATGCACTCAATGCCTTCATCCAGGTCATTGATAAAGACATTGAACAGGGCTGGCCCAGCACTGAGCCCTGGGGAACCCCACTTGTCACTGGCCTCCAGCTGGAGTTAACTCCATTTCCCACCACTCTCTGGGCCCGGCCATCCAACCAGTTTTCCAGCCAGGAGAGCGCTCACCCGTCCAGGCCAGAGGCTGACAGTTTCCCAAGCAGAATGCTGTGAGAAACTGTGTCAAAGGCTTTACTGAAGTCCAGGAAGACCACATCCACAGCCTTTCCCTCGTCCAGTAAGCAGGTCACTTGGTCATAGAAGGCGATCAGGTTAGTTTGGCAAGACCTGCCTTTCATGAACCCGTGTTGACTGGACCTGATCACCCAGTTCTCTTGCAAGTGCTTCATGATAGCACTCACGATCACCTGTTCCTTGACTTTCCCGGACACTGAGGTCAGACTGACAGGCCTGTAGTTCCCTGGGTCCTCCCTGCGACCCTTCTTGTAGATGGGCACAACATCAGCCAGCCTCCAGTCCAGTGGAACTTCCCCAGTCAGCCAGGACTGCTGAAAGATGATGGAAAGGGGTTTAGCAAGCACACATGCCAGCTCCTTCAATAACCTTGGGTACATCCCATCCTGCCCTGTAGATTTATGGGTGTCTAGCTGGGCAAGCAAGTCTCTAACCACCTCCTCTTCGATCATGGCAGCTTTGTTCTGCTCCTCTAACTCCTGGGTGTGTACACAAAGGGAACAGCTTTCCTTACTATTAAAAACTGAGGAATGAAGGCATTAAGTATCTCAGCCTTGTCCTCATCCTTTGTCACAGTTGTTCCGTTTGCATCCAGTAGGGACTAAATATTTTCCCTCGTCCTCCTTTTATTGTTAATGTATTTATAGAAAGATTTTTTGTTATCAGCAAATCAGCATAGACAAATGTGAAATGATAAATGTGAAGGAAATAAGTGATGGGGAGCAGTACTAGATTAGTACTGCCAGCAAACTTTGCTGCTGTGCTACTAAACCTTGTTTCCAGACTATTTCTAATGTATTGAACAGTGCAAGCCCATGAGCAGATGCTATCACCCTGAAATCTGGCCTTTTACCTTCTGATTTTTAACGATTATTTATCCTTTGACAGTTCTTTTGGTTCCTGTAAGGATTTATCTGGTAAGAGATTTCACTGACTCAATTCCTGGGAACAGGTAGAATCTACTGGACAACTCATCTCTATGTAGTTTTTACTGCCTTGCAAACCTACATTTTTTTCTTTTTTTGAAAATGTATTGACTGTTAACAGTAAGGATTGTATAGCTGGGTCCTCTGTGAACTACAGAAGAGCACAGAGTGCGTTGTACTTTTGGTCTTTTTTGTGGTCTGTGTTGTTTTATCATTTAAAGCTGAGAAAAGCGCACCTGTTTTTTTAATTCAAATAAATTGAAAAATTGCAAAGATAAAATCATTCTGCCCTATTTAATGCCTGACTTTGTCGAGAAAAGCTATGCGCTAACCTTAAAAAATGTAAATGAGGCATTTAATTGACTGCATTTACAAAACCCTAGGAACCCACTATTCTGCATTTAATGCCATGGTGTTGCCAGTAACTAAGGTTTGAGGCAAATCTTACATTTTTAGGAAACCTTCTAAAAAGCATATTGATAGTTATCAGTGAATTAAATATTCTGCTCTTAGTTAATTATACCTTGAAAACACTTTAACATTTTTCATTTATTTTCAGCAATCCACTGTTTCCAAGAGTAATAAGCATAATTATACGATAAAATTACACTGAAGTCTATCCCATGTAATGTAAAATTCTCAATTTTCAACAACTAATTGAAAATAATTCAAGAGGCTGCTCTTTCAAAACAGTTCAAGGTTCAGCAATTCCCTTTGATGTGTCCTCCAAACTGCCAGTTTAAACGTTTTAGTTTTTCGATTCTTTTACGCATCAAATTAGAGGAAATGTCTTTACAAACTGTAATCAACTAAAGACCTCTATCTGGTATTACTTCTTCCTTTGTTAGCCTTGATAAATGTTGTAGTTTTGATTAGCATTTCTTCAAAACTCTCTTCTCAGACTATGTAAGCAACACATAGGCTACATATAGAGGAGCAGAGGAGAAATATCTCCTACTCTAGGATTTCTGTAATAAAGAGAATGCATTTACTGTATATTAAACAAAACCATACTGTCACTAACTTTTGGTTTGCCCTCTTCATATGTAGGTATGAGTAATTATCTTTTTAACACTCTTCAGCAAATACTGAATTATCAGTATTTTACACATAAAGGGCATAGTGGATTTCTCTGCAATTAAATGGTAACATGTATTACTCTTTAAGATTTTAGATGCCATAAACAAGGACTGTGGAATACCACTAAATCAGTTACAAGTAGATGGAGGAATGACCAATAACAAAGTCCTCATGCAACTCCAATCAGACATTCTTTGTATTCCAGTAGGTAAGATGAAATTACAACTCCTATTTTCTTTTAAAGCCAAAAGCAGCATTGGTTTCTAATAGCTAATGAGGGCAAGTTGGATGGCTTGCTTTGCTGTTGTTGCTGGTCTTTTGCTACTGCCTGAGAATGTTGGGGTGTTTTTCAGAAAACGGGTTTGGATCTTGCATCCAGTTTAGAGATCCACTTTGCTAGAGAATCACTGACTTATTTCTTGCATTGAAATATTATAGCACTATGGTGGTATTGAACTTTGAAGTTAACATATCAATTTCTAAACATCGAACAATTTTAAAATCAGTGAAATTGACACTCTGCTGCAATGTTTTGACCCCAAGAATCTTGCTTAGAGATAAATCAGAACTTTTCACATCTACCGTTAACTGTTTTGCTCTTGCATTTCAGCAAATAGCAAATACCTTTTTTCTGTTCCCTTTGCCTACACAAACCTTTGATTTTATTTACAATGGAAAGGAAAACCCAGAAAGCACATTGCCCATTTTGTTTCCTCCTACAGCTGCAACAAAGAAGGGAATAGAACATAATAATAAATACAAACCCAAATGGAGTTGTTCCTCTCTGAGGCAAATGGAAGTTTACAGTACCATTATTCTAATCCGACAGCAATGCAGGACGGTTTTTAAATGATCATATAGCTGTTCTTTCATAGAAGCCCTCTAGAATAACAAAAAGGCTTTTTAGCCTTTGAAGGATGTTTTGTTACATTAAAACTCTTTCAATACCTCACTTGAAACCTAGAGCATTTCAGTTGTCAGTGAAAAGGGTGCATTATTCTGAAGACATTGTTTTAACACCTGTAGCAAATCCCAAATTGCTGAATATTGTAAGCTATACATTAGCATTTTTGAAGATGCAGTGTGTTACTGGGTAACATCAGGATATTCTAGGTCTTCATCTATACTGAAGACTGATTATTTGCTGCATTAGTATAATAATCTTGCCTAATATGCAGCTTCTAGAATGTCATGTAGAAAAACATTATGATGTCTCTAATGCCTACATGTGAGACACTTGAGTGGGAAGTTTTTAACTCGAGGTGATATAGCTTGCCTTTGATAATACATAACACACAAGGCTTGTACTGTCTGTGTAGATGCTTAGTTAGCAGATGAAAGGATATGATCAGTAAAACAAAAGGATCCTTTACCTGAAGAGTTCTAGAGTTAATGGAACAGATTTACTGTTGACTTTTTGGGGGTGAAATGGTCTTCTGTAGTGTTTGTGGAAGATAAGCAAACTTGTAAGTACAAGCTTGTAAGTAACCTGTTTTAAGATGCCTTTTCTAAATGTAAATGCTTTTAATAACAGTTTCTAGAGCATGGAAGCAAGACTGATAAATAGTAATCACTGCATTGGGGAGGGAAAGAGAAGACACACGAATAGTATCTTTTTATCAGGACAATTCTAAGGAAACTGATGGTTGAAGTCAGCAGCCCTGCACGTGGTATGAAAATGGGCAATTGCATGATTCATTCTTGAAGTTAGCCTCATAAATATATGAATGGCAGTTGGTAAACTTTAAGGAAGCATATAGAAAGTACATATAGAAAATATATAACATTATATAGGTAAACCTTTTAGTTCTGATGACGTCAAGTGACTTCCATTAAAAATCATCACGGCCTTCTCTGTGATTTACTTCAGTAAAGCCATCAATGCCTGAAACAACAGCTCTAGGAGCTGCTATGGCAGCAGGAGCTGCAGAAGGAGTTGGAGTTTGGAGTCTGAATCCAGGAGATTTGACAGCAGTGACATGTGAACGATTTGAGCCGCAAATCAACCCAGAGGGTAAAACACTTTCATATTATCTAAGAACTTCCAAACTTAGTATTTTGTGCCCAACATATCATTTATTTCCTTCGTTGCAGTCTAATATCCTGATAAAAACATAGCTATATGTGAATATTCTCACAAAGGTTGTAAATCAACTTTGTAATATTTAGTTTAGAGAAAAGTGCATTTCACTTGCTATTTTGTCCATTTATTAAATAGCAAGATTGAAAAATGATTAAAACAACATAATCCCACAGGGGAATGTGTAGATTTTTTTTTTCTTTCTTCTTTTTAAAAGAAACTTGGCACTGGGCATTACAGTTAGTAGATTTTGATTTATAGCAAGTAAAATCAAAGAAACAGTGAAAGATTATTACAGGGAAAGATGTCTCCTAAAGCTCCTGTGCATTTGCGAGTTTTTGCAACTGCAGAAAGGACAGACTGACTGTTTCTGGGAGTCTTTTCTTTTGGCTCTAAAAAGCCTATGTTAATCATTCTTTTTTTAGCTAACTAACATTTTTATCCATTCTTAAGTGCTTCTAGAGAAACAATGTATTTGACATAATTAATCCACATGTATGACAAATGCATTTTTGTATTTTTAATTATTTTTTTTAATTTTGGTACAAAACTTTGTTTTACTATTTTGATTATAATCACTGCTGTTATCCCTACTTCAAGACAGTATTTTCAGCACTGAAGAACTTCTACATGAGTAACAGTTGCTTTATGTTGTCCTACTTCTAAATCTTATCAGTGAACATGCAGAAAATTGGTTTTAAGGTTTATTTAATGTTTATAACTGTGCATATCTGCGGGAGGTTGATTTGGGTTTTTTTGCATTGAAAACAGCATTTTATATTACTTGTTCTGTGCAGACAAACTGTACTACACAAGTGGGAAAGCTAATATTGTAGTGTTTACTTCTTAATATTCGTAGTTGTAATCATATGCGTTAAGAGACTTTTCTGTTTGCCGATTTCTCAATTTCAGAAAGTGAATTTCGCTATGACAGATGGAAGAAAGCTGTAGTGAAATCTATGGGCTGGGAGACATCTCAAGCTCCTTCAAATGGTAAATCAGAAATTAGTATGGGTCAAGTATTAACTTAGCTGTTTAGCCTAAGTAGTTAATCTTGGGTTTGGTGACCCTTTCTATTTGTACCATTTCTGGACTACTCCAATGATTTAAAAATTATTACTTAAAAACACTGTGGAAAAAACCCAGTAAAATTGTGTCCTCTTGAAAGGACACAAGCAACATCTGTTAGGGCTCTAAAAGCAGATGACATGAAATCAAGACTAACTGCAGGTTTTGCAGAATGGCATTGGTTTACAAAAGAAAAGAACATCTTACCTAGAAGAAGAAAGGTAGCACAACTCTAAGACATTGTAGGGATTTCACAAACTTTCTTACACTATAACCTCGTGTTGCAAAGGAGAAATGTTTCATCCTGTGATTTTTCTTGCTATATATTGCATTTATTGTTTGCTGTATAAGAAGGAGAGATTGATAGCTGTATCAAATCCATCTGACCCACAAGGGCTAAGAGCAAGAAGTTATCATAAAGTGAAGAATTGTATAGACCTCTTGTTCACAACAGAGAATATACAAACACTTTTGAGGGATTGAACAAGAACTTTCTTTTGAAGTAGAGGGCTTTTTCATCTGCCAGGTTTAAATTAAATAAAACCTGCTGTCTTTTATGATCCATAATTTGAATTTATATTTCAGGATGAGCTTTTAGTTGTCAGTAATCCTGCAGCATGTCATTCGTGGGTCTTATCTTCATTTCATTTTCCTTTTGTTGGAAAAACTAATAGAATGAAAGTATTAAGTAAAGAATCTTCAAAATGTAAACTCACTCCAGAATCCACAGTTGCAGCCCTCAGGCTGGATGAAGTCTCTTACTTCATCCTTGAAAGCTAAAATTTTCCTTTTATCATCCTATACATTGGTGTAAGTATTTTATTTGACACATGGTTATACAAACATCTCTCAAGGCTATTTGGAAAGGAGATAGGTAACTGAGCTTGAGTAACAAGATTAATTTCAGTGTTGTCCGTTACGATTTAGTAGCCTTACATCTAACTCTTTGTTACGTATCCTGTTATGAAATCCAAAGTGCTTGATACATGTATTACTTAAATATCTTTATTCCTTTTGAAGGACAGGGAATTCTGTCTTGCAGAAAATAAAACTATTTCAATTCTTGTGAGAAGGGTTATGTTTATTAAAACTTACCCTCAGTGATTATGTGATTCAACACTGGGCGGGGGAAATGTTATTTTCATTAGTTCTTGCTTTCAAATTTTGTCTTCTGCCTGCTAGGGTTATATAGAGAACTACTAGAAATGGGCTCAATCTAGATAGTGCTAACAGTGGAATTTGTATTTGAACTTCTATATTAAGAGCCTGTTTTAAATTACTGTGGGGGTTGTGCATGACCTTTTTTAGTTTTTCTGCAAAAGTCACTACAAATGTTACTTTCTGTTTTCATGTTTTTTAACACATATATTTCAATTTATATATATATTTCTTTTTTGATTTGCTTGACTGGAAACACCCTCCCCTGGATGACATCAGGTGACACTAGTATCTTCTGTAGTCTGCCTTTGGGTTTTTTTATTATGAGTAGCATAATAATGTTAATCGGAGCGAAGTACGTCTCAGGTTAGTTATTATTTGAACTGGATCACTTTAAAAGCTATCTAGCTTAAGTGTTGGAGTTTTTGATATTCCATCTGCTTATTTTTAGTGAAAATGACTGATGCTTTTTGTTGTTGATGCACACAAGTGTTTGAGGGAGTGAATTAGGCATATGGTGCCTAAGGGAACCAAGTGAATGCCATCTCGAATGCATCCTCATGTGCCATGAAATTCGTAATTGTTAGATGCTCATGAAAATTTGAACTGCCCCTTGCCTTTGTCTAGCTATGCAAACCCTACACAGTTTCTAAAAAGGATGTCGGTTGGAGCAGCTTAGCTGGTTTTTTCATTGCCTGCCTTACAGTGTGCATTGCAGTTAGAATAAGGTTCCATTCTTTATCCTGTATTTCTTCTCATAACATTTAAAATTATTTTGAGGCTGTCATATATGAAGACTTTTCTTTTGCCCCTGAAAGGCTTCATGCACCCCTTTCATTTTTTCTGGTCCCCTTGGATCTATTGTATGATTAGAACTCTTCATCTACTAAATCTAAAGAATAATCATTTAGCACTTTGCTCTTGAGGGATAAGTGAATTCATTTTGTGTAAAGAGAAGAGATCATAAAAAGCCTATCTGCAAAACCGGGGAAAGGGACTGTGTGCATATGCAATGAAGATGCATCTTCAACCTATTAATATGCTTAAAACCAATTTCTTAATATGGATGACAATGTTAGTTACTTATGCCAGAAGTAATACTTTTCTTTAAGATATTATTATGGTAAGAAAAAGAATGTTCTTTGTTATCTTGTTTCTTAATTTCATTCCAAAGAAAGTATTTTACAGTATAGCTATTGTTGTTGCTTAGAAAGCTCTTGGAGGTGGTTCTTTAGTTTTCTTTCTTTGTTTTGGTTTTGGTGGGATGTGGAGAGGTATTAATTAAACAGACAGTCGAGGACTCTGGCATGCTCTTGTGATGATGTGTTTGTATTTTGTTTCTACTCATTCAGCCTGAATTAACTATTCTAGTGTAATTTTCCTTGCATGGAAGAGACTGAGCTTATAGGAGACCTATAATCAAACTAAAAAAATGCAAAAATCGAACTGAACAAGTGGATTCTCATTGATTTACTAACTCTGGAATGTATCAGTGAATGAGAACAATCTTGATTATGAAGCATAAAATAAAGCCAACTGTGAATAAGTGAGTGAATTTTTAATGAGCTGAACTAAGCAACCTGAATATTAATTCCAGGTCAGGTCCTTGACCACATGGGGGTTACCTAAAATAATACG
The DNA here is from genome assembly GCF_032191515.1 of Phaenicophaeus curvirostris. Lineage (NCBI taxonomy): Eukaryota > Metazoa > Chordata > Aves > Cuculiformes > Cuculidae > Phaenicophaeus > Phaenicophaeus curvirostris. The sequence continues at coordinate 123,494,560 of NC_091392.1, read as the reverse complement.
AAGATCAATGTTAAGTGGGCAGGTTATTATCATAAATCCTGAATTTATTGTTTTTTTAAAACAACTAATCAGTAACCTGCGTATAGAAATCTAAATTTACACTCATAAAAAACAGGGGTTTCTCCCTTCCCTGGGTTTGTCAGTGCCTTTCTGACCCAGAAGTGGAAAACATATTCGTTTCAACTCACTCTGGCCTTCAGAATCCTATTTTTGTCCTTGTTTTCAGGTAACAGTAATTATTGGAATAGTTACTATTACTATATATACAGATATATATATATATACACACACCAGTATATTGGTATATTATTTACATGGTAAGCTTGGGGACTGGAGAAGCTGCAAGGTATTTCCGTCTCTTACTTGCTCTTAATATGATGATGTCTTAAAAGGAATAGCATCAGTGATGTAATGTCAAGGTTGTAGTTTTGCTCATCTGTGTGGTAGGGTAGAATATGATGTATAGAATTAGTGTTGCTGATTGGAGCAGGGCTACTTCCCACTAGACCTTTACTCTGGTAAATATCATTTTGCTTTTTAAAGCTCAGCTAGCTGCCTGGTCTTTTCTTCTTACTTCAGCACAGGAACTCGATTAATTTGTTACATTTTATCTTTTAATGAAACACTGGAGCTCCAACACAGTCGTCAGTATAGTAGGTTTGAGGATTGAATCTGCTGAGGATTGAATTCATCCTTAATGTGCTGAAACAGCAGTAAGTCTTGCATGGCAAAAGTGCTGTTGTTGAACATGTCTCTGTAGGGCAGGGCCATGACTTTACAGCTACTGAAATGCAGAGGAAAAATCTGCTGTGCAAAATAGAGAACACTAACGTGGCAAAATCCTATTTACAAAACTACTAAACTAACTGCCTTTTCATGCAGGACCTGATGACTGACTATGAAGAGCAGTGCTATATTTCATTGTATCATTTCATAATTTCATCAAAATCAGGTCGATTACCTGTACCTTATTTTATGATCTTCATTATTCTTTTCTCCCAGGGGAGAAAGGGCAAACATTTTTTTATTTCACTATTAAAGCAAGTTTTGTATAGCCACTGAGGTCTTTATGCTAAGTTTTTGTTAAGTCTTTCACACTAGTTTTGGAAGTGGACTTCTGAGAGATTTCAACGTGCTCTGTAGCTGTAGTTTTTGGGAGGATGGGAGTTAATTGAAAGTGATGCTATATTTTTTTAAACTCAGATTTAAAGAAACGCCTTTGCATACTTAAACTAGCACTTCTCAAGTGAGCTATAAGTGACAACTGGCTGTATATGAGATCTTACTTGACATCTGGAGTATAAACTTCTTTGACTTTATTCTCACAGAATAAAGTGCCAGTGCTGACTGTAATACTATATTCTTCATGCTTAAATACCCTTTGAGGTTTTTTTAAGATTCTGTTTTTCCGTTTTAGTTTTGTGGGATGTGATAGTTACTGCAAATTGCGTGCTAATTTACATTTAGGGATCACTATGGAGTTCTACAGATTAGTTGAAATAATATTCCCAAATTTCTGAAAACTGAGCTCATATTCAGAAAAAAATAAGCTTAGAGTGCCTTCCTTCAGTTCTACTTGTTAAAAATCTACTCATCTTAGTAGTGTGGTCTCTGTGCACACCCCACACACTTAAGTTCTGGCTTATCTGGTGTCACAAGATTCATCTAGTTCATAGTTGGATTATTTGAAAACAAAAGATGATTATAAAGAATTTCTCCTATAGCTCAGCTGTGTTATAGAGTGTTATTAGTGTTTTAGAGTAAATTCTAAGTTACTAATACACATTCTTTCTTCTTTAAGGTACTGGTAAATGAGACTACTTAGTGGGCTTTCTGGATCCAGCATTTTTTTTACCTTTTGTTTTATTGTCTGAAAAGATTCCACCACCAATGTGATTATACTACTTATGTGTCTAAATTCATTTACGAATCCATCTGTTGCCAGTCCCTGAGTAACTTCGCAGCGGTATGCTGAAACTTCAAGTCTTCAGCCCTTTGTTACTCTGCTCCCTTCCCCATTAACTCCCAACTGCACTGGAGGCCTTTGCGTGGACTATCTCATATGTCCTCAAATTTCACAAGCCTTAGGTCTATTTGAGAAAGTTGTTATTAAAAACCCTGCAACTTCTGAGGTGGTCAGATGTTTAGCTACCCTTTTCATGGCTCTGGTACTTTATACGACATTGTAGAATGTTAATGATGCACTGTAGAACTTCAGTCTTACAATTCTTGCAGCTGCTGTGAATTATCTTTCATTGGTATATGGTTGCCAAAGTTGTTTGATGGTAGTGGGCACTAGTCTGAAACATGTTAAATTGTACAAACCTTTTAAACGCTAGCTCAAAATGTATTATTCGTAACACGTATCAACATGGGTTTGACAATGAAGAGGTTGCTGCTGTGGTCCACAGAGTACTATTGAAATGATCAATCACAAAGTTTAAGTTTGGTTTGGCTTCTGGCAGATCTAGCCAGTTTGCCATTGTAAGTATTTAAGACGCTATGTTCTCTGATTGTACCTTTAAAGAGATGGGAGTAAACACGTTTTGGTTAAGGCCATGCTTCATGTTCTTGTGCTTCTGTGCTAGCTGGGGAAGACAAATCTGATGCAGCATGCTATTTACTGGGCAACTTCTTGCTCCTCAGCAACTAATAACTTAAAACTACTCTGTACAATGCATTTTTCTTGACCAATACTGCATATATTCTTTCATCCTGCTTAAGGATATTTTAGTGACTATTTGTTAAACTTCTGAAAGTTGAAGCTAGCTTAGTTTTCTTTAAGGAGGGTCTACTCCAAATTAGATATAAGTCGTTTAGTTATTGATCTCATTTAGTATATCTCAGGGACCAAAATCTCCCTATAAGTTTCCACGTTCATATTTTTAAAAGCAAGTTATGCTGGGACTTACAAAATATGGTGGGACAACCCAAAACCCTGGCTTGGAAGAATAAGCACTTAGCACCTGAAATGAGCCATTGGAATTCAATGTGTGTGACAGCTGAGTTGCATCTACTTTGAAACTTTTTATCTTCTACAGGTAAAGGGGTGAGGCTGATAATCTTAACCTCAGCTTTCCTGTTTGTACCAACAGCATGGCAAATGCCAGCCTTACTGGTTAGGACAGAAAAAAATGTGTCATTACATCAGTATAGAATGATAGTGAGGATAATGATGTGGGATCAACATGGAGAATTTCAAAGATGTGTTTAAATGCACTAGGAGTTAAAGGGAGCGGGTTTTTGTGTGTGTTTGTTTAAAAGATTTTTGTCTTTAAAAAGTAGTCTTTAAGAAAGTTTGTTGGTATTTGTTAAACTATGATTAGAGACTTAGTTTTTAAAAAGATGTTAAATATGTGTGTGTCTGAAGCAGTGGATTGCACAGAAGTTCAAGTCTGTACAATATATTTAATATCAAATGCATATTAATTGCCTTTTTATTATTAAGTGCAATTACCTTTGAAAATGTTACTTTAGTTAGGAAGTTAGAGAAGGAGCAATTTTCGTCCTGTGGTTGCATGTATAAATTCAAGAGAGGGAATTTTTGTGCAGAGGTGAAAACATAACAAGATAATTTAAATCCCATATCTCTTATAAATGCTTATATGTGAGGTGTGACAGCTAACGTTTGAGTTTTCCAGTTTGTATTGGAGAGGTGAAGAAAGAGTGAAAAATGGACATGAACACATAGAAAAATCTTTATGCTCCTTAGCTTTACTGAGAACTCTTGCTGATCGCACCTTACCCCAAGGAACAGGAGTAACAGCAGCCTTTGGAGCACACTGGGCAAGGGCAGCACACACTTCAAACACTGGATTTCTGAGTACGTCTGCTTGCCAAAACCACTGAAGTACTGAACCTGGAAATGATTAATGTTGACGTGTTATCTATGTGGAGTGGGAAGGATAGCACATAATACATAGGACGGGGATTTTTTGCTGCTTTTCTGACTTCTGTTGGGAAACACAAGCCCTGTTTTTTTTTCACTGAGTTAAAATAATTATTTTATTTTCAATTGCTGTTGCAAATGTTTTTTTAAGAATTTCACACCACTGTTAACTTTCTACCAACATAGTTGAAATATATTGTAATCTGTATGTTGGGGGAGGGGAGATAAACTGTTGCAAATTGGCTTTTTGTGAAGCTCTGATTTATTTTTTTTCTATCAATTTCCAGATTTATAAATTCTTACTTGAGAAATACATTAACTTGGTATTAAAATACCTTAAATAAATTTATGTAAGCTGTCAGTTTATTCTTTCACATTATCTTTCAAACATTTTCACTGAAGTTTTTTGCATGAGGCACTAGTATACATTGATGCACATTAGACATGGAGAATCCTCTTTAAGTGTCTGTCACAGACACATGCTTTAGCTGTCTCGGCTGTATGGCTCAAACACATGCATTCTGCTTTTCAGTGATATATTCAGCTTTAGGGACTGGATTAGAAATTACATTTCCCCAAGTCCCTCCATGTCAGGAAAATGTGGGAAAACACAAGTAGAACGATGAAAAGGAACACAGTACAGATTTGATCCAAAGGTCTCAAACATTGCTTTTTGGAGTCAATTGGCCAGGTGGGTTTTGGGCTTATCCCATGGTCTAGTAAATGCTGCAGATTAAAAAGCTATCATAAGTTGGGGGAAGAAATATTCATGTAATAGAAACATTGCTGGGTCACTAGCCAGAAGCATAAGGTACCCCTGTTCTTTTAAGAAAGCAGCATGGCAGTATATGTATATGTGGAGTATACATTCATGGAGTGTGCCTGCCAGATTCTTGTTTGTTCTATCTCTTGTTTAGCTCCACAATTATATTTTACACCTCTAGTGCTGCATTACAACAAGGATATAGTCTTCATCCACAGTCTTTACTAAGTCTTTAGTCCCCTATAATAAAGTCAATTGTGTGAGCCAGAAACAAACAAATAAAAGATGCATTTAAATACCCTATCAGTACAGAAACCTTTGGTAACAATAACCTTTGTTATTGCTCAATATCAGACTTCTCCACTTGCTCATGAGACTAGTCTTCCTTTCACAGCAAACTTACAGCCTTGCCCTTAGCTGCACTGCACAAAAGCATATTCAAATTTCTTGATTTCATGAGGATTATGAAATGAGAAATTTATTAATTGGTACCAGAAATTTGTGCATATAAAGAATTTTTGTTCAATGAAAGCTAGTACAATGCCCAGTCTATTGTTGGAACTCTATACAAACAAGCTTCTTAATGTCCATATCGGCATCCAAGCCAAAATATTTCCTTCTAAAGCTGTTGGAATGCCATCCCATTAAGATCTGTAGCAGAGTCCCACAATGATTTTTTTTTTCTTTCCTTTTTATTATACTTGACTGGCATTTATGGAAGTAGTACTCATCAGTCCTGGAGATAAGGGGCAGGCAAATGGGTTGCAGCACTTTAAAGCTCAGAAATAGCACAAGAACATTGCTGGAATTGTTTTCCAATGCTGTCTAGAGGTCCTGAAGTTCAACAAGGAAAATTGCCAAGTCCTGCCCCTGGAAGGAACAACGCCATGCACTGGTGGGAAGCAGATTTGCAGAAAAGGCCCTGGGGATACTGGTGAACACAAAGTTGAACATTAAGCAGCAATTGCAAGAAAGAAGGCCAACAGAACTCTGGGCTGCAACAGGCAGATCACAAGCAGGTCTCCTCTAACTAGCACTGCTGAGACACATTTGGAGTGCTGGGTGCAGCTCTGGGATCACCAGTATGAAAGAGACATGGACACCCCAGAGTTGAGTGCTGGGATAGGCCACAAAGATGGCTAAAGGTTTGGAGCATTTGTCAGGTGGGAGAAGTGGAGAGACCTGGAACTGTTCAGCTTGGAGAAAGATCAGGTGTATATACCTGGCACAGCAACTAAAGGCAACGGAGCCAGACCATTCTCAGTGGTGCCCAGTGACAGGACAAGAGGCACCAATGAGCACAAACTGAAACACAGGACACTCCATTCATAGAATCAGAATCACCAAGTTGGAAAAGACCCACTGGATCATTGAGTCCAACCATTCCTATCAATCACTAAACCATGCCCCTCAGCATCTCATCCACCTGTCTTTTGAAAATGCCTCCAAGGATGGCAACTCAACCACCTCCCTGCGCAGCCTGTTCCAGTGCCCAACGACCCTTTCCGTGAAGTATTTTTTCCTGATATCAAGCCCAAACCTCCCCTGGCGCAGCTTCAGACCATTCCCTCTTGTCCTGTCCCCTGTCACTTCGGAGAAGAGGCCAGCTCCCTCCTCTCCACAACCTTTCAGGTAGTTGTAGAGAGCAATGAGGTCTCCCCTCAGCCTCCTCTTCTCCAGGCTAAACAACCCCAGCTCTCTCAGCCGTTCCTCACAAGGCCTGTTCTCCAGCCCCTTCACCAGCTTCGTTGCTCTTCTCTGGACTCGCTCCAGAGCCTCAACATCCTTCTTGTGGTGAGGGGCCCAGAACTGAACACAGTATTTGAGGAGCGGTCTCACCAGTGCCGAGTACAGAGGGAGAATAACCTCCCTGGACCTGCTGGTCACGCAGTGTTTTAGCTTTGAGAGATAATCTTTAAATCATTTTCTGGTTGGAGTTTAAGCAGAATGATTTTCAGATTTGTGATTGCTTTTCCATAGCAACCCATTTTTCATAGGGGATTGTACCACCAGGTACTTCAAAAAGTACCTTACACAAAAGAAAAGCATGGGATAATGTGCTTCCTTCCCAGCTTTTAGAGTTGCAGTTGTCTTCTTTTTATTTTGGTAACAGGATGGGTTAGTTAGCATGCTCCATAGCACTCACATTTCCTATGATATTTCATAAGCATCTTCAGGAGTTTTGAGTATATCGCTGTTGTCTTGCAGGTGAACAGATTACTGAAAACCTGCCATAGAGCTTACTGTTTGATACAGAGGAACTCAAGACTCATTAACGATTTGTCATCAGCTTTTTTGAGCACAGAAATCCCTTCTGTATTGCTACTCCATGTCCAACAACAGGACTTAGCTTACAGTTGAGAGGATACATACCACAAATATTAATCCCCTCTCCTGCATGTTGTTTCAGAATCAACGTTGCTTTCTTCCACAAATACTAAAGCCTAGTGCTGCCTCATTGGAAGGAAGGTTACTTGGAAAACTATGTAAATAGTTTTAATCTCTCTCTGCTTATAAGTAGAATCCAAGTATTTGTTGACAGCAGTTTCTAGAAATGAATATGCCAGTGCTGCTTGTCAGCCTTTATTTTTCAGGGAGAATGGATTCTTCAGTGGTTAATTTCTGAGGAACTGACTCTTCAGTAGCAGAAACTGTTCTAACAAAGAGAAAAGCTTTTAGAGCTTTCACACTACAAATACTGGGGGCATCAGATATTCAACAAGTTTTTAGTTTTTGTTTTAAGGAAGGGGAAGAGTGGGGAGGGGAGGGGGATAGCGACTTGTCTGGAACATGCAAGAACCCCATCTTCATCATGAAGCAAGATGCAAGATGATAACCTTTATTATTGTTCTCCAGGTAATGATTGTTGTCTCTCAGTTAAACCTGAAGAAGCATATTATTAAGTCTCTTTAAGACACTACTCCCTCCCCAAGAAAGCAGGTTTGTATTACCAATATAAGCTGTTCCGTCAACCTCTAATACATAAGCCTTAAAGTAATCAAATTGTACCTTACCTCGGTTTGGGTTTCAGCTGACTGATTAATTTCCTCATGAGCTGTCAAGAGCTGTCATACCCAGCAACATATTTCAAATCATGCTGTCATGTCTTTGATTGTTACCAGTCTTTGTGCTTAACTTCTGATATAATACCAACAAATAAGCGTGTACGATGCAAGGTTTATCAAAACTCTAAATGCTAAGAAATGTTAAGTAAAATTCACCTTAATTAATTAATTTAAACAGATTATAATAGTGCTGAAATATTTTATTTGCTAGTTTTTAAATAGGTTATTTGTCTATTAATGAGTATGTGAATTGTCAAGTCCCAACTGATGTGCAAATGAGGCATATTGTGTGCTGGAATGTGCAGGTACCGTTTTATTATTCAGTGTGTGAGGTAAGTACTTAGGAAAGGTAGAAAAAAACATATAATAATTTTAGCAGTTAGAACCCAGTGTAATGAAACAGTAGATCTATATAACAAGAAATGAGATGATTTGAGGTCATGACAGTAGAATGACAGTGGTTTACAGAACATCCTTGAATGTGTGAAATTGTTGGAAGATTTTGTTTCAGCTTCATTTAAAAAAAAAGAAAATAAGTTATTCCTACTTGCTTTTCAAAGTAGCTTCTGTTGAAGTGATCACAGCAGCATTTGACACAGCATTCTCAAAATAAAAATGATGACATAGTAATTTTAAGTATTTATGAAAAAAAATGAGTCACAGCTCTACTACCTTACAACAGAAACAAAGATATCAGCATATTAGCTGATTCATTTACACACTATAAATCAGCACTGCCAAACTTGTCTGCAGTACATGTGTAGTCCTAACCACACGTGAGGAAAGGCAGTGAGCTCTTTCATAATAATAATTTAAAAAAACAAACCCAAGAGCTGTGGTAATTCTTGTTTACAGAAATTCCCATAAAACTGTTAATGTTACCAGTTTTCACCCAGAAGTGATGGAGTTCCACTTCCAAGGTTACACCTAGACCTAATAGTCCATATCCACAAGGTAGCCATTGAAGTGTACATAGGTAATTTCTTTCTCCCTGTGGATATTTAATCTTGAATTAAACCTGGACTATATCTTTGGGCTTTAGGATGTCTGTTGAGATTGTACTTCATCCTCATGTAGCTACTCGTCTGATAAATACTGTGGGAATTTTAACCCCACTATCAGGAGGTTGGGCAATCAGCCACCAGGGACACTGGTCTTCTGCCGGTAACCCGTGGCTAAATCAGTCAACTAAGAACCTGACATTCTGTATCCCATTCTGTCATCTTTCCCTTCTTTTTCTTCTCTTCATTCACTGCCTGCTTTGTTGTGGGCACACTCACTGTGTTTAAGTGGCTCAAAATAAGACTAACCCTTTCTTGATACTTGTGCTACACCGTTACATCGTGGGAAATGTCTCTCAGTGATGCTCTATTTCCTTTCTTAAAATACTGTGCTGGGTATCCTAGTAGAAATGAAAAAGGGCAGGGTCTCTTAACCCTGTGTAGTTACGAATTTAATGATCCTGATTGCTATGCCTACACTCAGATGAAGATTTAAGCTTAGCACATAACCCATAAAGAACAGAAAACCTCCTGGGCTTCATCCCATCACCCCATGACTGTGGATGGAAGTCCCTCACATAGCACAGAGTTAGCCCTGGGAGGTAAAATTGTGCTTCCTCACCATGTAAGAACACAGTGAGGCACACTGGCTCTACTAACTCCCTGCAGGCATGAGGCAGTAAAAAGGTTCTTACCTGGTTTAATTGCACCTGATGGCGTGGTGTGCTCCCTGCTTCCCCTGAAATCCAAGGATATGAGATGAAACCATGAAGTTTCAGTGCCCCAGCAGAGACGACAGCTAGCCTATGAGTGCCCCTCATCACGGGGCATTGGCTGAAATCTAACCTTGTAGAGAATGGCAGGAGGAATTGGGTGCCTTGGGAAACTGCCAGCAGGCAGGGTATGAGCTGCCCCCCACCGCCTCCTCACCCACAGGGGCTGCCCTCCCCGCTCCCCTGTGTTTGGGCACCACAGTGGTGGGGCCATCAGTTTGCCTGACCAACGCTCTACACTTGCCCCCAGCATGCAGTGCAAAGTGATAATTTATGGGGTACTTCAGGGACTTTTGAAGATTAATTTTGGACCTTCAAAACCAGTGAGGCACCGTACTCGCATTAGGAATATGTAATTCACACTACATCACACCAGGAGTCTGGGATGCTTTCACTCAGGGCCACCATTCTTAAACAACAGGACCTAGCCAGATACCCATAGTTTGATTAAAGGCCGAGTCCTTCACCGGGATGGCAGCCAAGGGCAGCTTCCGTGCAGCCACTTGTATCGTGTCAGCTTTGCTCAGGTGGCACTTAGAAAGCTGCTAGGGAATTTTGACAAAAACAAAACCAAGTTAAAATCTGGAGTACTGTAACTGCATGTTTAAGAAATTTATCAAGTACATTGTGCAACGGAAGTTGACTTAAAACAACACAAAAGTTTTAACGAAAATTCGTTTCAGTATGTCTGAGGATTCTACCAAGTTTTATAATTAAATCCTGGCAAAAGGATTTAAATGGAAAATGCTAGTGCATAAATTACATTAACTGTGTAACACTACTCAGCGTGGTTTTCTCTGCTGTTACTGATGGAGTAGGAAGGAGAAGAATAAAAATGCCATGTGGAAACCTCCCTGCACAGAAGTCAGTAAGTCGATATTAGTCACCTTGGGCTACTTCCTGTTTAATAGAATACATTACCTTAACTTTCAAAGGAAGGAAAGTAATATTCTCAGTGGTGAAAAACAGCTGGATATCATTAACAGCTTGAAAGTGGAGGTGGTGCTTTCATCACTCGCACTTTCCTTCCCCTCCCTCCTCCTTTCTGCATCCTTTTCAGAGCCGTAACTTCATTTTCCCTGTTCTGACTTAACTGACCCCAAATTACAGCTTTCTGGCAAAATGAAACTGGATTTTCTGAGTCTTTCTTCTATATTTTGTCAAGCACCTGATTCCTTTACACACAGGGCTGGGAAGGAGAAGAAAACACCCACATCTAATGTGCTAAGTTTAACTATCCCTTTTAATGTGTTCTATTTAATGCACACTTCATGCAAGTTTGGCATCATTTATTTCTAGGCAGAGTCTCGCTTAATGCAGGTAGCTCTGTGTTGGACTGACTTACCATTCATCTCTTCCCCAGAGGCACAGGGCAAGAGGGTGGGTGTGACAAGGTGGGCAGCCACTCCCAGTCCATTTGCAGGGAAGGCCATGGAGACGGCCACACACTTGGGCTCTGGGCTACCTCGGCTGACTGTAAGCTGCCCTCAGCCTAGACCCCATTCTTCCTTGCAAGCTGCTTTTTCATCCGGTCTCATGAATGGTCAAAAAAACCCCCAGCCTTGCCAGCACTCCTTGATGGTCAATAAATGAGTTACGGTATTTAATTGTTTACAGCTGTATCCAAAACCAGATTCAGTGATACATCAATGATTCTGAGACAGAAGGTAAAGCTCTTCATTAGGAAATTACTCATCACAGTAGGGCAGGGCAGGATGTTTTTCATTGCCATCAGCCTCTATGTTCCTCTTAGCCTTTAAGTAGTGAGAAAAGTCATGACATCTCATCACTGCCCTAGGGACAGTTTATTTACCAAACGGAGGTAGATGTGTACCCTAAGGGGCACACGCCAAATACAGGATTTATTCCTTTGTTTTAAGGGACTACATCTAGATTTCCGGCCATTAGTTCTTCATTTTTCCTCCCTAGGGATCACTTATCCATCTAATGGGATTGCCATTGTTAACTTTAATTATTTTAATACAAGTTTCACAGTACTTAGAGCTCTGGATTAAAATTACTACGTGCGGGCATGGTTATATATACATGCAGATATTGAAGCTTCTAGTTTTCACTTCTTCAAACTTTTCTCTTTCTCAAGCTCAAAAAGAACATAAAAATAATTTTATTCTTTTAAATCATGTAGTGTTTAAGTTGTTGGACTTGGGAGCATGCTTCTGTCCTCTAAGAGGACTTTGGAAGACAGCCTAGTTAGAAGGTATATTGGGTCTACTAGAGCTTATCTTCTCTTTATTACTATGAGTCTTTTATTTTTAATCTATGTAGAGTAATGTGAATCCGTTAGGGATATTATACGTGAAGTTTATTATTTTTCCATTTTTCCATTATTTCCCTTTTTTGAAAGACAAAATTACTCTATAGTGCTTCATAAAGTCATAGTATGTCAAACCGCTGATTTTTATTTTCCTGACCCATTATTTTTGATTAAATGTTATTTTCTACTTTTTAGGATTTAATCTGTAACATGTTGAACAATTGTCATCTGATACATTTTTCTGATGGGAGGAGGAGGGAACAGTGAATAAAATGGTTTATTGTTAGAACGCAAGTTCAAAGACTTTTCTAAAATCAAAATGTGTGTAGGTGGATGAATATGTAAAATCCTTGTAATATTGTGCTTTCCGGACCACACGGTGGGACGTGTATTATCTATATCACACATTAACTGTGATGACCCATCAACTCCAGATTAAGCTTTGAGCCAGAGTGTTTGTTTCCTCGCGTGATCATTTTATTTTCAAATAGCTTTTATATTCTTTCTACTGTTCCTGATGGGGTTAATGAGCAGTGCTTATGGAAAATAGCCCAAAGCCAGCTAAAAACTCAGAAATTAAGTGCTGCAAAGAAACAATTTTTTATGAGAACATTGATATTGCAAGTCATGATTAGTCATTTAAAATAAACCAAGTAATGTTTACATAGCTCCTCTAGGTTCTCATTATGCAGAGGGCTGTTGACTGAGTCTCTGAATGGCTGTGGGTTCTGATCAGGTCTTGTTAACAGATTAATAACATTTTTAAACACTTAAACTTCATCAGAGTGAGCAGGAATATGTGAAGCAGGATTAAGGATGTGGGCATTTGCCTACACATTGACCGTGACTGCGTCTAAAAAGATGGTTTACACCAGCAGTTATCAAGACTATGAACTGGGATCAAGAGAAGACAGGGTGCTTTCTCCGTATTTTCTTCAGTAGGAAGAATAGTTAGCCTGTGACCAAGGACACCTTTTTTATCCTTCCTGTAATTAAATAATAGACAATTAAGGGCAAATAGTGGGAATAAAAGTGACTTGACTGTCCCCTGGGGTTTTCTGTAGCTCAAGGGAAGCTAGCACTGGAAAATCATATGCAGTGAATGCTAGCACAAGACTTGCTGCATGGCTTGCCCAGTGCACACCCGGGCTGCTGGAGACCCAAGGGAGCTGCTGACCGTGGCTGACTCTGGCAGCACTTCCCACCAGCCAGCAACATTTTCCCAGTCTTCCAGAATCTTACTCAGGCTCAGAAGAGCAGGTTAGGTGCGCGTGCACCCTGTTTCTCCATTTGCTTCACGAGTGTTGGTGGAGCAGCATTGAAGGTTGCTGGTGAGAGGACAATGACTACAAAATGAAGCAGCAGCCTGTCCCTTCCTCCAGTCACCCTTTCTGCCTGACACAGACCTCTCAGCAGCGGGGCACGTGTGATGTGCTCTGTTTCTCCCCTAGCACTAGTCTCAAACGTTGCTACAAATACTGCTCGCATCAGGCAATGCTTTTGCCCTTATATTAACTTAAATAAGGAAACTTTTCAACCCATCTTAGAGCAGCATTTATTTCAATGCTTGCTGATGTACTTAGTAAACGCAATGAAGAAGGATTTGAATGCACAAACAATTTATAATGTCTGACTGTACTTTGACTTTTAAAAAAGCAGAGCTATTGCATTTTAATTGTGTAAGATATGTCAATGCTTTCCAGACAATTTGCAGGCTCCTTTCACCCAGCACTGAAATATGGTTTTGTCTTCTCTGCAGAATGAAGCTGTAGATTAAAGCAAATACATCAGTTTGCTGGTTTCTGCTACCACATCTCAATTTGAAATTGTGTGGATCATGTAACTCAGTATTCTGGGATAGCAGTAAACACAGTACCTCTCATTTGAAATTGGTAAATATCTTTTATGCTGTTTCATATAAACCCCAAACTAAATATGTGAAGTGCAAAACATAGCCCATGCTCTAAGTGGGGTTTTTGTGTGCCTAAGCTGAATTTTGCATAAGTATTTAGAAGGAGAAATATAAAAATTAGAGCAGATATCATAATAAGTCTTTATGAGTCGTGAATACGTGGCACTTCTGACTTTGCAGCTAAATAAAACTGCTATTGATGCATTTGCCATTTAATAGCCGAAAAGAAAAAAGAAGGAATAGTTTACCATTATTTTATTTATAACTGAAATTCGATTTAAGCTGAATAAATATCTTAAAATTGAAGGATGTCTAATTGATCTGTGTGGACAGCACTCTGGTCATTACTTTTGCTGTATTTCCTCTTCTGCATTTCCCATGTTTGCATGCCTAATCCTCCTCACCAACAGGGGCGGGAGGTCTGGGTTCCTTAATGAATGAGAATGACAACTAAGCAGAATCAGCACAGTAATCCTTTAAGCAAGTGTCCATTTAGCAGGCTTAGTAAAATATATACATAAATCAAGTAGGGAAAATCTTGATGTGTGCCTCACATCACAGACTCCTTTTCCTTATTGAGGGCACTAAACAAAGTGAAATTAGTGAATATAAGGACAAGACAGCAAAAGTGGAGTAAGAATTTTTTGGGGAAAATAAGTTTCAAGAAGTAATAAATGTTTCATAGCCTTAAATTCTAAAAAGAGTTTAATCAATAATGGGAAAGGTACCAAAATATTCTGTAACTCAGTATTGATTTTTATGTTATATTTATCCTTTGAAAGGCACTACCAGGTCATTACTGAATTAGATAGAATCCTTATATTTAAGGACTTCTGCCACCCTCAAAAGCTTCATATTTTTTACTCAAGGTCACATCTGCTGTTCATTTTTGGAAAAACATTAGTTTCACACAATATATAAGGAAGAGTATTCCAGCTACCAAACAAACCTGAAGTTTCTGTTACTGTCTGTGAGGGCTCTTCCACAGCCCCTTCTGTTTGAAAATTAAGGGGCGAGGGGACCATTCATAATTTCAGTTTTTCAGTTAATCGCTAGCAAACATCACATCGCTAGCTGATTTATGATGGCTAAAAATTTCCCCCTCCCCAGAGGAAACTCATAACTTCTGCACTTGTGTGTACAATTCCAGGGCTCTGACCATTCACTTGCAGGCATGATGGCTTCCCATACAGACTGTGCATATCCACTAACAGAAGGACAATGTATAGACCTCTTGTAAAAGTAGTTATATGGTTAACCCTTATGAGACTAACGGTTCTGCACTGGATATTAAATTCTGCTAGTCACTAACTATTAAATCCTGTTGGTTTTCTTCTCCAAATGAGGATGTTCTTGGATGTGGATATCATAATCTCTAACTTAAACACACTAAAAGGTCTTCAAGCTACAGCGTGGAACATATTTTCTTTTGCATCTGTGTCATGCTATAAGTTTAGGTACCCTGGAGTTTCACAGCTCTGACCCTGCTGCCCTGGATGCCATTTGTATTCAGCAGAGAAAGTTACTGCCGAAGCGCAGTCACAGGGTCTTAGGTGATCTGAGTTATCATCTGGACTTGCCCTACATTTCCCTGCTGAGGGGCAATCTGGGAAGCAGAAGGAGATGGATAATGAGGCTGTTTGCTTGCCTGGTCTTAAAAGTGTGAGGTGGAGTTAATGTGCAACTGTTTGAAATTTTCTTGTATTTACTTGATTTTATTGTTTCAAGGCACAGAAATGTTTAACATCATTCAATGTCTTTATCAGTTCAATGTCTTTATCAATGACCTGGATGAAGGCATTGAGTGCTCCCTTAGCAAGTTTGAGGATGACACTAAGTTGGGTGGAAGTGTCGATCTGCTGGAGGGCAGGGAGGCTCTGCAAAGGGATCTGAACAGGCTGGACCGCTGGGCAGAGTCCAACGGCATGAGGTTTATCAAGGCCAAATGCCGGGTCCTTCACTTGGGGCACAACAACCCTATGCAGTGCTACAGACTGGGAGAAGTCTGTCTAGAAAGCTGCCTGGAGGAGAGGGACCTGGGGGTGTTGGTTGACAGCCGACTGAATATGAGCCAGCAGTGTGCCCAGGTGGCCAAGAAGGCCAATGGCATCTTGGCTTGTATCAGAAACGGCGTGACCAGCAGGTCCAGGGAGGTTATCCTCCCTCTGTACTCGGCACTGGTGAGACCGCTCCTCAAATACTGTGTTCAGTTCTGGGCCCCTCACCACAAGAAGGATGTTGAGGCTCTGGAGCAAGTCCAGAGAAGAGCAACAAAGCTGGTGAAAGGGCTGGAGAACAGGCCTTATGAGGAGCGGCTGAGAGAGCTGGGGTTGTTTAGCCTGGAGAAGAGGAGGCTGAGGGGTGACCTCATTGCTCTCTATAACTACCTGAAAGGACGTTGTAGAGAGGAGGGAGCTGGCCTCTTCTCCCAAGTGACAGGGGACAGGACAAGAGGAAATGGCCTCAAACTCTGCCAGGGGAGGTTTAGGCTGGACATTAGGAAAACTTTTTTCACAGAAAGAGTTATTTGGCACTGGAACAGGCTGCCCAGGGAGGTGGTTGAATCCCCTTCCCTGGAGGTGTTTAAAAGACGGATGGACAAGGCACTGAGGGGCATGGCTTAGTGATTGATAGGTATGGTTGGGCTCGATGATCCAGTGGGTCTTTTCCAACCTGGTAATTCTATGATCTATGATTCTATGATTAATTTGGAACAGAACACAAGCAGTAATTCAATGTAGTGTAAAAGTTTTAGCTAGGAAATGCATGGTAGATAGGCTAGCCTCTGGAAAGACAGGCATTTAAGTAGTAACTTTATTGCTAGTGGTATTAGCAATTCAGATATATCTATGTTTCTGGTGACATTAACAGTTGGGGCACACTGTATTTCATCCACCAGCTTAGCTAAGCCAAAACTCTTTACTACTGCACAATGTTTACATCTTATCTATACTAGATTGCCAGATAGCCTTCTGTTTCCTTATACTTAAAATTTAAATGTATGCTTCTTTAAAAAAAATTTAAATTTATTCCTTTTTCTCTTTCAGTAGCTCACGTTGACTTCATTACCAGCTCTTCATTTCCCTTTTTCTTCATGCCTACACTTTTGTTGTTGGTTTGGTTCGGTTTGGTTTGGTTTGGTTTGGCTTGGCTTGGCTTGGCTTGGTTTTTAACCCTGTATTTCTATTGCTACTTGGAGAAGATGGTATCTTCTTTAAATATTAAATATACAGTAGGGGATAAAGAACAAAGAAATCACCAAATTATTTCTGTGTTATTTTATTTTGATGGCTTGTGAAGATTAGACCAGAAAAATAAACCTGCCACCTGTGGCTTGCTCCTTATTTGTTCTTCTCACCAGGTAAAAGATGACCTGAAAGTTAAAAATAGTATTCCATCTATAACTTACTCAGTTTTTTTTATTTCAGGTTTTGGTGCTCCAGTTAATAGAAGTGGAATAAGGGGTAGAGGTTTTATTTGAGGGGCAGTAACACACAGGGCATGCCGGTGACAATCTCAATTTTGGCAGGAATTTAGGAGGAAGTGAGCTGATTTTTATTTTGTAGCTGGGTTTTGAAACATTTTCTTTGTGCTTTATCCTGAGAATTTTTACTCTAAGAGGATTTTTTTCAGTGTGAAAAATGCTACTGTAGTCTTAATATTAAGTTATGATTGTTTTGTGAGCATAAACTTGTGCACCAAATTGTAATAAAATAATAGTTCTATTCAGCTTGCTTTACACAGGCTCAGTCCATGCAATCTCAGAGTTATTACTGGTTGAGTTGATGCATACCCAGTGTGGGGGATAACTCTGTTTGAGTTATGGACTGAAGGCAAACGGCATTTACATTGCTCTTCTGCTTTTTTTTAGACTTTCTATTTGCCTGTTTAAATTTCATTAAAACTTTTAAGAACCACCTAATGCATTGTTATCTGTCCACAGAGAGGATTTTGTTCCCTTTTGCCTTGGTACAACATTAAAAATAGTATGTTTTGTTTGTTTCTAATTTTGATATAACAAAGGATGTTTTCCTTAATTTCCAAAGCTTTTATTACCTATATTGAACCCTTTCTTCAGTAAGTTGTGTAAATCATAAAATAGTTAATTAGCATTGTACTGGCTTTCAGTAAAGTAGATTTTCATAACACTATCTAGAAATATAGTGCGGGGGGGTGGGTTTAACTGATATTGTGACTCGCTCACAATTTTGCTCACAATTTCTTTCTTGTCTAAGAACTTGAAGATTGTACAGTATTGTCAGTTTATTTTGCTTTATATGCTTGATTAAGAAAACAGTGAAGATTTTCTTGTGTGGTGCCCCCGATGTCAGGTCTAGGGTGACATCATGTGCATAAAAGGTATGGATCCATCTCCCACCTCCACTGCTTGTATGCTATGCAACTATGAACCAGTCAGGCAATGTTTGTTTCTGTGGTTTGTCCCTTGGAATTGGGACAGTGGTAACACCTTGCTGCTGGTGGAGAATATTGTGGGAATACACTGGCTTCAATGCTGCCCTCTTGAAGGATTAATGAAGCTGTTCGATGAATCTAGTAGGCTTTGCTGTGAGAAAGGGAAATAAAAGCTTTCCTGGGGTTCCTTTGGCTTGTGGCTTACCTCATTTTTACTGAGAAACTCAACAGCACAGCATTGGCCTTATAGAAAGGCTACTAAGCACGTCTGCAGTTGGTACATTTGCTACATCTAGAAAAGGACTGATGATATCAGCATGCCTGCTCAGCATAAGCGCTCTGGCACGTGTATCTTGACAAAGCTCATGTAAAACCACTGCACCACTGGAAAGACAAGGATGTCGGCTTGAGAGTCCTCATTTTCTATACCTGCTAGATCCATTGCCTATTTGTGAATTTAGATTTGGTTTATGTAATGACACAACCACTATAGACATTACAAACACAAGAAGTCGAGTTCCAGAAGACAAAATCCTTGTTCCTCTGAAATTAGACGGAGCTGCACAAGAAGCTGTAAGTTTAGGTTCTGTGTCTTTTGTGTTATCTTTAGACAATTACACAAACACCACCATAAGCAACTCATCAAGTTTCTCTAGGCATTTACACCATCTTCTCCCTTTCTTTCTAGACCAGTCTGTTTTTTCAGGATGTAGGAACATGTATTTGGGCACTTATAGAATGTAGACAACAGCAAGCTGAGTGGTGCAGTTGCCACATCAGAAGGACGGGATGTCATCCAGAGGGACCTGGGCAGGATGGAGAACCTCTGTGGCATGGCTCCCAGACCCTTTCCCAGCTGCAGCAGCAGCAGCAGAGAGGAGCCCATGGCAGGGACAGAGCAGAGCAAGTTCTGCCCTTGCCTGTCTCCAATCCTCATACTCAAACTAAGGGGCTTCAATGTCTGTAGAAGTCCAGTAACCATCCCTCACGGCACACTGCACGATGTCCACCAGGGTGAGGATGTGGCTGATGCCACGGCCACTGTCCCTGACAGTGTGCACAGCACAAACCTCAGGGCCCGGAAACCTCCTCAAAACGAGCAGCAAGGGTACCAATCCTGTCTGGGAGAAGAGCAGGCAAGGCCACAAGGATCTAAGCAATCTGTAAGCATGCAGAACCATTTTTATTGAAACATCTAAACAACACAGAAAACATCTCCTGTCTACCTTATCTATGTCTACCAAGACTATCCTCTATGTCCTATATCTCTAACTATTCTTGGAGGCATTCCTCAGCCCAGACTGCAGGAGCACGAGGCAGGCCACCCTGTCCGTTGGCAGTGGAGCGACGGAGCAAATAAGATGTGACTGGAGGCATCCAGAGCTGGTCCAAGCAGTCCCGTTCCCCACATGGAGGCAGGGGTGGCTGCCAAGGTTGTACAGGAAGCAGGAGCTCAGGCTTCTCTTCAGCTCATCCTCAAGGTGTTGGAGGAATCAAAGCTACCCCAGAACATAATGTCCGTGCCGCTGATGCTCCTCGATGTTGCTCTGGACGCTGTGGCAGAGTGTCTTAGGAGCCGGGTTTCTCCTCCCAGAAACCCTCCTCAGTCTCCTCCTGATCACGGCTGGAGTTTCCGTGCTGGCTGCCACTCTTCCTGGGCAGCCAGTAGAGCCCAAAGAGTACGGGCAGGATTTCAGCACACACCCAAAACCAGAAGTTCTGGCAGACGGCGATGAACATGCCTTGCAGGGCGACTTCGTCTGGATCTGGGCTGCTCTGCTCCATCTCCTCCAGCCAGTCCATCATCCAGTCCTCAGGCTCAAACAAAGGGGCTTCAACATCTGCAGAGGTCTCGTAACCAACTCTGATTGTGTACGTCATGACACTCATCAGGGTCATGAGGTGGCTGACGCCCAGAGCCATGGCCTGGGGAAAGAGAGAGAAGAGGCTCAGCAGGGCTGGGTGGGAGGGAGATGGCAGCTGGGGCACAGGAGACAGGAGACCAAGGGACCTGTGGAGGGCAGGGAGATAGGGCAAGAGTGCTCGCAGGTAGCAAGCAGAAGGTTTGTGAGTGCTGCAAGGATGGGGGCACATCCCTGCAGTCCCCCAGGCTCCTCTGTGCCAAGCCCCGAGGATGGCCTCTGTCCTGCCCCAAGCGCTCTCCACAGCGGCTGTGCCCTCATACCAACCTTAGAACCCTCCCCAGGGGCCAGGGCTTTTTCCCTGTCCCTTGTCCAGCACAGCCTTCTCCACAGCTGCCACACTCACTGCTGGCCTGAGGCGCTGTGCTGCAGCGGTGCTGCTGGCTTGCCTTCCTGCTGGCGAGCCTTGTGACACGCTGATGTCACGGGCACCGGTGTCCCACGACGACACTGTGCCCAGCAGCCACGGCCACTGTCCTTGGCAGCGTGCAAAGCACAAACTTCCTTGGCAGAGCAGAGCTCCCAGGGCTCCAAAAATTCCCCCGGAGGAGCAGCTGGGGTGCCAGAATAGCATCCGTGTCTTGCACGAGGAAGTCTACATGCAGCTGAGATATGCTACCAAGTTATTTGCTCTGTCCATGGCAGCAGCATCAGTGAAGAGGCTTGGAGGAGAATTTACTTCTCATGATTTCACATATGTGTATGCACTCACAGTTCTGTCACTCCAGTCCTGGGTTCCCAGTCCCCACTCCCATCCCAACTGCAGCAGTAGCAGCAACAAAAGGGATGAACATTTAGCAGGTGCAGAGCAGACCAACTTCTGCCCTCACATGATGGAGGGGTTTGCTCTGTGGGACCCCTGCAAGCTGCTTTTGTGGCCATGCTCTTTCAAGCAACAGAGACACATTGATATGCACTACCCCTAAGACTGCCAAAGTCACTGAAAAAAACAGATGTGTCACCGAGGGAAGGTGAGAACCTGCTGGCTATAATGAACCTCTGAGAATATCTGAGCCAGATAGTCTAATTAAATTGAATATAACAAGACCAAGTCAGCTAAAGGCTACACAATGTATTCGCATTGTACAAGCTAGCGGGTCTTGCCAGTCTTCAAAAAAAGTGCACGTAGGAAACAGTCTCTTTGTATGCGCATCCCTATGAATTGCAGCAGAGGCAAAACATGGGATCTGAGTGTATCATGAGTTTTGCTCCTAATTTCAAATCCTTGAAGGTATTTCTAGGACTTTGCAGTATAACTTCTTCTGCATGGAAGGCAAAGTACAGAAATGTATGGGAGATCAGAGAGAAAAGAATTGGTACCAGAGTGGAGCAAAAGCAGATTTCTTACATGTGTCCCCTGGGTTGCACAGTCAACCCTTGCCTCTTGCCCAGCTCTGGAGTCCTCTTAATCCTTTGCCTGGTGTTTCTGTGATTTGGACGTTTTGCTCAAAGTGGTCCTTCACCTCGAGTCATGTACTAGCTAAGCCGGGCAAAGGAAAAGCATGTGCTTGTGCAGTGCTCGCAGCCAGCCGCGGGTCTGCTCAAAAGGAATGGTGGGAACGGGTGCTAAGGCAGTCGGAACTGCAGACAGAGCAAATATCTCTCCAGGCGGAGCTGGAGGGAGAATGAACTCACTTGTAGCAGGAAATAGGATTTGAACGAGCTAGAAGAGACCTTTCAGAGAAGGCGCTGGCAGATGAGAGGCAGATTAATAGAAAGTTACAAGGTAGCTTGCAAGTTGCTTTTGAGAGGGGAAGACACGTGAGTTTACATTTGTGGCAGGATAAAGAGAGCGAGTCAAAACACTCAGTGATTAAAGGAGGAGAATCACATGGTTAAGAAGGGCGATTCCCTCTATCCTTGGCATGATTTATGTGAATCCCAAAGGGGATATGAGGCAGCACCTGCGGTCATGGGTGCAGCCAAACTGCGTCCCCTGATTGAAACAGAGATAAGCCATGAGCTAGAGGGCGAAGGTGATGGGGACCAGAATGCCCGACCACCTCCCACTGTGCTTATAAAGGAGATACCTTGGCCACCGTGTTAGCTAAACTGCAGGGGAAGTACAGTCAGCAGGCAAATGAGACAGACTGAGTATGTGGGGAGGGTCTGTTTGGAAGGGGGAGATAGGATTCGATTAAGTGTGGATGAAGCCCAGTCTTACTGGGGAATAGGGGTATATCTCGCGGTAGATGACCATGGAGAGCTGTGGTCCCTTACCCAGCGTGCTGCATTCTGGGCTGGAGGACTTGATCCTCTAGAATGTGGAGACCCCATGGTCATACCTACCCCAGGGGTGAGCTATCTTATGGAGAACATGCAGAAAGCAGCTTGCCTCCAACTGATGCATGAATGGCAGGTAGTTCCTGGACAACCCTCGCCCATGCAGATGCTAGCCAATGCGGACAGGATGACCCCATTAACTAGGGCATTGCTGGAGGCACTGAAAATATATACAGTGCAGATCCAGCATCGCTTGTGAGCTGCTGCAGCAGGGCAACCTCAGGCTGGCCCAGGTCTTCCTTGGGGAGAGGTAGCAAGGGAATTGTTGAATTATGGATGCTGTGTGGGGTTTTGGACAAAGGATGGAAAGAATCAGGATGCAGTTAGATGGATGGAAGCACGAAGAGGTGCTCCTTTCCACTCAAATGGGGGTGGAAGGCATGTGGAACCTGTTTCTTGATACCAGCTATGGCAAGAAGGAATAAGTAAAAGCATCCCAGAGCCCTGAGTACCCAGAAGGTCAACATCATTGACCACCTGCTGCCTGGAAGCAACCCGCCAGAAAGTTGTTCTTGGGAAAGATTTGGCAAGTAATGTCGAGGCGCCCACTTTATCCAGAGAGATGTCTTATTTGTCCTGCCAGAAATCAGCTTCCTCCTCACTGCTGGATATTGTCCTTGCCCAGGCAGCCACTAGAGCGTATAGAGCACCAGCAGGGTTTCAGCAGACACACAAACCCACCAGTGTTTGCATGCAGTGAGGGGCACGCCTTCTTGGGTAACCCCGCACAGCCCTGGGTTTCTCCGCTCTGCTTCTTCAAGCAGCCAAGTCATCTCTCAACGCTGCTGCTCCTCATGCTGCTGCAGGAGGTCTTGTGTGGCCACATCTGTCCAGTCACCCACCCTAAGCGTGTACTGCACAATGCTGAGCAGGGTTAGGACATGGGTGATGCCCACAGCCATGGCCTGAAGAAGAAGGGAGAGAAGGGATTCATCAGGGATGGGTGGGAGGGAGATAGTGTCTGGGGCAGCAAGGACAGGAGACATGAGGGCCAGGGATGGGTGGGAGATAGGCTGAGGGAGCTCGCAGGCAGCAAGGGGAAGGTTTATGAGGGCTACAACAATTCCTGGGTCCCCATCCCCTGCAGCATACAAACAAAAATCCCCTTGTCAAAGCAGAGCTTCCAGGTCTCAAAAACCTCCCCAGCGGTGGTACCACAAGGGTGTCCTTGGCTTGCACAATGAGCTCCACATGTGGATCCTGCATCGTGCTCCCATAGCTCTCCATGGCATCAGCAGCTGCAGGTCCTTTCCACCTGTAATAGTGTGATGTGTTCTATTCTGTTCTAAAAACTAGCAAAAGGAGCAGCACCTGCTTTTCAGCACAGTGAGGGAGCTGAGCATTGTGTTTTCATGCTCAGAATGAAGAAAAAGTGCTCAGCCCACACCCAAACTGCCTTTGCTCCAAGGGAGCCTTTCCCTGGGAAACTTGTTGGCTCATGAGGCTCCAAGTCTCACATTTGTTCAAATATTAAAATATTTAAGAAGTCAAGCGGTCAGTTCTGCATCTTCACTTTGTACGTTACTGGTGCCACCTCCCCACCTTGTCCTTCTGGCAATACGTGTTTGTTTCCTAGTTGAAGCAGGTGGCAGGAGGGTTGAAAGGGAAGAGCAGGCCAAGGGAGATCCCCCACTGCTGGCCAGGCAGGGTGAGCCAGGACGGGGTGATGGCAGCACGTGCCCACAGGCAACCAACAGCAGCTGGGGAAGAAAGTGGAGCTTTCTTTTTCAAACCCTGGGGTTTGACCAACTTGTCAGTCACAAACTAGTGATAACTGTGGTTTTAGAAATGCTGTTGTCAAGCCTAAGCTGACAGCCCACTTCATGGATAGTGTACGGGTACGAACGTGAGAGAGGAGAAAGGATGTCACCTCCAGATCCATAGGGTCAGGAAAACAATCTTTTTTTTCTGATAGCAGAAAAGGCTTCTACAGAAGAGACACAGTACTGATTTCTAATTTTGCGTTACAATCCCTTGTGCTGCTCGAGCAGTGAGGTACAGCCTTAATATTGATTTTTTATGTATATATTTCCAGCCATTTCAAACTGCACAATGTGATTTTTCAAACCTAGCCAAGTATAAAAGGCGCTGTGGCATGTAACAGCGTAATTCGGTACTTGTCACTGGGCAATACATCTGCTATTTTCACAAATCTCTCATGTCAGATTTTGCTTTTGTTTTAGGATCAGAGCATTGCCTCCAGAAAGCCCCTTTTGTAGTAGCTGACTGGTGCAGCTGGAGATGTGGGCTGGAGCTGCCCACTGTCTGCAGCGGCCGTCGCTAATTCAGCGCCCGGGTTCTGCTTTCTCCTTCAGAGCCATAAAGAGACAAGCTGGATAGGTTTTGCTAGACAGTGATAGCTCAGAACCTCTGACAGGTGCTTTGAACAAGGGGGCAGGGCTGCTGATGCTGCCAGCGGCCCCATTCCTGCACTTTGAGCTGTTTAAAACCTCTTATGAAAGGCAACGGGGCTCTAAATGGAGGCTGGTGCTGTGGCTGGTGGTGCTGGGTTTTGGCATCCAGGAACTGACTGAATAACTAAAGCACTAAAAGGAAAATGAAAGCAGCAGCTGTTAAGGTGTGATAGCGATTTTTGTGCTTTTTAAACTGAAACATAGCTATCGCACACAAAGAAGGGAGCTGCTTTAATATCAGCTTGTCTAAAACAAGCCTTCCAAGTAGAAGTTGTGTTATTATCTTTGCATGATTATGTGCTACTGCTTGGCTATTTTGCAGCTATTGTCTATTGCAGCTATTGCACACACTAATTATCTTCCAGAAATTTTAAAATTTGATTTATTTAGGAGGCATTGCCTTCAGGATATTTTTTGTTCAATAAAACTAGGTGTCTGCAGAAATTTCACTTAACATATTTCTCTTCTTTGTGCCTTCCTCATGTTGGTTAAACAGCTTGCTTTTAACTGTTGTCTCTTTCATTTAGATTGGAGGATTTTAAGAGATTAATCACCGTGCATCAAGTTATGTAGCTTTAAAATATTTTTGCTGATTTGTTTCTTAGAAAATGGTAAGGTGGCCTGATGTGCTGCACTAATCCTGAACACAGCAGAAAGGTGCACTTATAACACTAAATCTAAATGACTTAGTTTTACCCATCGGCTTTGACAGGCAACCTGAAAATAATAATTAAAATAACACAGGCAGATTTAAAAGAAAAGCAAATATAATTATTAAGCACATTTATTATTTGTTGCATTCAAAACCAGAGAAACCTATACAGCTTTGTATATTTAGTCAGACAGGCTGAGAATTACCTAGCTATAATAACTTTTTCTCCATAAACCTGTTGGTAAGTATCCTATCATTTCAAAACCATAATGTATTTCTTACTGTTTTAACACGTGAATTCAGTGCATGCAAGTGTGCAGCTCCACTGAACCAGCAACAAGCTATTAGTAAACTTGATTATCTTTCATATTTGTTTATACGCGCACACATTACATTACCAAACAGCCTGCTTGTAGGTCAGATAAACATCAGGTTAAACTAATTACATTTTCCTACCAGATGAAAATAAAACCAGAGCAGATATGAGTACCCACCAGGTAATTCCTATCATAGATACCCCCTTTGTAGGTATTTTTCCTTTGGTAAATTCAGTGAGCTGTGGTTTAACAGCAATAGAGCAACTGCAAAACTCCATAAATAGTAAGGCAATAAACAATAGCAAAATGTTACATGTGAGAAGTCCTTGCATCATATCAACACAGTTTGAGACTAATTCATACTGTTGTTGCTTTCAAAGTCTGTCATGGTGATAGAAGTGGTGGATGGGGAGCAGGTTTTAACTACTCTGCTGTCCACAGAAGGAACTCTTGGCTCTCTTCTCTCCTTACTCCTCCTGGAAGACCCAGGCCACTGTTTCAGAACTCAATAATACAGTTGCTCTTTGAAGGGAATGGTTGGAATCTTTGTAAAGGCTTTAGGATTAACCTGTTCAAAAATCTGTACTACTGCAATATGGGAATAAATGTAACCTGACAACTAAGAGGCACATTTTAAAGGAATATCTCAGGTTTTACCAGCATGTTACCTAGTCAAAGCTGATGGGTAAAACTAAGTCTTTTCAGATTTAGCGCTATTAGTGCACCTTT
Source organism: Phaenicophaeus curvirostris (assembly GCF_032191515.1). Classification (NCBI taxonomy): domain Eukaryota; kingdom Metazoa; phylum Chordata; class Aves; order Cuculiformes; family Cuculidae; genus Phaenicophaeus; species Phaenicophaeus curvirostris. The sequence goes on along the minus strand of NC_091392.1, from coordinate 123,468,152 downwards.
CTGCTGTGTTCAGGATTAGAGCAGCACATCAGGCCACCTTACCTTTTTCTAAGCAACGAATGAACAAAAAAAAAAAAAAAAAGGCCAGGGGCTGGTGGTATAATGAGGTTTTCAGTGATAGTGTGACGTTTAGGGCCTTAATCTAGATTTTATCTATTCCTACAGCATCTGAAGGTTCTTAATCTGCTGCAGACTTTTCATTTCTGATTTTTCAAATGGTGGCAAAACAGATTCTACAATCTATTAGACCAAGAAAGCAAAGCCACTTTCTTCCCACTTATGAGCTGAGCTTGTCTCCTGTGTCCTGTCTTAACCATAATATATATGAAGTGCTTATGGCTCAAAAGCATTTTTCCTGCTTGCAGGTGATGTCTTGGTAAGTATTTATTTTTTCCAAGGGGCAGCTCACTGCACTTGCATAGCCAAAATGCTCCAGTACCTTATTGACTGACACACTCTAATATCAATCAAACTTTTTTTTATGCTTATAAAGTAGAATCATTAGCTTGCACTACATAGCCTTTACAAAATTCTAGTGAAATCAGGCAGGTTTTATTTATTCCATTTCCCTAAACACTGACCAAAGTCACTGAAGGATACGGATGCTCCGTTGCTGATGCCACATCGTCAGCAGCAGCCACAGGAACAACACTAGCTCAGAAAGAAGGAATTTTTCTCTACTTCTGATAGGGGCTTTTTTTTGTGCCTCCCATGTACACAATGTGTCTGGAGCAAAACAGAAGAGGTAATGAAAAAATTGTCTTTCTGCAACATTTCTTTTAAATGAGAGGCAGTTGGACACCTAGGATGTAGACTGCTATTTTTTCCCCCTTGAATAGATAAAACAACTGAAATATAGTTGTTCCTAATATTACTTTCCTCACCGTCACCATAGGTCTATGAGAGAATGGAACACAGAAAATAACCATCATGCCTCGGCATGTTGACAGATGAGGACAATTAGAAGTAAAGGAGTTTGGTATCATTATGCTCCCAGTATTTCTTTAATCTGACGTGTTCAGCGAAAATCATTGTTACCACATTTTTAATAAGCAAACAGCCACATTTACAATATTGGTAACACAAAACCAGCACCAAGGAATGATATATGTCAAAAATACATGTTACCTCTTGGTAAAAGGTTTGTGTTGATGCATGTCTGAGAAACATAACCCCAAACTAATGAACTGAATGATGCTGTGAACCCAAACAGGTGGAAAACAAAATAAAGAGAGAGAATGAATAAGCTTTTTATTTGCAATTCATCGCAAAATACTTTTGAAATGACCAGCTTATCTATGTTTTATCTGACCCTTTTTCATTGTCTTTGGAAGGCGTTAGAGATGTGAATAAAAGCCCAGTTGCCTTTGTGACAACAAGGGGCAATCACTAGTCAAAAAACTTGCTGCGGCAGTTGGGCAAGTTTTGTCAATGTGAGAAGAAAACAAATTAATATAATTGGGGAAAAAAAAATGCTAAGACCAGAGTGAGATCCAGACTAATAAACTTTGGTTAGGCCTTCTAATTAAGTGGGTAAGAAAACCTTTTTGTAACTGTTGTCTCACATAACTGTCGCACATGATCAGTACTGCATGTCTCTAATGTTTTCAGGTTGAAAGGAAGATGCTTGTATTTCAAATTTCACTGCACTCTTCTCTTTGAGAGGTGTGATTTTACCTGCAAAGGATAACCACTACTGATAGAATGTTAATTGCAATGTTTTAACTACAGAATTTCATGTAAATATCTGCACCAAGGAAACGACATATTTTTCTCTTGAAGTTCCTCACTATCATCTGACTCTTCTCACACCTGAATGCTGAATATTGTAAATAGAAAGTAGTAACTGGCTGTAGTTTCTCGCATTTCAGTTCTGTCACTAAAACCTTAACCTGCCAAAACATACTTAGTAAATGAGATGCACATAAAGGATCCCATTTACTTTAGTAGGTCCTATGCATGCCGTTGTAGAACTGAGCTTCAAAATACTCATCAGGGATAAAAGGTAAAAGTCAGCTATACGTCATTACACAGGCACTGTCAGATGTTTTTAATAATACACTGACTTGGGTCAGCATGGTTTCAAAATAGGTAGTTCAGATCAGTTGCCCCAATTTTAGCAACAGAGAAGCAGAGGATCTGAGAGGTAGCCAAGATCACAAGAACTGGTGTCCGTGATGGTGCTGGGATTGCTGAACTCTAACGGAAGAGCACAAGTGACTACTTTCCTTGAGAAACTGGCATGACAAGTGTATTATGCCTATCTAGATTGCCCGTGCGTGAGTCACAGAGAAGATCTTCAGTGTCAAACCAGTGACTTGCAGAAGGTCAGCGAGGCCTTTGCCTGCAACTAGTAAAGGCAAGTGAAAAACTGTTGCAGCTGAAGAATGGCATGACTTAATAGAGGTCTAAATATCTGCAGAAGGGAGAAAAACCCATACAAGACAAAATTCTCTGGGAGACAGTAAGTCATTCTTCTGGATATGAAACAGGTCCCTCATTTGTCAGGGCAGAGGATTTCTTTCAAAGTGGTTTCTCTTGCAGAATATACTGGATGTCAGTAGAATTTGTGAGCTGGAAAAAAGAGCAAAGTGGTTATCTTTCATTTCTATTTTTAAGGAACAGCTTTGAAAACTACTGGGAAACATTTACACACACTGCTTTTATTGCTGTAATAAACTTGCTTTCATTTTTAAAGCCAGGCATCACCTTGTGGAAATTTCACGCGCTTGGTCATTTTTATAGCTCATGAAAATATCCGTATTTCCCTTCTTGGCGAACAGATGATTCATGTCGCAACCAGACACATTCAGCATTTACATGAACACAAACACCAGCTGTCTCACCTTGACCCCCTCTCCAGCAGACCAGGATGGAGATCCATCAGTTGGAGTACACACATACCTACGTCCAGCATGGATTTCTGCCACCTGGGACACAATAGAAGTTGTATACGCTTTCATTTTCCTCTAAAGACTTCTCTGTCTCCTTGCCTGATATAGGGTATTTATCCACCTTGACCTACAAAAACTGAAGGTGCACAGCCTGGATCCTAATAATCTGGTTTTCCATAACCCCAGCAGTGAGAGTTAGCCACTAGCAGTCTTGTCAAAGCATTAACCCTTTTCTTTGATTCACATTTCTTCTGCAGTAGTTATCCTATAATGCAAGTTACAACATACAATGCTGACAGTATTTTGCTAAGCATATAAAAAAACCCCAGGCTCCAAGGGCAGCAGGTTTCTGAGGGGAGGGAGCTGAAATTATTAAGAAATATTAAGAAATAAACTTATTTGAAATATTTCACGTCGGCTGTATGAACAACAGTATGCAATTTTTTTCTGGCAGTTGCTGTTTTACCAGAGATTCTTACATGCAGCATCAGCCTGAGTTTCTTAAAAGGGCTACAGGGTCAAGTCAGCCAGTCTAGTCTGCTTCTCAAGCAGTGTCATTAAAAGATAATAGTAAAATCTTAACTAAGTTCCAAAATGACATGTTTTTTTTTAAGATTTGCTTTATAAAGTATTTATCTGTTTTTTGATGTGCAGTACACCACCAACCCAAGGTATCAGTGTTGTAAAGAGTATGAATATACACACAGCTTCTTACTTACCCACTGCAGCTTTGAAATTTTCACAGCCTGAAAAGGTAACAATCAGCATCGGGTTCATGGCAATATATCATTCAGTCAAAAAATTTAAAAAAAAAAAAAAAAAAAAGAACATCTGTTTGGCTTATGCACAATTGTTTCGTGAGGAAAAAGAAAGTGAAAATCAGTTACCTGGAACAGAACCAACTCAGTCCATTAGGCCTCAGCATCTGTGGTGATGGAGGATGACCAAGGATTTTCACCACCACAGTTGCTCATCATGAAGAAAGCAAAGCATACACAGAAGTCTAATTAGGGGGAAGGATTCACAAGTCACCATAAAGACATAAGTTATTCCCTGCACAGTTTTCTCTGACCCTGCTTACTCTGAACCCATGCTTCTGTCTGAAAAGTGTCACACCAGGCACTCTCCAGAGCACGGGGTACTCTGCAGGGATCCATTTACATTGCCAAAAGGAGCTTCATCTTTGCAAAGTCATTAGAGCCTTTTGGGGCTCAAAATTAGAGAAGAAAATTTTCAAGTGCCAGGACTTTGCAAGGTTGGCTCAAGATACTTGAGAACCATCCAGCAGAAAGTACATGAGAGCTTGTGATGAATATTCCTTGAGCTGCGACTTAAGTCTTTGATTTAGGGCAGGGAAGCCCCAGCTTTGGCTGACCCAAATCCATGACTCCCAGGCAGCTCCTGAAACACCTCTTTGGCAAGAGTATAGGGTTTAGTCCTGGGCTTTTTTATTCTTTTCCTAAAGGCCAACAATCCTGCCATGGTAACATCTACACATCAGGTGTCTAAGCTGAAGGGAGGCCCTGTGAAGTGAGTCAGAACTTATGCTGCTTCACTGTCACACATGGGCTGCACATCCCAGCACATGACACAGGGCCATAACAGATGGCCATTAAATGCCTTCAAAAGATGCCACATACCCACTTTCTGCTGAGCAGTTGGCCACCAGGAGTTCCAGACACACTGCTACTACTCCTGCTCTTTGTAATTAACGCCAGAATTTGGTACCTGTTGTTATAAAACAGCTGTATCGGTTTGGAGTCAAATTATTACTTTCAAACCTATGATGACCTCCCTTGCCTAGCAAAACCTTTCATGAAATATTCTAATTTTTTTTTCCTAAAAACAAAAAATAAAACCCACTTCCACATCCTAATTCTTGTTAAACACTTGCAAAAACAATGAAGCTTTTAGTCAAAATCAAATAGCATGCAGTTCATTCAGAGGCTTTTTGGTTTTGTTTCTAGGGGCAGTAACAGAACTGTTTTTTTTTTTTTTTTTAAGCAAGCTTTGTTAACTTCAGCAAGGTCACTATGGTTTGGGAAAAAAAGGACAATTAATTTGTCAAAACCTTCAAAAATGGAACTTGTAAAATCAGCAGACTGGAAAGAAATTATCTGCAGAGTGGAGTTTTTATGAATATGTTTTAACTATTTTTTTTTAAATCAAAACATTACTGTCTTCTAGGCAGACAGAATATTTTATAAACAAAACATCACCCCGGGAGAGGCTTTTGCAGGTCTAGCCTACAAAACAACCACAGATCCTCTATCTAAAAATTAATATAGCCTCTTCTCCAACAACTCCACAAGGTTTCCACAAAACACCAGATAAGCCACTTAATACACAGCAATTTGAGTCCAGCTGTTAAGTGAATTCAGTTCTTACCCAGCACTATGGATCATCTTTTCACTGATTAGAAGCAGCAGCACAATTCCTGGAACGCTTACCAGAGCACAAGACAAATCACCTCTCGAAGCACCACACGGTGTGGTGCTGTCAAACCCAGGCAATTCTCATGAATAAATCCGCTAGTTTCATGCAATTATTTCAGCAAGATAATCCTCCTCCTCGTGACATCAGGGAAACAACAACAAAGGAAACAGTGGCCACGGCCAGTTGTCAGATAGAGTACTTGGCTTCATGTGTTCTTTATTGGCATAATATATTTCAAAGACACCTTAACACTTTTAAACACTTCTTAAAGCTTGGAAATTTTAAATAAAAGTTTCAATTGCAATGGTTTCTAAAATGAAAAAAAAACTCTGAATGCTTGATTAAAGTACAAACCTATCCTGAAACTTGTATTATAAATACTTACATATGTTGGCTAACAAAAGCTCGAAACCAGAGTTGTCATAGGTTCGTTATACCAGAATGTGTTTAATGACTAAAACTGCATGTGAACAAAATACAGCTGTAGCTCAGCCATGGAGCTTTCAGTTTTAGATTATGGTGAGCTGAGATAATACAGATAATTGAGAAAACACATTAATAAAAAGAAATGGCCTCCACACCGATTCACACATTTCAAATTATCCACTCACTCCCAGAGTCAGTGCCTTTCTGTAAGAGGTTCTAGCAGAAGATGGGCTTTTGTAATCCAGGTACTCAACATCATCAAGGATAAGCAGGAATGCCAACAATCAAGACTACAAATAAAAAGTGATCACCTGCTATAGCAGGTAATGCTAATCCTTCAGTAAACACTCTGAACATCCTATGTTCTGTTTCTACACCAGAATCCGCACAGAATATCCACCATCTAAATGAGACTGCTGCTTATACAGACTGTCCACACTCGCAGTAGCAGGACTTGGACCCCAGTTCAATATTCAGCAATTGCCTAATAAGAATCATATTGATCACCAAAAAGAAAAGCCCACAAATCCTGAAACAGGATCAAGAGGAAGACTGTAACAATCACACTATGAAAGCTGTATTTTTCAAGTGTTTCCTACTACATACAAGAACAAATGCAGGATGTGATGTTTGCTTAGTTTTATTAATTTATTTTTGCAGGAATCTGCAACTTGGAGTATGCACTTTCTGGAGGTACCATGCATGCACAGCCTCTGAATGTTTTATACAATTTCATCTCTTAGTAATAAGTTCATTCACAGCATACACAAATCCAGAATGTAGACACCATATATACAGGATTAAACAAGATTGTGTCTTCTCTTTTAATGAAAAAAAATTTAACAGGGTTTCACACAGCAGGAAATATGGATTAGATACACTGGTGCCACCATAAATAAATAAGTTTCAAGAACACAGTTTTTTAAGATCGGTTTCAAAGGTACTGAAAATCCAGGACTATAATATTGCATTAACTCCACTGATTTCTGATTATTTAAAACCAAGAAAAAAAATACTTGCATCAATACTTATGGACATAAACAGTAATGAAAGCCCCAAATGAAGAAATATGGCAAAATTCAGTCATGGCTAGCTTCATATAATATTGACATCTGGAAACAAAACAAATGCAGCAGCACATAGAGACAGTACTGACTATGAGATGTGATATCTGTGCATGTCTTCTTTATTTATGGGATTTTGAGTCACTGTAGTACAGAGTACGTAAGTTCTGTGGTACCAAATAAGTTGATGAATTGTTTATGTCCAACTGTCCACTTCTTGTCAGGATAGTCTTTTTCACATTCTAGGGTATACCACTGAATTTTAAAACAAAAACAATCATCCTGATGACAAGCTTGTTTTTAACATATTTAATATTCTCACATTCTCTTTTTAAAACATTCTTTATTGTTTTTATTTTGTCCCCATTTCAACTCAAGTATTTTTATTTCAGTTTCAAGGGGTTTTACAATCAATATTAAATGTAAAAGTATTTAGAAATTGAAATAAGAGATGTATAACTGGGACAGATAAAGTAACTGAAAGTTTTTTTAAAAAAAAAATGTGATTTAGTAGCATATCATAATCAAAGTACTGAGACCAGCTCTTTTAAGAATTATTACACCTTTTCACCACACCTCCTATTTTTCAAGGGAAACACACACATACAACAGACACACAGATAGACGATTCAATCTGATCTAAGACTACATTTTACAAAGTACTTCCTTTTGCTTGCCTCCCGACTCCTTTCCTCTTCACCCAAACAAGGCTAAGAATTACATCAAATTAAAAGCAGATTCAAAGTCCAGGATTTCTTTTGGTTTACTACGTTTGGAATAATTTTCCACAAGCCCCACTCTAAATAAACTTTTAAAGAACTACAGTAGTATTCTATAATCAAAGGGAATTCATCTTAATAGCACAGTAAATATAAAATAAGCTTTATAAAATTTCAATGAACAGTGAAATAATTTTGAATATCTGAATGTCCGTTACAAACTCTACCACTTTAGTAGCATGGTTGAGGGAAAGCTCAGTCAATAAGGAAAAAAGGGAAAACACAAGTAGTGCATTAACTCAACACAATGGCATCAGCATCCCACCATTCACTCTCACACACACACAGAAGTTTTATACAATACAGTGCATTTTGTATGCCAGCTGACATTAGGGTTTTATGTGCATTCAATAAATATTACATAAACCAATCTTTTTGGCATAATCTAAAGTTCAGTTGGGGCGTGAATGGCATCACCTGCTTTCAGAAGGAAAATCGATCTTCCAATATTCCAAATACAATTTACAGTCTAACAAACTAAAAATATCCAAGCACCACGTAAAGTCTTTACTAGCAATGTTTGAGTATGGGCATTTGCAAGTAAAAATACAACAGAAGGGGTTTTTTTTGTTGTTTGTTTTGGGTTTTATACAAGCAACAAATGAGAATAATTAAAAAACCGGAGTAAAATAATTGGTATAAACAAATTCATTTGCAATTTATTGGCGCTCACTCAGTCTTCCAAGAAGTATCTTGCTGTTATAGCAGCCTTCCTTTTCTTCTGGTGAAGCTGCAACTAAGATTAGCAAATCTCCACTTATGGTCACTATAGTTCAGGGAATTTTTTGACTGTATGCATCTCCCCTCACACCTCCTCAAAAGTAGCATCTATTCTGTCTGAAAATGGCACAACTGTATGGATGTATGACATACCTACTCTCATTTGCTGACTGTCATTTCAGTTGCTATCATTCTGTAATTCCAGCAAAAACAAACGCTTCTAAAACTTCAACAGAAGTACAAATGAACAGAAAACTGAAATAGTACAAAAGCAAAGGCATCACAAAGAAAAGTCATGAAGTTACTGGTATTGTTTTGAGTAATTTGTTATACAGCTGGTAACAGCAATGGTGCTGCTTATCCTAAGCATGATGCTTCTGCTAATCTGTTTTCTAATTATTTCAGTTTTGTCACTGTCCACTTACATGAACCAAATCAATATTTGGCTTCTTACTTCATTTGACAGTAATTTTCTTTACCCCTTTCCACATGTGGAGGGAGGGAGGAAAGGAAAACTAGCTTGGATGCCTTTGACTTTATTTTGCTTATCAGTAGCACACTGATAGCTGGAGATCTCTTGGCTTCTTTAAAATGATGCTCAAGATTTAATAAGTGCAAGAACATATTGAAAAATGCCAGATAAAATAATAGTTCCTCATCTAAGATCACAATTTGATTTTCATCTTTTTACCTTTATAAGCTGCAGGGAGAGAAGACACCAGATTGAGCAATGCAGTCAAGATGAGTTTTCCTCCACACACCCCGTAGAAAAAGCTGCTTGATTTTAAATATGGATTCGGACACATGATTGTTCTACCACAGCTTAACATGTTCTCACACATCAAGTGAATTGTGGTAATTGACCATATGGATGTGGCTGCCATGAGCTAGGAACAATTTTACGTGAAGTAGATTAAATCTCTTCTGGTAAGGTTTAGCTAGCACATTTTGCCTCACAGTGGCAAAGTCAATTACCGTAATTCAGCTGATGTGCTTGGCTGTGTGTCTGAATCTTGATAAAAGTTATCCCATAAAAACTCAAATGCACTGTACCAGCTCCTGACCAGTACACAAGAACATCCTACTCAGTCACACAGTTGTGTAACAATCATTCAGCTGCCCAAACCCAAGTTCGATTTCACAAGTATTGAGTGCTTTATTACAGCAACCTGAAGTATTCAAACAAATTCAATCACCTTTATAATACAGTATTTCATACTCATAAAAGTACCAGTATGATATTCAGTTGCAAGTCTTGTGTTCTTCAGCCTACGGTAAATATTTCCTGACCAAAATAAAAAGAACACAGTGTGTAATTTCTCAGGATCTGGTGTCTGTTATTTTACACAGGCTGGTTTATTAACAACATACAAACAAACCTTTACTGAAGAGCTAATTGATTATTTTTCAGCTAACTTTGAACTAGGGCACAAAGTACCTTCTGTGCTGTAAACATCATGAATTCTTCACAAATTGGAAGCTGAGAAGGCCTAAGGAACTGGATACAAACTCTTCTCATACACAACCATGGCCAAGCTCAAGTCTTCCAACCCAAATTTGGAGTAGCCTGTTTGGCATATGTCACTGTGCTGCTACAGAGCACAGGCTTAGAAGACTGTTGTATATAAAAGCATATTTTAGCTTTGAAACACGACGGCCTAATGAAAGCATGCAGCAGTATTTTCATCCGTAATATGGTAGAATTCATTCTTAGTTTATTACCAGTGTTGACACAGCCAGGTGAGCACTGTACAAGCAAAAGGGATTGTAAAAAATTACCTCTGATTAAACTCTCTGTGACACTCATACAGTATCTCATTTAGTCACCTTAGGTTACTATTTCAAACAGCAATTTTTTGTAGACATAAGTTACCCTGAAAAAAAGCAGCAATTACAAATACCCTTCTCCTTTTTTTTTTTTTTTCAATACATTGCAAAATTTATTGTTGCATTTACCTGTCTTCTTTTCCAGTATTTTACAATCTAGAAGCACAGGGAGCCTTTGTTTTCCAGCTAGCTGTGGCCAGGTTAAGTCAGCTCTGGCTCTTCAGTTTTTCTGGTTAAGTGTAACATTTCACACCATTACCAAGAGTCCTATAATCTTTTTTTTTAAAAAAAAAAAACAAAAACCAAACAGATTTTCAGAGCCTCTAAGCAGTAACTATAACCACAGGACTAAACACCAGTAGTTATTTGCTTTCCTGTATACATTCTTCCCAACATTAATCCTTTTACATTTTCACGTTTCATTTTCTGCTTTGTTCACTGCAGTGGGATAAGAAAGAATTTCACCCTTAATTTATTTATTTTTAGTGCAGCACAAGCAGAAACATCTTAACACATTACTCCCACCCGTTGCAATATGAAGACTGTTGACTGGCAAAGGCCGGGCAGATGGACTGAAAGGTTCCCCATGTTTCCTTCTCCTACAGCAGTCGGCTTGAGAGCCTGTTTTTAACCCAATGCAGCCCCTTCCTGATTTTCAGGTGTATCGTGGCATTTCACACTGCTCACAGCGATTTAGCGCTGGGTGATTTAGAAAGGTGCAACTATCACAATTCCATGGAGCCCCTTCAAAGTCTTCATCTCTTGGCTGAGCCCGTGGAGTCTGTTTGGAGCTGGATTGATGCTCTAAAAAAAAGACAAAGGAAACATTTTTTTCTTATTTCAAGAGAGAAAGATGATAGGCAAGGCCTTACTACTGGTCTGTCCCCTCATTACACATTCCATCTTAAAATGAACACAGAAACCTTTCCACATAGTTAACATTAAAGGTCTTTCACTAAAGCATTTCTAATTCACTTTGTGAAATATTTATAATTAAAATATTTCCCTTCTGTAAAGAGTCATTTAACCATATACCATTAAAACCAAAAAGAGCATTTACCAGTGTTAGGTCACTGATACTGCTAAAGGTTTACTGGCTTAAAACATACTGAAAAGCTTGTTACTGGCACCGCAGCACCATCCTGTCATTCAAGGAATGACTTCACAGGTTTACATACAGCAGTCTATTACCAAATTTTAAATTCCAATAACCCTACTTTACCTCAAATGACAGACTACTTCTAGTAGTCTTCAAACCGTCTGACAGATGATACATTTTCTACATCTTTCTCTAGCATTTACCCAGGCTGAAGAAAAAAAATCAACATAAAAATAAAATGGTAGGCTTTTTTCAAAATAAGATGATTGGTTTTATTCTCGTTTTGCAGAAGGGATTGTATGTGTGTGTAGCAACACTATTAGTCTGTTTTCATTCATAATTCAGTATGTATGCAAATCACACATTAGGTAATAACCACAGGAAAACTACCACCACTACTTCAAGACAGTAGGATATCTACTAAATTAGACAAATACTCCTAGGATGTGGAAACACAGCATTTTATGATATGTTAATATTCAAAACAACGTTAACACACATACCTAGAAGATAAGGTTAAGGTATCCATCTGCTAAACATCTGCAGAACGGCTTAATTAAAAGAGAACTTCTGTTGTAAAAAAGGACTGCAATTTGTAATTCAAAGTGCACACCCTGCTGTCATCTGCAAAGACATCTAGCAGATGGCCGATGACGAAGTTAGTGCAAATAGTACTTATGTTTGTCTTCAGAGACATACTTAAAGAAAATAAAAGTAACCTCCTTGCTTAGATGTAAACCCTCTCCAGTCCAGAAGTTGCATAGTCACATTAACAGTGCTTAGCCTCAACAGACTCCTTCCAAGCAAGTACTGTGTGCACTGGTCTGCATTCATGTTGAACAGCTCGACAGCAGCAGAGAGCAGACACTGGTCTGCCCATGCCTTCAACGGCTGAATATTAAGGAAATTGGATTTTTTAAGAAAAAAAAAAATTTTGCCAACTCCATGTGAAAAGCCAAGCTAAGAAAAAAGTACACCAGCCCTTAATCTGATCTCCAATATGTTGACAGACAAAATCAAGAAGCCAGTCATAAAAGTCATACAAATCCTTACAAGATACTATCTTTCCAATTGACAAATAAAATCACTTATTTCATGTAAGTTTTGCACTTTTTTTTTTTTGCTTTGAAATAATAAATCAAATAGGCTAGCATAATTAAAAGAATCGCTTCTAGCATCATGAAGTAGCAGCGCTATAAATCAACGACATGACTACTGCAATTTAACATGAAATTTAACTCAGGCACCTGCCTTCATGCCACTGCTCATGTTGCTGCTCCTGTCTTTTCTGGACAATACCACCTATGCAGGAAAAATCCCAGTATTGTTTTTGTTTTGAACCACAAGCAGTTGTTCTGAAACTTCACTTTCTTTTAAATTTCCACATAGTACGCATTTTATTATATAAAATATATAAAATACTTGCTTCAAACAAGAGGGAAATATCTCCCTGTATGAATTCAAAATTCAATTGCAAAAAACTTTGTCAAATGCTTATCACCAACCAAAACTTACTTACAAAATTTGGATTTTCAAGCAGACTGTATGACTAGTGATTCAGCAGAGCGACCTCTTTTCCATTAACAATTTTAGTACATGCTAGCCACAGTAAGAGGAGACACAACAGTATAAACCCTACGACACACAACATTTTCAAAGAAATGCCCACTCCTTTGTTTCTATATCAGATCACAGGATCCCAGACTGGCTATTTCAGCAGTCCACGACATTTTTTTTTAACAGATTTCAGGAAGAAAAAAAAAAAAATGTCCAAAAATATGCAAGACAAAAGGTAGGATTGTGCTCCAAAATCACCACTACAGGGAGACGAGTTCAGAGAGCCACCTGGCCACTAGGTGTCTACTGATGGGGAGCTGACTCCCTCTGGGATGTCCTGACTGAATCGCCATAGGACAAAAACTGAGAATAAATACAGAGCTCCTGTAAGCATATAAAGCTTAAATGTCTTCAGCTGGATATGAATCCCAAGTACTATATGATTAGCACAGAGAATTTTAGAAACTAGTAGTGAACTTCTACAACAGTGTCCCACTCGTAACTTTGGACCAGCGTGTGGACGTGTGTTCTATCCTGGTCCTTAAAATGTCTGAAGCTCTTGCTGTACTAAAACTTCAGGGCTACTGTGAAATTCATACTCTGCACAAAAAAATAGGTAAACTGTGACCAGTCAAGTTAAAATATAAATGAAATATAAAAGCAAATTTTAAAAAGCTGCTGTGACCAATTAAACTTGCTTGAAAGATCCCAACTAAGCAATAAAACCCTAACAACACATATTAGAAGACGGCTAAAGAAACCTGAAGACACAGAGCTTTTAACCCAGAGGTATTCAAAAAACCCCAACTTAATTAGGAAGCTCAAGTTAACAGGTAAAACTTAGTATAGCTGCAACTGTTTTTCTAATAGTGAATAACAGTATTTACAAACATATTAACAAAACATTAATTTGCAACAACCTGCCTGACAAAACCAAGTTACAATCAGGATTACTGCACTTACATAAATGTGTTCTGGTTTGGTTTATACCTAGAGAAAAGTTGTAACAATTAGAATTGCTTCCTGTCATCACAGGGGCTTTAAAAATAAAAAAGGAGGGGGAGAGCGGAAAGCTTTCTCAATGCACATTAAGTAACCTAAAACTTGTTAGTTGACCTACCCTTTTTATATGGCTTTGGTGGCACAACAGGACCAGGCTCAATGTTATCGTAGAAGTTACATGTGGCTTTCGGGTCAAAGTTGCCTGTTAGAAAACAAAGAAAGTGCAACTCGGAGTTTATTTACATGCTCATGCCAACGTTACGAACACATCGAGGCTTCAGATTTTATATATCTTTTTATTGTGACATTATATATTAGCTTTTTCCTGAGCAGTCTTTTGTCACAGAATTTCAGTTTTGTGTTGATTCTAGTAATTTTTAGCAGGCTAAACCCATACTGAAGAATCAAGTCCAGCTCAATGTTGTGCTGCTTTCAAAATATGCGAAAATGCAAGTCTTTCTGTAGGACACATTCTTGGTAAAAAACGACTACACATTCTAATCTATTTGATTTTATTTACGCCAAGTTTCTGTCACAAAAAGTGGATTTTTAAATACCCAAGTAGATCTCTGTTTGCCAACTTCTTAGTTGTAAACTATAGGGGTTTTTTTTGGGCAGAGCCTTTATTAGCAAATGTTAATTTTTAAGTGAAGAACATTCATTAAGGAGCATAGGTTTTTTTAAATTAGCTCTTGACAAAGTCACTACTAAGTCATCATTTTCCTGGTAATGTAATTTATTTTGGCCAACAGAAATATCAGCAAGTCAAGTTTATCAGGCTGCAACTGAAAAATACACCTTTCAGAGATAAAGTGATATTGATAATCAAAACTGAACTTTAAAGAGTCCAAGAAGAATATCCACATTTAAGCACACACTATATTTAAATTATGTTTTTAAAAACCTATCAATTCTATACCTCTAGACTGAAGGAGATCAACTTCTTTCAGTGTACAGTCAACATTTATCTGGAGCTGTCTGTTGAGGCTTCTCAATCTGGTCATTTCCTCAGGCTAGAAAGAAACAACCCAAAATAGAAATTGTGGGAAAGTCAGCATCTTATCTGACACAGAAACAACATTGCTGTATCTTTGTTAACAGCTTTATTAGAAACTGATTGTAGGTAAGGCACTGAAAAAAACAGCCAAGATTCCACTGTCCTCCCTACCCATGTTTATTCCCTAAAAAAAAAAAAAATAAAGAAAATCTCCCATTGGCAGCTGAGGATGAAAACAAGCCAAACCAACAAAAATGAACAAGAAAAGATAACTGACCTCGAGTTGATAAAATCATACACCTTATAAAATTCCGTATAAATTCATGACCTGCTACATGAGTTTACATCAAGACAATCAAGAAACAGAATACAAGCTGCATTTAATATTATTGATTACACACAAATAAGATCAGCAGTTTATTTATTTGCATGACTCCAAGGAGTCCAAACTTGTCAAATTTTCTAGCCTAGCATATTTAAATTGTTCCAATACTGTCAGACATTAGTTACTCTTAACAGAATAATCAGGTATTTAGGTCTATGTAATTGCATACCATTAAGTAACCCCAAGTTACTGGAATACAAAGTGTTCTTAATGCTAGCAACAGTGATTATCAACATGTATGTAGGAATAACTATCCTATGCTGGGATACATTTCAGCATCACAGACAATTGCAAAATCACAGAATGTTTGAGGTTGGAAGGGACGTCTGAAAGTCATGTGGTCCAACCCCTCTGCCCAGATGGCAGACAGCTTGTAAGTATCTCCAAGGATAAAGACTCCACAACTGCTCTGGACAATCAGTGAACCACACAGTAAAACAAAGTGTTTCCTGAAGTTCACAGAAAACCTCCTGTGTGGCAATCTGTGCCCGTTACCTCTCGTCTTGTCACTGGGCACCACTGAAAAAAGCCACACTCAGTCCTCTTTGCATCCTCCCTTCAGGTATTCATATATATTAAGATCCCCCATAACCTTCTCTTCTCCAAGCTGGGGAGTCCTAGCTCTCTCAGCCTGTCCTCACAGGAGAGATGCTCCAGACCCTTACTTATCTTTGTGGCCCTTCACTGGACTCTCCAGTATGACCATGTCTCTCTCATACTGGGGAGTCAACTCCTGGACACTATACTCCAAGTGTGGCCTCGCCAATGCTGAACAAAGGGGATGGGCAACCTCTCTCCCCAGCTGATGAATTCACTTATCAGAGCCGTACATATATTTGGGCTAGAATCACTTGCAGGTTGAAGTCACACAGATGGGAAGAATCAACACGGAAAAGATGAGAGGTGCCAACTATTCGAGCCAATACCACTGCCAAAAAGTTACTTGGCACATGCTGCACTTAACAAAAGGCAAACGTCTATGAGATGCAACTACTCAAACAACAAAATCTCTCAATACAACAAATAACTTCTTAAGAAAACATGAAACCTTGCTACATGAACACTAAGCTGTACACAGCTCAGCTCTTTAAACACACCTGGCCATACACCATTATGGGTTGTTAGGAAAGTAACTGTCTATTCAGTTCTGTGGTCCAGAAAAGCCCATGTATAGGAGCTCCAGAAATTCCACTGTGAGCATGAAGAAAGGTGGACATATACATGATTCCTAAATAACAAGAACTGGTTTACAACAAGCCAAGAACTTACAAAAAGTAATCTCCAAATTCTGAAGAATTTATATTCAAAAATATTTTCTGTAAAATAATTTAGTTGATGAAAACATAAAAAAAAATTGTATCTTGAATTAAAATACTAACAAATCGCTTACTGTTGGAATTGCAGTTGTACAGCTAACTCTTCGAAGCCTCCTCTGCATTAGATCATGCTCCATACCATTGACTTCGGCTTTCAGGCGTTCAAGCTCCTCTTTCTCAAGCTTCAGTTCCTTTGCTAATCTCTCCATCCTTGCTCGTTGATGTAACAACAAGGCTAATGTTTTACATGGAAGAAATAGTTACTACCACAGAAAAAACTGGGAAAATAAATTCTTAACTTATGCGTAAGATTCATGAGTGACCTTTCTGGAAAAAAAAAAACGTGATTATAAACATGCAGCCAAATATCAGTGTGAAGATGCTTTCATGCCAAATGAACTACAATTTAGAACAAAGTTCTTCCAGTATAAGAACACATTTTAGGCAGTAACTTGGAGTTGATATTACCATTTTGGTCAAAGCTTCTTTTTTGCATTTGGTCTTTCTCGTCTCAAAAATACAAAGGCACCTGTACAAGGAGACAGCTTCTCTGGATGAAACAGCAACCTAGTTATATTAAAACTGATCTGACAAAACACAAAATAAATACCAGAGGTAAGATCAGAAGGTAACATGCTTCATATCTGCAGCTCGATATAAGCTGACGCACTAGCCTTGATACATTAGCCAAATGTCAGTCCTGAATTGCTTTCTTTTTTTACTTCCATTAGTGATTATGCTATAATAACTAAGTAATCTTGGCTTTTCAGAGAGTATTGCAATTCTCAATACTGGAAGTTCCCCAGTGCTCAAAGACAATACTATAGAACTACAATAAAACAGACTAGAGAATCCAGAAAAAAAAAAAAAAGTGGAGGCAATTCAGGTGCTTCAGAGTCTTTAATTCTACAACAGAGCTGATTTGCTGTTCCCTAACCTCTCACTGCTGTTAATAATTCTCTCATATTTTTGCCATGGTACTGAGATCTATGACTCAGCCACAATCTGATGCTGAGCTCCCAGAGCAGCCAAAGAATTTTGACTAGCTAGAAAATAATATTCAGTTTCAGCAGGAAGACTGTTCCTCAGTATTTCATCATGATGTCAGGTTCATCAGTGTGATGCTTAGCACTTTAATCAGGTAAAACCAGCTAGATCAGAAAGTCTACTAGGACAGAAGAAAAAAAAAAAAGAAGAAAAAATAGAAATTTGCTGTGGGCATTCAGGCAATCACACTGCTCACATAATAAAGGTCCAGCAAACTGTTGAAATGAATGAAGACATTGCAGAATCTGTAAAATGCCATTTCATACAAAGTAGAAGCCAACACCTGCCCTTTTCTTCACTCCTATTCAACAGGGACAAAGAAAAAAAAACCACAAAATCTCAATAATATATACATACTAACCAAAAAAAAGTTAGAAAAATAAGCAACAATATGACACAGCTTACTGGGGTAAGACAAGAAAAGAAAAGTCAGGAGCACAGCAATGACAGTTTTTTTACCAGAATTCAGTATTCCGTGCAAATATGTAGCACTACACTTTTGATTTTGTATGGATCCACCACTTCACGGTCAAAGAATAAACACTGAAAATCCTATCAAAAAATAACATCAGATGTTTGCACCAGTATTACTGAAAAACCTGTTATCTACTTTCTGAAGTAGCATAAATCATCTGAGTAGAATTTAAGAGATCAGAAAATTTTGGGAAGAAAAAAAAAGTACCAATACCAGGCTGTATGATTTTCCACTCCTACTATCAAAACTTGCCTTTGCGCGACTCCTCCAATTTAACATCTGATATGACTACACTACATAGCTTTGCATTATACTCTTGTTCAACTCAAACATGATTCAGGCTGCAAAGAAACAGTGGAAGTACAGAGACAAGAATGGATTTTTGGTAGCACTTCACAACGGTTCATATTTGAAAGGAAATTAAACAAATTTGTTCCCTATATTAAGCTGTTAAATATACTCTTCTTTTTAGGACTCCTTTGTGGTAGTAAAGAATATAATGTTCATTCTTCTACAATTTACTTCTATCAGGAGTCAGAGTTCAGCAATATCAAAGGCTATAATAAAGTCCCAGCTGTGGCAGATACTGCCACAAAAGCAGATACACCAAAATAGCAGTTTTATTGGTTTTATTTTCCATATACACAAATCTAGTCAAAGATACAAAGGCAAAACCAGATTTCTACATTTCAGAACATGTTTTTCTCAGTTATGTGAAGCTACTTATTGTTTTCTCAAATAACTGACAACCTTTAATGAAGCCATATTAGGAACACTAGCAAACAATGCATATGACCTAAGAGTTACAGATCTATTAGCATTCGTCTCTCTAAATAACATTTCCAATTGGGCTTACCAGGTACAGAACAGCTCTTTCTCGATGAGTTAGAATAGCTCAAAAGACACAAAGCAAGTAAGAAATCAAGAACTACAGGGTAGCATTAAAACCATTATTTTAGCTTTCCAGAAGGAGCAGTGGAGGAAGACTCCTCTTTTCCAAACACAAATTCAGAAACAAAGCACGTTCTTCAAATTGCTGCTGATTATTATTCCATCACCACCCCAAATGATTAGTTTAAAAGCTTGTAGACAGATTAATTTGTTCAATTTTAAATGTTTCATACCTATAAAGTAGTTGCTTTGAGAAAAGCAGTTTTCAGATGAAGACTAGATTTTACTATTTATTTTTCTTTTACATAATTCTTCATTTATACATAGCATTAAGACTATGTCTTATCCCTATACAGCAGAACAGACATACTACAATTTGCCTGCAAATCTCTTCCTTCTCTTTGAAAACTCTAAGTGGAAGAGGTGAAGTTTTGATAAAGATCTTCAAAACAATTATTGTAACACCTTTCAACACAAAAGTATGATTTGTACTGACATCCAAAATAATTTCAGCTGCAATCCTACTTCTCTCTCCTCTTTCACTTAATACTCTTCAAACTAAACTAAATAAATTGGATTCAAATTCCCTGCAAAAGTTAATGCTTCACTTTTTTTAAAGTATCCAAGTAAGAAACAAATACAAAAAATAACAAAAGCCACATGTAAATTTATGACATATTTCTTCGATGAATAATTTCCAAACCGAACACACATTATATTAACAAATCAATTGCTTATGTTAGCTGTTTCTTTTCTGGTTTCTTTTAAAAAGTTCCCCTAGCATCAAAAGCATAGCAACTTTAAGAACCTCAGAAATTCGTTATGCATTAGACTGAAATTTGGCCAAGTTTTTTAAAAATCAGAAGAAACTCTCTCATCAGATCATTTTTGGTGCAATTTCTATTCTTTTCTGTACATATCCAAAAATTCTTACTTAGTGAGTAGCAAAATCAAACCGAAACTGCATTTTGCAGTAATGCAATTTGTAGGGTGAAACATTTACCTTGAGTGTAAGCATAGTCGTCTGATCCAGAACTAGAACTTCTCTGATACTTATGGCTTCCTTTTTCTCCTCCGGATCCTGGGATTACAGAAATAGGCTGAATAGGTTCTGGTGCTGCAGAACGCTCTTCTTGGTCCACTAAATTTAAAAGATTCTCAGTCGGTGCTCGACCTACTGTGATTTTAAAAATGGTTGGGTTTGGCTGAGATACCATTACCCGAGGAGACTGTGTTGGTGCACCCGTAGGTCCAGTTGGTTGCGTGTAGGTAATATATACTGGATTAACACTAAATGGAGGTTTGGGCTGACCTGACATACCTCTTGATGGAGAGCTTGAAGGAGGAGTAGTGGCTGTATACAGCGAGTGCTGGTTTCGTTGAGATGGTTGATTACTTATTGGTGAAGGACTTCTGTTCATTGCAGTCCCAGGTCTTTGCGGTGGCTCAACTGTAATTTCTATTTTATTCATAGAACCTTTGGATAAACTAGGTCCAGCAAAAGGAGGAAGATACGATACAGAGTGACTGCCTTGTTTTTGAAAAGTCTGGGATGCTTGCTGATATGGATGGGGTGGGACAGTTGAAGGACTAGGAGGCATGAAAACATGTGAACTCTGATGACCCAACTGAGAAGGTTGAACTTGGTGTTGGGGAGAGCCAAAGGGAGAGGGACACTGAGATGTTGGTGGTGATCGAAAAGCTGACTGAGGGATTTGGGGTTGTTTAGGAGAATACTGAGAAGGTTGATAGTTCTGTTGATGTGGATACACAGGTAGAGGACGAGGAGTATAATGTGGAACTGGGCCCTGTGGCGATGAATGCCACTGTGTATTCTGAGGAGTCTGTCGTCCTGAAGAACTTTGAGATGTTTGTCTTATATAAATAGAGCCAGGAGTCCCATAAAGATTGCTTGGAATCTGTGGAAGAATTTGTAGAGCTCTGGGTACACTCTGTCCAGAGGGGAGGTTTTGTGATACTGTAACAGTAATGGGATTTGTACTGTACCGAGGTATGTGCATATACGTGGGAGGAGGGCCTTGCATAGCAGACGTGTTCATTCCTTGTTGTATGGAAGATGGCTGAGGAGGTGGCTGTGGAGGAGGAGTAGCTGCATTTCTATTCTGGTCATTCATGAAAAATGGATTGTAACTAGGAGAAGCTGCCACAACAGCAGGAGCAGAATGTGGTTCTTGAACTAAGCATATCAGCTGTTTACCTGCCGTGCGTTGTGGATCAATATGTCCATCGCTTGAACTGTGTACCAGTGTACGACCACCATTAAGTTGAGCTCCATCCCCTGCATGATAGCTGGTATGAGGATGAATACCCAGATTAATGTGCAAAAGGCTATTTCTATTCATTCTGGTGTCATCAGGGCTATGGTACTCCATATACAAGTATTTGTTGCTCTCCTGTGCGAGGGCGCGACAACAGGCATCTAGGTTGTTGTTGTGCTAGGAGTAAGAATGGACACAATGTCAAACAGAAAAAGAAAAAGAGGTTGCTCAGCGTTCAACAATCATTCAACTGAAGCTGCAATCAAGCCTAGCTTGAACACAACAAGGGATAGCACACAAATTTTGACATAAAGGTAATACCTTCTAGGTCACAGTGTGCAAGCAGTACACAGCTCGCATACTACCTAGCAAAAAGCTATGGTAACACTAGCTACAGTAGGCCTACTAGAAATCAAGTCCAGTTTGGGAGAAAGCACTGGTTAGACACCTTGGCATCTTCTTCAAGGAACAGGAATGTACAATAAACTACTTCTAATGACAACACAAATAAAACTAAAATAGATCAAAATTGGGAAGTTGAAACAGAAAGGCAGATGGCATTTTATTGTTTACCTGAGTGTTTACTGTTTTCACTTTTACTTTACTGTTTACTTGAGTATTTCTCTTTACCTGGATGTTTAAAACCCCTACATTTTAAACAAGGTTCTCTTGGTAGAACAGAATTAAGTCAGAATAAGTTTTGCTTGAAAAAGTACTGGTAATTCCATAAACCTTATAACTCTGACATAATTTCAACTTCCTTCACGAATTTCAAGCTCTAGGTTAAAAAAAAGTTTTATTCATACATGAGAAAGGAAACCAAATAATACTTGTAAATGTTTGATTTGTTCTGTAGTGCCAGCAGCTGAAACTATACAGATAAATCAGGAGATAAATCAGAAGTACAGTGGGGAAATCCCCTCTCGTCCTTCTCAATATTCCTTTTAGCTTAATCTAGTCTTGTTAAAAGAATGACAAAAATGACAGCTTTTCCAAAAGAGTAAATTCACTGGAAAGAATTCCAGGTTGTGGATGAGTTTTTTTTCCTCCCCCATTTGCTATACAACAACCTATATCGGCCGTGGTTCAATTTTTAATTTAAAAATTCAGTTAAAGAAAAAAAAAAAACAAACACACTTTACAGCAGCACTACATCTGGCCCTCAGCTCCCTAACTTTGTTACATGAGATCCAAGACTGGTACCTTCTGTGACACTCAGCCTCTCCTACCAGAACAAGTGCATACATAGTTATATATACACACATCCCTCTGCCTTCCTTAGTATGCCAAGACTGCCATTCTAAGGAATACATATTAATAACGGTTTCAATTCTATTTTAAACACTATCACTATATAAAGTCTGTATACAAGTGGCCTTGCAATACAATTTGCAACAGCCTAACCAGCTAGTTGAAAATTCAGTTTTATATTTTTTCTAAAGGACTGATACCCAGTCAGTCTTACTAGTAAAGTGAAGATAACCTTTGCAGAACTTCATATGATTTCACTATCAGATGTACCTACATTTTCAACATCGTGTCATCTGAAGACTTGTTATGGACATGACAGAAAACAGAAGAGTAGAACACACAATTGTGTATGGCTCTCACTCTGTGGATGCTTCTCTCTGACAACTTCCCTTTCATGACAATATGCCCTTCTAGACACCAATGGTCAATGGGAATATACAGACATATCACAGGAAAATTTGAAACCAGAACATGTAAGAAACAGACCCTATAATAACCAGCACTACCATGCAAGATAGCAGTCTCTAAAAAGTTAACCACTACCATCAGCCATTCGTCATCTAATCAGGACTTCATAAAGGCAGTCCTCAGCTTTCTTAGGTCATTTTACCAGGCTGGAGGCAGGACAAGCCCTAATCTGCTTTTCTCAGGGTATAGAATATATATGTTATTTCAAGGCGCCCTCTTTTTAATAGGTCCAAAATTCACATTGGTTTAAACCTAGAGCATGCATTGCAATAGCTTAATGGAAACTGCTTCACATATCTTAAAACAAATACAAAGGAGGTTTGGAAACAAATATTACACTTAAAAAAAAAATGACAGATATTTGTAATGTAATGCTAACTAAGTATCCAGAACACTGTGTTAAAGATACAGAACAACACATACTTCTACAGCATTAGGGGATTTTTAATTTTATCAGTTTAGGATGTCTATGACTTCAACATACTTCATCAAAGCTATTATGTACTTAACAGTAGAGAAGAGATGACTGTCAGGATAAGTAAAGTTTTATACGGTAGGGTTTCCCCTGCTTTGCATTCGTCTGAAAGCAATTAATTTTTATTTGTATTATTTAGAAGGCAAAAATTACAGCCAGTTCTAAGTAAACCTACTCTCTTTCAGGGAAAGGCAGGATGCAAATACAGCTTTAGCTACTTTGATGTGCAGCAATTTATCACATTAAGTTCCACCTAGCCACAATTGTACAAGGCCAAACCAGATCTAACATGCTTCTATTCCACTCCTGGTTCTTCCTGTTAATGGAAGGTAATCTCAAATGACAAGGACTTTAAAATATGATTATGTGTAGTCACTTATTAACATTTCCAATTTCTGATTTAGATGAAAGTGGAAGAAAGAAATGGAAAGGGAAGGGCAGGAGAGGTAGGGTAAGAACTGGCATCTGACTTGGAAACAATGAAGTGAAAATAAACCTTTGGATAGCTGTGACAAAAAGATGCTCCAAAGACAGAAAACCCTTAGATTCCTAGCCAAAGGCAGTTCCTCATCTTGAAACAAGGAGTCATTGCTTGCTAAAATCTCCTCCAATGTATGTATGTTATATATGTAGCCATCGTCAATAATCATCCAATCAGCCACTTCCCTTATCCTCTGCATGCATACAGTCACAGCTTGTACGTAAACCCCTCCAAAAACCTAAGTAAGGAACGATAAAATCTTTGTACATAAAAGACCAAACAAAAATGCAAGCAGTGGAGTCTTCCACCCTTTCAAAATAAGAATGAAAAAATCTATGCTCCATGTATACTACCGAAAAGAATACTACAAAATACTACAAAAATAAAATACATACTTCTAAAAACTCTTTACCATACCTGAAGCATGCACTGAGATACCACCCCTTCAGGTATCTCAGGGAAACGTTGTCGGAGATCATGGAGTACCTGCATGTCAAGTTGTTGACTACCCTGCGCCATGCCAGACTGATGATGTTCCAGATTACCAAAAAATGGAAGTCAACAGGCCTTCCAATGGTTATGGTCTTCTGAGGCTTCTGGCATTTTCTGTAAAAAATAAAAACACATTCAATTGTCTTTTAAGCCATCACAACAACTTTGCTTCCTTCCCTAGCTGTGTGTATATAAGAATTACTGTATTATATTTTTGGATCTAGAAATCAAGAGAAACAACGGCTCAAATACAAGACTGGGAATCATGTTTCAAATTCTAATATTAAAATATTTAACATATCACAGATATACCTACATGGCATGTCACTGCAATGTGCTAGTTCAGGTCTTTACACAGTGCCACTGTGATACTTTGTAAGCATAATTTAAATTAACCTGAACCGCATAAAATGGAACTGTTACATATTTACTCCCAGCGAAATTCTGAACAGGTTACAGAAAAGTCTGAAATTACCACAAAGCATGCATGTCTTTGTTATTTACAACATGCTAGAAATAAAATAACAGGGTGGAAAACTAAGTAGCACAATTACCCAAAAATACTCCTCTAGTAATAGGGCACAAACCCTTTCTTCTTTACATCACTACAAATCCAAGACGTTGGAAACAGTTTTTGTGAAACAGCGTTAAACAGAATGTAAAGAGTTCTTCTTAGGATTATCATAAGTATTCAAGATTTTTTGTAATGCACCTTTTTTATTCATACTAACATGATTAGTGACCAGAAAAAAACCTCCATCCATTTCCAGACTCTTCTATTCAACAGCAAAAATATTCTATCTGACCTTCAATGCCCAAAGACTACTAGAAAGCAAATACAGTCTGAGTCAACATATGCTTGTCATTTCTGGCTCATGCTCACAGCAATGATCAAAAGGTAGCTAAGTCTACCTAAAGATGCACAAAGACTTTGCATGAATGTGGTGTGTGACACAACTCCTGTAACACATCTATTATTCCTTAGCTTCAAAAGCCTTTCCAACATTACTACTCTGGTAATGAAAGTCAGATACCAGCAGCGTTGGTGTTCAAGTAACATCTGAGTTACTCCAAGTCCCAAATTTAAATCATGCTTATCTCAGCCTCGCTGCAATTGTGGGTGTAACATAGTAAAGGTATTCCAGTCAGCTTTCACTTGTTAGCTCAACTTCTAATAGCAGTTCAGAGCAGCACAACTGATCGGCACAAACATATGTATTTTAACGCACCAATAAATTCCAACAGTTTCCTATATCTTTCCTAAAAAAGTCTCCTAGTTTTTATAGGCAAGAAAATAGAACACATCTTCAGAGAAACATAAAATATCAGCTTCAGGGTAAAAATTTTGTGTGGGTTGTTTTTTTGCAATATTTTAAATATTAATAACCATGTCTTTCTTTTTTCATGTACTTCTAAATAGTACTTCCTTTCTCTGAAAAGGGCAAGGCAACCACCACCACTACAACTACAAAAACAGAAGTCAAGTCCACTCCACTGCTTTGTATGTGGACAGATCTTAATTGACACCAGCATTCATTAAACACCACGTACACTTACAGGAAGGGTTACTCTCTATGATATCTGATATATTCTAGTATCTAGTATCTGTTACATCACACTCTTATTAAAGATAAATGAGACAAGTTTAAAGAACAGTGAGATATGTGAATTATCCTGCTGTGATTTAAGAAATACTACAATAAACCTATATTGTGTAATCACAACGCAGTTCTGTCCACTGTAGTAATGCTGCAGACTCCATTTATTTTAACAGGCAAGGAATTTCACTGATTACTAGAGCCAGGTGAAATGTCCTATTTACGTTCACAATAGGGGATCTTTTATAAAACTTATTTTTTATAAATAACAAATATCATATCCCAAAATGCAGACTAACACAAGAATTCTCGAATTAAAACTGACAGTAATCAAGCTCTATGTGTTTCTAGACAAGTCTTTTCCCAGGAGGCAGGGGATGAAGTACAGTAATGGAGGAGTAGCCTACCAGAATAAATTGTAGTTAAAACCCCTGTGAAATAACAATGTAAGAATCTGAGACTCTGAAATAGAAATTTTAAGAATTTCATTTGCACGAGTAAAAGCCTTTGCATCACTTCTCTCTGGAAATGCAAGTTCAAATGTAACATAGGAGATCCATCATCAATATTCTTCTACGATGTTATAAAATAATCGAAATTAATAATTTCTTTGATGGTTTTCTAACGCTTTGTGAATGCGTGTGCTGAGTAGGGGTATAACACGCAAAGTAATTGGCAGTTATTGGCCAACTATTAATTTGATTAGAGTTCTCTTCCAAATACAAATAATGGATAACAGAAATTTCCATTCTCATTTGAAGAGTTGAAGTTTCTAGCCTTCACAGTTACATAGGTAGCCTTGAAAAGCGTACAAGAAATCTGAAATAATTGTCTTGAGAAGACCAAACACACAATCATTCAGAACTCCTTGGATGCCATGGCTACAGTACTGTGGAAATTTGTTATTTTTCAGCCAATACTACAACATTCACCACTGCCCCACCTAAGGAGCCCAGCATTCTGTCCTGCCTTATCTGCTTGACCTGCCTGTACCTGACTGCACATTTTGCACTCTCTAAGTAGGCACAAATTGGCTGAAATAAAATACTTGCTTCCCATGTTGCTCCACAGGTAGGTGGAGAATCGAATAGTTCAGAGATCCAAGAGTTCACAGCAAAGACTGTGAAGCTAAGATGCTTAAGACAACAAGAGCTCCTCCCAAGCGATAAGAGTCTAGGAAAGCTATCCTTTAAAATACCTTTTTTTCACAGGCTAAGGGGCTGTGCCAAGGTGCATTAAACTAACAGTCTTACAATCACTGAAAGTTCATAGAGCAGAACACATCAAAAACCAACCCAAAGTCACAACTAAAGTAAAGCCACTTCACCTGCAACTTTCGAAAATGAGCTGAGGATGCCTAAGTCTAGTTGAAAAGTATTTCACAACGATGGCATAAATTAACATTGCTACACACATGGCAGTCCCAATGGCAAAACCAAAGGATATTGTTGCACAATTGGTCCCTGCTGTGTTAACACACAGAGGAAATCTTGGGAGCCACTAACAAATCTTGGGGATTATGCAAAGCATGACTCAATTTCTAAAAAAGTACACTAATTAGTTTTTCACACCTGTTACACGCCCAAATTATATGCACACAAAACCAGTATCTTAATCTTTCCTTAAGCCATTTGTGTACTTTGCAAGTTAAGTAAATAGTCAACCGTTTGATCAATTCTTTTCTTAAATAATGAATAAGAAAAAAATACTGTAGTCTTGATACTCCTCACAGATGTATTCAAATAAATGCAGAAGAAAATCCACTTCACTACAGTTATTTTTGAAGTACTAAATCACCTAAAATGAAGATATAGGAATTATGAGTAATGAGATCCAATTGAAAAACAAATTAGATCAATACATACTGTCTGGAAGTTTATACATTGTGTGTCTGGTGTGCACTTATGCAATTGCAATGTATGTAGCAACTAAAATAATTCCTGAATGAATTTCCAGCAAACATATTACCTGAAACGCAGCTTTTTCGAGCCTCATCAAGCTACAGTTAATTGTTGAAGAGTTTTATAATAACAGTTGGACCTTGAAGGGTAAGAGGAAACAAACAGCACCACAAAATAAAAGAATAAACAAGTGGGTTCATAAAAGCTACACCTCAAAGACATCATACTTCTGAACACTTTATGTAAAGTCCTTCATCTTAAAAGATTATTTAATTCTTTAGGTTACAAGGATGAGAAAACACAGATGAATTTAGGTACAGTCAGTTGAAGAACCTCAGTTTTTCCTCTGAATACTACACAAATGTAAGTCTTAAACTGCACTGTCACATCTTCTAATTAAATGCATGCTAACATCTACAGATAAAAAGCAGATTTATTGAATGGCATTCACATGAACTTAATCCAATATTTGTAATTTTTTTTTTCCTCCTTCTTCATCTCTGATCAAAGTGTTGAAAGTAAGTTTTGGGCTTTAGATTCATAAATGCAGCAGGATTTAGTTTTACCTAAGCATTCACAGGGGAATTCCTTCACACACTTGCACCGGACTGACAGGCTTTTAGCCAAGAGGTAGAAAGGATTCAGGGAAGGTCAGCAAAGCTGGACGCTATTCTGTCTAAACATTGCAGGAAGTATGATGATCTCATGAAACTTAAATGGACAAAAGAGTAAAATAATATCAACCTCTTACGTATGGATTCTTCAGAACAGAAAGAAAACTAATATTAACACAAATTAGCAACATCAAAGAAAGATGAACATATATATAAACATCTCCACTAAGCAAAAATTTCTTTGACTTTAAAGACATTAAAACTCATTAGCCATAAATGTGTAGTAGCAAACCCAATAAACATTCATACAGTCCAAACTCATGACAGTAATTCCTAATTGTTATCTGTTTAAATATCATTTGCCAATACTAACAACCAATTCCTGTTTCTACTTGCTACTGGCATTTAAGGCGTAAAACTTCACAATAATACTGATAGCAGTGCTACTCAGAACTTTGTCTTCTGAGCCAAACACAAGAGCAATAACAGTCTGAATACCCTCCCTGAACGATACTTTCCTTATTTCTCTGGTAGTGAACAGAGGGCGAAATGTGAAGACTGAGGACAGTAACTGAGGAAGCAGAAAAAGATACAGAATTCTAAAATTCAGTTTCATTAATCCAGATCAGTACAGAATTTTACCTTCACCAAAACCAGCAGGGTAAAAAATCATGCCCAAAAGAAAAATGACTTTCTTTGAATGGAAGAACAATAATAAAAGCTTAAAAATCATTTTAAATCACTTTACTAAAATATCTCATTTCATTTTCAAAGCTGGGCTAGACTAACTGCCTGTACAACATGAGTAACTTTCTAAATCTTTTGTTCTAAATTTATTTGTTAAATGGAAAGTAGTTCTGAGTCCATTTTATGAATTACATTTCTTCAATCCATGAGACATTTCTCTGTTTGGTTATGTTAGCTACAGTTCCTGAAATTACTTTTTCAGTTTCATCACTGCATTTTTCCTATTTATTTATTTTGCTGAAGTTGGTCTCAAAATTAAGTTACTCCATCTGTACGAAGAGGAGAAAAAAAAAAAAGAGAGCCCTAGTCTCCTAGTCTAAAGCCTTTTAGAAGAACACAGACCAGTCATGCTGGCAAAAATACTAGCATTATTATACTTGCTTTACAAAGTAACAGTACTAAAGTATAGAGCAAACTTAACAGTACACAGAGGGCTTAGGAAGTACATACAAATGGTTTTAAGTAGATCTCAACTTTTATGTATACATATTTAAAAAAAGAGTTGCTTATTAATGAAATATTAAGACGTTCATGTTTCATGACTACTTACTTCTAGATTTCTAAATTCAAGATGTCTTGCAGTATGGAAAAAATTCCTACCAAAAAGTCATCCAGTTATTGAACTATGATGTTCTCCTTTACCAGGCCCAGCGCATAACAGACACCAAATCCACTATTCTCCCAATGGTGAAAATTATTTCATTATATTATTGTAACACAAAGATTTAAGCTGTATTTAAAAGATTATCCTACTTACCAGAATTATCTTTATAAAACCCAATGGCCCAAGACAGACAGAGGAAACATTCCACCTCTCACAAAAGTAAAATATCACCTATTCCAGCTTTAGTGCTCAAATCAAGCAACTAGTATAGAGCATTTATTATTATTTGGGTATTAAACCAAACCAAAACTTGGGCAAATTAAGTTTCTCGAAACTGTCCAACTGGGAATAGATTCCAAAGTTTTTATTTACATGTACAGGTATATAAATTGAAAACTATTCACTGAATTACAAATTCATTACAATTTTTTGAATGAAGTTACCCTATAAGCAAAGACTTCTTAGGCAGCAGATGTCAATTTAACTTCTAGAACAGATGTGGACAAACTTCCATAGCCTTCAGAGTCATCTAGAGATTTGGATACAGTCCTTCAAGATGCCAAGATTTACTGCATATGAGGCAGCATGAAAATAGAGTGAGATCAGCTGAAGTACATTACAACTCATACACAACTGAACAGCCTTCTCCACCTTTCTTCCCACTCCAGTAAACTCAGCTGAACTAACTTAATCTTCTAAACCAACTTACAAAAAAAAACCCCAAAACATCACTTTTTTTCTAGTTTAATGAGCCCACCAAATATCACTCCACTGTGGAAAGTAAGAAAAAGGGCAAAAGGGGGAAAGGGGTAGAGGACCAGGAACCTCCTCCCCTTCTTTTCAGCACAGATAGGCCAACTGATCAGTTAATCCCCTAACAAAAATACACCTTCACATGAAGCAGACTTTGAATGAAAGAACCTAAGCTGTTCTTGTATGAACAGCACTAAATCAGGATGGGGATTTTGTCAATTGCTGTCAACACTAGAGTCAGAGAACGTGGTTGCAGCACTTCAAGAAAGTTCGCTGTCAGCTGAACTCAGAAGACACACTACCAGCAAGAGGTCAGAACTAAAACCGTACTTCAATCTACACGTCACCTCCCTGCAGTCCATGCAATACTGTTCTCTACAGAAATTCTTCCTCAGAACTATTACAGACCAACTCATTATGGGTAGCCAGCTCTTTATCACTGATATGATTATACCTTCCACATCTCTGTTGACGCATTGGTTACATGCTTCCAAAGGCTAGAATACCCTCCATGCACTGCATGCCAATAGTAAAACATGAGAAGACACGAAGGGAATTAACTCAGATGACAGAATTAGAAAGCGCTTTATTAGACAAGCACTTTATTAATATCCTTTGGTTTTTACCCAACACTGTGGTTTTAAACATATATGATTTTAGCCAATGTCTACATTAGTACATGACCATATCTCAATTCCACTTGTATGTTTCAATACTCAGGCAGGTGTTAAGGTTTGTTATTACTGTGGTGCTTCCCACAGTGACTGCAAACACACAGCAGAAAAGCTGTTAAATAGCAATTTGTAAACAAACATGGATGAAACCACGAAATTTGAGGATGATTCAAACTGAGGTGCTTCACAAAAAGGATTAACTAAGCAAAAACATGTTTTTTAACATCACATCCCATGCATACCTACTATTTAATAGGCATCTGTACCCAATTTTGCATTGTAAACATGCCTGGCACGTGACCTGGCTGTAGATGCAATCACGTAATCTCATCTCCAATCCTTGAGCAGCCTCTGGAACCACTGTTGGCTTAAATTCAAAGGTGCCTGCAGTAGAATATTAAACTGACTGTAAATGGTTTCAAGTCTCATACTACACTGATACTGGGAATAATAAAGAGAGCAATTTTGTACACTAAGTTTCCATTTATTTAACAATTCAAATAAACAAAACCTACCAACTCATCCCACAAGTGTCAGAACACTCACATCAATTCACTGACTTCGGATTTCTCTTGCAGGAACGGAAGGCAAATACTTTTAGGGCAATGTGACACCTTTATAAAGATTTGTCAGCTAGCAGGTCTTAAAATCCCAAAATTACAACAAACTAAATTTTTATAAACAATGCCAAGAGAGAAAATCTTCCTCACAACCATCTTCAGTCACACACTCATTCTGGTTAAAATTATGTATGACAAAACACAAGGATTACTTTTCCCAGCAAGAGTCCAGGTAAAATAAATTTTAGGGCTCCATATAGCTAAGTAAGAACAATTCTTCCACCTCAGAAATCACAACTATTTGTTACAGAAGGTTTTTTATTTGCAGGGCGATACACCCTACAGCTTTGGAATTGTCTTGCTTCACAGAGCAGGAAAGACATGTACAATAGAATTCAAAGACATTTTGTCAGTTCATACGAACATAAGTTCAGCAAAGCAAGTGAGTTGAAGTTGAGCTCAGCACGCCACTGTCACTGCTCTAAATGACTGCCTATGTCACTAACAAGACAAATTCATGGCTTGGTAAGCTGTCTCATGATGAACATTTGTTCACTTGTACAAAAGAAGATCAGATTAAAAAAGCTCCTGGATGGCAGGAATGCAATGTGAATTACAATGAAGAGGTACAGAGCAAAATAAAACTAAAAATAAAGCTGACAAGCTATCACTGTTGACCAATTGGTCTCTAATATTACGCTCACCTGACAATTCTTGGCTGGATGGATACTCCTGTCCATTTAGCCATACAAGTTACACAGATGTGTCATTTAACATCCTAGAACAGCTTGAAGTATTGAAGTGGAATGTAATTCATTAAAGTCAGCACTATGAGAATACTATTACCTCATATTGATGAAATGGGAGCATGCAAGAAAGATGTTCTCTCTCTTGGGTTTTGTTTTTTTCCCTCCAGTAGATTAAACTTGAGCAATGATCAATTTTATCCATGTTTGAAACTATTTCCACACATTTTATAGATGAGGAATATTGTGATACAATGCGGTGCGTGTTCATCACACAAAACCAATATGCAATTCTGAGATAAGAGAAATCAGGATGGAGGAAACCCATTTCTTTTCAAGACGCTGACATAGTTCAGGAATGGTGCTACTGTGCAGCAAGCACTAATTTCTGCAAGAGTTCCATGGAACACTAGGTGAAGCCAGAAGATGCAAACACGACTGAGTTGGTATGCCTTACAAACAATCCTGAGATTATCACAAGAATCACATTGGTACCAAAACCTATGAGGACGATGAACTGCCTTTCTTACCAGGACACATGATCTACTACTATTGACTGCATGTTTGTGAAATACAGGCTGTGGCTGGAGAAAAATAACTGTTCTGAACAAGCACACTATCAGATTTCCCAATTCATAAACTCTTAAGTGTTGGCCCTGCTAAAACCAGTTTTATAATGATGCAATTTTTTTTTGGCCATTAAATCCTATTCTAGGAATTAAAATGAGCCAGAAAGGATACAAAAAACCATGAAACTTGAGTATATACTACAAAACACAGAAAAAGGTTTACTGCAAATCCATGAATCATGAACTTCAGCATTTTTTAAGTACAGTCTGCTTTTCATATTCCATGTTTAACAATTACTAGCGGCTGAGGTTTATACTAGAGAGAAACTTAGCTAACAAACAACAAAAATACTGGACTATTGTTTAATACACAAATTGTTCCAGAAAGTAAGCTTTCTTCTCAGAGTGTGCGATTAACATTTCTCAAAGAAGTAATGTCTGAGTATTGCTATGGAGGGAAAGTTATCTGCACCTCAATCAACTTAAAAGGAATTTAACATTGTTCCAGCCTAAGATGTGTTTGATAGCTCCTGCAACTGCTAAGTGATTCTCAGCATCAGCTCCTGCATCACAAATTCAGTGCTACACTTTGAATTCACACATTATAAATGCAGAACAGACTTTGTTGTGAGATATATTTATTTCCAATGGTCAAAATACAATGACTCTGTCCATAAGAGACTTCCACAAAATCAAACACTGTACCTACTTGCAGGAGTTCAGAGCAGTAAACATTCCTTAAGGTGAGGAGTTTCAAAAAGGCTGAAGGAAACAGTCACGACTTGAAAAAATATGTACCAAATTGTCATTTGATTTACCCACACAGAACCAGCAAAATTTCAGGGTTAATTACACTCATAAATCAACTGCCTCACATCGAAATGGCTATTTGTGTAATTAACCTAAACGCCTCCCTTGCTTTTCTTTACCTTCTCACTTTGATTTGGGTTTCTCCCTATTAAAAATATTTGTTCTATAAAATGAACTGTAAAGAATAAATGTGAAAGAAAGTACTGCCCATTTACAGGGCAAAAGCAACATAGGTTAGTTGTCTGAGCCTGTTGATATTTGGATAAAAGGAACACTGCTGCACTCCATGCATTCAGTGATATACCATCTGCATTTTTTACTAGTTATTTGATTTACTTGGGTGGCTTAGCAAACAATTTCACAGTGAAGTAAAAGTTCGGTCATCCTCCCTAAGTCAGCTGAAGCTGTGCAAGAACTACAAAATTTAAATTCATTGCTTTTAGTCAATCATGCTATGAATTAGCCATAGAATGATTTATGACAGCAGAAACTTTTTTTAAAAAAAAACAAAAAAGTTTATGGTACCAAAGAAAACTTAAACTATCTTAATTAAGTCATTCCTAAGCTAGAAAGAGGAGGAAAAAAAGTCCCAAATCAACTGTTTAAAAATCAGGTTTCCTGCCTCTGAAATACCCCCAACAGTCTGGTGATGGCTAACAGTAACAGTGCTGTAAACAACAGTTAAAAATAACCAGACTTGTATGATTTCTCCAATTAGTTTTTATATGACAAACCTTGAAAATACTCTGAATTGAATACACTGACTGAATCATACAATTATAGAATGGTTTGGGTTGGAAGAGACCTTGAAGAACACCTAGTTCCAACCCCTCTGCCATGGGCAGGGACACCTCCCACTGGATCAAGTTGCTCAAAGCCTCGTCCAATCTGGCCTTGAACAACTCCATGGATGGATGGGGCATCCACAACTTCTCCAGGCAACCTGTTCCAGTGCTTCACAGTAAAGTACTGAACTTTACTCACAGTAAAAAACTTCTTCCTAACATCAAATCTAAATCTACGGTCTTTCAGTTTAAAACCATAACCCCTTATCCCATCACTGCACACCCTGATAGAGTCCCTCCCCAACTTTCCTGTAGATGCCATTTAAGTACTGTAAGGCCACTATAAGGTCTCCCTTAAGGCCTTCTCTTCTATAGGATAAACAAGGTCAACTTTCTCAGCCTGTCCTGATATGGGAGGTGCTCCAACCCTCGGATCGTTTTTGTGACCCTCCTCTGTTTTGTTGATAAGTGCATATGTGGAAGAGCATTACAGGATAAGACTCAGACAATTTCTGGAACGCACCCTGTCTGATGAAGCGTTCACATTTTTCTGCATTAATGAGAAATTACAGAGCATAACTGTACACGTAAAGAAGAATTTGTTTCCCAGCAGAGATAAAAGGGCATACTAACTAGAATTAGTATCAATTCAAATGACCAGTGTACATTTATTAGGGGCCTCTACAGCTGACAACAGTACAAAAAGCAACATCTGTTGCAAAGACTGTTTGCATACTATATTCACTACAACTCTTATACAAAAGATGATCGGTTGAGAAAGAAAAGAAAATAGTACAGGGAAGTACAAACATCTATGCAATGCTGTTTCTGGCCTGACTACTACTAGCCTCTCTTCACTTCGACCACCTTAAACTAGAAGAAAAACTCCAGGTCAGAAAGAAAGAGTTAAGTGAAGGAATAAGAAAACCTCATTTCAGGATCCCCAGCAAACACATACTTATGGAGGATATGACTCTACACAGAGGAGGGAAGTGGAGAGGCACACAAACAGGAACACACACACACACAAAAAAAAAAGACAAATACTGAGGGAGTAGACAGAAAAAAAACCCAAGGAACAGGCAGGAGTCAATACAGACCAATGCAAAAGATGATCAATAGTACCGAAAATGCAAACCACGTACTACCTACATACCAGGAGGCATCACCTTCCACTTTTGAAGTTTCAAATTAAACTTCAGTGGCCTGTCTGTGTAAACTGCTTTGACATGACTAATTGCTATAGAATGTGGTAGACGAGTTATGTAGCATGCTTGTCTTTTCTATCATTCCCAGAGAACCTGCTAAGATAAGGAATTGTAATACAAACCTTGCCTATTTTGAGATTATTTTCCGACAAGCCTTTGCATGAATACCCACCCATAAGGCTGCCACAAAAAGAGGTCATATTAACATAATGTTATGTGTAGCCTCTTAATTGTATTTATGCTATCTATATGTTTATGTCAATATAATTATAACATTAATTCATTAAGGTTATCTATAATCATGTGTACACGTTTAGATGATTATGTGCTATAGTTGAGGAATTGCTGCACTCAATTTTCCAGCATAACAGGAAAGATACCTTAAAATAAAAGCATCATGTACCAACAGCATATATATGTATGTAGCTACATACACACAGATACGCACAGAAACCTTAGAATGAGGTGTGTGTGTGTGGGGGGTTTTTTTGGCTTTTGAGGGGAAGAGAGGAAAGAGTGTCTAAACATTAGTTTGTTCATTCATTTCCTATTAAGACTATTTTAATATGAAAAATTTTATCTCAGCTTAGCCCCAGACTGACTTTCTGGGGAGATGTGCCTCAGGTAGTATACAAATGCAGGCAATTTAAAATGCTTTCATTCTGCAGTGCTTTCAGCCTTCTCTATAAAGAATACTAACAGGATAAAAAAAACAGTCTAGTGGAAGAAAAGCTGTGAGTTTCCCTCCTTCCATAAGCAAGGTCTGTGTTACAACTGCTGCAGAAAGAAACCTTGCTAGTATAAGGTAATGTTTCAACTGACACAAAGATACAGCTGTAGCTGCCCTGTCTGCAAAACTGCTTCAACAGCAAATCTCCACGAGGAAGTCTAGATATTTCAAACCCACTTGTTCCATAATCTTAGGCCAGAAATAGGACAAGCTAAAACAGATAATGGAAAGACCAGAATATGAATGTAATTTTTCATCCTAAGATGCAATTTTGCAATCCTGCCAAAATTCTTGTGTAGCTTCCAAGGATTTGAACAGTATGCAATGGTTTTACTTGATAAAAGCTTCAGAGCATCCCCTTCCTTTTAGTAAGCTTGGCACTAAATCAGGTGTTTTAACACCAGAGAGGGCAAGCTGAGAAACTACAGACAGCAGCAGTGACAGGGCAACCACCAACACTGAGCTTTCCCACAAGTGATATTAGTTCCTGCTTCATATTGCCAAATAACTTTCCTGCTCTTCTGCGTGCTCTGGGTAGAGGACAGGATTGGAAATTGATTTTTTTTTCTAATAATTTGACATTAAATTATAAGCTTTATGAATTACAATGACAGCACAAAGTGATTCTGAAGACTACGCTCTACCTCCCTCTCAGAGCCTTTCCATCATGACTTTGGTACATTGTGGAAAATTGTGTTTGTAGTCCTGACACCTTGGTTACAAAATGACATTGCCTGCAAAGGCAGGTTGTCAGTATTCAGGTCATCAGTCATAACATTTGTTTATTTCTGTTGGTCTGGTTTCATGCCAGAAAATTTCAGATCCAAGTGATGAGATTAACGCAATTCTTGGCTGGAGCATGCATGACTTTTTACATACAGCCGAGTACAAAAAAGATTAGTTTTGTGATGATGGAGCTAGAGTCCACTACCCCAGAGCCTGTGATCACAAAGTATATCAGGAACACATTAAACAACTCTGGCTTTATAAAATCAGGCTTACTGTACAAAAAGTGAAAGGAAAGATGTTCTTTACTACCAGCCAAGCTTTCCACAGCTGACAGAGTATGGCTGTCTGATTGTGAAGTCATGAGCAAATTTCACTTCCATCAGGCATAGTTTAAAAAAAAATAGGCATAAGATTGAATATGAGACAAAATGAATGAAGCACACTTTCTGAAACTTTCAGGAATAAGAAGCATTTGGCTTTGCATAGCATTTCACCCAAGAGTATTCAATTTTCCAGTTTTTAAAGTATGCCTTTTTTTATTCTATATGACAAATTAAATTAAACACGCATGTTAAACACTTAATGCAATCAGCACCTTCTTAAAGCCAGAGCATTTCCACACTGCTCTGCCCTATCATACTCCATTAAGGTTGGTAGGATAAACTGCTCTGATTTCATTTCTCTTATAGGAAGCTATCCTCATAATCCTGCTTTAGAAGACTAACAAGAACAAAAGAAAAAAAAAAGACAGTTTCAACTTAAATTAAGTTACTAACTCACTCTACTCAAAAAGGTTTGGATTATTTCATTTCTCTAAAACAAAAAGATGCTGTCCAGCAGCTCAAGGTAAGTGCATCCTCCAAAAGCACTGTCCTTTTTTGTTTTAATAGACCTCTCTATCCCTATGGGACATGCAGGGTCTTGTGGATAACTTGGTAAAGCTGTAGTATAAGAACTGCTTGAAATATTCTTTACATTACACTAAAATTGCTCTACTATTTGTGCTGTGCTCAGTGCTATTTGCCTTCACAAAAACAGAAGAGAGCAAGAGATATCCATCCAATTGTTTAAGTGGTTGCAGAGACGATCTACAAGAACACAGAAGTCTTTTTTCACCTGATATGGTACAGAGGTTGCTTTGCTTAGATGCTGCAGCAAAAGACAAGATGTGGCGTTCAGTTCTTTAACAAATATCCTGATTTCTTTATTGTTAAGAAGTGGCAATGTCCACATGTTTTCTAGACAGTAATAATTTGGAGCATGCCATCTTCATTTAGACACCAATAATTTAAATCTGAAACACAGACCTTTTGGTGTAACTCCCTGGAAGGGCATCATTTGCTGAGAACAGAGGGGGGAAAAAAAGAAAAACCCAGGTCACGTATCTTCCCACAAATCAAATGCAGTCTTGTATACAACAGGAGATTAGACAGCAGAAAAAACTTAAGTTGAAAATAATTTGCAGTCATCTCCCACACCAGCATATTCCCCTGAAGCCAATAATTGATAGAGTCTGCCCTAGACAAAAGCAACACAAAGTGACAGATCTGTACATTTCAGAATGAAAAAAAGCAGTTGAAAGCAAAAATACATTAAAATAACACTGTAATCTGAGGTCTTGATTCTGAAATCTAGCTCAATTAGTCTCATTCTCTGCTTAACCAAACACCTTCTTCAGAATTCTCATAAGCACTAAACACAAAGAAATCACAGCTCTTATCATCTGCACGACCTGGACTCAAGCATATGTTTTGGTTTTTCTCTGCTTTTGGAAGAGAGGGAGGAGAGCGAAGGAGCTGAAAGCCTTTACTTGACATTTGTGGAGCTGCTTAAGCATTAGCTTTTTGCAGAAGGTTATCTATTTTGTTCTCTGTGTCATTTTTCCCCTTAAGGATGGAAAGCAATGCCACACTTCCAGACTGCTACAAACCATCACCTTTGTTTTGAAACAGAATTCAAACAGAATAATTTTGCTAAATTGGACTGCGTATTAGAACTTGGGTTTTTTTGCTACTTGAATGGGCAGATGAACTGAGGAACACTGTAACAGATCTCCTAAGTTAAACTACACATCATATGCAGACTCCTCATTCATTCCAACTGCTGGAAAAATACACAATTTTAGTATTTAGATACCTCCGTAAGATGCTCAATCCTTTGATCAGTATCAGATTTAAAAAAACAAACACAAAGATAACTCTTCTTTTTAAAGACCCTAATAATACAAGTCATTGATTTTTACCTTAATCTATTTCACAGCACCAGTTTTCCATTACTGTAAACGAGACAACACCAAGCTGAGGGTAGTGGTTGACATGCTTGAAGGACCGAATACCGTCCAGATGGAAATGGACAGGAAGCTTGAGAAGTCAGCCTGTGTGAATTACATGAGGGTCAACAAGGCCAAGTGCAACATATCCTGCATTAGGGTCAGGGCAACACCTGGTATCAGTACAGCCTGTGAATGAAGGGATTCTGAGCAGCCCTGCAGAGAAAGACCTGGGGTACTAATGGATGAAAAGCTGGACATGAGCCTGGAATGTGTTCAGAAAGCCCAGAAGGCGAACTGTATCCTGGGCTGCATCAAAAGAATGGTGCAGCCAGCAGGTCAAAGGAGGTGATTCTCCCCATCTGTGTTGCTCTTTGTGAGGCCCCATTTGGAGTACAGTGTTCAGCTCTGGGACCTCAGCACAGAAAAGACATGGACCTGTTGGACTGAGTCCAGGAGGGCCATGAAAATGATCACAAGGATGGAACGCCTCTCCTATGAAGAAAGGCTGAGTTAAGAGTTGTTCCATCTAAGAACAGAAGAGACTGAGAGACCCTATTGCAGCCTTTCAGTACTTAAATGGGGCCTACAAGAAAGATGAGGACAAACTTTTTAGCAGGGCCTGTTGTGACAGGACAAGGGGTAATGGTTATTACTTTGATAGTTTGTCAGGTTCCCACATCCAACCATTCACTTTGACCAGAAGAGCCACTCCTTGCATATTGGAAAAGTAAATTAACTGGATACAGACAAAATATTCTTCCAACGAGAAATGGACTTTATCATAAAAAAATCTCAAAGTGTGTTTAAGAGTAAAGACATACTTTATATAGTTATACATACTCAATACAACTGAACTGATTCCAGAATAAACAGAACCAGCACATAAACACGCATAAGTTTCAACACCATAGTATTGACTACCTACTTATCTACTATCTACACAGAGTACTCAATATAGAATCATAGAATAACCAGGTTGGAAGAGACCCATCGGATCATCGAGTCCAACCATTCCTATCAAACGCTAAACCATGCCCCTTAGCACCTCGTCCACCCGTGCCTTAAACACCTCCAGAGATGGTATGTACATCAAACCTGTCAATAATTGAACACCATAATGAAAGAATCATAATAAGCATGCTTAACTAATTCACTAAATTATTAATTTGAATAATTTATGACAAAAAACAACTTTTAAAATTCAAATCTTTACTTTCAAATAAGACCCAAAGAATTAAAGGAAATCTCATTACCAGGACTCAAAATGACATGCTTCCAGTTTATGGAATTGTTCATACAACTATTTTTACTTAAATAAAATTGAACTTTTTAAAGACTTTTTTTTAGTGGTATAAAACAACTGTCTCTTTCAAGAAGACTATACAACAGAACAGGCATAACCTAGGTTAGTCTGGAAGCCTGTAGCAGGACTTCACTTACTAGTGAATTCTGTAATACCAGAACTTCGGATTAAGGTGCTATTGAATGGTATTTCCAGGAAAAAAAAGGGAGAAGATAGAAATTCTTAAGCATCTGAAGCACAAAATAATTAACAAAGGAAAAAAAAAGCACACCCCAAAAATTACAAACATGACTACAATCATATCATGTTTCTTACAAATTTTTTTAATAGTGAGTGGGGGGCTTCAGTCTACTTCTCTTCTATGCAAAGAAACAAATACAACACAGTTATAAGGGAAAGAAATACTAGACATCCAAATACACATTTTTTTCCAGCATACAGTGTCACCACTGTAAAAAAACAAACAGAAAGTAAGAAAAATAGAGGGCCTTTTGCTATTGTTGAACTCTGAAAAGCAAAATTGAAACAAGTGATCATTAGGCACAAAACCCTTTCAACTTTAGGAAAGAAGTTCTGGAGGAATAAAAGAATCTATTTGTCTAGGGAAGTAGTCATTGGCATAAAATGCTTAGCTATAGCACAAACTCTGGGTGTTTCCACAAGAAAAAATTACCAAATAGGAAGTCTCATCTGACTGTTTCATCATCACTTTAAACCAGCAAAAATACAGTAATTCTGAAAAAAACAATGTGCTTCTCCTTTCCTTTGAATAGTTGCACCTCCTAATGCACTAGCACAAATCTTTAGGGAACAAATGACAAACTGAATATTATTAAAGCTGAATTTTGATTTACAAATCCTAAATACCAGCTCAATCTGGATCAGCTCCCTGATTCACCTCAAAACCCCAAGAAACTTTGTGGCATAACAGGATACAAAACACCAAGACAGAAATAGGCAGCCAGGGGGGGAGAGAGAGAGAGAGAGAATGAGAATCATTAGATCAAAATGACACAATGAGATCTCACCAGGAAAATCTCAAAAACAGACTGTCCTTTTAAGTAAGACAGAAAAGACTATTAGAAACTAGACTATATTATTACGAAAGCAGTCCAAGTCATACGCCTTTAATTCCATTTTGCACGTTTCCTTCCAGGACACACAGAAACCTCTGTAGCTGCAACCAACAGTTCCAGTTGCAACCAATATTTCTGGTTGGCCATACTTCAGTTAGTGTTTTAGACACTGAAAAACCCAGATAACAGTTACAGAAGTCTTATTTTCCAGGTTAAATGACAGAATAGCAGTATCCCTGTGAAATCCAAATGATCTACGTTAAAGCTAGCCAGGAACCTAAAACTTGGGACAGGATTGATTGTTTTGTGCTTGGCTGAAAACCCACCTTTCTAAGTCTTCATTTTCTTTTTATTTTGAAGAACTGGGAAGAGTTGTTAGCCCTGGCGACAGGAAAATCCAAGCTACCAGTACAGATAAATTGTGAATGAATTTCAGGGATTAGCAAACAAGAAGAATCACAGAAAACAGAAAATAACTCAAATAGAAGGGAAAACTATGCAAAATACCTATATAATGTTTGAAAAATGTTAGTATTTTAAATGAGATGCACAGATGTGATATCAATTTAATCCAGTGCCAGGAAAGAACTAAAACTAACAACTTAAGTTTGCAATCCTCACAGATCACTCCTGAAAAGTTATTCACCAGAAAGTTTTATAATTACATTCATATATCCATAATTTATGCCCCTGACTACCTGTATCTTCTTTTACAGAATTAACACAAGTTATATGTACTCCGATATGTGCATAATAATGATCTATTATAATTCAATCTTGAGGTTTAAACATTAAATAAGTTTACTAAGCCATATGCATTCTTTTTTTAATAGCTAGTGATGTAATTAACCTTTAAGGGAATCCTAGTTAAATACTGCTTAATACAATTGCAATATAACTATTCTACTGCTTTTTAAGAATGTGCTCCCGAAATAACCACCATAATACTTCCTGAATGTTTAAAAAGAAAGGCAATTTTTCTGTAGAGTACCTGTCTACTGGGCAGACTTTTATAACAGTGTTCTGTCATGCTGTACATACTATCAAGTAAGCAAGCCACTAAGACATCCATGCTACATAACATGAGATCATCACTATTCATGAACAAATAATCCAAATAATCAGTTTTTCTAATTGCTTGACATTTCACAGTATCACAGAATCACAGAATAACCAGGTTGGAAGAGACCCACCGGATCATGGAGTCCAACCGTTCCTATCAAACACTAAACCATATCCCTCAGCACCTCATCCACCCGTGCCTTAAACACCTCCAGGGAAGGTGACTCAACCACCTCCCTGGGCAGCCTGTTCCAGTGCCCAATGACCCTTTCTGTGAAAAATTTTTTCCTCACGTCTAGCCTAAACCTCCCCTGGCGGAGCTTGAGGCCATTCCCTCTTGTCCTGTCCCCTGTCACTTGGAAGAAGAGGCCAGCACCCTACTCTCTACAACCTCCTTTCAGGTAGTTGTAGAGAGCAATGAGGTCACCCCTCAGCCTCCTCTTCTCCAGGCTAAACAACCCCAGCTCCCTCAGCCGCTCCTCATAAGGCCTGTTCTCCAGCCCCTTCACCAGCTTTGTTGCCCTTCTCTGGACTCACTCCAGAGCCTCAACATCCTTCTTATGGTGAGGGGCCCAGAACTGAACACAGTATTCGAGGAGCGGTCTCACCAGTGCCGAGTACAGAGGGAGGATAACCTCCCTGGACCTGCTGGTCACGCCGTTTCTGATACAAGCCAAGATGCCATTGGCCTTCTTGGCCACCTGGGCACACTGCTGGCTCATATTCAGTCGGTTGTCAACCAACACACCCAGGTCCCTCTTCTCCAGGCAGCTTTCTAGCCAGACTTCTCCCAGTCTGTAGCACTGCATAGGGTTGTTGTGCCCCAAGTGCAGGACCCGGCATTTGGCCTTGTTAAACCTCATGCCATTGGACTCTGCCCAGCGGTCCAGCCTGTTCAGATCCCTTTGCAGAGCCTCCCTACCCTCCAGCAGATCGACACTTCCATCCAGCTTAGTGTCGTCCGCAAACTTGCTAAGGGTGCACTCGATGCCTTCATCCAGATCATTGATGAAGACATTGAACAGGGCTGGACCCAGCACCGAGCCCTGGGGAACCCCACTTGTCACTGGCCTCCAGCTGGATTTCACACCTTTTCTTAGAGTTTAATAAGAATTAACATTATTTATGATTATGTAACATGTTTAAATAATTCCCAAATTCCACCATACCCAGAGGT
Source organism: Phaenicophaeus curvirostris (assembly GCF_032191515.1). Lineage (NCBI taxonomy): Eukaryota > Metazoa > Chordata > Aves > Cuculiformes > Cuculidae > Phaenicophaeus > Phaenicophaeus curvirostris. The sequence goes on along the minus strand of NC_091392.1, from coordinate 123,423,873 downwards.
AACTTGCCTTGCAAGTTTAAGTGTACCGTATACTTCTGGAGAAAACAAACTAAACACCATAGATACACTGCTTCCAGAAAAAAACCCGGCAGCTGAAAAAAAAAAAAAAAAAGGGCTCAGGAAAAGCAGACAAAAGAAAGGTCTACACAAGTCTAAATGCATTCCCCCCAGGCAAGTCAAGTTTTCATTTTCTGAACAAACTAAATAGCCTGTACCATAAATAGTTTCATTTAAAAATGAGTGCCGCTTACATAAGCACGTGGCAGTCATTTTAACCACTTTCAGTGATGGCAATACAATCAACAGGGGCAAAGATAAGTATATAAACATACACAGTTCAGAAAGTAGCATTTAGGAACAAATACAAAATATCAGTAGCCTTTGCTACAAACTACTAATAACAAAGTTTAAACTCAAATATTCCGTGAATGGACAAATGAATATGGTAGACCAATAATTATGCTCAGGTGAATTTATTAAGAGTAGCCTCAAAGCAGAAATTTGCCATTGTCATGAGAGCACGACTTTTACCATAAGACACATCTGTGCTTTCTGGAATCTATAATGTAATAAAAGCATAACAAGAGCTACTAAAATAGTAGTGTCATAACTACTTTTTTCCCCTCCTGAATCAAAGACTATAAATCAAAGAAAAATACACTAAATGCTTTTCTCTTCCCCATCCCCCGCCCCTCCTTCTTCTAGCATTCCAAGTACTTAAAGGAATCTTACTTTTCAGACCTTTTGAAAAACAAGAGACATCAGGAGGATTCTTTAGACTTCTTTACAGAAAGACAGACAAAGCCCCGTGATATACAATGTAGATTTGAACAAGAATCAATGTCAGGAGGCAACAGAAAAGGACTAGGGTTTTGTTGTTTGCTTTTGTGGATCTTTTTTAAAAACTGAATATATATAATAGTAAAACTTCTTTTGAGCCTTTCCTGACAGTTCCATAACACCACTTCCCCTTTATATCTTAGAGATATCAAGTCCATGAACGACAATCCCCACAGGGAATGCTTCAGTGAGTCCAAGAATGGCAATAAAATGTTTCCTCCACCTTCTCCGATCAGAAGAAAAGTAGCTTTCTCTTTAAGATACGGGTTCCTTAAAAGGTGAGAGAAATAGGAGCTCTTCCCTCATCTTTTCTGTTATTTCTAGGAGGGGAATCCTCCATCAGCCTGAAGACACCTGTCCACTAACACAGTGTTCTGATCTGTCTTTAACAGATGTACATGAGAACAAACTGCACCAGGATTTCTGAAAAAGAAAAGCGCAGAACTACGGCTAAGAACTAAAAAACACAGGATGCTGCCTCTGTGCCCTGATCACATCTTGGCTAACATATGCTCCTAGGAGACCTGTCACACGTTTTTGTTACAACTGTTACAGAAAGTGGTCTCAGTTAGCAAAGAGCAGGTTTCAAATGAATGAATGTTCCTCCAGAAATAGAAGTACTGTTTGTCACAGTACCAGCAGCGTGTGTATTGTTGCTACTAGAGCCTCATTGAGTAACAACATGAAAGATCAGCAGAGATCCCTCGAGGTCCACAATTACTATAGGAAGATGTCATCTAGTTAATGGCACTAAAAACATCAAGACCTGCTGTACAGAGTTTTCTTTCTTGTCTTTGGAAAAATTTAAAGTTGCCCTGCACAGAAGTCATTAATTCACCTCCCTCTCACCGATCCCTTACTGCTAGATGAAGGAACTCTACTGCAACACTCTAGTGACTTTTTCACTCTTTTCTCTCTCTTGTTTTTTTTGTTTGTTTATTTGTTTTTAATGCAGCAGCAGATCATTTTTAAAGACTGATCAAAACAGCTGATGTTACTTAAATCTCTCTTGGGCCTAAGGCTACCTTCAGCCTCATTTACCTCTACTCACAAATCTGGAAAAGGATTGGCAGGTAGAACACTTACTTGACTCAGAATTTTCTTTGAAGTAAAAGAAGTATTACTGTATTTGCTTCAAAAGCAAAGAGGCAGGTTTCATTTAAGAGTGTCTATAATCTGCAATTTATAAACTTAACTCTACTGCAACAGATGTGATAGAAACTGCTTTCCCGTTGTGTCCCCCCTCTTCCTTTAAACCAGATATTCCAAGAAAACGATATTAAAAAATGTTTGTTACAAAAAATGCTAATAAGCTCAAACTGATACAGAAGGAAGCTGGATGTGAACAGGGATTTCTCTCACTGTGACTACCTGCTACTGAAACTACTACACATAGAAGACTAACATCTTTAGTACATAAGCGAGAGAAAGTACAAAACTGCACATATCATCCTGAACATTTATTCAAGCAGCTCATAAGCTCACAACATACAAGGTATTTGCAGATCAACAGTGAGATCTGTTTTGAAATACCTGTATAAAACACCGATGCTCATGCAGAAGGAACAAGCAAAGTTCTAGAACCACATTTTCACAATGCTGTCCTAACAGCAGGAAACGAAGCAGAGACACAGATCAAAATAACTGTTACTCCAGGCTGTCCATTTGAAACTTACTAATGAGTTGTAAAATCCATGCTAATCTACAAAAGCACTGACAAAAATGTCTCCTTTCAAACATTACTTCACTTAAGTTTTCCGAATTCAGTTACAACACATACTCAGCAATTCCAAGGTTACTAATGTCACATCTGTAAACTACCAGATGACCTAGCAGCTAAAACTTGATTTGTACCAGGAAAGGACATACAGTAGCATTTCACCAGAATTACCCAGAAAATAACACAAACTTTTTACCACCTTCACATCAGCAATGGCACGAAAGATGGTATTTGATGTAGAAGTGTTTGCTAGTAAAAATATGAAGACAATTGCATCAAGTTAATACTTTGCCTTTTCTGGGCATGTAATTTCTGATCTGACAATAGCAGGATTACAATAAGAACTACTATTCCATCAAGATAATCTTGAGAATTTCAGGAAAGAAAGGCAGACACATTTCACTAGCAATGCTCCATAGAAGACCTAGTCCCTGGCTTACTACTTCAGCAAGCTGATCTTCAACAACATCAACATGAAAGCCAAATTTTACATTACTTTCAGAACTTGCACAACATCCAGGTTAAAAAAACCCAAATCAAACAAAACCTCACCACCACCACATCCACCCACCCCAAAACTCAGCAATTCCCTCTACTTGCTCTGCACTATTATTGATCCCATGCCCAATGACAGAACAACAAAGAAGAAAACAAAACCATAACTCTTTCAAGTGCTAGGAATAAATGCCCACAGCTTGAGTAAAGCCAAAGTATACAAACTCCCTACAGAATAAAAAGAATTATACTTGAGGATTTATACCAATGTGACAAATACTATGACATATATAGACCAAAGCAAGCATTTCACCCCCTATTTGCAGTAAGCTGTAACATTGTAAACCCGTACGAATTGTTCCAACAGATGAGACTTCAGAATAAATTACCTTTGAACATAACCAAGGAAGGGAAAAATTAAAGCTTAAACCTGCAATGAGATTAAAATACTAGCACTGCTGTGGATGTTATTACCAAATCTGATAACACTAAACACATTTTAGAAACTTACCCAATTTTTTTTCTGCCACCACATCCAAGACAAATATTGGTAGTAACAGAAATTTTTACTAAAAGTATCCCTAGATGGACCCTGATTTCACAGAAACTGATCCACTTTTCAAATTATTATAATTCCAGTGGAAATATAATTCCATTTGAAAATAAGTATTTAATTAAAGCTTATTGTGTGTGGAACATGATTGATTGAACATAATCTGCTGAAAGGTGTTTTTAAGAAAACATTCTTAATTATCCACCAGCAAGCCCATATGCGGGTAGGAAAACGTGGCCTGTGATAGCCGTTTCACTGAGCACTACTATAGCAGAACTACATTTATCTCTGTTCTGTAGCTTTACTGCTTGCTTACAAAGCCATCCGGCTTTATACATCCCTTTGAAAAGAGTAAAAGGAGAAGTAATTTTCTTTGCAACAGAGCTAGGTTAGGACAAAACTTGGTAATACATTGAATATGCTTTTAAAATACCACTACTTTAATTCAGGCCCTGAATAAAATAAAGCCCACCTGGAATTGAAGAACTAATAGTTTCTTAAGAACAAATCTGTATATAGCCTTAACAGAGATAACATTTTTCACTTTTATACTATAGTGGTACGCTGGCTATTACGAAACAGTACTTGAAGAGGGAGAAACATTCAACATAATAATCAATGGGGTGTATATTGAAATGTTAGTTCCACTCTGACATTAAACTGAGACGCACACAGAGCGTGATCTATCTAGTATAATTAATCTTAAAAAAGAGAAAAGAACAAGGAAAAAAAAACATTAAGAACTCGCTGCCCATCTTGATTGTAGGCATTATTAACAACATTGTAACTTTGCCTCACCTTCTTATTACATACTGAATTTGCCAACTGTATTTCAGCTTCTCATGTCAATAAAAAAGCTTCAGTGATGTTTTTTACTGGTAGTTGTGCACATGAGTCTCCTGGATACTAATACCACAGTGCCACCTTCTAAGCACTGATTGACACAGCACAGAAGTCGCTGACCAACTACCACCTTATCCAGAGTAAGAGCCACTCAAAATGGATACTCAGCACCACAGAACCATCTACGCTATCAGGTCAAAGTTCATCATTTGTCTAAAGCTGGAGAGACATCTTTGCATAGTACTACTAGCTTATTCACACTCTGAAGGCCTTTCAAAGGACAACTCTGACGGATACTTTAAGGTTTGGCAGAGTACCAGAACCTATTCTAGAAACGTTTTCAACCAACACCTTCAACATTTGCATACGTGAGTCTAAACAAGTATTTCAAAACTCTCATCTTTTATTTAGAAATAATGCTTCACACATGCGAACTGGCACGACAATGCCACCACACATTCAATCCCAACAAAACGATTCTTGTCCTTCAGACAATATTTTAGTCTATTATGCCTATAAAGAAACAACAGAAAATTTACTTTACATAGAATAAGTGAAGGATAGCTCTAACTTGAAAAGGGGAAAAAAAATTTGGCAGGGATTTGAAAGTAAAACCCTAATATCAGTTTTCTGCACTAGGCAGCACCACTGATCTCCAGTTCAGCTTTATTCTTCTGTCTGAGTAAAGACAGTAACAAGGACATGAAAAAATACTGCAAAACCACAAGTTAGAGATATTTCTACCCTGTAATTTGAAACACTTGCATTCAAAAGGTGCTTATGAAAAAGTCTGAGGGTTGGTGTAACTCTCAGTTTCACTGTTCCTTTGCCACCTGCCTTTTAAATATACCGTGTAACAAATACAACTCTTTCACTGCAAGTACCTTTACTTAGATTTGTGTGTGCACATATAGGTGCACACACACCAGGCACTGCACCTACTTCAGCTCATGTCAGTGTACAGAAAAGCATCATACAGACACTTCTAGAGCAAAATGTGTCATATCATAGTCGAGCTGGATGACTAAGCATACATGATAGACTTGACATTATCCAAAATTTACTAGATTTGAGCATTTAATCAACAGAGGGATCATCAGTAAACTCTCTTTGGTGTCAATGAAGTAAATAAAAGGTTTTTGGCTGTAGTGATTTTGCTGAAACACTGCAGCTGTAGAATATCTGAACTCTCATCCCACTTGAAGATACAGCTCTTCGAAAAATATCCCAGTAAAACATCTTAAGTTTCATATCTATTATATGCTTCAGTACATCCAGAACCATGTAACTCTGACCCTGACAGAGAATACTTTTGCAGGCAATACTTTGAGGCTATTTATGCTATTTAAAATACAAACAAAATGAATCATCACAGATTTAAAGTCAGGAGAAAGCATCTACAAACCAGTGCAACTAAAAACTTAGCTTCATTTAAACTCTATATATTTTTGAGAGGGGACAGAAAGAGATAAGCCATTAGCAGGTGATGTTAAGGATCATATTAATGTATTCTCTTGGATTCTCTTTCTATGATTCTATGACTTCAAAAGAATCTTTTACCATTAGGATTACTTTTTACCACTATTCCTCTGCAACTCAATGGACAGACATATCACCAAAGTTGGGTGGAAAAGACAACACGTTTTCACACCTATTGAATTTACTTCGTTTTCCTCAAGATGACAACTAATGGAAGGAAAAAGGAGCTTCCATACAACCCAGGAAACACCAAGAAAGAATGGACACAGATCTCAATGCTCTTTACATGTATCTGCAATCACTTAAAGTAAAGGTTATGATCTAAACCAGATAAAAATACATCATAAAAGGATAGTATCTTAAATAAGCATCCATCACACTTACCCAACTCACTGTATCTAAACCAAAAGATTGCAGTTTAAAGGCAGACTTAAATGCAGATTTTATTATCCTGTACTGAGGTGTGTAAAATCTGATAAGCTAGTAGTTTTATGGATGAACTGAGATAATCTATATATACATTAATATAAGTTGTTACAGTATTCTGCTGCTAGTAACCAAGACCACTGACAAGAGAGGACAAAGGGCAGGCTTTAACAAGTATTGTGAAATATTTTTAAGAATACTGTTCCACTTTCCCTACCAAGAGGAAATAAATTTAACATTTCTTCTTTATATATGAAATATGTTAACTGAAAATATACTTGACAAGGGGCAGAAGAAAGTATTGCTCTTCTCACAGATCTGGGAAACAAAAGCAAAGCTATCAGAACAGACACTGACCTTTGACCATGCAGGCTTTACCTGTAAGTTTTAAGAGTTCTTTTATACTAAGCCCTCTGAAAACAGAACTGGTCAGGTGGACCTGTTACAGACCATAAGCCTATATGCAACTACTGCTCAAATTTGCAACCGTGAACACCAGCACTAAAAATAACAGACACCTATTCATACATCACCAGGATGGGTTGGCCTATCAATTCTCAAATATTTATTTAGAACAGAAAAAGAGGGGAAAAGGAAAGCTACTGTACAATATAAAGCTGAAAAATCTTGAAATATAGTTATTATACAGGCATTTACAAAATCATTACAAATAACCATACTTCTGACTAATTACTTTATTTAGCTAATATGTACTGTATTCATCAGCTACAAAGGTATTAATAGACTACTAACAGCATCTTCAAATTAATTGCCACTAAAACCTTCAAAAACAGTTTTAGTCTTATTTACCTGAACATATTGTCTTAAACTTTAAGCCTTTCCATTACCTTCCGGTGTGGTATGTCTGGGCTGTTCCATTTTTTTCATGATGGGGATTCTCTACCAAACCCTAAAGTATAGTTACTGACAAGCTACCTAAGAAGCTGCTTTACCTTGCCTTGTTTTCTCCTTGCTAAAGCCAGGGAAAGAACAGCCAATATCACATTACAAATCATGTTTGAACAAGGGGAAAACACACCGACTGCATGGTCAAATGCTAACACTGCAACAGTAACAAGCCAGTAGCATCCTTCCACAGGACCTTATAGATCATCTAATTCCAACCCCCCTGCCACGGGCAGGGGCACTTCCCACCAGATCAGGCTGCCCAAGGCCCCATCCAACCTGGCCTGGAACACTTCCAGAGATGGGGCAGCCACAGCTTCTCTGGGCAACCTGTGCCAGTGCCTCACCACTCTCATTGCAAAGAAATTCTTCCTTATGCCCAGTCTAAATCACAACCAATCAATAAGACCTCAAATCCGACCCGAAGACTCTGGACAGAGCACACCTAAGGCCTTGCTACCTTTGGGGGCCATTTGTCTCCAGAGCCAAACCACAACAGCAGCAGTATCATACTGCAGTCAACACGCCGAGGAGATGCAGTGGCAGCTCTTTTTACCTGTGAATTTATTCACTGCACTTATTCTTTCTACCCAGCAAAAAGGGCGCACGCATGGCCCAGCAGAAATCACAGCCCCCGCTATGTGGGCACCCACCCCGGGCAGCCAACCTGCCACCCTCGCTCCAAAAGAAAAAAAAAAACCAAACCCCACAAAAACCCCAACAAAACAAAAGACCAAAGTTTTCTCAGCTCGGTGCGTGGGAGGGCGGCAGCAAAACAAGAGCCGGGATCAACACCGGCACCCTCCCATCACCACACCCCCGCCCCCGCACACCCTCCCCACCCCGAGGTCCCCTGTGTCGTGTGTCCCCCCCCCCCCCCCAGGTAAGGACCCACCAGCTCCAGCCCGCTGCCCCCTCGCCTCCCCCTGGGCTGGGGGGGATCGTCCGCCGCTGGGCGGAACGGGGCTTCCCTCCCGCTGCCTCCGAGCCCCCTCGCTGGGGGGGCTCTCCCCCTCGCTGTGGGGCTCCCCCCGGCACCCCCCAGCTGCAGGGCTCCCGCCCTCGCTGTGGGGCAGCCCCCGGCACCCGCTCGCTGTGGGGCTCCCCCCTTCGCTGCGGGGCAGTCCCCGGCACCCGCTCGCTGTGGGGCTCCCCCCTTCGCTGCGGGGCAGTCCCCGGCACCCCCTCGCTTTGGGGCTCCCCGGCAGGGTCGGCCCTGCCCCCTCTCACCGTGCTGCGCTGGGGGCTCGGCTCCCGCGGCGGCCGCATTCCGGCCCGGCCCCTCGCCCCCGCCCCGGGACGGCGGCCGCTGCGGGGGGAAGAGGAAACGCGGGCTTTCCCCCCCGGCCCGGGAAGCGCCGGGGCTCGGCGAGGAGGGGAGAGGGGGAAGGGAAGGGGAAGGGCCGGCCGGGCGGCGGGAGCGCTTCCGGGATAGGCGGGCTGGGCCGCGCGCTCAGGGAGAGGCGCTGAGGCCGCCGGGCGCGCGACGCGGGGAGGGGCGGGGCCCGGCCGCGCTCCGGCATGGCGGCCCGCGCGCCGGCCGCGCTCGCGAGACTTGCGGGAGGGGGCGGGGGGAAGGGAGCGGGCGGAGCTCAGCCGCGGGATCCCCCTGCGCCCCGCCCCCTGCCCCGAGCGGGGATTCCCTCGGCTCCGGGAAATAGGGGCGGGGAGGAGGAGAGGAGAAGAGAAGGGAGGAGAGGAGAAGGGAGAACAGGGAAGAGGAGAAGGGAGAGGGGAGGGGAGGAGGAGAGGAGAAGAGAAGGGAGAGGAGAAGGGAGAGGAGAAGGGAGAAGAGGGGAAAGGAGAAAGGAGAAGAGGGAAGAGGAGAAGGGAGAGGAGAAGGGAGAAGAGGAGAGGAGAAGGGAGAGGAGAAGGGAGAAGAGGGAAGCGGAGAAGGGAGAGGAGAAGGGAGAAGGGAGAAGAGGGAAGAGGAGAGGGGAGGAGGAGAGGAGAGGAGAAGGAAGAGGAGAAGGGAGAGTAGAGGAGAGGGAAGAGGAGAAGGGAGAGGAGAGGAGAGGGGAAAGGAGAAGGGAGAGGAGAGGGGAGAGGAGGAGAGGGGAGGGGAGAGGAGAGAGGAGAGGAGAAGAGAGGAGAGGAGAAAGGAGAGAGGAAAGGAAGGAAAGGAGGGAAAAAGAAGGGTAGGAAAGGGAGGGATGGAGGAAGGGAAGGAAGGGAAAGAGAGAAGGAAGGAAGGAGGGGAAGGAAGCGGGGAGGGAAGGAAGGAGGAGGCAGGCAGGAAGGGAAGCTGGGAAGGGAGAGAGGGAGGCAGGCAGGGATGGGGCAGGCAGGCAGGCGTGTGCTGTGCACAGGACGGCCAAGAGGCAAGGGGTGCGTGGCAGCGCCCACAGGAGCAGTGGCTGCTGTGTCGCTGTGCGGCAGCGTGGGCATCCGGGCTGGGCTGGGGAGGCCAGGGGTTCATACGTGTGTAAGGGCTTCCCTCCGTGCTTTGACAGACCTTCCTGAGCACGGGTGGAGTCACTGCTTGGCTCCAGCCTGGGACTGAAACTTCAGGGAGTCATTTTCTGAATATTGGTGGCAATAATAAGGTCTGCAGACACAGAAGTCTGCGTTACAGTTCTTGCTCATTTAGCAGGGGATAGCTGTTAGTGTAAATATGCTGTGCTCCTACCCTAAGCTCTCATCATCCTATGCCATTCCAAGTAATGATTTTGTTTTCCTGTGCTTGCAGGGCAGCCTGAAGTTGGTTGTGATGATACAGATTGATACAACGTGGACTTTTCATTGACATCAGCAAAGGCTGAAATTTTGAGGCAGAGTCTTGCAGATGGTTTAGTGGGTGTACATTGATTTTTTCATCCACAGACTGGGCCTTAGTTTGAGAATACATTCTTCTGTTTGTGTGCCAGTGTAAGCTGATCTAAATTGTCTTTTCCGAAATTAGCAGTTAAAGACCATGATTTCTGTTTCTCTCTTTTTTTTTCATTGTTTAGTCATCATCTGTCTTCCGTAAACCTTTTTGCCTCTTCTGCTGTTCGTCAGAGCCACAGAAATAGCATTGCAAAGAAATTAACTGGAGCAAATGCAGAGTTTCTGTAACCACCTTCTGTCTCTGTTAGAGATCTGGGAAGGGCAGGGTGAAGGGATGGGGCATGTACCTTGTATTACTATTACTGCGTCTCCACGTCATCTTCTGTATGCAAAGGCCTTAGCTCTTGTGTTAGAGATTGTGTGAAGTTAATTAAGGAATTCCTGTGTTCTAATCTTTACAAAGGAAACAAGCCAAGCCTGACTAACATTTCTGGAGAGGCAAGATGCAAAACCAGATGTAAACAGGATCTCGGTTCAACAATACTGTTATCTAGCAGAGACTGATTCTTATCCTATTATTGGAATTAAGATGCTGAAGTACACATTCCTCAGTCAAAATCCATAATTTCCCAGTATAAGTATGTGCTTTTGGACCCAGTGAATAGTTCCAGTACCTCTATCTCATTTCTCACTTTCTTAAAATGTAAGAAACAGCCTGTTGTATCACTATTGATCCTTATGCGCATGAGAGTCTCTATGTCACCTACTACACATACTGGCCCTGTTTTTTCCGCTTTTTCTGCATTTTTCATGCTGTCCAGCTACTGTCTCAATGTATCCTGTCATTTGCTACTTCCAGATCTTTCAATTCAACATGTGAGTCAAACCTTTCCTCTACTATTTCTCACTGTCTGTATGTAAACTCCCTGTGCGGCAGCTCCAGGGTGTCTTGGCTAACCAGTGTGGCATAATGTGAGCAAGTTCCGTGGCCCCATTTCAATTCAGTTGCAACCAATCCTTTATTTTTGTTCAAAAATGATACTTTTCCTCTGCAACACTCTGCAATGGACTAAAACGGAAGACTATCATCTAGCAATCGCTTGATATATCTGCATCCGTCCCACTTTCAAAGCAGGAGTGTTCCAAGAGAAGTTGCAGAGACTGTATTTTTCATCTGCCCATAGCTTGTCATAGATCTGAGAGCAGGATTGTGCTACTGGCAAATTAATCAGTCTTTAAACTTTGCAATTAATCATAGTATAGCCAGTGCTCTGCTCAAGAAAGTAGGAAAAAAAATCCTTATGGGTATTAAGTACCTGATTACCCCAGAAATCAAAGATTGTATATGTTTTAACTTTGCTGAACACATCTCTGAAAGGAGTTAGTTTTATTGCTGATCCAGTTCTTCTGTCTCCTCTTATCCATATGACAACTACAATAATTCATTCTACAGAAAAGTAATATTAGGAAAGTTTTTAATGTATTTTTAGCTGCCTCTAATGGGATTTAGCAGCTGGAAACAAGGAAAGCTGCCACTGAGTAATCAGAGCAGTTCTTAGGCAGCTGTGTGAGAACCAGTGCATCAGAGGCTCTGAAATACATCAATATTTTTTTTTCTGTATTTTAAAAAATCCAATATATGCAATGAAAATTTTGAAAACTAGACCTCAATACTTGCAGTTCAGACAGTAACTCAAAGTAGAATGGAATTCATTGTTAAATCCAGTTCTGTAATACCTTCTAGATGAAAATGCCCCAGGTTTTGTGTGATTTTTTTTTTTCTTTTCTAATTTAATGCTTGTGGCAGTTATTACTACCCATCTTTGAAAGGCCTTAGGTTGGGATTTAAATTCCATGCTACATTCATTTTTAAGCAGAACAAAAATGAGTTATTTCTGCTCCCCTTTTCTCTTTCTGAACAGCAGTCTCAGAGACCCATTTTCCTGTTCTAGAAGAAAGCAATTTTCTGCGTGTTTGTGCCTAAGAACCGCAGCCAGAAAAGTAACTTGGTAAAATGGCCCTGTGGTATTCCATGTCTTTTTCTGTCTGAATAGTTGCTATACTGAGTTAATTCCATTTACAAATAAAAAGCATAGTTTCAATGTAAGCACTGTAAACAGAGTTCTTTCTCTGTGTTACAATGTGGTCAGTAATGTGTGTTTTGTCACTGAAATATGCCTAATGGTTTTATTTGATGATGAATAAATAGAATACAGTATGAATCTATTTGTCATATTTTTAGTTACAAAAATAAGTAACTGGTTTTGGTCCTCATGTAATTGAAGTAATTAACGTCATCATAAGAAAGGCAAGAATGTGTGTCTAGTGTAAGGAGCTACCATTTTTTTCATATAATTTTACATATGGAAGGAAATTATCTTGGGATGAAGTCTAAGCAAAGTAATGTGTAGGTCTATGGTAATACCTTGTGTTAGTGTCAGATCCTGCTGACTACTGTGATAGTTCACTAGTATACAAGAAGTTGCAGACTTAAGGGTCTGAGGACAGTTATTTAGGTGGGAGACTATAAGAAAAAGAGGAGCTCACAGTGAAGGATACACTTTCCTTAAAAATTTAAATTCTACCTACAGGATTGAATAGACAATTTTAGTTCTGGTATGTAAGTTTAAAGTTCTCAAACTTCCTGGGTATTCTTTAATAAATCCTATATCATTGGTTTATAAGATCACCTCACTTCTCTGTCCTTTGTTACATTTTAAGTAATGTATCCTTGCTCTTCCCTTGTCTTAAGGTGAATTCTATGTACTAAAAACAATTTGCAGAGCAAAATTCTTCTGCGAGGTTCCAAATTCAGTCAAAACTCATTGGACTTGTGCATCACCCTTTGTGCTTTGCAGTAAAACTGGTTTGACTTTACTTGGTGCCCTGATTACTTTACCATTTCAAATTGGTGTCAACTGTGTGACACTGATAGGATGATATAAAATGTCTGTTGTTTTAATAGGGATCATGGATCAAGAAGTTGAGTTCAAAATGAAGATATCTTGCAACTTAAGAGTAAATACAGCAATACTGAAGTCAAGAAGTCAAAGTAAACCTGCAAGAAAATGGAAAACATTTGTATGATCACTCAAAAAATATCTTAAGGTGGCATCTTTTCTACTTTACAAAGTGCAGCAACTGTCATTTGTTACACCATTTGAAAGGCTCCCTAACACCATTTAGGGAACCTGTTAATATAGGTATAAATGTGCATATGTATGTCCAATAAATGAGAAGTCATTATCCTTCAGTATTATCTTTTCCATGTCTAGTGTTCTCCAGTTTAGACATATTACACTACAATCACATCTCTAATACACTGGAAAGATTTCAAGGCATGCCTTTTTATTCTCAAGTTGTATGAGTGAGTTCCAGGACTGCTAGCAAGCCGGAACAGATGTCTGCTACTGTTTGGGGAATGGTCTTTTGATGTGGAATGCAGCGCAGACACTGGGAAGAGAAGCAGAGCTAGTGCTAGTATGCACCTTCTGGTTTTCACTGTCCTAGAAGAAAAGCTATAGAGCAGTCCCCATTTTTCTCTTTAAAATTTCCATAATTAAGTTTGCTGCTTTACAAATCTATGGTCTGTGACTTGGAAGAATTAGATCCCACAGAAAAACAGGTTCTCCATAAGCATCCCTAAAAGTTATAAAAAGTTTCAAGAATTCCTTTTAGAGCCTTCTTAACTGTTGCAGTCCTGGCATAGTCACTAACACTACAGCTACCTGTTGCTGAAACTCTGATGAATCAAATCGGTAATCACGTGTAAGTAAGTATTGTGGTGTAAATGTTTTCTAAATGTTTAAATGGGTTATGTAGTGTGAGATAAGAGATAAAACATGCTTGCATGCATGCCTTTATGAACATGCATTTCTGTTATTAGCATTCAAAGAGGATTTGTGATTTTTATTTTTTTTTCCCTGAAGAGACATGAAGACCATATTTATCTTTTGGATGAAATATATATAATTGATTCCTTTAGGGTTGTTTTTCATTGCAGTTAACTTTGGTGCTCTGATCAATTCCACTTTCTAAATACCTAGGTTTCCCCATGGTAGCAGGAGTTTATATGAATGATGTAATTTTCTCATTCTGTGCCAGTGCTATTGTGTGGAACTACTGTATTCTGTAAAATTAGCTGTCCTTATGTATCTTAGGTGTGGCTGTACTTCCGCAGTGAATACAATGACTGTGGTGTAAGTCCACTTTACCATTCATGACCTACATGTGTTACATAGATACACCTTGGCAAATATGAGATTTGTAAAATTGCTGGTAAAGTATTTTGAAATTCTTAGGGATAAAAAAGATATATTAATATAACTTATCATGATATAAGATCGTATGCACTTTTCTTAATTTTGGATGATTTCATTGCTTGAGTCCATTCAAGATGAGAGTAATGTTTTTGACTTTTCCTGTAGTCAGATCTAGTAATATCAGGGTGGTATTTGCAGATCCTAGATTTTTCACTGAGGTGACATTTGAAGAGGAGATAGTACTTTTGAATTGTACTGACTGCTTGTCTAAACTCATCATCACATCCTGTCAGTGGCCCAGTCGTTGCGCAGTGCCAGCTTATCCTGTGAACAGGAATATGGGCAGATAGCAGATTGCCACATCGCATCAGACATGGTTGCTAATAAGAGGAGTCAGAATGATTGGATCAAAAAACCCCAATCTGTAGAAATGAAATACTCATCCTCATGGAAATTCATGAGTTCTGTGCAACATATAGGAAGCACTACTGCCTGAGGTTCAAATGATTATTACATTTTCTTGTTTTCCTATTCATATCTGTTGGCAAGAGACATAAAGGGTGTTAGAGATGTGTTTTGTTCCAGAGGGAAAGAGCAGTGTGTTTTGATTGTGATGCAAGTGCTTCCTTTTGATATCTGTTGTTATATTCCTGTAAAGGTACACAAGGGTAATGAAAAACTGGTTTTCAAACCATGCTCTATAGTACTACATAAAATTGCAACCATGCTGCAGGATACAAATAAAAATGTAATTCTTACATGAGGATTTGGGAAGGGTCCAACTCATTAACTAGAATGCAATAGGTCTCATTCTTTGATTAATTTGATTGTATTGTTTAGCCCGTTAAAGAATGTTTAATTTCAGCCCTACTAAAATATTCCAGGGCAACCGTGGGACTGCTTTACTAGGGTGTGAGATGTGTGGAAACCACTGTTGGCATTCAGTCTATTGAGCCAGCAGTTTTAGTATCTTTACACAGTAAACAATTGGGCACAACCAAGTTTGGGCATAAACTAAGTTTAATCTAGCTAGCATGCCAATTGCAGTCATAAAAACATATCACTGTGGGTTTTAGTGAGGATTTGCAAACTTCTTATATATATTCAGGATTTCCTGCAGGTTTGTACCGTCAGTGAAGTGTGTGCTGCTGCATCTATGTTACTCCTGTTTCTAGCTAGACTAAAGTTAATATGAATGTGTCCAACTACACTACAACCAACACTTGTTGTGGAGAAAACTGCACAGTCTGCAGTGGTGTCATAGTTCATAGACTGGGTTAGTAGCCAGAGATTGCTATAATTTATGGCCTGCATGTGTTGCAAGGTAATAAAAGTATTTTATCTCAAGTCACTGAACAAAACATGTAACTTCTTGGACCTTGAAAAAGAAGCTTTAAGGTAGACCCCTGTAATTAAATAGTTAAAAATATCATGATCATTGATTATATTGCTAGTACTGCGTAACAGCCTACAGCCAGAGTAGTTCTGTAAGTCGGCCGCACACTTGTAGAGGAAGGGTGGGGTTCTTAGAGTAGTAATTGTTCAGGGAGAGTTGGTCTCAGATGTTTTTTTAAATCCCAGCTTGTGCTGCAACACATATTGAAATAGTTCTCTCAGTTCTTCAGAAGCTAGCACTTAATTCTGAGGATATCTGTGACTGTGTTTCCTGTTTCAATCTTTCACCTCAGGACAATAATCAGTAAAGGAGTGAACTCCCAGCAGCCTGTGGCATCTGTGAATATTATAAAGGTCTACTGATAACCTAAGGTCAGAGCATGAGACAGTGTTGGTGATTCTCAAGGACTGTGCACAGTATCGCCTCTGTGCTTGGAATACTTTCTTCAGCTTTGGCACTACAGACTATTATACACAATGAGATTTTGCAAAGTCACTAACAAACGTGCCTTGTGTGGAGCTGGGGGCACATAGCTTCTATTTGTCAAAGTCATACCAGGTCATACATGCTGTTTGAATAGTTAGTAAACTTGTTTGCTGAATTACATTAGTTTCCAAGTGGGACAACTTCTTTTCTCCAGCTAGCTGCAAAGCATTGTCCCTTCTTTCTACCTGATGCTGTGATCAATGGTGTCAGGTGCTTCCAACACTTCCAACGTGGTTTACCCTAGTTAAGTGAAGTATGAAGAATTCTTCCATTTCTCCTTACGTCTGTCTCTATGCGGAGGTCCTTTTGCTGCCACATATTTCTTGGTAATAACTTCAAAGCAATTAATTAATCAAGCCACACAGCATCAAGTATCTATGATTCTTAATATAAAGTACATGAAAACTGGAAGCAAACACTGCTGCTATCAGGCATAATTAGATGAACATTGAATAAGACTGGTTTGCGGGAATTCCAAATGGTGTATGGAAGAGTGTTTTTCACCAAGACACTCATAATAAATATTCAACACCTTCTGTTCTTTTTGAAATGAAACACATAACAAACTTAGTCCACTATTTTCCTCCTTACCAAAAAGTAGATTCTCTACTAAGAAGAAATTGCTATTGCTGGGTTTGTATGGAAGACTTAAGTTTTATAAATTTAGGCAACTGTTCTGAAATATGTAGCTTAGATATATTTGTTCTATGCTATTGAAAGCTGTCACAGTCTTAGCCTTATGTATTTTTCTCTACACATGTTAGCAGAGCACAGAAACAAGTTCTAATTAACCTTCTGTCAAGTGCTGCAGGAGTAAAAGCAAGGTAAAAAAAAGGAAAGAGAATTGCAGCAGTTCTCCTGACTTGCAAAATTAGGGTACGTAGTTTCCTTCAGTCTGGTAGCTTGAAAACCTAGGAAAAGTTCACAGGGGAAGGAAAATTAAAAAAGAAAAAAGGTGAATGCTGAGTATTAGAGAGATATAACATAGGAAACTAATGCCTTTTAAATAACCCATTAATCTGACATGCAGCTTTCCACTGGGGAAAAAGAATGTCCTTTCCAAGCAATATATTATATTTTCCTTAGTGTCAAAGTCTGTGCCCACACAATAGTGAACACAGTGAGTGGAAGTTAAACAGAATGAAAATATTAATTATTGCATTGAAATTAATAGAGAGGAGAAAGTGAATACTTGGTATTTGGTATTTCAGAGAAATATCAGGTAACTAGGCGAAGCAGTAAACAAGTTAGGGTAAATATTTCACTTGTCATTAATAGTAGCGTCACTATAAACAATCATATTTTTCAACCTCTTCCTAGAATTGTTTTCTTAACACACGCTTTTAGTTGTATGTAAAGTGAGGTAGCTACTAATTTCCAAACACTGATGGCTGTGTATTTTTAACTTACTTTGTCCCAAGGGAGCCACACAATCCTCTGTTGCAATAAAACGCAAAAACATGGTCTTGGGATGGGCTACATTTCACGTTAGGCAGTGGCTGGTGGCACTACTATTGAAGACAATACTTTAAATGGTCTGCAGGTATGGAGGGTTGCTTTTTTTGTCTGACTTTTCCCCAAGAACACATCTTGTTTAAAAATTTGCCTTTGAAAATGTGCCTTCATCAATATAATAGCTGGAATTATGCTATTCAACCTTGGAAACAGGAACTCTACTCCACAACCCCACCCAAAGTTACAGGCTATATTGTGTCCTGTTTCAAGTGAAAGCAGTTCAGTTTTATAGTAATTGCAAAGCACAGTGGCATTTAAAGAACTAGCTGCTTTTTAAAATTACCTTTCAAACCTCACTTATAGAGGGTCTGCTACTTATTAACATTCAAGTTAAAGGCAATCTATTTGCACTTGCTTTGGCACAGAAGCTAATTCTTATGCCTTGTTTGCATGGGAAGGCAGCCAGCTTCTAAGTGTAGGCAAGAACTCCAATAGTATCCCCACAGCAGAGAGTTTGCAGGACTCCTGGCCCTGTGCCATTCTTAGCAATGCTATACGTACTCTGGGACCCATCAGCAGAGAGGAGGCTGATTTCCACCTCTGCTGTTTCCTATCTCATTGCAGTCTTTCATCCACAAGATGTATCTGCCAAGGTGATGGAGCTGGTGTAGTTTCAGGTGCTATTGAATTTTGTCAACCCTGCAGCTTCACTCAGACATAGGTGTTACTTAAGTCAATAAGCTTGCAAGGACTTGTTTGGTTTGGTTTTGTTCAAGGATGAGGCAGGTTTTAGGACAATAATCAAATGGTACCTTTTTTTTTTCTTTTTCAAATAACTTTAGAAAAAAAAATGTAGTGTACAAAAATCACCTCTCTAACCCACCACAGCTGGATTTACTTTTAGATTTTTAAAAAGCACACTTAAACCTAACATAGCTGGAAGATTTCCCCCTGAGTCAGACTCAGACCCATAATATCTGAGAAGAGAATCAAGTGGAAGACACGCTCAGTTGAAAGAAATTAAGCGTGTATGTCTTTCTTCCTTTAGGCAAATTATTTTTTTTCCTGGGCTTTCTCTTCCTTGAGTCATGACAATATGCAAATTTTCATTGCTGTGTGGGTTTTAGTCATGAATGACAGGATCCCCAGACATTAGAGGAACCTATACTGTCAATTTTCACTTCCACTGCAGTCCTCTCAGTTGTCAGTGTAAGCTGAGAGTTTTATCTGGGTTTCACTACAGCAGGCTAATGCTCCTGAAACCAAGTGACCCCCCCAGAATCTCTTACAAGAGCAATATAGTCATTAAAGATTGTTAATAGACCAATACAGGTCTTTCCAGGTCAAGGCTACCAGAGGCTAAATAATTTCAATTAGATTCCATGTAGACTAAGAACTGGAAAGGTCTATAATTAGGTCTGTTTGGATCACTGTCCTTTTGCCATCATGCATGCAGTGTGATCCCCTGGAGTCCTAACTGAAATGAGGGCTTTGTCAGCTCAGTTTAGGTAAGTGTTTACAGGATGAGCTTTGTAATTAAAATTGAAATGGTCATTCTAGTCTAATATCTTCTTCATACACACATACACATATATAAATTTCTCCAAGCTCTTGTTTTTTTCCTGGTTTATGTCTTCATCTGTCTCACCTTTGACCATTTATGTTTTCTGTGTTAGACTGCTGCCGTGGTATATAAATCCCCACTCATGTGCAAACCATTGTTCCTGCGCAGTTCTTGCTGATTTCTGTGGGGTCTTAGCATCTTGCTAAGTTTTGTTAGATCCCAGTTCTGTTTGTTCTGTAACTTTTTCTAAGACAAATATAATGGTTTGTTAACGTTGATGCCTACTAGCTATGGAAGTGTCCCTACACTGATTTATGATTTCATGTAAGCACGTATTACCAGGCATCACATCTCATAATTTGTAGTGGTGAAGAGCTGGTCAAAGTGTGCATAGGGGACACGCAGGGTTGGAATAGTAGCATTTCATAGCCTTTTAACATGGGCAAAAATAACTGCACAGGGTAATTTTTTCTTTAAACAGTGTGAAGATTTCCTGCTTCAGTTACATCTCTGCATCTTCAGTGACACCAAAGCATTTGTAATACATTTCAACAAGTCCTGAATTTGGCCTAGAAACTGTGAGACGGTTTAAATTTTTTCTTACATGTGATTTTTGCTGCATTCAGCTCTAGGGCCCCCAGCATAAGAAAGACATGGACCTGTTAGAGTGTGTCCACTCTAGGACAGTGGAGCACTTCTCCTATGGGCTGGAGCACTTCTATGAAGACAGGCTGAGAGAGCTGGGATTGTTCAGCCTGGAGAAGGGAAGGCTCTAGCAAGACCTTATAGCAGCCTTCCAGCAGCCAAAGGGGACCTCCAAGAAAGCTGCAGAGGGACTTTTTACAAGGGCACGTAGTGACAGGACAAGAGTTAATGGCTTTAAACTGAAAGAGGGTAGATTTAGATTAGGTGTAAGGAAGAAATCCACTGTGAGGGTGGTGAGGCACTGGAACAGGTTACCCAGAGAAGCTGTGGATGCCCCATCCCTGGCAGCATTTGAGGACAGGTTGGATGGGGCTCTGAGCAATCTGATCTAGTGGAAAGTATTCCTGCCCATGGCAGGGGGGTTGGAACTGGATGATCTTTAAGGTCTCTTCCAACCCAAACCATTCTGTGAATCTATGATTTTGCAAGTACAGTTAACATATAGTTATATCAAGATATTTGCTCTCCAAGATACAAAACACCTTTGGTTTGCTCTCCAAGTATTCCTTTAAAATAGACAGTTTAGCTCGTATACTGCAATTGCTTCCTAAGCAATAAGCAGCACAAAAGTAATTCCTAACAGATCTCGTATTCATGCATCTTCCCCAAACTATTTTAAGTAGATAATTAACACTGGGTAATTAGGAGCATCCTTAGTCCATGTAATTGTAGAGCTGATAATTTTTCATAGTAATGTGATTCATTTTATCTGAAGTTGTTCAACACATATCTTTGTAACTATTTAATTTGCATGCTTGGTTGGTGCTGCCTTCCTTCAGTTGCCTTTATTTTGTGAGATGCTAAGTTAGTCACAAGGCTAAACAGACAGATTCAGGCTGATTCACAGCTTTATTTGAGTGCCCTTTGCTCACTGAAATCCTTAATAAGACTTAAAATGCACACTATCTTTAGGGCTAAACTTCCAGCGCAGCACCACAGCCTGCATTTTATAGATAGCATACCAAAAGGGAAAAATTCCATGGTCATTACTGCCTAGCAAAAGGAAGCTTGTCTGTGAAGATGGAGGGATCTGTTAGGTACGTATATCTTTTTCCACAGCTTTACAGAAAGCACAGAATATTGACACTTCTGTTTGCCCCATCCTGGGCTTTTGTATATTCTCTGAAAAAAGTCTGCCTCTCAGTACCCCTATTAAGCCACTGTAGTTTTATTGGCAGGGTGCTGCATGAATCAGAAACGGAGCGCAGGTTTGACTCAGGAAAATTGACTTCTAAGTAATGAGCAGCCATTGTTTTCTAATGTGTTAAATGAAAAAAGATTGTGTTTTGATAATTTTCATTAAAAAAAAATGTTTTATAAGTAAGCTACTTGGTATAGCATCCATTTTCTGATAAAAATGTAAGATGAATATGAAAAAAAGTAGTTCCTATGTTAACATGCTTACATTGTTGCTGTCTCAATGTTTTAATAGAAATACTCTTAGTAAAAACATATTTCCTAAGTGAACATTGCTTTGGCTAACAATTCTAATTCAAGTAATGTAGGACAATGGGCCATATTCTGTATTTAGCCTGGCATGAGGCTCCAGCAGAGAATAAGGTGGGCAAAAGTAATTTCAAGCTGTCTCTGTGCTGTCTGAATTCTGAACTTGATTGCACCTGCTTGCTCCAGGCCACAAAGCCCAAGCACTAAAAGTCATAACTGTATCAAATTCAGAGTCTGTCTAAGAAGAAGTAGAACTCAGCAAAGTTTGACATTAATGTAAAATGCTATTGTGATGGGGTCAAAAATCACTTTTGGTTATATTTTTGATAACTCATTGAGGTGAACTGTGTTGCCCAGAAGAGAAAAAAAAGGCCATTCATATATGGGAAAACAAAATTGTGTTAGCCATGACTCTCAAAAATGTCTTCTACTCTGTGCCACTTCCTGGCACGTGAGGTAATTCCCCATGGCTTTGCTACTCATGGATCATTTCAGTAAGCCTTATTCTTCCTGGCTTTACTCAATTTTTCTGTCTTGGGGTAGATCGTAGCAGGTAAATGGTTTGCCATTTCTTTGTCCAGTGGACATTTTCTCTCTGTTTTAGGAAATCTGTGAATTTGTTTTTCTCTTCCGTTAGATTTTGTAGTGAAATGGTTGGACCCTTCTTAAGTGTGATAATTACATCTTTTCTAAGTTCCTCTGTCACATTAGTTCCTATACATATGTGTTTCTTTCCATGTTGTTTCTAATCCACCATTTTTCTAATCTGAATGACCAAAAACTTGAAGTATCAGTCAAGGAGGTGTTGAGGAAGACTGAGAGGAACAGTAACCAAGAAATTAGCCAGGCTTCTGGTGGAAAGGAAGAGGCTGAAATACCAACCTCCAATACATTTATTCTAATAAAGAGAAAGACTATTAAAAATAAAATATAAGGTTCTTTTCTTATAGTGCATTTTATCCATAAGAATGGAGACATAGACTGTAAGCCCCAAGGCTGCCTATGACAAGTTTTACAAGAAATTTGTGACATGGACAAGAAGCAGGATCAGTGCATAGTTTCTTTGGCTTTCTTTTCCTTTCAGGAAGGGTTGTATGAAATTCTCAGCTGATAGAGAATCAACAAAAGGGGAGCATCATTAGCAAAACAGTAAATCTAAATGGCTGAAAGGAACCATTTTCCCAACCCAGGTTGTGTGGCTTTGTTAAATTGGAGGACTGGGTTTCTATGAGGTCTTCATTGTAAAATTAATTTAATGGAACATTTTTACTGTCAAGTCCTGATAATACTTCTGTTAGAGTCTGAAAACAAATTCAGAACATGTTTTAGTGCAACATCAGCCCCACCAAAATAAACCCAGCTCCCAACACAGCATATCTGAATGGCATTGTGACCTGCACATGCACAACTGTCAACAGATTTGAATCAAATTTCCGTCTCAGTTACTCAGCTGAACTTAGAGATTCATTGCCACTTTGATATGCAAAGTTGTGGACCTTTTGCTGCTGGCAGCCTCTCCTAGTACCAGCAGTATGCAGTATGATTGCCTTTTGCTGTGGGGAGACTTTCAGTTCTGGATGTAGCGTAGCTTTTAGTGACCAAATCTGCAGTGATCAGCTGACTTCTTTCTGATTCTTTCATTGATTTACAGCCCACTGTGCATGGCATCACTTCAACAGGACAAATCTGGAACAGAGCTTGCTTCTCTGCTATCATTAACTTTGGTTCATCATGATGCTTCAGCAAACTGCCAAGCTCTCCAGTAGTAATGAGATAAATATAACCAACTGAAGTAACAACAAGAGTGTAAGCAGCAACTTTATCTTGCCATTTCAACTTTACACTTCGGAAAAGGAATGACTGTTCTGGATGACTATCACAGCAGTTGCTGATATTAGCCTGAGTTGTTGATGTTGACAAGGTTTCCAGAGGAGACTTACAATGTCCCAGTGGATTCATATTTTATATACGTCAGCTTGTAAATGGCTGGAACTTCCTTTTGGCATTACGAGGGATCAGCAGTAAAAAAACTACATAAGCCAAATTCTGTCTTGCTATAATTGATACAATTGACTTTTCAGATGATCTGGTCCAAAGTACACATTTAATCCTTTCAGTGGTAGTTTGGTTTTTTTTTAATTTATATTAGTGAAAGAGCTTTCCCTGGTTTGCCCTAGGTTTATGTTGACATAAATATACAAAACATACAGAAACATGTTCCTGAAAGTGACCATCAATGTACTTAGTCCTGCAGAAGAAGGGCTAAATACTTCTCTTATCTACAGTGTTGTAAATCCTAAGTAGTACTGACAAATCAAAATAATTTAGTTTGACAGGAAAATGCACTACCTAGTACAGAATGTATATTTCCTTCAGCACCCACAATGGTAAATCTGTGCTAGCAAACAGTACGCCTGTATTAATAAGACACTAAAGTAAAAAAATTATCCAGTATACAGGAGGGGGAACAAAAAAAACCCCTGTAGTTCTAACAAAACAATATGGGAGACACACCTGCTAAGCCAAGGCAGGTGACCTAGGGTAGCTTCCAGTCTACCCTGCCATTGTACACCTTGAGCAACTTTACTGACTTCATTAGCGTAACTGAGAGCAAAATATGTCCACTATATCTTTAAGAGACCAGCAGCCCTAGGCCAGCAAGCAAAATGTGTGTTAGTAGCAGCAGCCTATATGTCAAATGAATCTGACTTTTTAACATTCTATCTGTGAGGGTGCAGTTGCAAACAGTGTTGGTGTATCTGTGTTTCTCATTTTTCATTCAGAGATGACACCTTCTATGTTATGCTTGCGTCCATTGTGCATTAATCTACTTTGCAGTTTTATGTCAAATACCTTGTTGAAATCCAAGTAGATTATGTCCTTTAATCACTTTGCCCAGTCTGTGTTCCTTGTG
The DNA here is from genome assembly GCF_032191515.1 of Phaenicophaeus curvirostris. Lineage (NCBI taxonomy): Eukaryota > Metazoa > Chordata > Aves > Cuculiformes > Cuculidae > Phaenicophaeus > Phaenicophaeus curvirostris. Next base: position 123,399,614 of record NC_091392.1, on the reverse strand, counting down.
ATCTCATCTCTTATTAATATCTTTAGGATCTTGCCTACCACCAAGGTCAAACTGGTCTATAATTTCCTAGCTCGAGCTCAGGCCATCTTAAAGAGGGTTATGTTTGTGTAACTGTGATCCTTCAATAGCTACCTCCTTTTCAGAAGGTTATAAAGATTCTTTCACCTGGGTTGAATGGTTTTGTCTTCTAAAGTTTTCTAGAAATCTTGAAAATGTGGCTTTGTTTAGTTGTGTAGTCTGATCCAGTGTGTTGAAGTGTACATCTGGACTCCTCACTGCTAGAATTTTTCCATGTTTGCTGTCATCTTGTCTTCTTCCTACAGAGAAAATAGCTCTCTTCATTTTTCATTTATCTCCTGATTGCTAAGGCTTCTAATCTTAAATCAAAGCGCCTTTTTTTCATTTTTGTGAATATAGTGAGTCTTTTGCTATCAAAGTGTGGGCAGCATACAGGATTGCTTGGGCTACACAAATATTCTTGATCAGATTCTACTTTGATGTGTGAGAAGCCAAAATAATTCCTAGGAAAGCAGTAAAAACTTCTATTAATCCACTGAGATCAGAATGATACCTATGTCTGATCCTCATTGTAGCCTTACTTGACTGTACATCCCTGGCATGTCTAGAAAGGTGTTCCTTAGTGGCACAACCATTTCATTTTGTAATCTTGTACAACTTCAAGCATAAACAAAATTAAAGAGAAAAAACAACACAGTAAATAACAATATGCAGATTACAGGCTGAAGTTGTTCTTGATGAAGAAAAGTCATCAGACAAATAGTGTTGTAGTACACTCTCTAGGTATATACTTAGTCCAGATTGAAGTAATTGTATTTCTGTGGATGAAAATGAATTGTAGAAAGTTAATTAAATATATAGTATCCTCACTAGTAGGGAGGCAAAAAGATGTATAAGCAGTGAAGACCATTCCTGTCATAATTAGAACTGATTCTTTTGATTAGGCCTGACTGCAATGATAAGTCACAGAAAGAAATTTTGACTTTGTAGTGTCAAGTGTATGTGTGACATGAGAATAAAGAGGAGATTTCTAGTTAATAGTCTTTCAACTGAACTGAAAATGCATTTAAAATAAAGCATGGAAATTTTTCCCTCTTGCCTTTTAAAGCTTTTCTTCTCTGATAATTTATATCAGTAAATTGATGATATGATTATATATATTTTTACTTGGTTTTTATTTTCATTTTCTCACTGAGAGAGGTTGCCTGTTCATTTCATGTTCAAAGCAGTGCAGATAAGGGCATAGAACATACCAGTTACATGGCGTCAGCATTCTCAGCATGTAGCATAGCTTCAAAAGTATGTCACCAATTAAGATCATGTTTAATATACTGTTGTCTTTGCTGATGCTTATGAAATTTGCCACTCATGTTACAGATTTTTTTTTTGGTTTTACAGCCCAGACTCTTCATGGAGGAGTATTTATACATGACTTCATCAAGGTTACAGCATAACAGGTTTTTGAAAAACTGTTGGGTTTTACTAGCAGTAATTAACAGTATGGAATGAGATGGGACATGAGCGGAGGTCTCAGTCCTTCCAGTGAGAGGGAAAGGTTTGGGCAGGAGTGGATACCTTCAGTGGATCAACACTTGGTGTGTGGCTGATATCATAGGAATAAGGCTTCTGCACACGTGTGATCATTGTGGAGGAGCAAGGACTTACAGCAGGAACAAGATCCATCTGATGAAATGTGGCAAGAATGTCTGCAGCAGGCTTCAAACCTCATGAGGACAGCTTAAAACTGGATAGGTTGAAGAAAGTCTATCATGACCCATAGAGGAATAAAGGCACAGGAAGCAGTGAGGAAGTGACAACAGTCATGATGGGGAGGATCTTACACTTCTCTGTGAATGCAGCATGAAGGGGTCAATTTCAAATGCCTGTACACAAACAAATAGAATAATAGAATCATAGAATCACCAGGCTTGAAAAGACCTCTTGGATCATTGAATCCAACCATTCCTATCTACCACTAAACCATGTCTCTCAGCACCTTGCCTACCTGTCTTTTAAATACCTCCAGGGATGGTGACTCAGCCACCTCCCTGGACAGCCTGTTCCAGTGCCTGATGACCCTTTCTATGAAAAATTTTTCCCTGATATCCAGTCTGAAACTCCCCTGGTGCAGCTTCAGGCCATTCTCCCTTATTCTATCACCTGTCACTTTGGTAAAGAGGCCAGCACCCTCCTCTCTACAACCTCCTTTCAAGTAGCTGTAGAGAGCAATGAGGTCTCCCCTCAACCTCCTCCACTCAGCGCTAAACAGCCCCAGTTCCCTCAGCCACCCCTCGGAAGACTTGTACACCAGCCCCTTCACCAGCTTTGTTGCTCTTCTCTAGACTCGCTCCGGAGCCTCAACATCCTTCTTGTGGTGAGGGGCTCAGAACTGAACACAGTATTTGAGATGTGGTCTCACCAGTGCCAAGTACAGGGGGAGAACAACCTCCCTGGACCTGCTGGTCACGCCATTTCTGATACAAGCCAACACCCCCAGGTCCTTCTCCTCCAGGCAGCTTTCTAGACAGACTTCTCCTAGTCTGTAGCACTGCATAGGGTTGTTGTGCCCCAAGTGCAGGACCCATCATTTGGCCTTGTTAAACCTCATGCCGTTGGTCTCAGCCCAGCGGTCCAGCCTGTTCAGATCCCTTTGCAGAGCCTCCCTACCCTCCAGCAGATCCACATTTCCACCCAGCTTAGTGTTATCGCAAACTTGCTGCAGAGGAAACAAAGAGGAGAAATTAGAAGTCTGTGTGCAGTTGTAGACTTGTGCCTATGTTCTAGGATGGCACATACGACACGAGTTCTGCATAGGTGGGAATAGGCTCCTCAGGAAAGACAAGCCAGGAAGGTAGTGAGGAAGGCTTGTTCTGTGCCTGTGCATGGCAAGTGAGGTGATGAGCCAACTGAGAGCATTTAGCTAATAATCAGAGGATGTTTTCACTGTGAGGGTAGGGGTGGTCAAACACAGGAACAGGTGACCAGAAGATTGGTGGATTCTCTGTAAAGTAGGTATTCAACACTCCACTGGATACAACAACATTTTTGGAACTACTTCAAGCAGGAACTTGGACCAGGATGACCTTCAGAGAGCTAGTCTAGTGTAAGTTTTTCTATGATTAACTGGAAAGCAAGTGTACAGTGTTTAACCTCATGGTACCCTTATGTTTAAACTTATTTCAGAAAGACCACACACTTATTTAAGCTGCAGTATGAGCAAGGACTGTGCCAAAGCTGAAACCTCAATACCCCTATCTATTTTATTTTTTCTCTTAAAGAAAAGAGTAACTAATTTCTTTTTTTAAATTTCCTTTGCACAAATACAAATGAACACCTGAGAGAAAGAAGGCATAAGTAGTAGTATTCACTTGGAGAGCAGAAAGAAGGGATTATATTCTTCACGTTTACCAAGCACGAAATAGTAAGGACAATAAATTCCTGGAGCTGTTCTAGTATCACATCCAGCAGAGGGCAGGAGAAACTGCAGAACAGGCTGTGCACACTGGTTTGTCACTTTTAATGTTATCCTATGGAAGAGCTACAAAAGAAAGAAGCAATTTGGACTTCACAAACACTTCTTAACAGAACAAGTGAAAGCCAGATTAATGCCCAGTTTTAATAATCTAGAAGTGTTCTTGCACAACTCTGAGCTCAATGGTTTTCGACAAAGCAGCGCAACATAGGTTACTTGTAGGTGATAACAGCTATCCCGAATATGGTAGTCAGAGCATTAGCAGTGAGGCTATGAGGCTATGTTAATATAATGCTAATTATAGTAAGAATATGAATATTCATTATAATGACCGAAGTAAAAATTATAGTAGGAAGATAACTAGACTGTTTAGGAAATTAATGTTTGGTAGCACGGAGTTTTTGATGAATACTTTCAAATAACAAGGAGAAAAAAATGTTGCAGTTTGCAACAGGGGTATAGATGTTTCTAGTGACATTTTATTCAAATAGCACCTCATTAAAAGTAAAAGGATTATTGCCTATTTTACAACAATATAAGGATTTCTAACACTAATGAATTTTCAGATATTGTATCCACAGTAATAAGTGAAAGGCATTCAGAAACAATAAAAAGCCAGTACTAACATGGGATGCACAGAAGACTGCATAAAATCTCTCTAAATGTCTACTGTGTCGTATGGAAGGACTGAAATTTGTGGTGACAGTTTTTACCTGTTTACCTTGAATTAAGCTAGGAGTAGCAAGTAAGTATAAATAAATGATGCATTTTCCCGTGCTATTTATCAGAGTCATTAACAGTATTCTGAAGTGTGGGATATAATTATCAGAATGTAAATAAATCCATTAAGGTTACACTGAAATAAACACTAAAAGTATTTCTGTGAGTAAAAATTTGTTACCGTGCCACAGAAGAACCCTTGCAGAGAGGGGCTTTAAAGGGTTAGAAACAGGAATAGAGCCCACCTGCTGTATCTCTGTGTACCTGCACAGTGATTTGAACAACTGCTTTACCCATCTGAAGGAAATTAATGCAAATTCTCACCTCAATTTCATCTGCTTCACTATCTGAAGAGTTTATGGTTTATAAATGCATACTGGCAATGTCTTGGTAATGACACAGAAGCCTGTTCAAGCAGCTTTAAAGACATGGAAACCAGTCAGTTGAAATCATTCAAGCGGCATGTTCTTCACTTTTTCCCTTGAGCAAAACCACAAATCACAGCACAAGGAGAAAAAGGCAACAGGCGCATCCTCTGAGATGAAAAAGATCTGTTTGCAGAGGGTTCCTAATCCATACTGTTTCAGGAGCATACAGCTCATTTGTGGCTTAGCTGACCTTGCCTCTTTCAAATACCACATCACTGTAAATCCTGAATGTCCTCTGTGTAGGATCAGGCAGGTGAATTCACCCTTTCATCAAAGGCAGTGCTACTGCGATCTCCCAAACTAAGAAAAATGCTGAGTATTGTGACAAGAGGTGAGAATTAGATGAAAAAAACACTAAGACATCCCAGCTGTAGTGTTTCTGATGTTTGCTTTTTATTTAGGATTTTTTTAAAAATGTATCTTAAGAACATGTAATGTCTGGCATGGAGACAGAAGTAAAGTGCATCTAAACCAAATATAGCAGAAAATAAATTTCCCTAAGAAATGCTTTTCATTCCTAGAGAAACTGTACTTTCAATTTAGAAGGAGGGGTATTGCTGTGTGCAGGATATTGCTTCTGATGAAAGACAGAAGTTAGTGTTTCACTGTTTCTTCTCATTGATGAGTTCAGTGAGAACTAGTTGGCAAATGACCTTGTTACTCATAAAAGCAAGACCCAGTTCAAAGATGCTGGCAATAAACAGTTAATTCAATTTGGTTGAAGTCTTTTTGCCTTGCACAGTGGTGTATTATCCTGCTTTGAATATTCACTCCCTTGATTTTCAGCTCTGAGTAAATGAATACATCAGTTTTCACTCTCTGTAATTTACACAACTACCTTTGTCATTTGTGTAAGATTTAAACAGATGAAAGCACTGAAGAGAGGAGAGATTTTTTTTTTTCTTAAAATTTTAACAAGTAAAATATGTGATTTTGTTAAAGGAAAACAACAAACATTCTTTGTCACACTTGAGGGCAGCTGCTACAGTACTTGACACTGGATGCTTGCAAGGAGGTCATCTTCAGTTTTGTTACAACTGGCAGAAATAGGAGAATGTATAATTGTTTTTTACCCTGAAGACAGAGAACACAAATTAATTCAAAACTGATTATGCTTTAGTTTCCTCTCAAGAGGAGTCTGAAAGATAAATACAAAGCAGACTTTGGGAGGAATCTGCATTTGCTCTGTAATTATGTACGATGAGGCTCAAGTGGCAGATATTGGTACAACATCTGTTTTACAAATATTTCATGTTTTGCATTGGGTGCTGATTTTGCATCTAAAAGAAGTTTTATACATGGTGAGGCACCAGAACAGGTTGCCCAGAGAAGTTGTGGATGCCCCATCCCTGGAGGTGTTCAAGGCCATGTTCGATGAGGCTTTGATCAACCTGATCGAGTGGACAGTGTTGTGCCCATGGCAGGAGGAGTGGATCTAGATGATCTTTAAGGTCTTTTCCAATCCAACCCCTTCTATAATTCTGTGATTTTGGCTATTATTGTTATGAAAACTGAAATAGTTCTACGAGGTAGCCTCCAATGTGAATACTATAAATGCATAATGGTAATCAGATTAGCAGAAACAATTCCCTCATGAAACAATATTGCCAATTCAAAGCAGCTACACAATATGAATTTCCTGTGTTGAAAAAAACCTTTGAGAAAGTGCACAGAGGTCTCTGAGGTGGCAGTATCTTCAATCCTTTTACAGCCTCTACCACGGACCACTATTCTCCCGCCAATCCTTTCATAGTGTTTTGCCTACATTTCCTCAACATACCATGAAACCTGTTGGCTTCACTGACACAAGTACTTCTGGCAAAGAATCCATTATGCAATTTTCATTATCCGGGTCTTAGGCATAATAAAGCTAGTTGTGAGACAGCAAAAATTTCTGCTACGCCTTTCATAACATCTTTCAGCAAAATCATCTGATGGGTCCATAGTCAGACACACACAGAAGGCTAAACCTTAGGTCATCAATGATGCTGACATAGGCAGCACAAGGCAAAGAAGAATGGAGAAAGGGGTGAAACAGAGAGCTAAAGCAAAGAACTGAGAATGAAGGAAAGGAACGTCTGCTGAGGTGGGTTTGTTTTGGTGAATTAAGGTATTTTTATCAAGAGCAATAAGCCTGTATCATACATCCGAGCTTGTGAATTTGTTAACTTTCCTGCCTAGCACTTAAAATTTAACATATTCTGAACCCAATATGTAACAAATATATTCCTATCACTGCCTTATCATGTTTCCATATTTTCTCATAGTTCCCAAGACTTTGTTTCTGAGGAAACCTGTCTGTCACTTTTAAATAAATTTGTAAACCACTAAGTACTTTATAGGACAAAAGTCAGTAGGGGCTAAGGAAACGTGTACCAGGGCCTTTAATTTATTGATGTTTAAATCAGGACGTTTCAGAGGTTACAAATGCAAAACACAAGGGGTCATCACTTCAGGTGGAAGGGGTTTTAGTCATGCAATAGATGCACAGGTACAAGAACTATGACAGTCTTTTGCATCAGGCTCTCAGACAAAGCATTTTAAAAGTGAAGAATATTCATGACAGAAAAGTGAGCAGATTGGTTCTCTTTTTTCTGTAGTATCTATTCTCTGCGTCCAGCGTAAGCAAATATTCTTTTTGATGCTGTAGTTCTGAGTTGACTAGGCAAGATAATGCCAGCAAGTTAACCCACAAGACTCACGGGTATGGATTTTGCAGCTTTTTATATATTCTCTATTGAAAAGTCTTCTGGAGATATTCTTCTATGAAATTGCATTATCTCCCTCTAGTGACTGCTTCTGTCTCTTGTCTCAATTTTAATATGAAGTTTTCAAGGACTGGACATCTTTTATGTTTTGTATTACAGTCAGACCCAAAGTCCAAACTTACATGGATACATCAATATATTGGCACATCAAAACCAGTCATTTAGGCTGTGATAATCAGTATATTGTATTGTGAGTTTAGCACATGATTACATTTTTATTTCTTATCAGGCAGAAAATTTTATGCAATAAAAGGTAAGTATACCATATATATTTCAATGTGGACCAAACCAAGTTAAGTAAATGGCTGTGAATTACATTACTGCTAGCTGAGATTCAAAGTTTAGAAAGTTTTGTTTAGTACTTTGTAGGACAGAATGTAGAATGGTTAAGAGAAATAAACTTCCCCTCTGTTGCTCAGTTGGGAATCTCAAAACCAGTATAATATAAAGTGTAGGTGATATGCAACCCTAAGAATGTCACTACCAATGCATCACAGTTACGATTTTTGCAGACGTAATAATTTTCTTCCTGTAAGCCAAGTGAGCATGAACTTGATTCAGACAAGTGAAAGCAGGAAAGCAGAGCATCTCTTTGATGGTGATAAACACCGTGGAGGTTTGTTTCAACAACAGGAAAATATGCACTGCCTCATGGCCGAGTTTAGATCTTGGAGATATTGAGGTAAAGGCTTTGTTGTTCCCTAGCGATAGTTGCTATGTATGTATCAAGTTAATGAGAAGTTAGTGAAAAGTGTGATGTTTACACCTGTTTGGGACTTGAGCTAATATAGAATTGATGTGCAGGTTGCTTTCAAACACACAAAAATAAAGACAGAATAATGACATGGTGTTTGTCCGGCTTTCGTGGATGTAATTGGGATGAAAGTGAGGAGTCATGGATGAAAACAAGTAAATTAAAAGGGAGCAGTCCCTCAAATGTGATTCTCTGTTAAAAATACATCTCTTAGGGTGTCCCAGCCTTGTAGTAGCAGTTGAATCAGAGAAGAAGAGAGCTGTAACATCAATAACAGTGGAGGCTGTGTTGGTAACTCTCTGTGTATTTCCCCATTTTTAACCTGTGCTTGACACTCAAAACATACAGGACTCTAATGAGCAGGAGTGATGTGCAGTGTTCCTGAGCTGACCTTTTTGAATTCAGGTGTGTGCAAAAACAAACTAGAAAATGAAGAACAAGGCAGTAAATGCTGGGTTATCCAGTCATGTACTGTTGTGAACTCTGCTGGGAGATTACTTCAGTGTATTGGAAAAAGGAGAAAAGTAAATGTCAGATCTTGGGAAAGAATACCTTCACCTTGTCTTTAGAAAGTTCATCTCAGTAAAAGGAGCCATGAACCAAAAGGCATTACAAGCAGTGGATAGTCCAGTTGTCAGAGGTCTCATTGACTACATTCTCCTCTCAGATGCAGGGTTGCACTGAATCTCAGTGCTGGCTATGTTGTTCTGAGTGTATGCTGCAGATGTGAAAACAGAATTCAGGTGACTGCTCTATTTTATAGCTTTTATGGTACATTTTAAGAAACCATTTGTCAGAGGTGTTTGTGCTACTTACTTTGCAATATGTCATCAGAGCAATGCAACATCATACACAACATCCTTCCTTCTGCCACGTAAGTACTTTTGAAAGAACGTATTCAAAACAGGTAACATGCAATGATTCTTTTCAGACACTTTCCATAAAGATGTGTAAAATTGTTCATGTATCTTTTCTTTCAGAAGAATATTAAGAAAAATCCCTGACATGGGACAGCACTTTTTCTGCAAACTTCTGATTTGTGTACGTTAACAGTTGAAAGAAACTGCTTACCCTTCTAACAGATATCCAAATGGGAGCATTTGGAGGTAGATCCATGGATCAATATTTTTGGACCAGTTTGTGTTCTCATTTGTGGAAATTAATTTCTGAAAAACATCTCACTAAATTAACAGGGATTAAGGCTGAGGCAGGTTACTACACAGACTCCAAACTGCAGGACAGGTACACTTGGCGGTGTCTGCTGAACCCTGTATCATGAGTGAAGGTCCAGACAGGGTGCATTCTAATTCTCCCCCTGTCCATGCATCCATGTGTTTGTTTCTCAAGTTCTTCAGTTCACATATACCCAATGTGAGTAGCAAGAAATAATAATTTACACTCTCAGAGTAGTTTCATGCAGAAAGTACTTTGCCACAAGGTAGCATTGCCACAGTTTCACAGATGATAATCCAGCTACGGCAGAGACAGGGCAGTGAAGGTACAGACTGAGTTTCCTGAGCCAAACAAGATAATCACTCTCCAATCCTAATGTATTGTCTGGTTTTCTATGAAAAGATGCAGGTCATGTCTTTTGTGCTACACAGGGTCTGATGTGCACCTCTGAAAAGCTTCACATCTACTCATCTATAAGCAGTTATTTGACAGAAGCCAGAATGCCATACTCTGAAAAGCTATGTAAGCCAGTGCTGCCCAGCTATCTCATGTTACTGGACTAAATCAGTATGCAGAGCAAGAATTTTTCCTTTTATCAGGCATTATACAAGAAGTTGCGAAGTTCTTTCTTTTTTTCCTGACACCTTGAGGCTCAATTTACAGGTCTGTGCTGTAGCACAAATTCCCATCAACTAAACAAGCATGTAAGGCAAGGCCTAATAGGTCTGCAAGCATTTATACAGTCTGTATGTTCCCCAGCCTCTCTTCTGTGTTTATTTTCCTGACAATTTTCAATGTTTTTTTGTGCCACTATGTGAAAAATAGTTTCTCTCTAATCAAAGAAATTCTGGTAGTTGCAGCACCAGGCTGAGATTCAGGAGTCCTCATTTATGTGGTGGCAAGTGCTGTTGGGCATGCTGGATGATCCTGGATTTGCTACTACACCTCTCTGTGCTGGCACTGTTCCTTCTACAGAAATAGGGGAGGATGATACTGACCTTAGTTGTGAAGTACTTTGATCTGGCAATGTTGAGCGCTATAAAAGAATGAGACATGACTAATTTAAGCAAGAAAGCACTATACCTTGGTGTACCAAGGTCTTAAGCCTCACTGTGTCCTAATTTGCAGCTGGCAACCTGAATGGCTGATCCAGGCTCTTTGGAGCTCATAGTTAATTACAAGGCAGATTAGGGGTTCTGCTGAGGCAGGTTGTCACTTCCAATATGCCAGAGACTTAATTCTGCATAAGCAAACCTCGTTCTCTATTAGCACAGGAATATTCTTTGGTTTTAGGGAGAAATGAAGTCCTTCATCCTTTCTCTGTGATAATTAGAATAATGGCAGCTTTTCCCTTCCAAAGAGCACCTCTACCGACAATTAATACTCCATCTTCCAGTGCCTGTCTGTTCAGCTAGAACGGGAATCATGAAGCATCCCGAGTGCATGCTTGCAGAATACCAGCTTTAAAAGCACGTATAAAGCTTTGCAGCTCCCATTCACAGAATCACAGAATAAAAGAATCACTAGATTGGAAAAGACCCCAGGATCATTGAGTCCAACCATTCCTATCAATCACTAAACCATGCCCCTCAGCACCTCATCCACCTGTCTTTTAAACACCTCCAGGGGTGGCGACTCAACCACCTCCCTGGGCAGCCTGTTCCAGTGCCCAATGACCCTTTCAATGAAAACCTTTCTCTAATGTCCAGCCTGAAACTCCCCTGGTGGAGTTGAGGCCATTGCCTCTTGTCCTGTCCCCTGTCACTTGGGAGAAGAGGCCAGCTCCCTTCTCTCTACAACCTCCTTTCAGGTAGTTGTAGAGAGCAATAAGGTCTCCCCTCAGCCTCCTCTGAGGCTGATCCTGGAGCCTCTGTGGATCCAGCAGATCCACACTTCCACCCAGCTTAGTGTCATCCACAAACTTACTTAGGATGCATTCAGTCCCCTCATCCAGGTCATTGATAAAGAAATTGAACAGAGCTAGACTCAGCACTGAGCCCTGGGGAACCCCATTTGTCACTGGTCTCCAGCTGGATTTAACTCCATTTACCACCATTCTCCGGGCCCGGCCATCCGACTGGTTTTCCACCCAGGAGAGTGTGCGCCTGTCCAGGCCAGAGGCTGACAGTTTCTCAAGCAGAATGCTGTGAGAAACTGTGTCAAAGGCTTTACTGAAGCCCAGGAAGACCACATCCACAGCCTTTCCCTCATCCAGTAGCCGAGTCACTTTGTCATAGAAGGCGATCAGGTTAGTTTGGCAAGACCTGCCTTTCATGAACCTGTGTTGACTGGGCCTGATCACCCAGTTCTCTTGCATGAGCTTTGTGATAGCACTCAAGATCACCCATTCCATGAGTTTTCCCAGCACTGAGGTCAGACTGACAGGCCTGTAGTTCCCTGGATCCTCCCTGCAACCCTTCTTGTAGATGGGCACAACATCAGCCAGCCTCCAGTCCAGTGGGACTTCCCCAGTTTTCCAGGACCGCTGGAAGATGATGGAAAGGGGTTTGGCAAGCACATTCGCTTGATTCTACCATCTCATGATTGCTTTGTCCCAGGCATCCTCCAGCTTTCACGTCCCCCACAAGGCCTTCTCTGTTCACAAACAGCTGGTCCAGGAGAGCGCCTTCCCTTGTCGGTTCACTCAGCAGTTGTGTAAGGAAGTTGTCTTTCATGCACTCCAGAAACCTCCTAGACTGCTTCCTTTCTGCTTTATTGTATTTCCAACAGATATCTGGAAGACTGAAGTCTCCCACGAGGACAAGAGTTAGCGATCTTAAGACTTCTCCCAGTTGTTTATAGAAGAGCTCATCAGCTTCTTCTTGGTTGGGTGGTCTGTAACAGACTCCCATCACAATATCTGCCTTCTTGTGGGCTCCTCTGATTTTAACCCACAGGCACTCGATCGAGTGCCATCACCATAATCAAGCTCGAGGGTATCAAAGCACTCTCTAACATAGAGGGTTACCCCACCTCCTCTCCTACCCTTCTTGTCCCTCCTGAAGATTTTATACCCCACCATAGCTGCACTCCAGTTATATGAGTCATCCCCATCTGCACAGACTCCAGGTTGCCTCATTTGAGGAGCGGCTGAGAGAGCTGGGGTTGTTTAGCCTGGAGAAGAGGAGGCTGAGGGGTGACCTCATTGCTCTCTACAACTACCTGAAAGGACGTTGTAGAGAGGAGGGTGCTGGCCTCTTCTCCCAAGTGACAGGGGACAGGACAAGAGGGAATGGCCTCAAGCTCCGACAGGGGAGGTTTAGGCTAGACGTTAGGAAAAAATTCTTTACAGAAAGGGTCATTGGGCACTGGAACAGGCTGCCCAGGGAGGTGGTTGAGTCCCCTTCCCTGGAGGTGTTTAAGGCACGGGTGGACGAGGTGCTGAGGGATATGGTTTAGTGTTTGGTAGGAACGGTTGGACTCGGTGATCCGGTGGGTCTCTTCCAACCTGGTTATTCTGTGATTCTGTGATTCTGTGATTTGCCAGCAAGCCTGATTTAAAGAAGTGCTTGTCAAGAGGGCATCTTGCCTAAACAGGGACAAATACCCTATCAGCAGAGGTCAGCAGGATTTCAGAGGCAGAGGTGATGGTGATGGCAATAAGTAAAATTACTCAACAATTTCAAGTACACTTCTTTCAAGTGCTCCCTCTCTGCTGAATGCTTTGTCCTTTCATTTTCTCTGGCCTTCTGTAGGTCCAGATCCTTATCACTTGTCACTTATGAGTGGCCTTTGCTCTCTCCTTAATCCTGGAGTGACAGTAGAGGCACCAAGGGCACTGCTTGGCAGCTGGAGGAAGGATGAGTACTAGAGCATTTCTTGTGCCTCTCTGACTTGGGGTAGCCAGAGGAAGAAACAGAGCCATAAAATAGCTTAGTCCCTGTCACTCAGTGGGAAAGCATGGTCAGTTCCTTGCTGAGGACAGTGAGTAGGTAAGCGGCAAAGCTACGGGGTGCTGAAGTTCACGTATAATGTTTAGGACACCCCCAGCCCCCCTGAGTGAGTCTTTACCAACTATAAACAAACTCTGTTTTTTTTAATGCTTGTCACTTATGACGCTTGAGTGGCTAGATTTTCCTGGCAGTGATCAGGACACACTGCTGACACCAACATGACCCTCTCTGTCATACTTCATTTTTTCACTACCAACACTTTCCTTTAATTCCCCCAAACAGCTGGATCACTGTGATTTAAGCTTAAAATCAACAACAAGAGACAACTCAAAGCAAGCCTCCAGCCTGGAAAATTTTGGTACGAATGTTAAAGCTTACTAAATCATAAGCATCTGAAAGCGAGACATTTAAGTCTGACCGCATTAGCTACAGGAAGAACTACCAGCACAATGATGACATTGGGTTTCAGTGCCCAGTTCATACTTAAAAATTTAAATTGCAATGAACTTGTACTAAAAAAGAATCAATTGGCCTGTTCTTTACTGCACTAAGGAAGAATGGGGCAGAATGAATTGGGCAAGACCAAGGGAGGATGTTAAGCCTGAGAGCTCAGTACTGTTTTTCAGGTTTTGGATCTCTGCTGGGTGATCTTTTCATGGAGAAGAATTTCATTTGAAAAAATGTATTAAGAATAGAGGGAAAATGGTGTTGATCATTTTGTATCAGGGAGTATGTTCCTGGATACATAAATTAAAAGAGATGCAGATAACTGATTAGTAAAACCTCTGGCCAAAACCATTGCTATTCTCTGATCACAAGGAGAATAAACTAAGTCTCTTCAGGCAGCTATGGTAAATATGAAATTATGCATAGATTAATGCACTAATGCTTTATGCACCTACCTGTAATCTTTTTCTCTGGGATTAACTCTAATTTCCAAGGACTCAGCACATTGAAGCAGTCTGTCTTCATTAATAATTTAACATTTTTCTCCCTTTCTCCCATACCACATTTAAAAAAGCAATGTTCAGTTTCTCATCATTCAAATGTTTAAAATTGAGTACTTTGCGACACACAGAGTTTAAAGCATCGCTTAATACCACCCAAACAGGGACATTCTCCATTTCTTTCTGTAATACACAGCATTTATTTCTAGCTCTAAAAATGTCAGTGTAGCTCTTAAAGTCAACACATGCATGAAAAACCTATTTCTCTTTTCTTTCGGTTGCCAGTTGCCCTTTAAGGCTAGATTTGGAAAGTAAGGGGTGGTTAGCGTCATGCTCTGAATATCCAGAGTCAGAGCTACAGCTGTACCTGTGGACACTGTCCTCCCCAAAATCCCTGGTCCTGGTCAGGCACCTATGAACAGCAAGGCGGAGCTGACACCATGGGTTTTTAAGTGGGCTGAGGTAAGATTGTTCCTGGAAGTCAGTCTGGCCCAGTGCCACTCACAAAAGTATGGGAAAGCACCAGTGGATATTTTGCTTTCCCTCACTGAGGTTTCCTTTTCTGGAGACCCTTCTTTGGCATTTTGCATGACTGGGAAAGCGTGGCCCACAACAAATAAAATTATCTGCTTTCTAGGCAGAGAAATTAAAAATTGCTTCAATAGTAACTTTAAAACACTTCAACTCCATGCATTTTGATTTGGTACATCCTTTTTGTGGCTTCCAGGATGGCAGTACCCAAAACATCTGAAACAGAGAGAATCATGGCAGTGTGATGATTCTATGATTCTATGACTCTTGACTAGCACTAAGATGAGAGCATCATGTAAGTACTCGGGAAGAGTACATAAAAGATCTATCGACATTAATTTGAGATGACCTGCATGCTTTATTTCTCTTGGTGTGCCATATCAAGTGAAGTCCAATCAAATTTTTATACCCTACTATCTCCTCAAGCCTTGGATACATATTTTCAGCTAGAGGTGAAGAACTGTCAGTAGTATATAAGAAGCAAGGGTCACATTATTAAGTAATGCTAAGATGCTGATTTATTGTCTTCTGTCCATATTTCTTCTTTGTTGTTAGCCTGCACAATGTTTGCCCTATGGAGATTTTCTCTATAATAAAATACCAGTGAGGATGGGCTTCACAGTTCTGACCCGCACTTCCTCTGCTGCACAATGGGTTATATTATGTTTGTTTTCATTGTTTTGAGCAGCAATAATGTAGTAAAAAGCATATGTTTGAATAAGCATAGTTTAGCTTCTACAAGGAAATATTTCTGGGAATGCGGATTGAGAAGGGACCACCATCACCCCTGCAAACTATTCCACAGGCTGCTAACTGAGCAATGTGAATGCGTTTTGCTTTATACTGCAAATGCCTAGACAATCCAAGGCACAAAGTATTTGCTAACTTCTGATAGAGTTAGAAGCAAAACATAATCAAACAATTGTAATGTGTCAGGGTATCACACTACGTCCCTGCTGTAGCAAGGGATGGCTTAGATGACGCTGGAAATCCATGAAGGAGAGCAACTCTCCATGCTACAAAGAAAGAAAAATATCATGGAAAAGCTTTTTCAGAGTTTTTTGGGGGTTTTTTTTGTTTGTTTGTGGGTTTTCTTTGGTTTTTTTTTTGGGTTTTTTTTTGTTTTTAATTAAAATCTCTTCTGTTTTACCTACTTCTATGCTGATCCATTATCTGCATTTTGGGGCATTTGATCTAAGCCCTCAGGAAAGCTTTAGCTGGTCCATGGCTGGTCCTTTTGAGGTTCCAGCCACCAGGGGACACCTCAGAGCTGGCGTAAAACAGCAGGGCTGCATGGACGAATGAAAACCAACACTGCTTAAACAAAGCATTGCCTTCGGGCCTCCTTAATGTCAGTCAGTGCTTTAAATTGTCCTCCTTTTTATTTATGGTAGCTTTGATAAATAGGGATCCAATAGTAATTGCTTGTAGTAACCTAAATTGATTACTGTTAAGTTTATGCTGTGTTTAGTAGAAAATAAATATTTGGCTCATAATGAAATACAAGGTTATGATAAAGAGTGATCAGGTCAGTCAGGAGAGGTTATAATACAAAAACTGTAAGGGATGCAAGATTTTCCTTATGCTCTATTTAGTCCTTGAGGCCAATGCTCAAAGTCATATTTTCATGCCTTCAGAATAGTCAAATGTTGGTGAAACAAAGTAGGCAAATTTTCATGTTTTCCCTGTGTCTACATACGTAACCAATTTGATATTATCTCCTGAGCTGAGAATACAGTTGTATGCATTTATCTGCAGAGAAAGTGATTTCAACGAACATGAATATATTTACATAATGTAAATGACAAATTATCACAGGTTTTGTTTAAGACCAGCCCTTTAGTATTCCTTTGTTTTTTCAGTTAAAAAAAAGAAAAGCAGAAACTAAAAAAAAAATAAAGGAATGTAGATTAATTCAAATTTGAAAGAGGACAAGTTATAATTCACAATGCATGTCTGGATTTTTTTTCTACCTTGGAGTTTTGAACAAGGGTTTATCACAAACCAGTCGAGTTCTCTAAGAGGTTTCCAATTCCTTCAGGCCTGTGCAAGAAATGGTTATTGCTAGACCTCACTCGGGAAAACCCGCAGTATGAAACCTTTAAGTTAGTGTAAAAGGAGGATTTGGAGTTTTGCTCCTCTCTCTTAAACCAACCACCAGATTGCTCTTTCAGTGGATATATTCTGCTGCCTTGCAAGAAATTATCTTGCTGGCCATATATCACCTACATTTGTAACATTATCGTTACCTGGGCATAAACCCAGGACCTGAGCTGTTGCCTGCAGAAGCTAAAGGGAACCCCCTGGCTAGCCACACTGGTTTCTCATCAGGACCTCACAGCTCTGCAGCATCGTAGTCAGACCTCTTAAGAGCAAGACTTACCTTCACTCTTGTTTCAGCAAAGGAGATAATATTTTCTATTTCTTTTTCATATATTGAGCGCATCATTCTGAGACAGATGAACAAAATATCAGTATGCTGATATTCAGGAACTGAATGATCTTTAAGGTCCCTTCCAACTCAAACTATTCTACGATTCTATGATTAAAAAGCTTCAGGGAGAGATGAATCGGGTCTTGTAGGCAGAAAGCTATGAGACTGCCAATCTAAGTGTTATTCCCAAAACTCAAAAAGCTCACAAAAAACTTATGAAAGTTTGGGAGGGAGCTATCGGAATTGGACTATTTGACATGTAGACCCCTCACCTAAAACACTGCAGACCAGATGAGTGCAGCCCATTCCTGGATCTTGAGTTATTATCAGGTAAAAGGTAGCCCCTATATGCAGGGACTATGTTTTGTGACAAGCGGTGAGGTAGTGCAGGCACTGGTACTGCTCTTGCCTTGGGAGAAAGCGAGCCAGCAGTGAAAGTTCATTTTGTGTTAAGGGAAATGAGAAAATATGATAAATATATCCATGTAGGACTTAGTATTGATAGTTGATTATGATAAAGAGTATTGTATTAAGAATATAATAAGAATAAGTGTTGGAAATTATGACAACTACAGGAGTACTGTTCAGCTGTCCCAAGTATAGCCTCAGTCCAGCTGAATTAACAGATTGTGTGAGAGAAGTCAGACTTAGACATAGGTATCAGATTTTTATGACCAGAGGAGGAATGTAACCTGTTGAAGCATCACTTCTGAGGGACAACAGAAACAAGACAGTGAAGTTGATTTATCAAGGTGGACTTTTGTGGACTTTTGAGTTAATGAAGAATAAAGAACTAGGAGCACATGAAAAACACCAAGAACTTTTCAAAGAAAATACCTATTGTATAATGCTATATAAATATCTGATGATTTTGTGTGGGCCTTTGCCACTCACTGAGGTGATGGCCCAACCCTTTGTTTTTTGCAGAACCCAAAGCCAATGAGAACAGAAACCAATATTATGGTCTTTAAATAGTGAAAGAGAGAGCATCTTGCATCACAGCTTCAGGCACACTGAAGGCATGGAAACCCCCAAAATCCCACTGTTCAAGGAAGGAGGCTCTGTATATAAATGCACCAGGGTACCACAATCAGGCGTGGTAATTAACAAATAAAAATATGACCCTTAGGAAACACAAACTTAAGCAATGCAAACGGCAGTTTGATTATAATATCTTCTTTGATCCATCTTTCTTTAAGCCAGCCTCTTTTCACATTATTTGTCTGAGGCCCGCAGCCCTGAGGTCACTCCAAATGCAAGTGACTTTGTGCAAGCTACACTCAGTTTCAGGGTATTTAGAAGGACCACAGAAGTACACCTTTGGGGCACTAATAAAGGGTCATTTGCCAAATGCATCAGCAGAAATGGAATAGTACCTGTAGGAGGAATCTTTGGGCAAGACAGCTTTAAAGTATCTGTCTACCAAGATGTGCTTCCAAGCTGTTAATATGAACGTTAAAGAGCATTGTAGACATGACAGGGATGTGGTCAGCATTTTTAAGCCCAAGTGGTGAGGCACTGGCACAGGTTGCCCAGGGAAGCTGTGGCTGTCCCATCCCTGTAGGTGTTCAAGGGCAGGTTGGATGGGGCCTTGGGCAGCCTGATCTAGTGGGGGGTGTCTCTGCCCATAGCAAGCGGGTTGGAACTGAATGATCTTTAAGGTCCCTTCCAACTCAAACTATTCTACGATTCTATGATTAAAAAGCATTTCTTTACCAGGAGTGTGCTACAACACTGGAGCAGGTTTTCTAGAGAGAGCATGAGGAGAGAAAGTAACAAGAAAGTAAAGAGAAAGTACATTCTCTCCCGAGGCAACAACTTACCCAAGCCCTGTGGCAAGGCTCCCAGACCTTTTCCCAGCTGCAGCAGCAGAAGCAGCAGAGAGGAGCCCGTGGCAGAGACAGAGCAGAGCAAGTTCTGCCCTTGCCTGTCTCCAGTCCTCATACTCAAACAAAGGGGCTTCAATGTCTGTAGAAGTCCAGTAACCATCCCTCACGGCACACTGCACGACGTCCACCAGGGTGAGGATGTGGCTGATGCCACGGCCACTGTCCCTGACAGTGTGCAAAGCACAATCCTCAGGGCCCAGAGACCTCCTCAAAAAGAGCAGCAAGGGTACCAATCCTGTCTGGGAGAAGAGCAAGCAAGGCCACAAGGATCTAAGCAATCTGTATGCATGCAGAACCATTTTTATTGAAACATCTAAACAACACGGAAAACATCTGCTGTCTACCTTATCTATGTCTACCAAGACTATCCTCTATGTCCTACAAATCTCTAACTACTCTTGGAGGGATTCCTCAGCCCAGACTGCAGGAGCACGAGTCTTTGGCAGTGGAGCGATGGAGCAAATAAGATCTGACTGGAGGCATCCAGAGCTGGTCCAAGCAGTCCCGTTCCCCACATGGAGGCAGGGGTGGCTGCCAAGGTTGTACAGGAAGCAGGAGCTCAGGCTTCTCTTCAGCTCATCCTCAAGGTGTAGGAGGAATCAAAGCTACTTCAGAACATAATGTCCATGCCGCTGATGCTCCTCGATGGAGTGTTGCTCCGGACGCTGTGGCAGAGTGTCTTAGGGGCCGGGTTTCTCCTCCCAGAAACCCTCCTCAGTCTCCTCCTGATCACGGCTGGAGTTTCCGTGCTGGCTGCCACTCTTCCTGGGCAGCCAGTAGAGCCCAAAGAGTACGGGCAGGATTTCAGCACACACCCAAAACCAGAAGTTCTGGCAGATGGCGATGAACATGCCTTGCAGGGTGACTTCGTCTGGGTCTGGGCTGCTCTGCTCCATCTCCTCCAGCCAGTCCATCATCCAGTCCTCAGGCTCAAACGAAGGGGCTTCAACATCTGCAGAGGTCTCGTAACCAACTCTGATTGCATACGTCACGACACTCATCAGGGTCATGAGGTGGCTGACGCCCAGAGCCATGGCCTGGGGAAGAGAGAGAGAAGAGGCTCAGCAGGGCTGGGTGGGAGGGAGATGGCAGCTGGGGCACAGGAGACAGGAGACCAAGGGACCTGTGGAGGGCAGGGAGATAGGGCAAGAGTGCTCGCAGGTAGCAAGCAGAAGGTTTGTGAGTGCTGCAAGGATGGGGGCACATCCCTGCAGTCCCCCGGGCTCCTCTGCGCCAAGCCCCGAGGATGGCCTCTGTCTTGCCCCAAGCGCTCTCCACAGCGGCTGTGCCCTCATACCAACCTTAGAACCCTCCCCAGGTGCCGGGGCTTTTTCCCTGTCCCTTGTCCAGCACAGCCTTCTCCACAGCTGCCACACTCACTGCTGGCCTGAGGCGCTGTGCTGCAGCGGTGCTGCTGGCTTGCCTTCCTGCTGGCGAGCCTTGTGACACGCTGATGTCACGGGCACCGGTGTCCCACGACGACACTGTGCCCAGCAGCCACGGCCACTGTCCTTGGCAGCATGCAAAGCACAAACCCCGGGGCCACAAATCTACCCCAAAAAGAGCAGCAGGGGTGCTAGAAGGGCATCCCTGGCTTGCACAAGTTCCTCCACACGCAGCTGAGACACAGGATCAGGCTCTCAGCTCCCTCCATGTCACCAGCAGAAGTAGCAAGGAACCTTGGAGGAGTAGTTATTTCTCATGATTTCATACATGTCAGTGTGGCGTTCCCACTTCTGCTGCTCCAGCCTATGGTGGACAATTACATACCTGCATTGTAGGAAGGGGCTTTTCAGTTCCCAGCCTGGCAAGAAAGCACAAACCCATTTCTCAGAGGAGTTTGGAGCCATATTTATTTAGTGGCCCTATTACTACTGTGGAAATAAATTAATGAGAAAGAAAAGGCAAAGCAGACAGTTTTTCCTGGGGAGCAGCCCACCCTAGCCCCGCTGCTGGGCTCCAGGTCCCAGCTCCCTCGCCAGCTGCAGCAGCGGCACAGAGGAGCCTGTGGCAGGGACAGAGCAGAGCAAGTTCTGCCCTTGCCTGCCCGAGGGCTTTGCTCCTTGGTAGTCCTGCAACCAGCTCCTCCTTGCTCTTCCCCGAGGTCGCCTCCTGCTTGGGTAAGACTTTGTCCATCAAGCCCCTAGAACAAAGGGGAAGAAAAAGCCTTTCCCTGGGAAGCATAAACTGTGTCGCAGCCCTGACTGCGGGTGTCGACTTCTCCCCTGCGAGGACAGACCCAGGCCTGAGAGCGTATGCCGAGGCACCTGGCTCTGGGACACCCAGTGCTCCTGGGGCAGATCCTCTGCAGCTCCCAAGGGGCCCGACCTGACCCGAGAGGAGAAGGGAACCTGGGTAAGGGCCACGAGCAGCCTGCAGTACCCTGAGTGCAGCACTGTCCTGCTGGGGTTCTGCAGCGCCAGGGAAAGCCTTGTCAGACAGCGGTCATCGGGAGAGAAAGGAGACGACTAGAAGCTCTCATCATGGCTGGGACTCTTCCTGCCTTCTGCTCCATCTCCTCCCTCCCATCCACCCAAGTCATCATGCAATGCTCTTGCTGCCACAGAGTGGGTTCTTCATGATCTGTAGAGGTGCAGTGACCCACCCTGAGTGCAACCTGCACAACGCTCAGCAGGGTCAGGGCGCGGGTGATGCTTGGAACTATGTAGTTGGAACTATATGATCTTTAAGGTCCCTTCCAACCCAAAATATTCTATGATGCTGTGATTCTATGATTCTATGATCTTGCTGCCACCTATTCCAGAAGCCGTGACACGCAGGCTTTTCCTCATGCCGTGAGCCCCAGGTCCGTGCTTGCTGCTCTCACAGTGCATCCCCAGTGCCAGCACTGCTGGTTTCCAGCTGCGCAGCAGAGGTAGGCTGTCCAGAACATCGTCATGACCTCTGGGAGCCTACTTATATCTGTGGTTTGTAAAAGCGCTGCAAAAATACCACACTTCCAAAACCAATACCCAGTGTAACAGGAAGGCTTTTTTTTTTTCTCTCCTCCATCCATCTGTTTATATTATTTTTTTCCCCCCATTCTGTAGCAGCGGGTAATACAGCCCCCTTAAGCAGCACAAGCTGCCCTGGGAGTGTGACTGAGTGGAGGAGGAACAAGGAGCGGCGGCTGCCTCAAAAGTAGCCCCACTACTGTCAGCTTTTCACATTCACAGTGTGATGCTCTTTTAATTGAAAAGGGAGGCCTTAATGGGCCAAGGGAACTGCTCAGAGCCTGCTATTAGTACGTACCACGCACTGATTCAAGGTCAGTGAGTATTTTATCATTCCCTGGGTTTCAACTTGAGGCAGCTCTGTGCTTCTCAGGGGCTGCTTGGGGTTTACTAGCTCAGACTTTCAGGTACTGCATCCCAACAGAAGTCAACTTGACAGCCAAGTAGACAGAGGCACAAATAAAGCTGTTACATTTTGCAGTCAGCAACTAGGCTTTGCTTCTGGCAGCAGGGGCCTTGTTTTGAGAGTTTAAAAGTGTTACCCGCAACTCCTTGCTGACCAGTTTGCTCTTCTTCAAAGAAGATGAACACAGAAAGAGGAAAGAGTCTCCAATATTACATTTTAAAGTGTTTAAAAGTATTCTTAATCTGACAACTCACAGTGTCCACAAAAGCAGCAGGAATGAACTTTAATATTTCTGATTTTAGTGTCAATCAGTTTTGATATGCACCGACAGATGAGTTTACCTGGCATCTGATCAGGAGGAGTCTTTAATCCCCCTTCCTGTTCTTAAAGGGCTCCTCCTTTCTCTTCCTTCCCCTGCTCTCTCACCGTGTGGAAATTAATTTAAAAGGCAAAATGACCAGAATGCCCTTTTACTGTAACTAAAGTGAACTTCTTTCAAAACTCCCTTTGGAGTTCATGGTTAATTAAAATCCTCTCATTCTGAGGAAGCACTTTCTGAGGTCATGTTGCCCTGACTTTCTTCACTGTCCTGCACATACCCAGCTCAAAAGAGGATAAAGTGAATTCCAGCGGCACCTGCAGTAAATCCCTTAAACAAGAAAAAAAATATTGTGCAATATGTGTGCCATTCTGGCTTCTTGTCATGCTCAAATATTTAATGAAACTGAAAAATAATGTTTGTGGCTGAAACTACTGAGCAACACTGCAGTAAATCATGATTATCTGCATTGTTGCTGTTTTCTGCAGTATCATTTTCTAAAGTTAAAAAGTAATTTTCCCTTAAAATAATATTGCATGGTTCATAATTAAAGGAACAGAAGGTATTTCTGGCCTGACACAGATCTGTGAGTGCCAGGTACTGTAAATGGCCCATGGAGGACATTCATCTTTCCTGGGTCTGCTGGGTGTGACATGCAGTCGTGTGTCCAGTCTTTCCTCGTTGCCCAGCTTTGTCCCCTCTGCCCTCTCCATGGGCTCTGCTCTGGGCACCACATGTTTCTGACAAGGCCCTGCAAGGTTCCCTGCTGGTGCTGAACTCTATGATTGTTCACTGCAGTGTTTGCATCTTTCATTCTCTGTTATGGCTCTGCTGTGCCTCTTGGCAGCCAGGAGTGGGAAGCATCAGTAAGGATTCGTTACCCAGTCACATACATCAGTAAGGACTTGGTATCCGATCACACATATCAGTCGAATGGAGTACTAAAATGCACACACTCTAATCAGCTGGATTGATATATCTAGGCAGTCTTGAGGGTTGCCAGAGGCTGATGGTGAGATCAGATATCACCACTATCTGCACAGATGCATGCAATTTCTGACAATACAGATTCTGAAGGCATTGCTCTGGGATGCCAGCATGAATGAATTTTGTGATTAAGTAAGGAATACTCCAAGATGTTTAAGATCCTCTTTTCCTGGAAGTATGTAGCAGCCTGCCTAGAATGAGCACATCTCAAAATCAATTTCTAATAGCAATTATTACATTTTGCTTTTTCTTTGATCAAACCTCATCCTGGATAAGAGTAAGAGGATTTGGGTAAAAGTCTAAACACAATTAAATTCTTATGTATTTAAGTTTAGTTTATTTGACTATTTTTTAGCATGTTTTACTTATCAAATATTTTTTGCTACGGAAGCTAAGTTTACATTATTTTTGTATGCCAGTTGCATTTATTGCTAGAGCAGGATGAGGCAATCCATACATCTGTAATACCAGTGGTCACAGGTTATACAGCATTAACCCTGAAGGACACGTTATAGAGGGCATACCTGGTATTTCCCAACAGAGAGAACTTTTGGCTTAAAAAAGGGCTGTATAACTATTCTTCTTGCCTTAGCTGTTTGCTGAATGGTTCTTTGCTTACGTACATGCTGAAGACAATGTCCACGATGTAGAGTCAGTAACTATGCACCATGTTTGGGTATATGCTCACTAAATCCTGAAGTGAACAAATTCCCTGGTAAGGAATTGAGTGTTTCTTAAACACTTAGATAAGGATACTGGTACTTTTGCAAGATATAAAACCAAAACAGGGTATGATAGGAAGGCAAAAAAAGCACAGCAAAGTAATTTTGCAGCAGCAAGAGAGTGGCTCTGATGACATTCTGGTCTCTGCTCAAGGCTGGTAATGCCAATTAGCACGCTGCTGCTTCACCTGCAGCACCTTCATTAGCATATTATTCGCATGTCTCGTAAATTTTTATCACATTTAGTAAAAATTGTCCTTCTGTTCCCTTTTACCCTTCTGTGAACAGAGGCATCACTGCGAAGCTGGTGAGTCACAGTTTCAGAGGCTGCACTGGTCATTTCTTGACGAGGAGGAGTGACTGACTGAACTTTCCACTGTAGTGGAAAGTCAAACAAGCTGGGACCTTTAGGGAACAGGCAGAAAAACTGCAATATACTTAATTAAAGGAATAACAATTGGCACATGCTCCACCAGATTTTCCAGGAGCAAGCAACCATTTGCTTTTAAATCCCCATTCCAGCTGCTTATAGCAAACACAGCATCGCTTACACACTTTTATCCCCTGCTTCCCCTGCTGATATTTGCAGCAGTGGAAAACTTTAGGTGCTCTGCAGTACCTCACACTAGTCTTGATTAAGAGATTGATCTCTCCTTTGAGAGCCTGTCACTAGCTCACTCACTGACATCACAGACTTATAGTCCCAAAACTATATGATATTATTCTATCATATTCTATTTTTTCTCCTATGATCCTTGAATTAAAACATAGCTTTTCTGCTTCCTGAGGTTGTGAATATTTTGAAAACTACTGGTTAGGAAAAAACCCACAACATTTTCAGACTATTTAATGATGTTTATCAAAAATTAGAAAGAAATGTTTTAGTCCTGCTAAACTGGGCTGCCAGGCCTGCTACCAAGACAGTTCTGCAGGTATTACATGCCTGTGCATACACTGACAGCCTACAGGTCTGCCATAAGAGTACCTGCTGCAAGCTAACACTCCTGTCATTAAGTCTGAAAAGTTGCAATTTCTTCTCCCTGCATCAAAGGGAACTTAGAAGAGCAGAAACTAAGTAGTGAATCTCAAAAGAGGGCTTTGTCTAAAATATCGCAGTAACCTCCATGCTAACAATGAATACTTAATGGAGATACTTAATTCCCAGATAAGCCCAGATCAATAAGCCCAGGATGAAGATTGTGAGTATCAACAAGAAAGTCTCCCTCCTGTAGCAGCTGCAGCACAGGATGGTGCCAGATGGGGCGCGGGGGCTGAGTGCGGCTGGGCTGGAATATGCTTTCTAACTCCCAAATTTACCATCTCCCACTGCAGCAGTGACAGTCATAGCACCAAACAGCGGGAAGGGAAGGGAAGGGAAGGGAAGGGAAGGGAAGGGAAGGGAAGGGAAGGGAAGGGAAGGGAAGGGAAGGGAAGGGAAGGGAAGGGAAGGGAAGGGAAGGGAAGGGAAGGGAAGGGAAGGGAAGGGAAGGGAAGGGAAGGGAAGGGAAGGGAAGGGAAGGGAAGGGAAGGGAAGGGAAGGGAAGGGAAGGGAAGGGAAGGGAAGGGAAGGGAAGGGAAGGGAAGGGAAGGGAAGGGAAGGGAAGGGAAGGGAAGGGAAGGGAAGGGAAGGGAAGGGAAGGGAAGGGAAGGGAAGGGAAGGGAAGGGAAGGGAAGGGAAGGGAAGGGAAGGGAAGGGAAGGGAAGGGAAGGGAAGGGAAGGGAAGGGAAGGGAAGGGAAGGGAAGGGAAGGGAAGGGAAGGGAAGGGAAGGGAAGGGAAGGGAAGGGAAGGGAAGGGAAGGGAAGGGAAGGGAAGGGAAGGGAAGGGAAGGGAAGGGAAGGGAAGGGAAGGGAAGGGAAGGGAAGGGAAGGGAAGGGAAGGGAAGGGAAGGGAAGGGAAGGGAAGGGAAGGGAAGGGAAGGGAAGGGAAGGGAAGGGAAGGGAAGGGAAGGGAAGGGAAGGGAAGGGAAGGGAAGGGAAGGGAAGGGAAGGGAAGGGAAGGGAAGGGAAGGGAAGGGAAGGGAAGGGAAGGGAAGGGAAGGGAAGGGAAGGGAAGGGAAGGGAAGGGAAGGGTCAATTTCCAAGGAGTACGGAGATCACATGCAGAAAGCCCCTGTTTAGTTCATCAGGCTATGGCCATGGAGGTTGTGGGGACTGTGTCAATTTTTTTCAGAACCATGTTTCTACAAAGCCAACATTGAAAACATACATATGATACTCATTTTTCCACAAAAACTCCATTGATTTCTGTGGCCCAGATTTAGAAAATACCTACTTACACTCCTAAATTTGGCCTATTTTGTACTCTAATAAAGTAAATGGATACCTCACTTCAGGGAATATTTCTGACATCAAACCTTTCCTTACTTCCAGCACAGATCAGCCCCTACCTTACTCTGCAGAAGAATATGTTTAGAGACAGTTTGATCACCCAGAAATTAAACAAGAGAAACACACAGAACACTCTCACATGGAAGAGCAAAATGGAACCAACCACTGAGCAACACAGGGATAGATGATGGAGTGCTGAAAACCATACGCTGAAAGAAGAATGTAAGTAAAATATTAGATGCTCTGCATTTATTTAAACAAAAACATCTTTTGAAAAAAAGCAGGCAAAGAATGTGGAAAAGATCTAGAAAAAAAAAAAGTACTCACATTTTTATATTCACATCCCTGGCAACATTTCTTAAGCTATTTATAATGATGTGTAAGACTTAAAATATTTGACATTACTTCAAAGAAGCAAGCAGACTAATCAAACTGACAACAGAAGCTATAGCAGCAGTTTAGTTGGGAAAAAAAGTCATTATAAGTCTTTGTATGAACACAATCCAGTTCCATTAACTTAATACAGGGAGAAAATCTTTATTTAGAAAGAAACCATTTTAACCTGAAAAGCAATCATATGTCAAGTAAGTTCCACTTCCAAATGACTGTAAGTGCTCTTCTGTGCAAGATTTATCATTTTCAAAGGTTTTATTACCATTCGATTTGTTCTGCATCCAGCTGAGTGATCCCCTTCATGAGAGGGCACAAGCAGAAATCAGCTAAGGATCTTGCTGCTTGAAAATGACAGCAGTTTTGATAAGGTTCAGTATGATACCACTTGACACTGATTTTATAATAGAGGTCTTATGTGTGACCACAGCGAGCAGAACTAGTGGCTGAGCATTAGCCACATTGCCATCTAGCTAAAGCTCATCCATATCAATCTGAATATTCCTTTGCTGACTCCATTTTTGCAGGTCTGTGATGACACACTGATCAGGCGAGACGCAAAATAAAAATGTGAACTGCATATCAAATCTTGACGGTTAAAGCACCAAAACAGCAGTTTCTTTTTCAAGTGGGGCACCAAAGGTCTCCTGCTGAACATCTGCTGTCTTGGAGAAGGTAAAAACATGGCAGAGGCTTCCAGTATTTACTACATGGCAGCTCAGCAGTTGATAGACTCATAGGAGTGATGTTTTGAGATCAATAGGGAACTCGTGGAAGGAAAGCTGTGGAAGGATTACAGCTGCTTAGATGGGGGTTTTTTGATTCTTTGTATGCAGCAGTAGAATATTAAGATGAAATATTTTGATTTTTTTTCCTAAAATTTGGGAAAGCTGCCTTGGTTACTCATTCTTCTTCAGAAAGACTTTTCACTGTGAGGTAGGAAGTTGTCTTGAGTCTACTTTGTGAATTGAAATGCTGAAATTTCTCCTTCTATGTATGTATGTATGTATCTCACTAATTGCAAAACTGAGTGAAACCCATCACTACAAGAACATGCAGCACTGAACTCACAGGTGACTCTTGTGACAGACACAGTTTTCCAAGCAGCAGAACTATTGATATTGGTAGCCTTATTGACATTGTGAATAAAATTACTTGCCAATCATAAATTTTGTATATTAGGCTCTGTTTACTTGACTTGTCCTAGGTTGCTGTGACTGATCAAATCTAAATTAATTTCAGATCAGAAAAACATGCCAAATGCTGTTACTCTTGTTATTTAAAAAATTGCGACTTTACAATGCTAAAAAATCCCCAGGGCATATGCTGTGCCAATAAACTTGCTTTCAGTAGTTGAACACATCTGACTAAGAAATTCAATTACAATTACTGTGTATGTTACAGAAATGGAATGACATGAGGCCAGGTAAACTCATCTGTCGGTGCATATCAAAACTGATTGACACTAAAATCAGAAATATTAAAGTTCATTCCTGCTGCTTTTGTGGACACTGTGAGTTGTCAGATTAAGAATACTTTTAAACACTTTAAAATGTAATATTGGAGACTCTTTCCTCTTTCTGTGTTCATCTTCTTTGAAGAAGAGCAAACTGGTCAGCAAGGAGTTGCGGGTAACACTTTTAAACTCTCAAAACAAGGCCCCTGCTGCCAGAAGCAAAGCCTAGTTGCTGACTGCAAAATGTAACAGCTTTATTTGTGCCTCTGCCTACTTGACTGTCAAGTTGACTTCTGTTGGGATGCAGTACCTGAAAGTCTGAGCTAGTAAACCCCAAGCAGCCCCTGAGAAGCACAGAGCTGCCTCAAGTTGAAACCCAGGGAATGATAAAATACTCACTGACCTTGAATCAGTGCGTGGTACGTACTAATAGCAGGCTCTGAGCAGTTCCCTTGGCCCATTAAGGCCTCCCTTTTCAATTAAAAGAGCATCACACTGTGAATGTGAAAAGCTGACAGTAGTGGGGCTACTTTTGAGGCAGCCGCCGCTCCTTGTTCCTCCTCCACTCAGTCACACTCCCAGGGCAGCTTGTGCTGCTTAAGGGGGCTGTATTACCCGCTGCTACAGAATGGGGGGAAAAAAATAATATAAACAGATGGATGGAGGAGAGAAAAAAAAAAAGCCTTCCTGTTACACTGGGTATTGGTTTTGGAAGTGTGGTATTTTTGCAGCGCTTTTACAAACCACAGATATAAGTAGGCTCCCAGAGGTCATGACGATGTTCTGGACAGCCTACCTCTGCTGCGCAGCTGGAAACCAGCAGTGCTGGCACTGGGGATGCACTGTGAGAGCAGCAAGCACGGACCTGGGGCTCACGGCATGAGGAAAAGCCTGCGTGTCACGGCTTCTGGAATAGGTGGCAGCAAGATCATAGAATCATAGAATCACAGCATCATAGAATATTTTGGGTTGGAAGGGACCTTAAAGATCATATAGTTCCAACTACATAGTTCCAAGCATCACCCGCGCCCTGACCCTGCTGAGCGTTGTGCAGGTTGCACTCAGGGTGGGTCACTGCACCTCTACAGATCATGAAGAACCCACTCTGTGGCAGCAAGAGCATTGCATGATGACTTGGGTGGATGGGAGGGAGGAGATGGAGCAGAAGGCAGGAAGAGTCCCAGCCATGATGAGAGCTTCTAGTCGTCTCCTTTCTCTCCCGATGACCGCTGTCTGACAAGGCTTTCCCTGGCGCTGCAGAACCCCAGCAGGACAGTGCTGCACTCAGGGTACTGCAGGCTGCTCGTGGCCCTTACCCAGGTTCCCTTCTCCTCTCGGGTCAGGTCGGGCCCCTTGGGAGCTGCAGAGGATCTGCCCCAGGAGCACTGGGTGTCCCAGAGCCAGGTGCCTCGGCATACGCTCTCAGGCCTGGGTCTGTCCTCGCAGGGGAGAAGTCGACACCCGCAGTCAGGGCTGCGACACAGTTTATGCTTCCCAGGGAAAGGCTTTTTCTTCCCCTTTGTTCTAGGGGCTTGATGGACAAAGTCTTACCCAAGCAGGAGGCGACCTCGGGGAAGAGCAAGGAGGAGCTGGTTGCAGGACTACCAAGGAGCAAAGCCCTCGGGCAGGCAAGGGCAGAACTTGCTCTGCTCTGTCCCTGCCACAGGCTCCTCTGTGCCGCTGCTGCAGCTGGCGAGGGAGCTGGGACCTGGAGCCCAGCAGCGGGGCTAGGGTGGGCTGCTCCCCAGGAAAAACTGTCTGCTTTGCCTTTTCTTTCTCATTAATTTATTTCCACAGTAGTAATAGGGCCACTAAATAAATATGGCTCCAAACTCCTCTGAGAAATGGGTTTGTGCTTTCTTGCCAGGCTGGGAACTGAAAAGCCCCTTCCTACAATGCAGGTATGTAATTGTCCACCATAGGCTGGAGCAGCAGAAGTGGGAACGCCACACTGACATGTATGAAATCATGAGAAATAACTACTCCTCCAAGGTTCCTTGCTACTTCTGCTGGTGACATGGAGGGAGCTGAGAGCCTGATCCTGTGTCTCAGCTGCGTGTGGAGGAACTTGTGCAAGCCAGGGATGCCCTTCTAGCACCCCTGCTGCTCTTTTTGGGGTAGATTTGTGGCCCCGGGGTTTGTGCTTTGCATGCTGCCAAGGACAGTGGCCGTGGCTGCTGGGCACAGTGTCGTCGTGGGACACCGGTGCCCGTGACATCAGCGTGTCACAAGGCTCGCCAGCAGGAAGGCAAGCCAGCAGCACCGCTGCAGCACAGCGCCTCAGGCCAGCAGTGAGTGTGGCAGCTGTGGAGAAGGCTGTGCTGGACAAGGGACAGGGAAAAAGCCCCGGCACCTGGGGAGGGTTCTAAGGTTGGTATGAGGGCACAGCCGCTGTGGAGAGCGCTTGGGGCAAGACAGAGGCCATCCTCGGGGCTTGGCGCAGAGGAGCCCGGGGGACTGCAGGGATGTGCCCCCATCCTTGCAGCACTCACAAACCTTCTGCTTGCTACCTGCGAGCACTCTTGCCCTATCTCCCTGCCCTCCACAGGTCCCTTGGTCTCCTGTCTCCTGTGCCCCAGCTGCCATCTCCCTCCCACCCAGCCCTGCTGAGCCTCTTCTCTCTCTCTTCCCCAGGCCATGGCTCTGGGCGTCAGCCACCTCATGACCCTGATGAGTGTCATGACGTACACAATCAGAGTTGGTTACGAGACCTCTGCAGATGTTGAAGCCCCTTCGTTTGAGCCTGAGGACTGGATGATGGACTGGCTGGAGGAGATGGAGCAGAGCAGCCCAGACCCAGACGAAGTCACCCTGCAAGGCATGTTCATCGCCATCTGCCAGAACTTCTGGTTTTGGGTGTGTGCTGAAATCCTGCCCGTACTCTTTGGGCTCTACTGGCTGCCCAGGAAGAGTGGCAGCCAGCACGGAAACTCCAGCCGTGATCAGGAGGAGACTGAGGAGGGTTTCTGGGAGGAGAAACCCGGCCCCTAAGACACTCTGCCACAGCGTCCGGAGCAACACTCCATCGAGGAGCATCAGCGGCATGGACATTATGTTCTGAAGTAGCTTTGATTCCTCCTACACCTTGAGGATGAGCTGAAGAGAAGCCTGAGCTCCTGCTTCCTGTACAACCTTGGCAGCCACCCCTGCCTCCATGTGGGGAACGGGACTGCTTGGACCAGCTCTGGATGCCTCCAGTCAGATCTTATTTGCTCCATCGCTCCACTGCCAAAGACTCGTGCTCCTGCAGTCTGGGCTGAGGAATCCCTCCAAGAGTAGTTAGAGATTTGTAGGACATAGAGGATAGTCTTGGTAGACATAGATAAGGTAGACAGCAGATGTTTTCCGTGTTGTTTAGATGTTTCAATAAAAATGGTTCTGCATGCATACAGATTGCTTAGATCCTTGTGGCCTTGCTTGCTCTTCTCCCAGACAGGATTGGTACCCTTGCTGCTCTTTTTGAGGAGGTCTCTGGGCCCTGAGGATTGTGCTTTGCACACTGTCAGGGACAGTGGCCGTGGCATCAGCCACATCCTCACCCTGGTGGACGTCGTGCAGTGTGCCGTGAGGGATGGTTACTGGACTTCTACAGACATTGAAGCCCCTTTGTTTGAGTATGAGGACTGGAGACAGGCAAGGGCAGAACTTGCTCTGCTCTGTCTCTGCCACGGGCTCCTCTCTGCTGCTTCTGCTGCTGCAGCTGGGAAAAGGTCTGGGAGCCTTGCCACAGGGCTTGGGTAAGTTGTTGCCTCGGGAGAGAATGTACTTTCTCTTTACTTTCTTGTTACTTTCTCTCCTCATGCTCTCTCTAGAAAACCTGCTCCAGTGTTGTAGCACACTCCTGGTAAAGAAATGCTTTTTAATCATAGAATCGTAGAATAGTTTGAGTTGGAAGGGACCTTAAAGATCATTCAGTTCCAACCCGCTTGCTATGGGCAGAGACACCCCCCACTAGATCAGGCTGCCCAAGGCCCCATCCAACCTGCCCTTGAACACCTACAGGGATGGGACAGCCACAGCTTCCCTGGGCAACCTGTGCCAGTGCCTCACCACTTGGGCTTAAAAATGCTGACCACATCCCTGTCATGTCTACAATGCTCTTTAACGTTCATATTAACAGCTTGGAAGCACATCTTGGTAGACAGATACTTTAAAGCTGTCTTGCCCAAAGATTCCTCCTACAGGTACTATTCCATTTCTGCTGATGCATTTGGCAAATGACCCTTTATTAGTGCCCCAAAGGTGTACTTCTGTGGTCCTTCTAAATACCCTGAAACTGAGTGTAGCTTGCACAAAGTCACTTGCATTTGGAGTGACCTCAGGGCTGCGGGCCTCAGACAAATAATGTGAAAAGAGGCTGGCTTAAAGAAAGATGGATCAAAGAAGATATTATAATCAAACTGCCGTTTGCATTGCTTAAGTTTGTGTTTCCTAAGGGTCATATTTTTATTTGTTAATTACCACGCCTGATTGTGGTACCCTGGTGCATTTATATACAGAGCCTCCTTCCTTGAACAGTGGGATTTTGGGGGTTTCCATGCCTTCAGTGTGCCTGAAGCTGTGATGCAAGATGCTCTCTCTTTCACTATTTAAAGACCATAATATTGGTTTCTGTTCTCATTGGCTTTGGGTTCTGCAAAAAACAAAGGGTTGGGCCATCACCTCAGTGAGTGGCAAAGGCCCACACAAAATCATCAGATATTTATATAGCATTATACAATAGGTATTTTCTTTGAAAAGTTCTTGGTGTTTTTCATGTGCTCCTAGTTCTTTATTCTTCATTAACTCAAAAGTCCACAAAAGTCCACCTTGATAAATCAACTTCACTGTCTTGTTTCTGTTGTCCCTCAGAAGTGATGCTTCAACAGGTTACATTCCTCCTCTGGTCATAAAAATCTGATACCTATGTCTAAGTCTGACTTCTCTCACACAATCTGTTAATTCAGCTGGACTGAGGCTATACTTGGGACAGCTGAACAGTACTCCTGTAGTTGTCATAATTTCCAACACTTATTCTTATTATATTCTTAATACAATACTCTTTATCATAATCAACTATCAATACTAAGTCCTACATGGATATATTTATCATATTTTCTCATTTCCCTTAACACAAAATGAACTTTCACTGCTGGCTCGCTTTCTCCCAAGGCAAGAGCAGTACCAGTGCCTGCACTACCTCACCGCTTGTCACAAAACATAGTCCCTGCATATAGGGGCTACCTTTTACCTGATAATAACTCAAGATCCAGGAATGGGCTGCACTCATCTGGTCTGCAGTGTTTTAGGTGAGGGGTCTACATGTCAAATAGTCCAATTCCGATAGCTCCCTCCCAAACTTTCATAAGTTTTTTGTGAGCTTTTTGAGTTTTGGGAATAACACTTAGATTGGCAGTCTCATAGCTTTCTGCCTACAAGACTCGATTCATCTCTCCCTGAAGCTGGTGGTTTTTCCACATTCTGTGTGGAAAATAGTCTGTCTCATGCTCTGGAACGAGTCCAGAGAAGAGCAACAAAGCTGGTGAAGGGGCTGGAGAACAGGCCTTATGAGGAGCGGCTGAGAGAGCTGGGGTTGTTTAGCCTGGAGAAGAGGAGGCTGAGGGGAGACCTCATTGCTCTCTACAACTACCTGAAAGGAGGTTGTAGAGAGGAGGGTGCTGGCCTCTTCTCCCAAGTGACAGGGGACAGGACAAGGGGGAATGGCCTCAAGCTCCGCCAGGGGAGGTTTAGGCTGGACATTAGGAAAAAATTTTTCACAGAAAGGGTCATTGGGCACTGGCACAGGCTGCCCAGGGAGGTGGTTGAGTCCCCTTCCCTGGAGGTGTTTAAGGCAGGGGTGGACGAGGTGCTAAGGGGCATGGTTTAGTGTTTGATAGGAATGGTTGGACTCGATGATCCGGTGGGTCTCTTCCAACCTGGTGATTCTATGATTCTATGATTCTATGATTCTATGATTCTATGCATTTCTGTGGCTTGAGCTTCTGGGGAAAACACTGGAAGATTGTATATAAGTGATTTGCTTAAGTGGTCGTCATTTCAATGGGACTAGCTGGCTACATCGCTGCTAGTAAATTGAATGTGCCAAGGACCACGCTCAGGCAATGAAGTCAGTTAGTGCAGAAGAGTCTGCATCCACACTGTTGGACATTCTTAGCATCCTCAGCAGGGTAGCTATACACAAGCTGTCTGGTGGGGATGGTTTATGACCTGTACTAACTGGCTTTACCAGGGGCAAGTCCTGCATGTCCAACTTAGTGGCTTTCTATGATGAGGTAAGCACAGCAGTGAACACGGGTAAACCAATGGATGTGATCTATCTGGACTTCTGTAAAGCCTTTGACACCGTCCCCCACAGCATCTTTCTCCCTCAGTGCTTCACCTTAGCCTTTTCAAAGTGAAGTCCTATCTTGAAAAAAAAAAACCTCAGCCCACATGTTAATCAGAAATACTGGAAAAAGCACTACAACAGACTGTAAATAAGCTCCATAAGCCCCATAATTTGCTAAGAGTAAATTCTATAAATATTCTGAGAGTCATTCTGTCAATAGTCATTTAAATAGCAAAGCTGAACTTATTCAGACTTTCTGGGTAGGATAACGTTTTGTTTGACATAGCCAGTGACTATAACTAGACACAATATAGTGTTCTGGGATGCCCCTGGTTCAGTGATATATAGGGGCTTTGTTGAAACAGAAGATTACTAGAGAAGTTAGAAGCGCTATAAAAGACAGTAGGATGATGCCAGATTTGGGATCCCAAGCTATGTGACAGAATGAGTACAATTTTGAAAGCTTCAACGTCAGCCAGAATAGAAACACAGCTTTTGGTATTTTATTAATAGTGTTATTAACAAACTATCTCTAACGCATGCCAAAGTACTCAGTGTGCTATAGTAACATCAATTAAAATACAATAATGGACTTAATAATGTGGTGAATAATGGAAAAAAATCCATATATTCATGTGGATTATCTCTTCATACCCAAGAGAAATAGTCCGATGAAAGACACAATAATGAACATAATGCTAAAAATCCTTCATGTTTGAAAAAGGTCAGGATAGAAAACATCATGGATAACATCAAAGCCGTGTCCAGAATGTTCATCATCTGCTTTGATTGTTGGTTTGAATACATTTATATTTTCAGACACCATTAGTGAAAACCAGTCATTAGCCCAGGTCTATGTGAGCTGCACTTCCGAGCAAATATCCCATCAGTTTCAGTCTTGCCAAAAGCAGTTCATCTTCGCAGCTTCTTCCAGGACATACCTGTCCCAGTGGCTACTCTCACATCAATCAGTACTGGCACAGCAGCAACAACAGTAGCCCTTCTAGGCAGTCCAGGTCCCTGACTGAGCACTAGCGCTGCAGGTTGAGGATGCTTACTGCTGGCTTCACATGGCCACTCTGGTTTGTCCATAATCTCAAATCAGCTTCTTAGAAATCAAGTCCATTTTGCCTAGGCTTGGTCATGAAGCTTGGCTTTCTACTGGAGGCATGTCTTCATAGGGGGGATCCAGGATGGGGAATGATATGATTGAGACCAGCCCTGCAAAGAAGGACTTGAGGATGCTGATTGATGAGAAACTTGACATGAGCTGGGAATGTACGCTCACAGCCCAGAAGGCCAACAGTATCCTGGGCTGCGTCAAAAGAAGCATGTCCAGCAGGTCAAGGGAGGTGATTCTGCCCCTCTACTCCACTCTCATGAGACCCTACCTGGAATACTGTGTCCAGTTCTGGAATATCCAATGTAAGAAGGATATGGAACTGTTGGAACAGGTCCAGAGGAGGACTAGAAAGATGATCAGAGTTCTGGAGCACCTCCCATAGGAGGACAGGAGAGAGCTGGGGTTGTTCAGCCTGGAGAAAAGAAGGCTCTGAGAAGATCTTATGGTGATCTTCCAGTACCTGAAAGAGGCCTACAAGAAAGCTGAAGAGGGCCTGTTTACAAAGACTGGTAGTGATAGGACTGCGAGCAACGGCTATAAATTGAAGAGGGGCAGGTTTAGACTAGACACAAGGAGCAATTTCTTCACTATGAGGGTGGTGAGGCACTGGAATAAGTTGCCCAGGGAAGTTGCTACTCTATTTTTTGTACTTCTCTTGGTTTACTTTTTCAGTAATATGATCTAACCATTTATTCCCTCTGTATACCCTTGGCAGTTTTTTATGTTTGTTTGTTTTATTTATAATCCATAATGTCAGATTTGTATAAATAAATAAGCAGATAGACTTTAACATGTTTTAAAGTAAAAAGTTCTAGTGGAAGATGCATTTAACAACATGCTAGAGATTCTCAAATACAAAGGTGCAAACTAAGACGAAATACTCAGAGTAGTAGGAGAATAAAAATTGCGCAAAAAATACACTGACCAGGAAAATCCAGTTGTGCTTTTGTGCCATTCTAGGAGCAGCACAATCTCTGATCATTCTGGTTTAGCCCAGAAACCTCTAGATCTCTGTCACATCAGGATTTGCTTGATTTAAATAGATTTAGTGTAATCATGTTTTCTAAATGTCCACTTAAAACAACCTCCCCTCCCATTCAAACAACTAAGAATGTTACACAATAATGTGTATAACTGCCTTTGATATAATTAATGCTCATTGCCAGGAGTCCCATCTTTGGTGAAAGAGTGAAATAGGTAAAAACTAAATCATACCAATCAGACACTGTAACTAGTGAGTTATTTAACTTAAAAATCAAATGGATATACATAAAATACACTGGAGAAATGTCAGGAAGGAAAGCAATGAAAACAAGAATGCAGTACTGTTTGCTGAGTGAAGGCACAAAAATGATTAGAAAGGAACAGAGTCTGAAATTGTTGGGCTTCAGGTCACATTTCTGGAGGTGTGGAGTCCTCCTCACGTGGGGAAAACTCACATGCAGAAACCTCACCAGGAGGCTTTCAGATATTGAAGGTGACATGAGTTGAACTTAAGTGAAGTAAGAAATGGTCCAAGGACAAGGAAGTTTTTCTTCTCTGTTCGTGATCTCAAAGACGTGGTGATAGGGAGCGTATTATAGATAAAATGAGAGCTAACCAGTTACTGATGTACCTATGGCTACATGTGTACTGTAACTGGAGGCATAACTGACTTGGACAAGAAAATTGCCAAAGCTCTCTCTGCTCCCCCCTCTTCCCTGGCTGCTTCCATGTCAGATGATTTGGGATTTCAGAAATCTCAGCAGCTAATCTATATCATCAGGTTCCTGTCACCCCTGCAGTTTCTTTTTTTAATGAATATTGAATGTACGCTGACCCTGGGGTGATGATGGTGCAGAATATTTTCAGGTTCTTGAAGGTCACAATAAATTTTGGGAAGCATTGTCAGCATAAAAAGGCTTTAGTGTTCTTTTAGCTAAAGCTAGATATAGATATGTTATGACCTTATATTGGACTCATATCAATGTTTGTGAATGATGCACAGCTTGAGTGATAAGGAGATCAGCACCAGCATCTTTTGCTCAGTTTGCTGCTGTGTTACAATTTGTTGGCTGATACCTGTATAGCTGCTACTGGGCAGAAAGCCTCTACAAACAGGCTGTCAAGTTTAATTGGACTATCTGGTAAATATATTGTTAATAAATAAGAAGGTGCTTTTGTGTGGTGCTGAACTACTCTCCTTGGG
The DNA here is from genome assembly GCF_032191515.1 of Phaenicophaeus curvirostris. Lineage (NCBI taxonomy): Eukaryota > Metazoa > Chordata > Aves > Cuculiformes > Cuculidae > Phaenicophaeus > Phaenicophaeus curvirostris. The sequence goes on along the minus strand of NC_091392.1, from coordinate 123,361,385 downwards.
GGTTGCAGCAGCTCAGTACTTTGCAGTATGAGACCCAAAGTGCCTGCTGTTGCTCCTATCAAATACAATTGCAATTTCATCCTTTATGTTATTACCAGTGGGACTAAACCTTAAAACTTGGGGAAAGCTTTTGAACCTATTTTGATCTATGCCAACTCTCAATGCTATTAAGAGTGTATTGTAGGATTGAGATTGTAATGGTCGATACAGACTGTGACAATGCAGCCAAATGAGCCCTGTTCCTAAGTGTTTGTTTTCTCAGAGCCCTGGAGACAAGTAGTTACGGGAAAATCTTAGATGGGTAGTTATGGGAAAATCTTGAGTTCATTAAAATCAAAGGCACTCCTGGTATGTGTGATTGCTTAGAAAGGTGACAGGGACTGTTCCCTAGGCAGAGAACAATGCGTGTGTGCCTATGTGATAATATGCCCATTGTGATTTTTGAGAAAAATTAATGAATTCTAATGGCCTGACTTAATGCTCTTTGAATGCTGCACAGCAGCAAGAAGTGGTGGTTTGTTAGTTGGTAAAATATTCCATTAATGGTTGAAGTGGGAATTTTTAGGAAGCTTATTTATTTAATGATAAAAAATGTGCTATCAAATCAAATGTGCTGATACCACTTCTGTAAGCTAGCCTGTCTGCACAGTCTGATAGTCTGACTGCACATACATGAATGATGCCAGCTGTGAGAAAAAAGGAGTGTCAGCATCCCCTCCTGGTGAAGACAAATGCTATTTACTCCAGAAAGGATTTTTTTTTTTTAGATTTTGGAAAGGAAAAGAATAATTTCAGGTTTATGTAAGGCAGCAGGAGAGAGGGAGTCCCTTTCTTCTGGAATCAGTCAGACAGCTCTGCACCAACTCCAGAGCCCTCTCAGTCAGGCCTGCCTGGGGCTGTTCATTTCACAGCCCTCTGGTTCACATAAGTTAAGCAATCAGAAAAGCATCCAATTTCTAACCTTAACATTGCATTTTCTATTGCTTTTTTTTTTTCAAAGATTTGCTTGAAAAGCCGCATTAAAAAATAGCTGACTTTGCAGTCTGCTTTTGTTTCCCATTACACCTCTCTGGAACTGAACACAGCCTGAAACAATTTAAAATTAATAAAGCCAGAGGGCTTTGTCTCCCTGGGTCCAGGGCTTGGTGATGCCCCTGGGGTGTTTTGGGGAAGTGATCAGAGACACCAATACTGGATAATTTCCAGATTTACTGCAAAGGACCAGAGATGGAGTGTGGAAAATATTCCCTGCAGCAGACAAGCAGCAGATTAGCATCCCCTTCTTTGCAGGGAGTGCAAGTGAAAGACGTGGCACTGCTTCAGGCAAGCCCAAAGTCTCACGCTGAGGTTTTGTGGGCCTCAAGTGTTGTACTTCACAGCTTCCAAGTAAGGGAGCACTATGCTCGTTTTTTCCAGCCTCTTGCCTGAAAAAAACCCACATTATCAGCAGTAATAACACAAACAAACAAAGCCAACCAAGTCCAAACATGCCTAGAAATAATTACATTAATCAACTTAAGGCTTGAAGAGGAAAAACGTTTTTCTCTTTTACCAAATGCAAGACACTTCATAGCATGTTTGACACCGTTTCCCAATGGTTAATAAAAGTAAACACTACAATACCTGTTTAAGAAATTTATCTTTGCTAGTAAAAAGCAGCAACTTAAGCTGAAACAGCCCAGATTCAGTTATCATCAGTTTGTAGTGTTGCATGTAATCTTTCAAGCCTTCACTTCTAGGCAGATGGTTTCTAGCTGACCGCAACCACAGAAGCAAAGAAGACACTTGACAACATTATGCCTTTTTCTGTCTCTGATTTCACTCTCTGAATGCTGGAGCCACTTGCTCGTGCCCTGCAAAACATCAAACATCTTCCCTCTGGAACCTGACAGCGAGATGAATCCTACCTGCTGATATGATTGCCACTTTCTGGCCAAGAATGTACTCATTTACTGAACAAGTCATGTTCAAAACTAATGGAGCACTGAAATAAAATCTCTCATTTCTTTAAATCTCCCATGTTGGAGTTTGGGAAAAATAGACAGAATTGCACGTTAGCCTAAAATTACATGATCAGATTACCGTAAATTGTTTCATCTACCAGGAAGAAAATAAAATATCAGCAAGGTCCTGTCTCATTCTGGAGCTGAAGCACAGGCAGTTTACAGTCTCTTTTTCTCTGGTGTATCCTTACTGTGAGTAAATTTCTGGCATCCAAGGCTGTCTTGGAAAACCACCCATAGCATATTCCCAAGTCGTAGATAGGAGTGGAGTTAGTCACATGGAAAGGATGCCCCTACATACATATGCTACAGCCCACGTGTTTTATCAGGATAGCTTTGCCACTGGTGAAAATATATTTAATCAATCATGCTTGAAATCCAGCCATGTTTTCACAATGAGTTGAGTTTATGATTCTTATTAATATAAATAATAGTCATTATTATTACTTTTGGGCAAACAATGGTACATTCTTTGTTGTATAAAACATAGAAGGAGACACTGTCTCCTCCAGTACGAAGTTCAAGAGGACTCAAATCTGCTGAACCCTTGACAATTTTTGACAATATTTTCCTAGTGCATGCAGTGGTGACCAAGATGTCTCAATGGGATCACTCTCCATAGAAATCTCATTTTCCTAGAAGGCAGACCTGATTCCTCCTTCTTCCCTTGGGGTTCTGCTTTGCTCAGCCACCTGTTATGAAAGCTGAACCAGACTTCAAGCACTTATCAACACTAATGAACTGGATTGCCTGCACTGCCAGAAAGAGAAAAAAGAAAAACAAAGGAAAAATGACCCTGCACAAACTTTTGCCTCCATTTAAGAATAGTATTAACATAACTAACTAGTCATTTCTTATGCGCTGAATTCAATCCAATAAATGCGGCCAGTTGGTTGACATCTTCGTTTCAGGATCAGACAAGCATCCATCATCCAAACTAATGCTTTTAGACAGCTCACTATATCTGAGTGGCAGCCATTGATTACAAAAATCTTAGGCCCAGAGTTTGGAAAACCCTGAGTTTGAAATTTATTACCTGGTTTTCAGAGGCACTAGATAATCAGTGCTGTTCACCTCAGGGGAATCTGGCAGTGACTTAACACTTTTGAGATGCAGGCCTTTTACTCAGCTAAGTGTAGATTTCCTTTTAGAATTGCAGGGGTTTAGATGCTTGCTAAATCCATGCCATTTCATGAAACTAAGAGATTGAAATTGTAAGGTAGGCTAATGCATTTTAGAGAACTATGCTCAATGTATTTTTCTTCTGGCTGTGCTAGTCCTAGTCCACTGGTGGCCCGCTATACAAGGCCCCTTTGCCAAAATGATGTAGAAGAAGACATCTGCACCAACAATGGCAGGAGCCAGCAAATCCCTCTTTCCTTTCCCTTGCTCTTCAGTAACTGCATTTTAGAGAAGGTTGTGGGTGCAGCTGAGGCCCTCCTCCCTCCTGCACTAGCAGTGCTGGCTGGTTGCAGCATCTGACCTCTGAGAGTGGCTCACCACACATTGTAAGAGGCAAACGTCTTGCCTCCAGCCCAGCATTGAGACACCATCAAAGTTATGACCCAATTGCTCTCATAAATTGCATTAAACACTCTCTCCTCACCAAAGGAAAGAGTACAAACCCTATGTTTTCTTCACTGAAGAACAGAAAGGAGGCTGTATTAGAATAACCAATTAGTTTCACTAATAAAAACTGTCAGAATGTGACTCTTGGGCAAATATTATCTACTGTTGACAGATGAAGGAACATTGTGTTAACTCTAATGCCACCAGCACTCATTCGGATCATCCTGTTAAACTGGTAATGTTGCAGTAGCATTACTGGCCATGGTTTTGTCTTCTGCTTTCAAATCACTCTGCTTTCAGAAAGCGCTGCCAGAGCTGATGTTGTCAAAATCAACTCTGTGTTACAGGTTTTTTTCCCCTTTTCTGTGACCTTGGTGGTAATTAAGTGGCTCCTTCTCACAGGGAAAAAAAGTGAAGCATGAATTGTACCTGCTGGCCTAGCTGCTGATTTATGGGTCAAGTCTCTAGCTGTTACAGACAAAATTTTTAAGTCTCTGATTAAGAAGCCCTGCTGATTTAAGGATCTCACAAGAAATGTGCGCACAATGAATTATCTACAGATAATAATTCAAATTGTTCCTTGATGATTCATATCACCTTCCTTTACTAAATTACCATTTTGGAAATCCAGCAAGGGCAATGCAAACTGACATGTGGTGACATTACAACATATATAACAAGTCGGCTCAGTAGCATGCTGAGAGTTTGGGTAAGCGGTATTTGGCCCCAGTTGGAGATGCCAGTAGAAAACAAAGGCTCGAGGAGATACAGGATGCAAACCAGTAGCATTACAAGAAAAATGTTTCTCAATCCAGCATTTTTGCCTCTTGTGTGTCTGAATCTGTGCTAATTTTTTTCTCACTAGAGCAAAAGTTTCCAATGAGCTGTCAGCAGTAAAGCCCTGCTCCAGTGTTAGTTGCAATATTACTATTAGATATTATTAAAAGAATTATTTGCACTATTCTTTGCCAGTAACAAAATGGTAACCTCTGTTCTCGCCTAGGAAACAGGGTTATCACCAAAATCTATAGATATTGTGTGTAACATGATACAAAGACATGTAAAAATGTGTAGCATGTAGGGCAATGTTTTTTCTTTCTGTGTTCAGCTTCTATTAGCAGAGCCTTATTGCATCTCAAACTGGCATGCTTAGGAACCTGGAAAAAGCTGCTGAGCACCAAGCCCTCCAGAAGAGCTGTGTAGCAAATCAGTGCTGCAGGTAGCACGTGTCTCATGGTCTGGTGCCGGAAGGAAACATAGTGAACTTGAGTAGTGGGAACTAGGAAATTCAAATGCACATATTCTGATGGTGGTTTAGTGTCATCTCATATTTATCTCTAAGCAAATGTGGTAGCAATCTCTGTCTCTACATGTGACATACATTAGGAAAGTATTAGAAAACGCAATTAGCCACTGTTAATCTTTACTATGACATGCCCTAGCGTGACAGCTCCACTTTTTTCTCTGTGTTTCATCAGCTGATGTGTGCAAGGTCTCAGAAAGTGCCCTCCACCTTCAACCTTCTCTAGCAGTGCCATTTTCTCACAGATGTATGTTAACCAGAGAGTACCGAGCAGGTGGCATGGGGTGGCCTGGACTGCAGCACTTGTGGCATTGCAGTGCTGAAGACAAGAAGGAGCATAAGGATCTGCTCCCCGTCATCAGGTAGTGCAGTCTCAGGTGGGGATCAAATAAGCACATGAGGAAAACAGAAAATGGCACCTGCCATTTGAAGATGCTGAATAAATTATAAAGGCAAAAGGCACTGTTCAGTATCTGCAGTAGTTTCACAGAGATTGTGCTGTTCCTGTGAAACATTAGCTCTGTAATTGCTTAAAACCTGGGGGTTGTACTATCTAGCCAATACATATGCTAAAAATGAGTGAAACTATATTCTGGACTTCAATAATTTTCACATTCCATTGCCTGTAATGAGCATCTTCCTGGCAATAACTTAGTAAATGCAGCAAAACAAGACTTCAGCAAATGCACTTAAAAAGTAATTAATATACAGAAAGACAGACCATAACAGCTTGTGCAAGAAAATACTTTCAGCCAGAGGATTTCCATATTTTCCACAAGGAAATCCTGAAAGACTTATGCGTGCATGCTTATGCAGTGCATACATTGTAAAATTCAGTGTGTTCTGGACACCTAAGGATTTACGGAGCTTACTGAAATGCCACTCAGCATGTGGAGTCTCAGTCTGACACTAGATACATAAGAGCTGATGCACCTTTGCTGCACAGCATTCATGTTCTAGCTCAGGGTCTGTCTTGGGCCAGAACCACTACCCCAAGCGAGCCCCCAGATGGACTGAAATCCTGGATGACTGCCCCAGGCTGCCTTTTTAATGCTGAGATAAAATTTCTGGCAGGAAAAAAAGGCACTGTTGGAACAGCGGGGGCGGTGGCTGCTAGAGATGCTTGAGGACATACAGTCCAAAACAGCCCAGGCAGAAAAACTAAGCTACAGTTATGTCTGTCTTTAGAGGATGCTGAAAGATGTTTGTGAATTGCTTTTGCTTAATCTGTGAATTTTCTTAATTTATGAACCAATTGCTCTACAGCCCATACAAAACTGCTGTTGAACCACAAAATTGTATTAGCACATCTGTGGGCTGGTGGGGGATAATTTATCTATGAGACTGGCTTGTCCATAGCCAGAAACCTCCTATAACACTAACTCTTTCAGTCACAGCAACGAAATGGCATTTCTCACCATCCAATCTCATTATGTTCCCCTTCACTTGATCCTAATTATTCTGCTATATTCTCACCTCAGAAATCTTCCCCAGTAAGCTCTAACCTCTCCTCAAGTATCATTTTCCTTTTAAAATACTCTCCAATTTAATTCCAGACCCCACTCTTTGCCTAAGCTGCTTTATCCCTCCTGACCTCTTAACATCTTTGCAGTCTCCCTCCATTTGCCTCTCTTATTTTTATTCTATTTTCAAGGGCATTTCTATACAAGTGTGTGCGTGTATGCTTGCGTATTAGTACCATGATCCTTCTCTAAGCCTTACATTGGTTTTCAGGCGTTCTGGACTCACTTCTTGGATATTATTAAGACAAAATACATAGGTGATTTCAAAAGCTCCGTGGAAGTACTCAGAGTCAGCCTCTGTGAGTTAATTGAGGTAGCACTTGCCAAAGACAAAAAGACAAGGCTTGTTGCAGACAGTTTTGCGGCAAAGTAATGGGCTAATATCACGGGAAGCACTATCAACAGGTTTTACAACAAAGCCAGCCAAAGAAAAAGAGCTACAACCACTGGAAAATGTTCATAGGTTCCAGAGGAAGCAGGTAAATGCATGGATTTGAAAAGAAGCAAGTGCAACTCCAGATGGGGGCAGACTTGTGGAAGAGAGGAGGTGCAAAGACCCAGGCACAGACAGAGCTGTGTATGTGCAGTACAGGGAGAGGCTGCAACTCACACCAAATTGGACGGTGGCTCCACATAGGTAGTGGGAAAAAATGTAGTGTGAGAACTGAAACCATTAAGATAGCATTTCTGAAAGAATCTTTAAAGGAAGAATTGCAATGCAGTTCTTTGCTTAATTAAAAAAAAAAAAAAGTTATTCTTTCATTAGCCACCAGTGTAATCTTAGTGGTTTTAGATAGTTTTGCCCAGACATTGGGCTGGTTTTATTTTGCATGTAAAAAGTGTGCAGCCTATAAACACTAGTATTTAAATTGTATATTTTTCAGCACTTTTAGGTCTGAAATTAACGCAAGTCATTCTCATAATTAATTGCATCTCTCTGTGAATTTAAACTGTTTAACAGTTACTTCTCCAAGTTTCTCATGTAGATCCTTTAGCATCTAGTTCTCTTCTTAATGTCTCTCCTAAAAATGTAGTATTCTAATAACACAACTGTTAATATTTCTCTAATAAGTCTCTTAGATTCTTTCCCAGCAGGAGATTCATTTTCTAGTTGATCGCACTTTTCTTTTTCCCTCTCAAAGTCATCTGTTTTTTGTGAAAATTATTCAGTCATAAATTGAGCTTCTCTCCTTTTTCTAGTGAGATGTGAAGGAGAAGATGAGAAAGAATTATTTTCAAGAGTGGAGCTGGAAGAATGAAAATAAAAGCTAAGAGCTAAAAAATTAATTTTATTTTTTTAAAAATATAAATGCTGGAATCCAGGCTAAGAAGTGAAAAGAACAGTTACTTACCAGCTCTTTTTTTTTAATGTCTTCCAAAGATTAAAATGGATAATGAAATGAAGTTTCAGAGCAGAAAGGGCAACGCCCCATCCCTGGAAGTGTTCAAGGTCAGGTTGGATGGAGTTTGAGTAACCTGATGTGGAAGATGTCTTGGCTGGTGGCATGGACATGGACTAGCATGTCTTCGAAGGACCCTTCTGATCCACATCATCATCCGACTCCATGATTACAAGATTCTCATGAACGTGTTTCATGCTGCTATTTAAAATGACCTTAATGAGAGCTAAAGGTTCTTTACTGACAGTACTGCAGCAAAGCAGGCAGGCAGGATGCAGGCTTCCCCACTTGGTCCTCCCAGCAACTCACCTTCCCTTGCAGTACCAATCACCCCCTGCACTGCTTTGAAACAGAAGCAGAGTCTGTGGTGGTTAATCTTCCCTGCTCACCAGTGGCAGAGCTTCCAGCTGCAGTAGCACTGGCATCTACAGGTATTTCTACCAAACCCTTCAGCATGAATACCCTATTGTGCCTATTGTGGAAATTTTTCCAACTACATGACTTACCAAAAAAAAGGTTACTTTTCTCTTCATAGTCAGTAACCTGAGTTTTTCATAAGTTATGCCTTTTTTTAGCAGAGTTCCATTTGTCTCTGAATTACTGGAAAAATTACTTCAGTGTAATCAGACTATTTGACATGGGTCCTCTCAGTTCTGCATTGTTGTATTTCCACATTTGAATGTACTGCCTCATTTAATATGTATTTCTTTTCCCACTTTCTTATTTATTTTTCACATTCTCCTTCACTGTGTGTTTCCATGTATTTGCAGATGAAAAATTAACCCTGCAGAATATGTCGTTCTCCTTGTCAGAGCATTTATTCTGTTCCTGTTGCCTTCCTCATCTTTTCTCTGCCCCTTCCTCATCCTATGCCTCCTTTCTGCGAGTGGCAGGTCAAGGCCAACCTATCTGTCAGCTTATCTCTGCCTTCTACTTATATTTCCTCTCCTCACACGTTTTCCATCCTTGCTTTTTTTGCTTTAGGAATCTTTCTTTGCCCTGCTGGCAGGTATGTGTGTGCCTGCCTGCATGACACACTGGTGGCAGGTGTTGGAGACTGCTGAAGGTGGTGGCGTCTCGTCTCAACATACCATCTCTCCTTCTGTTCAAGTACAATTTTGTTTATTTCTTATGACATTTCCAAAAGCTTGCATGTACGTTATAGCAATTGAGTAGTGTGTTCACAAGAGTATGGGGTATCTGAGTGACAGCAATTGGAGTGGGACTCACAGGTCTTAATACCCATGCACCTATGGGCCAGTGGGTCCAGGAGGTGGGGAGGAGGACTGGGGCATCCAGAGTTTCCATGAAGAAGGATAGTGAGGCTTTAGCAGAACAGTGCCAGAGCATACAGTGTCTGCACGCGAGCATCAGATTGTGCTGCTCAAAGTGGTCTGGGAGCCAGGGGAGACCAGAGGGCCTGTTAGTTGGCTACTGGAGGGACCAGGGGGTCCGAGCCAAAAACTGGGGAGGCTATACAGTTCATAGGTCATCTGAAAGAGTTGGATGTGCATGTGTGTGTGTGCACACGCCTACCAGCTGCATCCATTTGACTGGATCTAGGGGCATCAAGCTGTCTGCCCCTTCTGGGTAGGGGTTCTACAGAGGCTGAACACCCGTCATGACTCTGTCCCCTTTGAATGTCTGCCAGTGTGATGGGAGCAGGGCTGGGCTAATGCTGAGAGCATTCAAAGTTCCACATGCTCTGTCTAAACTGGAAGAAGATTTTTATACGCTGTCAGACCTCAAACAAATCCTGCTTCAGCTCACCTGGAAAACATAGCTTTGCACTGTAAAGCTGTAATCTCTGTTGAAAACTCTTTGCAAGAGAGAAAAAAGGGAAGAAGCCATAATATAAGCTGGCCTGCTGTCACTCAGTATTGCGTGTTGGCTTTCTTTGTAGAAAAAAGGGTTTGCAATCAATAGCTTTGAATTCCATTTCTGCCTAGGTCCCTTTAAGTGACAAATAACTAAGATTACATTTTTGGACCAATACTCTGAGAAAAAGTCATTAATAATTTGTATGCTAAATCTTTGTGCCCTTGGATTACATTTTTAATAAAGTATGCCTGGGTTCTGGGTGTACTAACTTGTGTAACCAGACGTTTCATCTGCATGGCAGAACAGTGATGTATTCCTCCTCAATGAAGTAGAAAGAAAATAGACATCACTTGGCAGCCTTGGAGATTTGTACCTTTAGTAGAGTGAGGAGAAAACAAAACTAAATGCACTTTGAATAATCCCTCTCTAGTAAAGGACTTATTGAAAGGTGTTGAGATAGACACCTGTAAGCCTTCCTGCCCAGAAGGAGGTGGGGTGAAAGGAGACTGAGGCATCCTGAGTCTCCATGAAGACAGGTAGAGAGGGCTTTAACAGAACAGTACCAGAGTGAAAGTAAAACCTTATCTGTTTTACTCAGGCTTTGCCAGATTACAGGGAAAAGAAGGATCTCAGGGTGCTGCAGCTTTGTTTTTGGTAGCTCCTGGCCGCACGCACCCTTGGTCAGTGATGGTGAGCCTCTCCGGCTGCTCTCTCCTGCCTGCATGAGTGACAGCTGCAGCCAGTGCCAATCAGATGTGCACTGCAAGTTGGCAGGACACCTTCTCTTCCTCTTTCTGTGCTCTTTTTGCTCTTTTCTTCCCTTATTTTTAACTGCTCTTTGTTTTTGTTCTCTTTCCCACCATACTTCCTTTCCTTGCTTCATCGCTTGCATCTCCATTGTCTCTCTGCCGTGCCTTTGGTCCCCACTAGTTCTCCTTTCACTCCCCAGCTGACCTTGTCATCTCTCTCTCCTCTCTACCTGTCCTGTTGTGGTAATACACTAAGGTATAGCAGAGCGGTTTTTTTAGCTGGAAGCAGTGTCTTCTCAAGCAAATATCTTTCCCTGTGTCCTTTTGTGTCTCTTTGTGCAATAGTGCATGAAGCTGAATGTAACATCAGAAACAGTGACTTTGCTCATATATCCTTTCCCTTTCTCTCTCTCTCTTCCCTCCTCCTTCTTTCCTCTATATCCTTCATATTTTGTGTGTACTTGAACAGTGTCATAGCCTTGATCTGATTACAAATCAGTGTGGCTCGGTCAAAGTCAGCAGACAGGGACGAATTAAAGGCTTGTATCTATGCAAAGTGAAAAAGGAAGCATCTTTTTTTTAGTAGGAGACAGACTTGATACAGAATGATGAAAAGCTAAAGTAAATTAATAATAAGGAAAAGGAAATTGTAACAGGAGTGCACTTCGGAATCCTACTACTCTTCCATAGCTTTTATGCATTTCTGCAGCTGCAAGCGAAGGCATAGACAAATTACAGCGCACAGGTAATATCTATATTCAGGACAGGTCTGAAATATACTTAGATGCTGTCCTGTGAGATGTTAAATAATACTGTTGTTGCATTAACCTGTGGTTAGTTACTTCTCTGTCACAAATACACTGCACCATCTTTGGCTTTGTAAGAGACTTTTGAGGACAGCAGGGATCTGAATGACTTCAGACAGGTCTATGTGGCTGGATATAGATGGATCTGTGCTTGCTCTGGCCATGCTGAAAGTTATTTGGGCAGAGCAACAGCAAGCCCAGGGCCATATATCCTCATTAGTATGATGCTGTAGCAGAGAGAATATGCAACTGGACAGTGTAAGTGCAGGAATACCTGATCATGCGTGTGCAGCCATGCGCTTAAACATTTTAAAGGAGACCTTGGCAGAAATGAGCCTTCTGTCCCCTGTGTGAAGGCATCTGTATATATGTGTGTATGTCCATATGCTTATTTGTCCATCTAAGTACAACATATGTATGCACACATAAATATGTATATGTAAAGTATGTGAAAATATTATATAAAGTTACAGAATCACACAGAATCACAAGGTTGGAAAAGATCCACAAGATCATCGAGTCTGACCATACAGAAACATACAGAAAAAAATCTAGTCTGGCTTCAGGATAGACCCTCAAAAGTTGAGGATTTTGTTGATTTTTTTTTCTCTTAAGAAAATCCAAACAGTAAGATATCCCTTTCACACTTCAGAGCACTGCAGAAGTGCTACTTTGCAAAATGTTCTGGGGTTTTTTTGCATATAGAGTTACAATTGCACCTCACCTTCTCTCACCTCCCCCAACTGTGTCCTGTGCGCAAAGATTTTGGCTGATGGAGGGACTAGCAGTGGCTCACCTATCACACCCATTCTAGGTGGCAGCTCCACCCTGGACTTGGAAAACCATCAGATCTGGTCCTCACACTGGTTAATCCAAGAAATACCCAGGAAATAATACTGAGAATTTGATTTACAGCCAGCCTAATGGCCCTAAAATATATGTCTAAGTCACATCTACTTTTAAGTTGTCACAGAGACTCTAAGGCACTGTGCACTTTTGAACCTTCAGTCTGCTTTGTGTCCCTGCTCCCTCCCTGGGAAGTGGAGAAGAAGTATTTCTGTCTGCCACAGAAGACATTGTGGGGATTGAGATGTATGAGATGAGATGAAACCTATGTAGATAGTGACTGTAGGTAGGTTTGATTTGGTTTGTTATTAGGGACCAGGAGCCAAATGTGTGGCTACTCTACATAACAGCAGTAGGAGCAGCTGTGCTGTCTTGGAGAGGGGCTGCAGAGGGGGACTGCTCTGGGACAGGAGTCCAGAGAGGTTTGTTCTCTACCCTAGCCAGCCTCACAGCCTTGGAGGGGAAGGTAACAGCCAAAGGATACAGCCAGCAGCCTGGGATGTGTCTTTGGCTGGCTCATGTATGAACCCTCGTGGCATCAACCTAGAACACGGCATAGCATTCAGAGAACACTCTGTTGGGAATTTTGAACTAAATCAAACTGTCTTTACATGGCCAGGGTTGCTGCAAGCATATGTATGCTTGCATACACATTGACTTTTTTCAAGTCGAAAGAGCTGTGCCTTCTCTTCTTTCATTCTTTTCTCTCCTGTCATTTTTTCTCACTCTCATTTCTTCTCTACGTGTTTTTTTTCCTTTTTTCTTCCCCCTAGCTCCCCTCCAAGTGTAAAAAGCCAAGAGGATAGCAACATCAAGTGCTATTTAGCTCTGTAAGGATGCTGCCTTTTATTACGGCTCACTGTTGCTACTTGCCAGTAGGTGGAGTACATCCACTATTTTAAGTAGTGATGGGCTCTACATTTCTTTCCCCCTCCTCTTCCTCATGTGAAGCAATTTATCATTTCTACTGCAGTGAATCAGTAGTTGTAAGGTAGCACAACACTATACAAAACAGCTAATCTTGGCTAGACCTCAGCATACAACATCGTGACTCATGTTAAGCCATGCAGGGCCAAACACTGGCTGATCTCGATAGGAGGTAAAAATCTGAAAAAGAGCAGATGATTAACAGTTTCCAGTTCTGGACACTGTTATTTTTCTACCTTTTTTTTTTTTTTTTTGGGTTTTAAATCCTCCTCCTTCCCTCTTAGCAAAGCCTGTTCCATAAGTGAGCATCAGCCTGGGAACCAGACCCTTAGATTTCCTGCCTTTCCCAGCCAGGGATGCAGTTTTATGTGGTTTTGCACTGCTATAGCTGCTGTGGCTGCTGAGGGGCCTCAGCACCACTGAAGCAGTGTCTGAAGACTCAGCATCACCCACCCCATCCCCCCATAAGCACAGAGTCCTCAATTTCCCACTGATACCAATTGTCTGGGAAATCTTAGGACATCTATCATCTCTGCCTGAGGTTTCACTTTTTGTCTCCAGCGTATTTTTCATGAGTCCAGGAAAAAAAAAAAAAAAAAAAAAGCAGTGACAAACAAATGCAGACTAGCTTTAAGGCAAACAAGCCTAGAAGTTGTATGAGCCTGAAATCTTTTCTTTCTTTGTTCACATGCTGGGAGCATCTCAGCTACAACGTCACTCCTGTTACACCACAGTAACATCACTCCTGTTACAACTGCAGGCTTTTGTGGCTCCCTGCAAGCCCTGCACCTTCCCTTGCTCCATGAAACCTGCTGTGACACTTGCTCTTGCAGAGAGGTAAACTCAGCTTTTTCTGACAGACTAGCTACAGACGTTCATGGTTGGGAGGGTCTCAGCCACCCAGCCTGCCCAGCAGTCCTGGTGGATTCCCAGTGCAGCATCTCCTCACCAGCAATATCCTGCCTCCACCATCATGCCAGGTTCACCTCTGGGAAGTGGTGGGCTTTAAAGCCAATGCTGCTCATCTTCAGTGGGTTTGGGTTTTTTTAATGGGCTTGTGAGTGTTAATGTGATCTTTCCAATCTGGCAGACTGACACTTAACACCTCCAGTGCATTCACCTCCTGCATGTGTTGTGCAAACATCCACCAGTGGTTTGGAAAATAGGAAGTTGGATGAGAAGCCTTGGGGTTAACACACTCAGCTGGGCCAAACCTGCCTGTTCCCACCTGTTCATTGGAGATTGCCAGATTTATCCAAACCATAATCTGTCCAGTTGGTCTCCTCCTTTGAACAGACTGATTTTGTCACTACCTGTCTTGCTACACATTTTGTGGCTTGGTGGGACAGGTTCCAACATTCACTTGGGACATGTGGCTGACGGGAGCGGCCAGAGCCAAGTGAGGGTGAGGATGGCTTCACAGCCCACCCCTCCACTGCGGCTTGGCTGCAACAGTAATGTGTTACTACAGCACATCCCCTCCTCTGGGGCTTTGCTCTAAGCCGGCGTGTGCTGCCAGAGATAAAATTGTAGGAGAACTACCTTCAGCAGTTGTACAAGGGCGGTGTCGACAAAGGGACAATTTTGTTCTCTGTTACACTAGCAAACCCCAAGAGAATTTTCCTGAAAGCATCATTCCTCCACATCCTCTCCCTCCTGTATAGAATCTCTTAGAGGTTTCTTGCTGCTTTTCTACTCCTTGCAGTTGCTGTGGGGGGAGGAGGATGCTTCCTCCGTCTTATTTTGCTCATGACCGCCTTATTAAAGTGCATTAGCTGGTTATGGGCTGGGACGTTAATGCATTGCTGCTTGTGAGGCCAAAGGTGAGGAGTACAAAGGGTCTCCAGAGAGAGGCAAAACATAGCTGCTTGTGACCTGCTGCACTGTCAGTGCCTCTCTTTAACATCCTCTCCCCTCCAGCCTTGCCAGAGGAGGAGAGGCGAGCTGAAGCAAGGCAGGGGTGCATCCTGCACAGGGTGCTTAGTGCTGTGTGTCTATGGCACAGCCTTGCCTGCAGCCCCAGAGGCAGCTTGTGAACAGACAGAGGTATCGCTGCCCTCTCTGTTGCATGGTGAGGCTGTTTGGGAGCTCAGCCCTCTCTTCACATGAGAGACCACCAGTTTGTCTCTGCACTGTGGCACAGCAGCCAGCGGGGAAAATAACAGGCATGCCTGAAGGGAATGCATTACGACCAGCGGTCACTGCTGTGTGTATTTTCCAGGGTTCATTTTATTCCCTGCTGTAGACCTTCAAATTAAAAGTGGTCTAGTTATTTACATTTGAAAATTGGATGATATGCTGGACTGCTATTTCTCTATTGACTCTGTGCTGCTAATACATTTAGAAATTGTCTGCCTGCTGCAGATAGGCACTGCCTGCTTGGAAACGTTTGGATTCCCTCTATCAGCGTCGCAGAGGGAGACACAGAAAATAGGAAAGGACATTTGATTGTTTGTACTTACCTTCATCCAGCTATAACAGAAAAGCATTTGTGTTTGATACATCTTCCTGCTGTGCACCAGCAACCTTTGCTTTGCCTTCCCAAAAAAGGTGAAATCTGGCTGACATTTCCGCCCATTCCTTTTTTGGAACTGTAGAGGTTGTAATTAGTACATCCACACCCGTGTGTGTCCACAGGAGCACCTTGACAGGAAATCTGGGTTGTGCAAGCAATGCACCAGGGCCTGGGAGCCAATGGCGCATTGTGCTGCACTCAAAGCCCAAGGCAAATGCCAGATGAGGGGCTCAGGCTTTACACCATCCCCTCTGGCTGTGTCAGCTGTGCTTCATCACCATCCACCAGAGCATGCCGGCAGGTATCGTCGAGTTGAGTTTATGGGGTGGAAAACAGAATAGGATATACTTTCCTATCAGGTTGATGGCAGCAGGTGTTGGGGAGGGAGTGGCTGAGACCTGGCAGGGCTGGATTTCTATTTTCCAGGTGAGGTGCATGCCAGGGAAAGGAACACTGGGACAGGAGGAGATGGACAGGGCAGGGAGCAGAGCCCCTGGCACCTTTATGAAGACAAAGAAGAAGAAAAAGGCCATTGGCAAAACAGATAAGGTAGAGGAAACAAGGCAACTTGAGAGAGAGGATGCTAAAAGCTTTGAGAGAAAGACAGGTAGCCAGAAGGAGCAGGGCACAAACAGTAGTAAGCAATGGTGACTAAAAACACTGGAATGTAGGCAAAACAAGGTCTGCAGCAGAAAGCTCTCTGAATCTGTGTGAGCTACCGCTATCAAGGCAAAGGTGGGAGACCGTGTGGTGCTTGCTTTCACATTCTCACCTTTGTGAAAGGCTAAAGTGAAGCTACCTTTTTATTTTCTCTCTCCCCATCCTGGTTTTACTGCCTGGCAGATGAGATGTTTATTGCTGCTATGAGCAGGATGGTTGAAATTATCACTCCAGGTGCCTGGTCCTTCCCTCCACTCCTTCCTCCCTGGGAAAAACTCCCTGTGGTCCTCCTGGCCCTCAGGTTCTCCAGGCCTCCCTGCCACGGCCATGACAGCTCGGCTCTGTTTTCTCCCCCTGCCCCACACACCCCTCGAGCAGCTGCTGCCTCTGGGGAAGCCACCACTGCTCTGACAGTGGAGTTGCCGCACTGTGCACCTCAGGAGAGGCTGAGGAGGCTGAGGCCTTCTCTACAGCAAAGATACCACCCTGTGGTGCTGGAAGAGGGGAAAGGGGTGATGGAGGGGTGGGGGGTGGGGGGGGTGGGGGTTGGAGGGGCAGAGATTCCAGGGCAGAGGGGGAAAAGTGGGAGGTGAATAAGACAGGTGGGACTAGGGTAAAATGGGATGAATGAGGACTTGTTTGCAAATGTGAGCCAAAGCAGGTGGGATAGTTTTGGGTGATTATATGCAAACTATTAAATAATAAGGAACAGAAACATTTTTGAAACCTAAATGTCTTAGAATTTTTGTGCAACTGGCTAATATTTGGGACATGGAGTTCCTTGTTACTTGCTTGCTTAAGAAATAAAAGGCTTCTCTGTTTCTGTTTTCTTGAGTGATGTGTGCTCCACCTATCCTGCCTGGCAGCAAGACCAATAAGCCCTGAGGACATTCTCGTCACAAGCCAGGGTGTGAGTGCTGTGGACCACAAGGTGTTAAGGGCTGTCTTCCCCACAGCTTAGCAACTTGCCATGCTGAAACATAACAAAAAGCTGTGTGAACAACCCAAACTGAGGAATTCTGAACTTGAATCGTCTCCCCAGGCAGCATGGGTCCATGGGTAGCAAAGGTGCTGCACAGCCCTGGGCACCCGGTCCTACTGCTGCTCCCAGTCACCCCCTCCAGGCAGCAAAACACAAGAGGCTGTGTGCTTGTCACAGGCTACAAAGATGCCCAAGAGCCCCAGATGAACAAAAAACCCTACCAGAAAATCAAGATTAGCTTGCAAATGCTCCATTGAGTCAGGAGGCTGCAGCCATTACAATTCATTGCTGGTTTGACTTTGTCCTTTTGAGCTGGAAGGCCATGTGTTAATAAAAGTTTGATTAGCTCTAAATTTTTCTGTACAACCCCTACTGCTTCCACACACATACGTGCCCCTAACTGCTTTGCAGATTGCATTGCAATCACCAAAGGTTGGTAAAGATACTGGGTTGGCTGCAAAAGAGAGAAAGATTTGTTACTTGCTTAGCTCTGACTAAAGAGAATATTCCCTGTATGCAGGTTGGTTTAATTATCACATATGGCTGCATTTAGTGTGATCAGTTGTGGATTCACATTCTAGATCAGTACAGCATCGTACCTATACATCATACTAAATAATTCTGGGGGTGGGGGGCAGGGAGCAGACAACTTTTACAGCTGTTTTGTTAGCTCCTACAGCTCCCTTCCCTTCCCTTCCCTTCCCTTCCCTTCCCTTCCCTTCCCTTCCCTTCCCTTCCCTTCCCTTCCCTTCCCTTCCCTTCCCTTCCCTTCCCTTCCCTTCCCTTCCCTTCCCTTCCCTTCCCTTCCCTTCCCTTCCCTTCCCTTCCCTTCCCTTCCCTTCCCTTCCCTTCCCTTCCCTTCCCTTCCCTTCCCTTCCCTTCCCTTCCCTTCCCTTCCCTTCCCTTCCCTTCCCTTCCCTTCCCTTCCCTTCCCTTCCCTTCCCTTCCCTTCCCTTCCCTTCCCTTCCCTTCCCTTCCCTTCCCTTCCCTTCCCTTCCCTTCCCTTCCCTTCCCTTCCCTTCCCTTCCCTTCCCTTCCCTTCCCTTCCCTTCCCTTCCCTTCCCTTCCCTTCCCTTCCCTTCCCTTCCCTTCCCTTCCCTTCCCTTCCCTTCCCTTCCCTTCCCTTCCCTTCCCTTCCCTTCCCTTCCCTTCCCTTCCCTTCCCTTCCCTTCCCTTCCCTTCCCTTCCCTTCCCTTCCCTTCCCTTCCCTTCCCTTCCCTTCCCTTCCCTTCCCTTCCCTTCCCTTCCCTTCCCTTCCCTTCCCTTCCCTTCCCTTCCCTTCCCTTCCCTTCCCTTCCCTTCCCTTCCCTTCCCTTCCCTTCCCTTCCCTTCCCTTCCCTTCCCTTCCCTTCCCTTCCCTTCCCTTCCCTTCCCTTCCCTTCCCTTCCCTTCCCTTCCCTTCCCTTCCCGTGCACTACAGCTTAGCAGAGGACTGTGGAGTTCAGGGTAGGATGGGGAAATCACCCCTTTATAGATGACTACTTTGGAAAATATTGGCTGGTGCTCATAGAATCATAGATGCTTCAGCCAGGAAAGCCACACGTAAACCTTTCCTACATTAAACTCCTTCTGACTTAAAGAAACCTCTTCTATAAGTACGCTGCTAAACAAGATGCCCCACTGCCTGTGCCGCTTTGAAATTATCTTTGTAAACACCTGGATTCATGTGTAAACCAAAGCAGATGGACCAATGAGCTGCCCTGTGGTCACTTTGCTGCCACTGTACAACCTCCCTGCCCCCAGTTGCACTGGGTTCTGTCAGGATGAACAAATTGGAATTTCCCCTATGCAAACCCCCAAACTAACTAGAGGTTGGACCTCAGCTTGGCTGTAGAGACGCCTAAAGTCATACCCCCTGAGAAGCAGTCCCTGCCCTGAAGTGCCATCTCACTGCAGGGTGTATCAGCTGGAGGCACCTCTTCCTAGACTGCCCAAAATGAATCATGCACCAACACATGCATACATCAGGTATCCTCCAGCGCACAAAATATTCCCCTATTTTCTGTTTTCTTATATTCATATTTGCACTACGTGGGAGGAGGAGGAAGGCTGCAGTGAGCAAATATCCTTGCGTTGAGGGAAAAGCCCAGCTTGGGGGAAATATGAGGTGACTTTGCTTTGAGGCTACCAGCTTCTTTGCACTTCTGCAAATTGTAATTTTATATAACTCTTTCCTCAAGCCTGTTGTGAGGTCTGGTAACTGCATCAATATTGCTGATAACATCATGCACGTGTTCATCCTAAGTAGGTTATCCTTCATGCTGCGCAGCTTCAAATGTGCTCACCGCAATTTATCAGTGGGGAAGGATATTTTGGGAATGATCCTGTGTCTCTTCTCTGTGTCACAGGATGATGTGCTACATGTAATGAATCCCACCCACAGCATTTCTCAATTTCTTATGCAGTAATAACACAAAAACTATATGCAACACTCCTGTTTCTCAGGATCCTAGGGCTTTTCAAATGATCATCTAATTCATGGCATCCGGCAATTTTCTGGTTTTTTGTTGTACCTAAACAGTCCATGATTGTGCTCAGCAGAGCCATGTTGACTCAGAAATGGGAGCTGCAAAAAATCAGGACAGACGCACAGACGCCTCTCCACTGCACTGTATTTGAGACTGTGGCTGTCTAGAAAATCTAGTACCATTGTTTTGTGACGTGGCAGAGGCACGGCTTGCTCATGGTGGCACTTTGTGCCCCCCCCCCTCCCCAAATCTTATGAAGCTGACCTAATTCAGTCTTGCAAGGTTGTTTTTGTGGCACCAACAAAGCCAAGTATAGTGGGCAGGGGCGTGGGTGATGCTGATGCTCCTGACAGATAAGGACCCCTGTTCTCAGGGCTCCACTGTGAAGTGAAGGGAATGATGGGGGAAGGAAAAAAGAAAAAGTAGTAAGACCAGGAGCCCTGTTGTAAATGAGACTGTTAGATGTGCAAACTTAGGAAATGCCAAATGTAGGTAGCACCATTAACTTAGGTTGGAAGTCATTCCCCAGAAAGAAGGGGTAAGGTTTCTTAATGCCAGAGACCTCACACTATACAGAGGCTGAAGGTCCCACCGTCATCTTCTGCACAGTTCTGCACACACTATCCTTTAAAGTGTTACAGAAGAGCCCAGGGCAGCTGTGAAGCCTCGGTTCTGGGCTATGGCACTGGGTACAACAAGGGAAGAGAGGGCCTTTTCACTGAGCCTCCCTTGGTCCATAGGGCCTTTCGGGATGACCCACTTCTGTGCTGTTCCTTTTTTTAATAACTCAAAGCAGGGTCAAATGGGTGAAGAAGAAGAGGAAGATGGCTTCTGAACAGCCCTGACCCAATAGAGAAGTCTATTCTGGTATCTAGGTTTCTGAGGGCTAAAGCCAGTGTGTGGTCCTCGCCGCGTGAGTAGCTTGTGCAGATATGTCACAGTGGTAACTTCCTGGAAGAAAAGAAGCTGTAGGGAAGTGAAGAAAAGCCAAGATCACAACTAGCAATGCTATCATCAGACATTTGTATCCAGGACATGGTCGGGCAATGAGTACCTTTATTAATGTAAACCCTGTCTCAACAGGTAACCTAAGGCTCTTTTTCTTCTGTGGGATGCTGGCAGACTGTGCCTCACTCAGCTGGCTTTTTGTGTCAGTTGAGTGATTCGTGTCTGAAGGCAAAAGGGAAAAAAAGCTCAAATCACTTTATAGATCAGATGGAAGTCAGAAAAGTTATCTTGCATCTGCTAGGCAAGGATCAAAGTGCTGGGATCATGCAAGGAACCCAGCTGGAAAAAAAAAATATGTGCAGGGGAGCTGAGCAAATGTCCCCTTATCCATGGAAATGAAAACCTTCCACTGGAGTTGGGGGGAATGGGTGTGAAGATCACCTGAGTCCAACAGCCAGCAGTCTGGAAAAAATTTTACCAAGTAGGGCATGCAATACAGAAAGAGCTACCTGAGAAATAAATGATGTGTTACTTCATGGCAAGGATTTCTTTTCTTATACAAAAGAATAAAAAATGTCCTTTTACAGCAGATAGAATCAAAGGTGTGTCTTGCAGCCTGCTGTTAAAGGATTTTCCTTCTAAACTTCAGAATCATCACTATTCCATTTTCACAGGTAGTTACTCACCACTGTTAGCTTGGAGCCCTATTCAAAGTGAAATGGAGATATCCTATTTTATCTTCCCCTTAGTCTGCGTTGATATTATTATCATTTGCTGCTCTGGTGCCCATAGCAACAGCCACTGTTCTCCCCGCTCCCCCCGGGCGAACAAGCACTGACCATGCCTGACATTTAGCCAGCTTGGCTTCTCACCATGGGTTTTGCCTGTTCAGGGATCACAACCTCCCCAACTCCCTCAATGCTGAGTGGTGGGTGTAAGTGAGCAGCAAAATAAGGTGTGTTTAGTGCTTAATTTCCTAAGTACCACGCTTGAAGCTTGGCTGCTGGGTCTGCACTAAGCCATTTCAGTGTTTGAGGTCTGATTCTGTGAGGTACAGATATCCATAGGCACACTGGATCGTGAGACTGCATGTTTGTCTCTCTAAAACAAATTAAAATGAAACAGGCCACTTTAGTGAACTGCCTTCACAGGACACAAGCTGTGCTGTTTACAGCCCCCTTTGAAAGCAGAGTCCATTGGGCTGCCTTTGGCAGTCACTGTCCATGGAGGTTAGACAGCCTTGTTGGTCATTTGGGTGAGATGCCATCCTCAACACCTATTCCAGTAGCAAGCAAGGTGGCAACCCTTATTCTTAAAAAAAAACTACTCAAACCCCTCAAAGAAACAAAACAAGAAAATCCTTAAACAATCAAAGGAGAACCAACACACCTTCCTACAAGGATTTTAATCATCTACTGCGTCAGTGCATTAAAAGAAATGAGTCTCCCACTGGAGGTCTCATTCACTAAAGGGAAAACTTTGATTCGAGTCATCGAGAGTAAGAAAAGTCAGACACTCCAGTCCAAGGTGCTAAGGAATAAAGAAGAGCATATATGGGACCCCAGCCCTTAATGGCACCTACACAGTCACTTTCCTAAGTGAATGGAGAGCAAGTGGAAAACCCAGTGGGAATGAGGGGACAGAGGAGGAGAGCTTGCTCTGTAAGTAAAGCTGTGTATTAGAAGTGGCAATGGAAAACATTAATGAAGCATGAAAAAGTAAGGCTCGGAAGGGAAATTAGTAGAGGGGAAAAAAACCCAAAAAACCTAAACCCAGCACACTGCAGGAAAGGCAACATGGAGCGTTTTTTGCTCTGGAAGGAAGCGCTCCCTGGATCAGGTTTGTGACCAGCTGTGGTTAATGTTTTTTGTTAAAGACATCAGCACAAGAGGAAAGGGGGATAATAATGATGTAGCCTGCAGAGCCTTGTGGTGTCAGCCATGCAACAAGGAGCTCAAGGTGCTTCAGACGCAGGTGATTGTGGCAACAGCCTATGCAGGAGCCGGGTGGGAGAGGGTCATCCTTGCCACTGAGGAGTGGAGGTTGGTGGGAGGTGGGGCTGGCACTGGGGGCCAAGGCGGGCACTGTGGCACCGTCCCTCTCTGCTGTGTTCAGATCCTGAGCCTTAGGGCTCGTGTGGGACGGGGATGAGAACAGGTACAGGATGGGGACAAGCAGCCTGGGTTGGGAGGGGGAAGCGCCTCATGGTGAAGCTGGTATGGGCGAGGCTGAACAAGAAAGGGCTTCAGTGGCCACACTGCAGGGAGGAGCTGCCAGGGACTGTAGGGAGGCCAGGACATCAGAAGTGAAAAGGAGTGACTGCAAAGATTATTATTGGGAGAGGAAAAGCATCCTGAGTATTAGGGATTTTTTAAGGAATCCTTACATCCTTAAAATAGGGAAGGGCCCTGTACTTCTCTACAGCGCTCACAGTGCCTGATAAAAGCATGTGGATGTTAACAGTACTGAGGCTTTACAAGTAAGAAAATAGGGAACTTTTGGCCTTGACGTGGGTACCTGCAATTTTAGGACTTAAGGACGCAAGTGTTTTTTATTCTCCGTGATTTTTTTTTTTCTTATAAGTTTTCTTAACATAGAAGAGGAAGGCAGCAAAAGCCAAATAAAATACATGCACAGTGAGTCACTGGAAACCTTAGCAGCTACTGGTCTGCCTGCAAGATCTTGCCAAAGGAAGGCTTTGAGCTTGCTAGTGAGGTCAAAAGGAAAAAGAAGTTAAAAAAAAAGATGAAAGAAGCAAAGTTATAGACTTGATGTCTTTGTTACCTTCTGCCAAGGTAGTATTTTATTGCCTTCTGCCAGGTGTTTTAGAGGAATAACAAAAGCAGACATTACACAGAGCCAATGTGCTTATGGCCACTTCCTCATCAAAATTCCTGAAGAATCTTCAAACAACTCCTGAATACTGGTCTGGTACTGCGAAACACAAGTTATTACAGTTTAGAATAAAGCTGAATTAATGCACATTGTCAAGCTCTATCTATTTTGATACAATTGATTCTGGTTCTTTTTTTAACTGAATGGTTAACAGGCTCAGCACAGCAAAGGGCTTGTGTGTGTGTGCACGTGAATGAATGCATATATATATATATAGACACACACACAAGGACGACCAGGATGTTTCATGCCTCTTTCTGCGTGTGTGCATATTTGTGCATAGTCATGCATCTCGCATTTATTCTAACATACCTAATATTTTCTTAGGACCATGAATTTCTAAGCTCTTATTCATGCTTGATAGGAAAAAACACAGTAGTTTCATGTCTTATCACCTGCAGCTGGTTGCAGCCTTTATCTAAACATTCACTGTGGGATGCAGCAGGGAATTAAACTGGCAACTTCCATTAATCTTCTGTGCAAAAGGAGTATCTTCTACATCAGTGTTAGAATAAAACCATTTGTCTGGTGAATGAGGCACAACTAAAAACTACCCTGCTGCAGAAGTAAAAATCCTCTCACGATAATATTTTTTTTATTATGTACTAGCCTTGCCATAGATCATCAATAAAGGCCTCTTTAAGTAGTGCAAACTCAACAGCAAGCCTTTAGATATCGAACAGTTTTAATCTTATTTGGGTAGATAATGCTGGTCTTCTGAAAGTGCTCAGACCTTGTGCTATATTGCAACATTGTCAGTGTATAAAGATGCATCTGTGTAAAGCTCCCTGTGTATGTGGCATTTGACTTCTCATAAAATGCTTTTGTGGTTTCACTGTGTCTCTCATGTGCCCTGAGTGACCACGCAAGGCTTGGCTTGGTGTGGTCCCTAGACCCACGAGGACCCTTTGCCACTGCTGTGCTGCCTTAATGGATCCTACTGCCTCATAGGTGCACTGCTCCTCAGTTCGTTGTCAACTTCTGAGTATGAAGGAGAAGAGCTTTCATCTTGCTGAGGTGAGAGAACCACTTTGGAGACAAGCAAGAAACTCAATCCTCCTTTGCATACAGCAGAGTGGTGAGCAGAGAGCCACAGTGGCTGGAAGATGCTGAGATGCTGACGCCAGCTTCATGGCAGATAAGCACACAGAAGTGGAAAGTCCATGCATGCCAGAGGCCACAGTACCATTCCACAGCATCACAGAGGTCTGATTGACAGATTTACCTCAGCTTGTACTTGCCTTAATAAAACAATTTGTTCTTGAAGACCTTCATTAAATTCAGTTGTTAATGGTTTGAAAGACATTACACCTGCAGAATCACACTGCATGTTGTTGGTTTGGATCATCTTCAGGATCAAGCAGTGTGTGTAGGCAACAAATATAGGAATGCCAAATGAATTAACAACATTTTCTGATTTCCAATTATACAAGTACAAGAAAATAATTTGTTTTTTAATACTTTTTGCAGTTTTGGCTATACTGATAGGCTGGGGTGAGGATGTTGTTTTTCATAGAGATGCTTATATGGACAAAAAAGCTACCTCTTCCTTTCAGCAAGACAGAGAATAAAAGAGGGGTTTTTTTTTCCTAGTATATGTGCATATGTGTACATGTGTAAGAGAGAGGAAAATTTTAAAAGTACTGGATTGCTTATTTCAACAAATAGGGAGAACTTGCTTCGACAAAGCTAGAAAGAAGTGTGTGCCAGCTATTAGGTGAGTGGTTTATCCATTGTAATGGATAAACTTGGGTGATAATAATAAAAATAAGTCTTTACAGCTGTTAACAATTGTCGACTTGACTTATATGAGCCTTGGGTTGGCAAGCGGTAAGGGTTTAGGCAATAGGCTGAAACGGCAACTCAGTGCACTAGAAAGCCCCGTGGTTCACTTCTATAGCTACAAGATTTCCTTAACCCTCATCTCTCCTTCAACCACAAGTGCTTTTTAACCAAGTTTTCAGCACTATGAATTACTAAAGTAAGGTGATTACATAGTGATTACCTTAGCTGGTAAGCAGTATTATCAGCTTACAGGGATTTCTGTATGGAAGTGTTATGTCTTAGTTGGTCTCAGCAGCCCCAATTTTCGGGCACAGATTTATGGCATTCCAATGAGTTGAAACACTTGCTCTGAGCTGGAACAAATTCCCAGTGTAATCTTTGAGTGGAACCTGAGTCAAGAAGGATTTATTGGGTTTCAGCCTGATTGCACACACGTGACCCCAGGCAGTCAAAATGGGTCACAGCCAGTGAAATGCCCCTGGGGCCTGGGCATGCTGCTAACCCACAGGTGTAGGGCTGGGCACCAGGCTGCTGCTGCAGCTGCTGCTGCTCCTTTATGAAGAGGGGTAAATCACACCCATGTGGTGGCATTAATACTGCCATTCCCCCCTTGCACAAAGCTGGTGATTGGTTGCAATTGTGGGCTGCCCTGGTGTAAAAGTGATAGCATATTTAACACCACAGCTTCAAAGCTGTAACTGGGAGAGAAGTGTAAGCAGCTGTTGCTGCTTGCATGTAGGGTAGGCTTGGAAACTTCACAGAGCACTCTATACAGTTGTGTTTGCTCTGTGCATCTGCAGCAGGCACAGCCATGAAGTGAATTACACATCCTGGTAGCTACAGACCTCTTATCTTACACGTCATCGCTTTCCCACCTTTCTCCCCGTGTTAGCTCTAAAAATGAGCTTCTTTTTTCCCCCCATAATAGCTGTCCCCTTCCCTGATTTCTCCTGCCCCTGCAGCAAAGCAAGTGTTTCTGACTATGCAGCGCCAGGGCTCTCATGCAGCACTGTAGGGCAGGCAAGGGACCTGCTGGGCTTCTAAGTTTCATCAGCAAGCCCTGGGCTCAGCTGAGCAGTGCTTGCCAGGCCGTGTGGCAGATGACAAGTACGTGCCACTCAGCTGTGAATGTCTGCAGGGATGCATGGCCTTGGCAAGGGAGTTTGAGGGACCTTCCCACTCCCCAGTACTGCTGAACTGGCTAGGAGGATCTCATTTCTTCTATCTATCCATCCACCTGTCTGCCTGTCAGAAAGGTAGAGGAAAGACTGTGAAGTCTATGAGTAAATGGCAGCATGTTAACCATAGCAGTTAAAATAAAATAGAACTTGTCTCCCTCTCTGCCTCGGGAGCAAAGGAAACACCAAACAGTTGATAACCCTGTCCTTAAAATAAGGAGCATATTTAGCCTAAACATACATAATGAAAGCATTCTTAAGAACCAGTAAAAAATATCAGATTTTATTGATGGGATGCTAGGAGTTGTAAATGACTGGGTTGCAGGAGTGAGGAAATCAGTGAAGCTGGCCGGCAGGCTGTGTATTTTGCCTTCAAGAGCTGCAGTACTCACTGCAGCAGCTGTTCACATACATTGTACCAACCCATTAGCACTGATCAGTGGTGATGGGCAGCCCACGATGTGTTATCTGTAGGATAAGAGTTTGGATTTGCCTGTCACAGTCCTAGCTTCATGGAAGAAAGTTGGGGAACACACATGTGGTTTTGCCTTCCCTGCTCCTCCCAGTGCACCAAAGAGATGGGGCAGCGTGCAACTGCTCCTCAGCCTTGCTTGTGTGCCCTTTTGTGATGTTCAAGTTTATTTAGGTATTTAATAAGACCATTAACAAGCTCCATCCTTCTGGCTCATGGCCAGGCTTTGAACTCAACGGAGTCTCATCATGTGCAACCAACTCAGCGTTAGTGACGGGGAGAAAGCCGTCCTCCCTCTTGCTTAATTGAATTAAATAGGAGCTGTCTTGTCACTGGTGGCTGCTGCGCTCTGAGGATTATGCAGCCTTCAGATGAGACTTCAGTACAGCAAGGCATAAAATGATTCACATATGTAGGAGTGAATCCAGAGTAACTCAAGTCTGGAAGCGTAGATGTGGGATGTGTATTTATTTCACCGAGTGAATGAAATGAGGAAATTCCCACCTCCCCCTCACTGTGTTATCAAAATCATATACAAACATAAGCTGGTTTTGCCTTTTTATTATTTTTTGTCATTTCTACCACTAAACGATATCTCAAAGACAGTATCGTGACACAACTGAATGTAGCCTGGGAACTAAAACCTATGTGTGTTTGTTAGATATGAGATGGGATGCATGTGATCACCCTCTCTGATGGAAACATGGGCTTCCCAATGCCCCAGATAGCAAGGACACCATCAAGTATCATACTGGTCAGCAAAGATCAATCTGATCTGAGGTTTCTTTCTGCAGCAAGGCAGCAAACGTGGGGCTGGAAATCTCCAGAAACCTTGAGGAGCATAAAATCAGGAGGTTCACAACTTCAGCAGGGGAGGAAAAACCCAAACTAAGGTTTCCTCTTCCAACCAGATCCTTCCTGCTGCCATCAGCACCCTGCACGCCCCAGAGATGTCTGAGGCACTGAGAAACCACTAACAAGGGGATTTGCAATCAGCAAAACAGGACGCTGGGGGTGCTCCTACGGTGAGTATTGCCAGAGAGGAGATGCACGGGGTGACTGCTGAACCTCAAGAAAAAATACTGCGCCTTTTATAACATAATTGCGTGCTTTATTGATATACACAGTAAAGCAGTATATAATACAATAGTAAGGCATATATTTGGTGAAATTTGATATGTTGTGAAAAAAAAGCAGTAAAACTGAAGTTTATAAAAATAATTAGTAAATGTTACAGTGTTGGTGTTAAAACACAATATATTATGATATCCAAGTAATAAACCAGTACTGAGTAACAATGAAATAACATGCCATATGGTGTTTATGTATTCAATTACACTGATTACGTTTTACAGTTTAATACTTTGTCATTATAAGGAATATGAAATAATTCCCAAATTATGCTTAAAAAAGCAGCGATAAAGCTTTCAACTTTTTAAATATCTTTTGATAGACTCACTCCAAAACTAAGACCTAGAAAGTAAAAGAAACAAACCAAAACCCTGATGAAAACAACCGTGCAACCCATTTTCCTCCTTTTTTTTTTTTTCTGAAGAGAAGGTCTAACATATAAGAGGGAAAAAAAAACCAGAAACCCATTTCTTTCTCAGATCTCAATTTAAACCTTCTGGTTAAAAAGATCACGAGAAATACAAGGGTTCCTATTGTAATAAAGTATTAAAAAGGTCTTTATTAGGAAAGCAGAGGTTTGAGAGGATTGTACTTATTTTTTGTAAATGATTATCATGGTTGGTATTATTTAAATAATGAGACCTTGTCACACAATGGACACGTGGTGATGATGTAACATTATCTGTACGTAATTGTCAGGAACACCACAAAACCAAAGTGAGGTAGAAATAGCATGACTAGCCATGTTCAATGTTAACTAGCATTCAAAATAAAATCTTTCCCAAGTTTAATTACACTTCATACAAGAAGAGGTAACAGATTTTTTACTCTTGCAATATAAAGTCAGATGGTGTATTTCTACGTATTCTACAGTAAAATCAAAAGCTGGTTAAGAAAATGAAATGGTAAAGCTTTTGCTGACAGCACCTCATCCCCAAAACTACCTCTCAAGAGCTGCAGTCAAGCTGACTAATCTGTTTCAATATCAGTTCCTCTCTTTCTCAAGTTATTGTTTATTATGCGGGATTACTTGCAGAGAGAAATGAGGAAGAAAAAGGGACCAGGGTCTTTGTTTTGGTGATAAATATCTCATGGAGCAGTGTGGCTACCTTCACCTGATCACCATATGCGAGCACAAACAGCAGTAACTAACTCTCCTACAGCCTTTCCCAAAGGTTGCTCGCAGTGTTACACCTCCTTGGGGCTGGCTGCTGTAGCAGGCTGAGACACACATTGTGGAAAGCTCTGGTTTTATTTTCCAGAGGATTGAGGAGCTTCATGCTCATTCACAGCACTGGTAGCTGGACAAGCGAAGATGCTCCGTGAGTAACCTACTTGTGCTTCAGGTCAGAAGCTGATCCCACAGCGGGTCAGGAGGAAACATGTCCCTTCTTTCCTCTGCAGCAAAAGTGACATGAGCAGTGGCAGCGGGTGAGGAAGAGCTGTACCCAACTCCTCCTGAAGCACTGGCTGCTGGCCACAGCCAGCAGGGTATTGGACACAGAGGTCCAAAGATTTAATCTGGTAAGGTAATTTCTATGTTCTTTTACTAACAGCATTCAAGAATTTAGTC
This sequence comes from Phaenicophaeus curvirostris, assembly GCF_032191515.1. Lineage (NCBI taxonomy): Eukaryota > Metazoa > Chordata > Aves > Cuculiformes > Cuculidae > Phaenicophaeus > Phaenicophaeus curvirostris. The sequence continues at coordinate 123,331,831 of NC_091392.1, read as the reverse complement.
AGCAAACGCTGGCACATAGGATGGTCATTAAATAATTCTTTCCTTTCTTTCTTTCTTATGGGGTTTTTATTTTTTTTTCCCCCATTAATTTTTTTTGCAGGCTCTGTCATGTAATGTGCTCTTCCATTTAATTATTGCAAACAAGCTGTGTGATTCATTTAATTCTTAATTTTATTGGAAAGAGGTGACAAACTACCTTCATTGGAAGTTCAGGACATTTTTTTTAAGCCAGCCCTAGTCAGACAAAACCAATGAGAAATGTTAGTTGGCTGTTTTGGTGTTGCTGCAGGAAATACTTTTTTTCTTTTTGATAGGCAAGGAAAAGAACACAGGACATGAATCTCTCTGATGCAGTTACAGAGCTGAAATGATTCTAAACAAATGCACTGCCTCAGTATTTTTTTTGTGGTTTTTTTAAGGGGGTTTCTATAAAGAATTATTTTTATAAAGCACACTTTAGTTTACAATCTTTCATTATAACTGTTATAAATTTTTTTAAACAATCCCAAATGCGTTCCATATAAAGAAATGGCAAGTTATTTAGCTATCAAGATTTTACATGTAGTCTTCTTCTAATTTTTGTACAATTGCATAGACGTGTAAAACCTGCCATTGTTAACAAAACAGTAACAGACTTAGGAAACTACTGAAATCTACAGTATAGTACCACTACCCTTCACAAAAATATAGATTTGTTTTCTTGTAAACTCTTACAGTCTAATCCTCTTTGTAGTATGAATATTATAAAAACCATGCGGGACGCCTGAAGTTGTAAAACACATCTTGCTATTCTAACACCTTGTCGTCAGTCATCACTGTCACTAAGGTTTCCATCGCTCTTCCCAAGTCATCTGCCATGTGGAAAAGGCTCCCTACATTGTGGCCTGAAAAAGAAAGTCAAGAGGAAATTAAATAAAGAAGACATGACAGCAGGACGGTAGGAATATTTTACAGAAACAGCCAAGCACAGATCCATCGCTCCCCATGTTCTGCACATTGCCATCCCCAGCAGAGTTCACCAGAGACTACTTTTTCCAAAAGTCTCCTGGATGAATACAATATGTTGTTAGCAAAAGTTAACAGTTCCACGAAACACTTAACAGCACTACTGGCTTGAACAGCTGCAGTAAACTATGCTGACAATAAGCCAATGAGTTTGTGTTCCAAAAAAAACCCCACAGCGATGAAGCTGTATCGTTATGAATGATCACCAAAAGCAATGACTAAATCCCTTGATGTCACTGAAAAGTTTCCAACTCGTGCTGCAAGTGTTTGACCATTCAATGTTCTATCAAGGAGAAAAATACAAAGAAACAGATCAGTGGTAATTAATTAAATCATTAAACCCAAAAGGTGCCAGCAGGATACCTGCAAGGATAGCTAAAACGATCATCAGACTAAATGGATGCATTTTATTCAATCATTTTTAAAACAACCTTTGCTTTTCAGACAGCAGTCCAGTAGAAACATAGATAACACAATTATTGAGTAACTACTATTCAGTGGTTCACTTGTGCATTTCTTCTCACCCATAACCACTGAAAAGTCGTAAATGGTATCATCACAACATATGATCCTCCACACAGAAGCAATTAAATGAAAGCAGAGTACAATTCTGGAGACAAAACCTTTAACAACTTCTCACACTCATTTTACCAGCACTGCAAATGGAAAGGAAAGATAGCAATGATGATCAGCACTAAGAAATGGCTTCATCACAATTAGTGACTGAACAGACTCGAAGTAGGGAGATTAAAATGCCCAAAGTTGCCATTTTAGGCACTTGGCAACACCCTGCCTGCTCTCCAGCTGCTGTTCCAAAGAGTACGAGTCTCCTGTAAGTTTTGTGTCAGATCTGCAACCCTCTGCAACTGTCTCAAATACACTCTGGCAAGTCTAATGACAGAGATATTATGGTTTAAACAACTGAATCCCGTTTGGAATCTCCCTCCTGTAAAAATACGACTGAAGAGGGAATATGACAGAGATCTAGGCATTCTAGAAGATAAGCATTCAAACCAAGGACTGAGTGTTCAATATTTCTTGCAAGGACAAGGATGAATGAGCAGACAGAAGGTCTTAAAACAAGCAGAAGGAAATTAAAACTCCACACAGCACATAATTGTATTACTGCACTCATCGCCACAGGCTGATGTTGAGGCCAAGCACATTAATGAGTTAAAAAAGGAGTTAGAAAATAATCACTGAAGAGAAAATCATATAAATGCAAAGAAATGCATGTGACCTCCAACTCAAGAAGTCCTAAAGCTGCAGAGTGCCAGCAACTCAGGTATAAAATAGGGGAAGTATTACTCAATAGATCTATATGTTGCTATAGCCTAAGGGGTTTGATTTACTCCCTGAGAGTACTGGTGACAGAATATTTGTCAGGAAAAACATGAAAAGTGCAATGCCACCTGCCCACAACCTTGCTTCCGAGGAAAGCTCTCCATTAGCATACATGATGTATGTAATTTGCTCATCAGCACGTCAAGTAACAGCATATGAAAAATTCCTGCCAAGTTTTGGTCAAAAGGTAGCCTACTTTAAAATAAATGTGTGCCACCACATTTATTTCAGATGTAAGGGATAATCTTTCTTACTGGCACCATGCAGGCTGAGATCAATCCAGCAAATTTTACCGTGGAAAGTGTAAATTAGTTGAAGTCATAGGAAACCAAGAACATACTTTAGATGGGAAATGTCTACATAAACAGCAATGTGACTGCCAATGGCTTGATCTACTTACCTCAGACTCTGAAATGCTCAGGTACCTTTGTAGCATGGTATTAAGGCTTTACTGGAACAACTGTGGTATAACCAAAGTGACCTGGAGAATCCCCAGAAAACATCCCAACCCCGCAAACTACTTTTAAGCAATCTTTAAGCTTTAAATACTCTTCTTCTTCCTCATCCGCAGCAATCTACAGACCCAAGACAGGGCAGTGGTAAGAACTGTAATCGAGTAACCCGCTACGAGAGGCACTGTTGCTTGTGGGATCATGGTGTCTCTTTCAGATTCATTGTGATCGACTTCTAGAAACAATGACTCCGGGGCTCTTCAGGGACTCCAACACCACTCATTCCCAGCTTGGTAAGAGCGATCACACTTCCGTGGATTTAGAGAAACTCAAAACTACTAAACCCCATTTTCAGAAAAAAACCCAGTTAGTACTATTTTGTTCTGTCAGATACAGAGCTGTAAAGGTAACAAAGGCAACTGGGTTTTATAGAAAGAAGCTTGGTCTAGAAAGAATAACTTCAATGAAAATGATATTAAAAAAAAGTCTTTCAGAAGTATGCCAAAGTAGATACAAGCTGCTAAGTTGTTCAGGCAACTAAAACAGGGGCCAAGAAGACCTTATGTTTCCAGGGATCCCTAAGGCATTCTTTAATGCATAAAAATTACAGCAATGTCTGCTAGTCTTTTTTTCTTTTCTCTGTTAATTGCTGCCATATTTCTGAAATAACCATGCTTCAAATCCCATCTCCCTACACAAAAGCTGCGGCACACTGGGGGGATAAGGAAGATATGACTTCCTCTCCCCCACACCATCCATACTACCTCTCTAGTACCGGTCTTAATTTCCTCTGCAGAAAAGCTGAACAATCATGTGTCTGCTCCTGAGCCATTTGAGCTTACAGCATGACCATAAACTACTGCTGATTGCAGTTTATGTTAATAGCTGGACTGTAAAGTTCAACAGCCTGGGGACTGCAGTCCCCAGAACAGTCACGGGATGGGAGGACAGTCCAGAAAACCAGGCAATATAGCTGTGCTACAGCCACTCAGCTGGTGAACCCTCAGCTGGGCATCGTTGCACCAGTGGTAGGTTTTCTGCCTCCTTTGCAGAATGGAGTAATGGCCAGGTCAATCATGACTGCAAATAGTTGAGAACAACATATGCAATAATTTCCTGGTACCGTATGTGCAATGAATACTGTCTCCTCTGTAATGCCAGCTATCTAAATAACAGCTCAAATTCACTGACTGTTTCTATATAGCTCTGATGCTTCTATTGAATCCTGCTTACTCGCCCTAAGACTGAAACATAGGACATTGGCATTTTTAATTAAGAAGCAAATGAGAAAAATGCTGTCCAAAAAGCACTTAGAAAAATATAAATTGTAGCTTTCCACTCATTATTATTCACATTTTAAAGTAATGCCACCAAAGAAGGCATTAATTCTATTATTTCTTTTATTTTTTTTCCTAAATGCCAAAGCTGAGAAAGTTTTCTCCATGCTTGAGGCACTGAAAGGTTGAAAGATGCTACCGTGTAAGAAAAAAATCTATCACACACTTTGAAATGCAACAATAAAGCTCAAAACGGACATGGACAATATTAAATTAGATATAAAATGGAAGGAATATTAACAGCAGTGTATTTTGAAAGCAGAAGGCTCCTATTTCTACGGACACTAACCACATCACTTCTAGTCACACACAGAATGATGCATTTCACATCTGCTGAATTTGCTTTAAAGGCTCTATTGGAATCAAGGCCCTTGGATGAGGGCACAGTAACTGAATATCAGTCTTACACTAGAGCTTGTCAGAGAAACAAATGTGGACCTTTCAGAATCAAGAGTGAACTGAAAGTAAATTAAGAAACCTCAACACGATGCCGTTTTTAGCAGCACAGATTTCTAACCCTTGCCTGACAAAACACAAATCCTTCCTGTTGGTGGCTTGGATTTTGATACCCATATTCATATTGAGTAATGCCATGAAATCCATGGGATTACACACAAAGACAATATCTCAGGTGAGTAATGGGATCAAAACCTGCCAGATGGGCTCAGAACTGCACAATCTGCCTTTGCACAAATGGACTCACACATAAAGCAAAAGCTGTTCTGTATCTTAGCTCATACACTTCATAAGCAGACGGAGAACTGCATTTTAGATTTGGTTCTGCACATTACCAAGCCCCCTCTGGAACCTTCAGCAAGCACAAATACAACTGGAGAGTGGTGGGAGAGTAAGGGAGACTACTGCATTGAAGAAATTAACTTTTTGTGCCGTTAAGTTTCTGGAATATGATCAGGTAGGACATGCCCATTTTTCTAAATTTTTTAAAATTATTATTAATAGTATCAAATATGCCCTCAGCAGCAGATGCTTTTTTTTTTTTTAAATAATATGCATAAATATGAATGAGGATAGCAGAAATCAACAACCCGTTTTGCCGAATTGGAGTACAATTCTCAGACCGTATGGGCTGACAGCATGCAGGGCTGAATATGAAATAACTTCCATTAAACTGATGGCCTGATGCAGTCTACTGATCACATCTCAAGCACCCTTTTTTGATCCATATGAGAGGAATTGCTATGTAAGGAGAGATTTAACCTGCACTGAGGATCTCGTGCCTCAAAGCAGCTGGACCTGTGCCAGCTCCTACAGCCAACGAGGAGAATCACTGTATTACAAGGCACCACGTTACAACAAATCCTGGCTTATTCAGGGTAGCCTGTCAGTGGCTGGGGGTTCTCAACAGTTCTGCTAAGAACCCCAGCACAGTGTGTTTCCACGAGCCCCAGCAGAAGTTTGCAAAAATAATTCCTGCCTCATCCACACTGCACATCAGCTTTTCAGTAAAGGTCATTTCACAGCTCCTTGCAATTGCATTCAGACAGTTTCTGAATATTTTAACTTTAATAATAATTTTTGCTGGCAATTAATCTTTCAAACATTTTAACTGGGTGGTGAGTGAAAGGCAGCTTCACAGAGGCAAAATCAAGGCATTCTGGAAATACTTTCAAAGGTGCTACGACAACACGGTGCAAAATGTTTTCTCCCATTAACAAGCAGTGATGTACAAATTCTAAAATCTATTCTGCATCAAACCAATCACGTCTGAAGTGTGCAGTGAAAATCATTGCCCATTTGCATTGCTGAACACAACACTGTGGAGCTGGTGAATGTTAGTAGAGTTCTTCATTCTGCAATAGTATATCAGGAAACTAAAACACCTGAATCTCTTATACCTCTCAACTCTCACTGTTCTAAAGAAAAATAAAAAAAAACCTGTTTAATAACTGGAGATAATGGGTGGTGTATCGGCACATGTATGTAATACGGTTCTGGATATGTAAGTAGAATGAGAGACTTGGATCTCCCTGTTGTGCTTACATACAAGAGCAGCAGAAGATAAGTCAATGACTGCAGCATATTTGCTCACCACATTTATCACACAAAGGCTTAATTTCAGTGTACAATTTTCTCCTCCCCACTCCTGAGTTTCCACCTCTGGGAGGACATAAGAAAACACACTTCCTTGAGCTGACATTGTCTCCACTGAAAGTTGAGAGGTACACTACAGTTAGAGCACACACGGGGAATGCACTGAGCAAAATCAAACAAACCCCAAAGCAAAATAACACCAACCCCCACCCTTGACCAAACTCAAGCAAACTCGTGCTGCCGTCACATGCATGCTGGGCACAGAAAGCAAGCTGTGACAAACAGAAGCCATGGCAGTGAGCCTGCATCTCACTAACCTCTCTCACTGGCTTTCCAGGGGCATTTCTTCCTTTAGGAACAGAGAAAGGAAGTGGAAGATATATCAGAAAAGAAAGGAAAGGAAAAAAACCACACATGAATATATATTTTATACTGTAAGAGACTCTTTGATTTCCATTTAGGAGTTCAACATAAAATAACTGCATTTCTGATTTAAACAAAGACTGAAAGTGCACTGAAATCCACTGAAGATTCTAAGCTGATTAATTCAAGAACAGTTCTGTAATCTTCATCTTGGTTTTAACCTAGCAAAAACACTTAATAAAACTATTAAAGCCAATTTACAGGTCATTCAGTTGAGGATAAGGATGGCAGAGAAGATCTGAATTCACTTTCAGAGCATCTAAATTTCATCAATTTGAGTAGTTATACTAATCAACATCAGTGGTAAAATCATGTTTCCCCAACATCGAATTAATTAATCAACTTTACATTTTATTATGGTCTACACACATATATACAGGTATGTGTTCATATATACCCAAGTGTACAAACACCCCCCCACCGTATTTTACACCTAGAGCTGTACGCTGTAATATAACATAGAATCATAGAATCACATGATCACATTAAAGATGAATTTATTCCGAAAGATGTTTCCAACAAACTGATCTGCAAGCATGGCAAAACTGAAGGGCAGTGAGAGGAAGGAAGAAAAAAAAAAGAAATAAAAGGGGGAGAAAAAGAGGAAATACCTCACTACTTTTAAGCTGTATTGCCAAAACAAAGGAGTCACTAATAGGTTTAGTTGAAAAGATGCTTCTGCTGAGCCTTCACGGAAGCCATACTTTAATCATACTGATTCCTCTCAAACACTTATTGTAGCGTACTTTTTTTAAAAAAACAGAAAGACAGGCATCAATCAACAGCAGAAACACCCCCTTCCCATCACACAGCCACTGACAATAAGATGCTTGCTGCCTCCAGAAGCAGCAACTCACTGTCACTGGTACACTACTCCAAGCACCAGCATGGCCACACTTTGTAGCCACATGAAAATCACTGTGGTAGATGCTGTTCAAGGAAAGAGGATGGTCTTTGCTCAAAGCTGTTGTAAATTATGTAACTGTAAATGACATGGGATAAAGGGGAGAGAGACAGATATATGCAGAACACACCAGTAAGCATAATAATAACTTAATTGCTGCTGAGGTTTTTTCTAGGTATGGCAGCCTGCAGGAGAAGGCAAGGAAGACAATACATAGCTTTGCAGGTATTTTACAAGGAGCAGAACAAGGGTCAACAACAGAGCAAAGCTAAGCAGAGTTTGTAAAGAAGAGGATAGGGAGGAAAAAATGAATGGCATCGCTGACCACCACGGGTCAGAACCACAACTTGGCAACAAACTCCAGGCAACAGAAATGACTGGGGCAAATTCTGAAGGGCCTGGACAGCAAAGGTTATGATTTTCACAACAGAGGAAGTTTTATTCCTTTCCTTCCCCTCTTCCTCCCCCTAATAGCATACTTACTATTAGACATGCTAATAATAGGTCTGCATTTAAGTTTTCATTCTGGTCCTAAAGGGAGCTTTGACTCAGGTTATGGCTCTGCTGCACGTGCTGGTGGTGCACAGAAGTACCAGGGCAAGCTTGATGGCTAGAAGAGGTGTAGCTTCAGTTCTAAGAACTTCACTTTGCAGGCCTGTCTAACTCTCTAGGACTTACATGAGTGCCCATACAGCCTGCAACCTTTTCTGGTGCTTTTATCAGAAGCTGTAAATGCTAAAAAAAATATTTCCCAGGAGTGAAGATGAGAACCTTTTGTCAATATAAATCATGTAACAGAAAATCCTTGAAAATGAAGACAGAAATTCCATCGCACGCTTTGCACTTCTGAGGAAGAGGCCCAAGGTTTAGATGAGTATGTGGTCTACCTAAGCCCTCCAGAAACTGCAGCACAGTTCAGCTAGGTGTGCGAGAACCCTGGGGTATGAATGAGACTCAGAAGACAATATAGCTTGTGTCAAGAATGAACTGCCTACATACAGAATACTGGATCCTTATGGAGGTCTGAAGAAATGCCTACCTGTCTGCATGAGCATCTAAAATTGCAGTTACATAGTGTCTGATTTAAATATCTACATGAGACTGATTGGATTTTGCTAGAAAATTAATGTATTAAAGGTAACTGGGATAACTTCAAGACAAAACAGCTGGTGAGGAAAGTCTGCGGTGAGTAATCAGCCCTAGAATTTGTTAAATCCAACAAAGAGTAGCACTACTACAGTAACAGCTAATTTATTTTGGAATAAGATTAAAAAGGATTTAATGGATTTTACTTTATTTTCTTCTTTGCATATGAATGAATGCATGTCCCTAAGTTTTCAGGCAAGGGGTATAGTTTGGCATAAACTGCAGAGGAAGAAGACTGTCTGTATTGCTGTAGTTCTGAAAATTTGTATTCTATAAGGCATCAAAATACTGATACATAATACACGGGTGCCTAATTATCTATTATACCTGCTCGAATCAAGATTTCCTGCCTTTGCAAAATAGAAAAGTCTTCCTTGTTCCTTTTTGGAAATCTACATAACATTGCATCAGAGGCAAGGGTATGCAGTAATCAAACCTGAAAGCAGAGGCACTAATAAAAAGTTCATGCATCTACGCAGATTCAGATCAAAGCAGAGAGCTCAAAGCATCTACTGCACTGTCCCTCTCATTGAACTCAGGAGAGAGTTGGGCTGCAGTGGGGAGAGATCTGAATCTGTAAACAGCCTCTTTTTCTTAAAAAAAATTCCTTGAAGTTTTGTTAAATTCATTAACATATTCTCAGTTTACATCAGGACTGAGCACTATAAATCATGAAAGAACTAGTCCTCCCCATCATTATCCCAACAGAAATCTGCACAGAAGCTCACTCACTTCAATATCATTGGGATAGGGGCAGAGCGATAAGGGATCTCAGTCCTCTGGACTCACTGATCTTGGACATCAGACCATAGCACAGAGAAGGGGATACAGTCCAGAACAGATCAGGCTGGCTCTGTTGGAAGAGTATTTCCGAAACACCCTACAGTATTACGACTTCAGGGTACTCTTCCACTGATTCAGTAAAGTGTGATGTTTTGCTGTCAGAATAAGAGAAACTACATTATCTGCAGTGCTGAAAATTGCTAGTTCCAGTTAGGACAGTTGTACCATTTATGACAGAGCCTGGCTGATGCAAGAGTGAGAGGAGAGAATCTTTCTGGTTATCTTTATGTGATTGAGATAAAAATAAAACAAAACTTGTAAAAGATAGTGCTATTCTTAGTGCCGTTTTTTTTTTATTGCTGTGGAATCTTGTAATTTCATTGCATAAGAGAACATCCGTATTAAGGAATACCATGTTAAATAGCATTGGTGAGTACTGATCCCTCTCCAAATGTTTCCACGTGATGTCATGGCCTCTTTGCTGTTTTAAGTTATCTTGGTCTCATTTGTAACCACTTCTTGGCTCCCACTTCCTCAGTATCCACCAGCAAGGGCTCTGCATTGAAAGCTTGGGAAGCTCTCTCACCAACTTCAGTTTGCTGAAGAACTTCTGCCCCTAAATTCACCTCTGATCTTCATTCATAGAAAGCATTTGCTACAAAACTCTAACTGCAAAACAGTCTGGCCCACTGTAAGAACCACCTTAAGTGGGGCAACTTGTTTGTCTTCAGTGCTGCAGGAGAAAATAATTTGGCTTTAAAATACCAGCCTGCCAATGTTACTTTCTAACTGCGAACAAACTCCCTGGAGACTTAGTAGCTTGGGCACAAATACAGCGTGAAAATATTTTCTTCTGTGGCCCATTATCAAGCAGGGTCAGATAAACCACTGAGGTGGCATTTAATGGTAGATTTCCACTAAATGGCAGACCTCTGCCTTTGACATACATTTTGAGTTAGCGCGGCAGCTGTTTGAAGCAGCTGCAGCAGTTGTGAATTTGCTGGGAGCAGCAAAAGAAAAGAGTAATGGATGGGAAACCTTGTAGATTAAAAGGCAAGAAAAAAAATCCTGAAGGACAGCAATCAACAGGCATTCAGCAGAATCTCCCTCTCCAGAAATGAAACTGCTTTTGGCACTAACAGTCAGCTGTGCAAGGAGCATAGAGGTCCTCTGCTTCTTAGGAAATGCAAAGAACTGCCAAAAGGTTAAACTGAAGAAACAAAAAAGCTTATAAAAGGTATAGAGAAACACAAGTTACTGCAACTGAGATTTGTTTATGAAAGTCTATGATACTATTTGTTTAAATATGCTTCTCTAAAATATGTTCAAAACGATGCTATGAAGCCTTCATGCACTTTTAAAAACACCTACATGCAGGACAAACTTGGAAAACACCATAATCGAAACAAATCTATCTCCAGGTGAGTGACAATTAATTACTACTACATTTTACTGCTTTGTTTCAGAAGTCCAAGATAAGAACTACTACTTGCATTAGAAAACTATTTCCTAGCCTGAGTAAATTTTACTCTTCAGATGCTTTCAGTGATATTTAGACTAAATATTTTTGCCTTTAGTTTGAACCCTGTGATGTTCAACTATATATTTGTGTACCCAAGCACAGAAATTCAGTCCTCTTCTCTTCCACTGCCTATTCAGCTCTGAGCTTTTCTCATGCACCAAAGCCCTCAGAGTCCAATTTGCTCTTGTCATATTGTCCTGCAGTTCTCCAATTTGTCATTATCCCAATGGCAATAGGATACCCAGAATTATATTCTTGATTCAAAAGGAGTATCACTCCCTGTGCTGTGACATGCTCGAGATGGATATTTAGCTTGAAATTTAACATGCTTCTTTTTACAGGGCACAAAGGAAACCCATATTTAATGTCCTACTGGTAACTTCCCAGGCTTTTTAACAGATCCCTAGATTTCCTCAAATAATTTAATGTATAAAGTTCAGGTTATTTATATGTATGGTTTTCCCTTCCTGGATTTCATTTCATTACTCTCATTTTCAATTCTGGTAGGTTTTGATGAGTACCCTGCGTCCTTTGCAGCTCTTCTGAAATTTCGTAGTCTAGGAGTATCATAGCAGGCATCTCTTTCTACAATATTTGTACGGAAATAAACAATGTTACTTCTAACAGTTGTCAATCTTGGATGTTCAATCTACCTTCCTTCTAATTTGTAATTTCTAAACATAGTATGCATCACATGTGGTGCCACCTTACTCAAGTAGTTTGAATTCACTTTTCAAATAACATTTCACAAGCTCCTCTATGACAACACACTTCTGAATCCCAGAATGGGGTGACTGAGTTTATTGCATCTGACAAGTTTTTAATTCTACTTAATAAAAATTGATATAAAAAAATGTACTCTTTACTGATCAGTGCTTTTCACTTGTTTGGGCTTATTGTTCTGTTTCCTGAATACTTACAAATACCCTGAGATTCAATGCAACCTCTAATCCAAATCAATAAAATATTACTATCCATCTGAATCCTTACATTATGCCCTTTTCTCAGGCTGCTTTACCAAACTGATTTCGCTTTTTGGAGTTACACTTTGATTTTTTATTATAGATCAGAAGCCTGAGAAAGAGATTTGCACATCCCAACAGCAAAATGGCCCCTCAGTCAGGGGTTTGATGAGACCAATCAACTCTGCTTCCTCTTCTCCTCCCTGCAGTCTTGAGAATCCCTGATACCCACGGAAAGTGGCTGAGTACAGCATCCTTCATCTCACAAGGTCTATATGAGGCTACAGCATACGAGCTGTTGATGTAAGCTTTGTTTATGCAGTATCAGTTGAGTATCATTTAATAATTAAAATTGGAGTAGAATAAAACTCCAATAACAGAAATTTGCATGACATCTCAGCAGAACTGATGGCGTCAGTAGCCTTCTATAGCAACCAGTGAATGGAAATACATTTGCACTGCTTGCAGGGCAAGCTACTTTTTTCCCCACAGAAGGCCTGATCCTTCTTACTCCTCAGCCAAAAGTGACTATACAAACCTGGCATTAGTTCACATGCATCAAAAGAAATCTAATCAAGGTCCTAACCTTTTTAGTCAAAAGCCAGTGCAAGTTGCCAAAAAGTGAATGACTTTTTCTTCCAGCAGGACTAATCTTTTAGTGCAGACAAAGGGAGAGGAAGAGGCTGATTCTGGCTCAGCCCAACAGTGCTTTGGTCAGGCCCAGAAGTAAAGTCCTGTGTGAAGCTTGACTATGCCCAATGGCCTGTTCCTGCTCCTGGCTACTGTACCAGAAGGTCCTCTCACAGCTTGGATGAGGGGGACAGAAGACGACACGTATCAGACTGTTCCTCCTTGCTCACAGCACTCCATGCAGCTAGAGAATACTTCTGTCCTCTAAGGCTGCTAGTCAGGCAGGAAAGTATATAAACTGCAATCTCCTTTATGGATGCCTGTGATCACAATTATGAGAAACAAAATAAAGGAATACATTCTTTCTCTGTATTTAAATTGTAACATTTTGCATCACTGGAATGCAAATGTGAAATTACAGCTTAACTTATGGAATTAAAATATTAACTGATGTTCCCAATTTCGAATCCTTTTTTGTCCCACTACACTTTATATTCTCTCAGTTTGATTAATGAAGCTTTGCATCTTTCAATAATAAAATTAAAGACCTTTCTATTCTCAGTCAGAAGGAAGTGATACCTAATAGACTGATCTCTACCTATTTATACACAGAAAATGAACCAATGTAATTCTAATACCTCATTAACTGTTGTTTCATAAATTGCTCCTATTTTAATTAAAACTAACCTTATTTTTAAAAAGAAACACTGTTGTCAGTGTCATTAGCTATGCTTACAAATTAGATACCACAGAGAAAGGTGAACATTTTAATACATGGCTATCTGCATCTGGACCTAAATGTAACATATTTACACAAATCATAGTTACTGATAAGAAAGCACTGTCTGTTGCACCCTTGTGTACACAGCAACTTTAAAAATAAGCCCATTTTTATTTATTTAAAAACACTTGAAAGATTTTTCATCTGTTGACTCTGCTAATACCTAGGCAAAATGATGGCTGGACATATGACTTTCATATAACGCTGAGGTGGAGATCAATGTAGTTAATAGTATGTTGTATTAGATTTTCTTCAGTAATATTTTTCTAAACAATTCAATCTTTTAATCTGCAGCGTGAGATCTTACGCAGTTTACACAGCATTCTCCTTTTCCACTGCTCACATATGTTGCCTGGTGAGAGCTGAGCTTGCTTTGAAATCAAAGGATGGAGAAAACTTGACTTCACTGGAAGTCTAGCATGATAGTTAATGCATTTATCTACTCAAGACAGACCTCTGGGTGATGTGTGAAACTTGGGCTGGAAGCCCTATAGCAAGCTTATGCCCCTACTGAAACCCACTCAGCAGGCTGATGTTAAGACACCCGGACTTTCTTCTGCAAGAAGTTTAAGTCTGAGCCTTCTTTCACAGCAACAGGTAATAAACTTCCAATCCCCTGCAAGCAATCTGAACCATTTTTCTTGGCAGTAGAGAATTTTCTCAGGGTTTAGAAAAGACCTTTCTGAAATTAAAAAAAGCTGAACAAATAAATCCTAGTAATACAAATGCTTATCTTTCGCAAACAACAGGAACAAGCAAAACAGAAACACTGAAAGAAATGCTGTGGCTGTGCACATAAGTGCAGCCCACACTGCACAAATAAGCAGCCCACTTGTTTATCCTCCATCACTCTGGACCCAAGGGCTACAAGGTCAAAAACTCTGACTCACAACTTTAATATTACTTTTAAAACAGATTCTTCTTGGAGAAAGGTAAGGATAGAAGAAAAATGTACCAAGACATGTATTGAAAATAAATCAGCCAGCAGATGGACTATAAAGGAGAAAAGATGTGAGAAAAGGAACACAGCAAAAGGGAAGAGAAGAAAATGCTCATGAAGAAAGTGTCTCTGACAGACATTGTTTCATCCATTTATCTAGCAAGGGCTACCTGTGGAGGTAGCTTAAGATAAAGGAGGAGTAAGCTGCTTCTCCACTGTACTTCAGACAAGTTTTTCGACAGCTATTGTTAAAACAAAAACAAGGAGCAGCAAAAAAAGTGAAACTGAAACACAACCCCCTGAAAACATCAAGGAATAGAAAGCACTTTTATCTTCTTCCCTCTCATCTGCCGCAGGCAGTAGTGCTCACCTCTGGAACTGGGGAAGGAGTTGTTCAGCTGCTCCATCACTTCCTCCAGACCTGTGCTTGTGTCCTGGGGAGGGCTGAGTAGCTCATCCTCACCTGGAAAGCAAATCCATACCACTGCATAAGAGTCACTACAAAACCACTTGCTAACATCTTACCATTGCAGACAACCTTCATGCACCTAAGGCTGTTCACTTAAATGAATTTTCTGCTTAGTCCACAATCAAAATTTTAAGGAATTATTTTGTCAACTATTATGTTTCTTTTGTTTTTAAGGATCTAAATGAAATTAAACAATTAATTCTAAAAACATAACAGTGACTTTAATTTGCAAGAATTATAAATAATCTAGTCTTGTAAAAAAAGTGGGGTAAAATGTCTGTTAGGAACATTTAGTTCTATAAATGACACTCATCATTTCAGCTTATCATTCTATTAATGGCAAAAGAAATTGCTGTTTTGAGTGCTGCTATTGAGCAGCTTTCTAATAATGCTGGATTCATATTAGCATTGCTTTGCCTAGTTGTGTAAATCAGTAGAAACCCAGATTCTGATCTGCATCAGTATTAATATTCCTGACAGTTTAATTGCATCAGATTGGTGCTCCAAGAACATTCAATTGTACTGTAAAAGGGTTTAGCAGCAGTTTAATAAAGTGAAATACATTTCTCCCACTGAATAATTTCTATAACCTGATTATAGGGCAGCAGTTTAATGAGAAATTCAATAAATTTTATTTTTACTGGGGTTTTTCAGTCATGGTTTCAGATAACTAAAATCTATATGTTGATTTTACTGTAGACCCTAGCCTCCAATATAAATAGAGAACCTGAAAAAAGAATACACCTAAAGGAAACTTTCATCTAGAGTCTCCTTTTTAACTAGATTTCTTTTATCCCTAAAACACAAAAGCAATTTTGCCTGCTGCGATAACCATGAGAGGTACATCCTTATTTTGAAAATGACTTAATGACCCTTTATTCTAAAATGTCGTGCCCTATTAAACTTAAGTAATAAACTGCCTAATTTTCTGTTCGTATTTACATTCTTTAAACACTGAGATGCTCCATGCTAGTAGAGCTCTACAGTAAAAGAAATGCTAAAGGAACACTTCAGGAGAGTTATTATCAACCAAAACCAATTTTTCCCACTCCAGTACAAGAAGTGGGGTAAAACGTCTGCAAGAAGCACTTAATTCATATAAGTGATGGTCTTCGTATCAGTTTCCCTTATTCCATTAATGGTCTAAAAATAGCTGCTGAGACTGATTGCAGTTTGTTCAGCTTTTGAATAGTGCTGGGTTCACACAAATCAACTCACACCATGAGGTAATTTCGCATCAAGTACTGCACCAACAGAGGTGCCTTAGCAGAAGTAATGTCCTTCCAGCCTCTGCTGGACGTCAAGGTGAAAACTCAGACTGAGACCTTGTGCTTCTACCCAGACTGAGAACCTTACTAGCGTGCCTGCAGAATGCCACCTGGCACTCAAGACTGAAAGAAGAGAGGTTTTGCTGTCGTGGACAAGAAGAACTTAGGACAGGTACTGATACACAAATGTTCTCATAAACACGGATACAAAATGAAATGTGTTGACCCTCAAGACTGCTGTAGCTTTATTTAAAATGCATTATTTTTATTCTTTGTGATCTGGACAATTTCTTTGAACACTGCCTTGTAAATGACAAAATAAGACATCAGCCAGGCAAACAGACAAAAGTAAAGAAACCTTCAGACCTCAACTACAACTCTTTACTCAAACCAGTCTTCCCTACTTATGTTTCTACAAAATGGTTGAAGAGCTGGGTGGATTTCAAATGTTCTGGTGGTACCCAAATTAATTAAAGTTCAGCAACAGTTTCTTGCCTGACATGCCTTTAAGAGAAAGGCCAAAGATCAAGGTCTTCCCATTAGGGCTCAATAAGAAGAAAAGCAGAACCTCTCCACTTGTCCAGGTTTATTTAAGTCAGCAAGGGATAAGCTCTTCTATTTGTAAATTAGGATCTGAGCGGGCTGTTGCTTTTTTCAAAGAGCTCGATAACACTCCTTGGGGAAAACCTCTCCTTGAGAAAGCAGAGAGACAGAAGCGCAGTATGCCTACATTCAAAAAAAAAAAACCCAAAACCAACCTAAGGTCTCCTTTCAAAAAGTAAAATATACAAAAGCTAACACTACGTTACCACATTGCCTGAAGGACTGACCGGTCCTTAGTATTTCCTCAAAAATTATGACTCCCTCATTACTGGCTGCGCGCTTGCTGCATGGGAGCATTACCTACAACTCTCCTCAGGTTCCCTTCACAATTCTAGAATATTTTAAGTTGCACTTCAGAAAGCTCTCAGACTAGCAAGTGAAGCTTTCTGGTGTGAAAGGAGACTCTACAAACTGAATTAGTTGCGGTTTGTTAACTCAGTTAGTAATTCTTTTTATAAGCTCTGCTCCATGCTGCCAGCGGTGTTGCTTCATTGACTCTCAACATGATCATACTGATAATGATTTGACATCTCACTGTCCTTCCACATATTGGCTCAATTGAACAAACAACAAATCTTGACTGATGTCTAAATATTTGCTTTAACTAAGTTTTAGTAGTTTATATGGTTACATGCATGTTCATTAGTTCCAGTCTCACAAGTGAAAATGGGAATAATTTCATATCAAGTCAAATGGAAAAGGCATTATCTTTTTTGTCCTACTAAATGATAAATTATGAAAAACAACCCTTTTAATAAAATGGCTGGGAACCACTGTCTGCATATCTTTTCTTGTGTACTTTAATTAAGATATTTTATGACATGGAATTCATGACATTTCTTCAGAAAGCAGATGCAAATTACTCCACCAATGCACTTTGTCTACTCTGTGGCAGTATTTACTCAACAGTAATATGCTTAAAGAAAGAAATTCAAAACTGCAGTTACCTGTGACAGTTCTCTCGCTTCCAGGATTTATTTTAAGCATTCCTAAGGGTAGAATTTATTTCACATTTTTTTGATGTAGAGTGTACAGAACCCATCTTGTTTAATAATGGCACAGGCTGACATTACTGCCCACACTCAGGATGGAAGAAAAAGCTCCTGAACAAGCTGTATCTCCCACCATAATGGCACTTCTGACACAACAGAAACCCCCTCCCCATTCAGTTTCTCACTATCATTGACTCTTTCACTAACTGCAGTTAGTGAAAATGCTCTCACTTAAACTTCACACTCTCCATCAACAACTCTTTCTAATATACACTAAATAAATTTCTGTGTATGAAGCTGAATATTATCACCAGACTACCAGTCAAAATCTACATGAAAATGAGCCAGCAGTGTGCTCAGGTGGCCAGGAAGTTCAACAGCATCCTTACTTGTGTCAGAAATAGCGTGGCCAGCAGGACTAGGGAAGTGACTGGCACTGGTAAGGCCACATCTCAAATTCCATGTTCAGTTTTGGGTCCCTCACTAACAGAAAGACACTGAGGTACTGGAGCATGTCCAAAGAAGGGCAACAAAGATGGTGAAGGGTCTGGAGCAAAAGTCCTATGAGGAGCGGCTGAGGGAACTGGGATTGTTTAGCGTGGAGAAAAGCAGGTTGAGGGGAGACCTTATCACTCTCTACAACTACGTAAAAGTGGATGATAGCAAGGCAGGTATTGCTCTCTTCTCCTAAGTCACATGCAATAGGACAATAGGAAATGGCCTCAAGGTGCTCCAGGGGAGGCTTAGATTGGGTATTAGGAAAGATTTCATCACTGAAAGAGATATCAAGTATTGGAACAGGCTGCCCAGGGAAGTGATTGAGTCACCATCCTGAGAGGTATTTAAAAGATGCTTAAAGGCACATAGTGACACAGTTTAGTGGTGGAGTTGGCAGTGGTAGGTCTACAGTTGGGCTTGATGATCTTAAAAGTCTTTTCGGTTTCTATGATTCTGTGATTCTATGAAAAATTATTTTGTTGAAGTAATTTTGGTACATTTGTTTAAAGATGCTGCAATGACTGATTGCTTTTTTACTAGCAGACAATTCTTACTGCTTGGTAACAAATACTTATTAATTATAAAACAGATAGGAAATGAGGAAAATGCTACAGAGCAGTTACTAAAAGCATCAAAATAATAATTCCAGAATATGTTTACTTCACCGTACTCCATAACTCATATGATGTTCATTAACACATCTGATGTGATATTTAGAAAAGACACTAGATGATCACCGCCTATGAATGAGAGCTAAAGCCAACTGATTGAACCATGACATATTAAAGGTAAGACCACATAAGTTAACACAGATATGATTAAGCATACATCTAATCTCTTGGCCATAACTAATACTACGTACACTTAAATCAGCCATGTCATGCTTAATAGTGAAAGTCGATCTGAATAAAATAGTTAGCATTTTAGTGATATTTATTCCCAGAAGGCAAGCCCTGGCTGAGCTTTGTGCTTATTGTCAAAATACCCATGCTACTGTGTCATCATGATAAAAAGCAAAAGCCTGAACCATAAAGTTTAAACAGGCAGATGACACCAAAGACCACTGCAAATATCTACTTTGTTCTCATTTGAACTAAGCAGGAGAGGAGAGTATTTTCTGTCTTTAAGGATTTTTTTTTTTTTCTGGAAAATAGGACTGTAACTATTTTTCATGACAGCCTGAATTTTGTTATCTTACCCATGGTTTCTGAAGTCTGGCTGCCGACTACACGAAGCAGCATTGGCTGACTGCTGTCTGACCTCTGCAGAGAGGTAGAAGGAGACGACAGTGTTGTACCATTCACCTTGGCATCTGCCTGCGGCTGAAAATTGAAGGAAGAAAGAAGAGATTGTTATTTACAGATCACTACAGTTGCACAATTGTTTATATATATGTATTTATTTATCTATCTATCTATATTTTATTTATTCCATGAAGAGACAAAACTTTGTCTGCTTTTAAGTAAATATATCCAATCAAACAATGGATTTAAATCCTGAATAAAACAAGGAAGAAGACTAAATAAGAACACTGAAATATGACTTCACCTTCTTACTTGCAGCCTGTAGAACAATTTAATATTATTCTCCAGCTCCTCTACACAGATATAATTTCTTGGTCTGTTGTCATCACCGATGAGGCTTCACACCCTGTTTGGAAGATGACTTTAGAGAGATCTAGAAGAAAGGCCCGAGGACTCACCTGCTCCAGCAGCTGCCTCAGCCTGTGCAGCTGTGACTCCAGCTGTTTGTTGTGATCCTCCAGTATCTGCATCCTGGCCTCCAGGCGGCCTTTGTGCTGGCGAAGCAGCTTGGCTTCTGCAATGAGCTCAGCATCCCGGGGGCTTTGTGGAGAAACCGGCATCATCTCCGGTGGGGATGGCAGTGGAGACAGTCCTTTGTGGTCATGTTGTTGCTTCAAACGGTCATACTCTGCTTGTAAGTTTCTGTTGAGAAGTAACAAGGAGGTAAAAGCTGAACAAGCTGGTGCAGGCTATCCTGCGCAAGGGGTAATGAGAGGGCACCTTCTCCTGTGTGATGTGCTGTGTCTGGTTACCAAGGAGCTAAGGCTCACCTGCTGCCTTTGATTCTGCCAAATCCATATTGGTGTAGGCTTACACCTCATAGATCCACATAGAGCTGATATTATAGGGACCTGTGATACAAGCATTGCCTAAAGGCTCTCTGCATCACCAGACTTCACAATTAGTTCCTTTCCAGGGCACACGACACAGAAGGCTGGCTGGGCTCCAGGCACCCTCCCGAAGCCTGGGTACAGTCTGTCCTGGGCTCAGCTCCTCCCTCGGCTTTCTGCCTTTCATCCTTCCTAGCAGAAGTTGGACTGCCTATTTGCTTCCACGCATGAATACACTCGAGGAGTAATTAGTGCTAAAAGAGGACTTTGAGTGATCAAAGCACTTTACAAATACTAATCAAAGCAGATGCCACCTGGCCGGCCTATCTGTTTTACAGATGAGAAAGCTATAACAGAAAGGTGGCCACACAAAAAGTCAGAGCAAAACACAGAACTCAAACATTCATTTCCAGCTCTGCTGTCCTCAGTCAAGTCACATAATTCTCCTCTCCTTATATTCACAACTTCATTTCCAGCCGAGCTCTAAAATCACTAACTAAGATGAGGAAATGACAAATTAGTGAGCTAATCTGTGAAATTGCACTGCACTAACTTTTAGGCCTGTAATTTCCATTTTTCATTTCCAATGAAATTTCCAATTTTCATTTGTATTTCCCTGTCTAGAGTGCTGCAGTCTACTGTAACTTTATGACATTGCTAGGTTTGTTCTTTTATTCTGTAAAACTCCAGTTTTACTCCACTAAAACACTCCAGATATTTACAAGATTGGTAGTGGTTCACACAAAAAAAAAGAATCTACCAAGCAGGAAAAGCACAGACGATAAGAAAATGACACCTTGTTAGGGATAACACGGTCCAAATATGCAAAAATAGTAACCTGTAGCATAAACTTTTTAGGCAAGAGAGCCCTAATGAACTGCACTGGGATTTTGTTGCTATGATGTTCCTTTACAGCTTCCCAGAGGGGGGAAAAATGGCTCAATGCTCTGGTAACTGCTTACTCATCACAAGCAGTGACCCAGATTTTATTTTTTCCAACTTGCTTTTATTTGAGGTTGTGAGAACAGGCACTTTTTGCCAGTTCTGCCTGCAAAACACAATGCACGCTGACAGTTTGCTCTGGAGGCTTAATAGCACCTCAGAAACCTCCCAATAAACTTTATTAAGCTCAGAAACACTTCTAAAGGTACGTTATTGTGACCAGAACAAGAACGAAAGCAGTATGCATCATTTCACATGAATAAGGAAGCAATGCCAAGGACAAAGACAGGCTACTAACTGTTCTTCAAATGTACTTGTGCCCCTCAGCAGCTGCATGATGGATTCATCCTAACCTGGGACTGTGCTCCCCCCTGCCAAGAATATGATCCCTAAGGGATGTCTGACCTACATTATCTCTCTTCTGCAGAAGTTTCAAAAGGTTAAGATAAGGCGTTGATCATTCTTAACTTCAGGTTGTCACAAAAGTCAAGACTACTTTCTCTAAAACTTACACACAGAGGGAACAACAGAGGCTATGAGGAGTGTTACAACAACAGTTACACATAGTATTTTTGTTTCCTTTTTTCTCTGATTAGCTAAAAGCTATCAGGGCTGATAAGCAGGTGGAAAATAAAACAAACCCAGACCTACATAACTGCCGTATGAGAAAAATCCTTGAAGAAGTTATAAATATCAGTCTATGTGTCCCTGGTGACTAGAAGAAGGGTAACATTGTGCCCATTTTTAAGAAGTGAGATGTCCCTGCACATGGCAGGCGGGGTTGGAACTAGATGATCTTTAAGGTCCCTTCCAAACCAAAGTATTCTATGATCAGTTATTTTCTGTTAAATGAAGCAGGTTTTTTCAAAGAAAGTTTTTTGCTTTGGAGAAATACAGAACTTCAAGTCCATGAAAATTATCTGGAAGAAAGAAAGAAGGGCTATACTGGGTGTTGCCTCCAGACCAATTAAAGTTTTCTGATTCTTGTAGCTGAATGACTTCATGAATAATTAATAAAAAATACAGAAGGGAATAGGAATGAGAATGAACAACAGCATCACAGACAGTCTCACTGTAGACTGACGTTTATACAGGAGTGATCATTAAGCTTTTTTTCACAGTCTGCAGATTGTGGCTATTGCTACCATGTAATAAATTCCATAGATGTATGATACAGGCAATGCTCCACAAACATCAGAGTCAGAAGTTTGAAGTGCCGTAAAGCAAAAGATAAAATATCACCCTAAGGGAAACTAACCATCACACTTAGTCATACTTACAACATAATCAGGTACCTTGCTACCAAGAAATCTGCAATTATCGGTTCAACTATCAAGACAGAGAAGTCCTTCCAGTAACTACAGTACTGACAAACAAGCGAGGACAAGGGAGCCATTCTGATAAAATACCTTCACGTCTGATACAAAATAGTTAAAAACTCTTTCTGAAAACCTATAGGGGGAAAAATTATTGTAAAGGTTGTTGCATATTATCCAAGTAGAGATATGACTGAATTTGTAAGTTCTGAAACTAAATACACTAATATTGCTAAACAAAGGAACGTCAATTTGAAGGATGCATGTGAATTTGCCCAGAGCACCTGTGTCACTGAGATTATCCAGCTGTACCTTTTCAGTCCAGCTACACAGCCCTTAGTCCAGAGAATTACAAATCATCATAGCAACCTTCTTCAGAACTGTAAGAGTTCTTAAAGATCAAATCATCATCAGACCATCATCATTGCAGATGATCAAAAATACCATAATAATTGGCATCTAATGAAGATGAAGAAATGGATTAATAAAGGGGGAAAAAAGCTGAAAATTAAAGAAAAACAAAAGAGTTCAAAAGCTACTGTAGAAATGTCCTAGAGGAGAGAGAAATCTGCTTTTACTCCTATGTCTGGACTACTTTTAAGCTGTGCAGTGAAAAAGAATTGCTGCTGCAAGCCAGACGTCCAAGGCACTGCCCCCCAATACCTAGTGTAATGCCTCTCTGTCCTAAGTAATGGACATTTTCAGCATAAAATGAGAAGTAAGAGAAAGGGGATAAAAGCATAATCCTCTCTGAATGAATGCAACTGAACAAGCAGGGGCAGTACTGGGAAACCCAGCCTTGGCCCTCCATAGCTTACAGGCTGGCTGACTTTTATATCTGACTGCCACAAACAAATAAAACTGCTGCATCTTCTGATCACTAGGAAAATAAGTTCTATTTCAGTAATAGAAATATTCAAAGAAAAACCCACAGAGAATCACAGAATCATAGAACAGTTTGACCTTAAAGATCATCCAGTTCCAACCCCCCTGCAATGGGCAGGTTCATCTCCCACTAGATCAGGCTGCCCAAGGCCCCATCCAACCTGGCCTTGAACACCTCCAGGGATGTGGCATCTACAGCTTCCCTGGGCAACCTGTTTCAGTGCCTCACCACCCTCATCGTGAGGAATTTCCTCCTTATGTCCACTCTAAATCTTCCCTTCTCCAATTTAAAGCCATTACCCCTAGTCCTATCACTACATGCTATCACTACATGCTATCACTTTGTAAAAAAGTCCCCCTCCAGCTTTCTCATACACCTCCTTCAGGTACTGGAAGGTCGCTAAAAGGTTTCTTCGGAGCCTTCTCTTCTCCAGGCTGAACAAGGCTAACTATCTCAGCTTCTCCTTTTATGGGAGGTGCTCCAGCCCTCTGATCATCTTTCTAGCCCATATATTCAACTTACTATGCTTGCACCTCTTTGAGGCAATTCATGAATAACAGAGAAGCATATACTGTAACCTTGATTTATGCAACTGTAAAGAGCTGGGTAGTAAAGAGCTCATAAGTTATCAATCACACCTATCACTGGCAGCATTAATTGCCTAGTGAGGGACATCCGAGTGGATGCCATTTGCTGAGTAGTCTTCTCAGAGGCAATTGAGAACATGTGACTTCATGTTATTTGTCATCTCCCTGCAGAATATCAGTGGTTTGAAGAAATGGACAAAGCTGGTAACTGAACTACCTACTCCTGTCCCTCATCAGAGTGCCAGCATTCACTTTAGGTGGTTCACACGCAGAAGATCTAATTCTCCTTCTTCAGTGCCAAGATAAATACCAAAAGGAGCCATGGCATGTTTTGAAATGCATCACTTCCTTGCTATTGGCAGCTATACAGAAGGAACTTGTATGAGGGGGACATTCATCAGTCTTCATATTTGAAGGAATACCATAGCTGCACAGAAACAGCTTTGAGATTTGTGGCATTAATGCTTCTCCAGTGGCACAAAGCCCTCTGAGCTCACAGTGCAAGTCAGGAAAGAAAAGGCAAGGCAAATAGCCAGGCTGGAGATGTAAGTATTTTAATTCTTTGTAAAATGTTACGAGTGTCTGTGATTGCAAAATCGTATGCTTTCTTCTTAATGCTAGTACAGTACATACTAGTGAGTATAACTTACCTACAGTACAATCTATTTAATGTACCACTTTGGATGGACACCAAAAATCTGTCTTCTCTGCTTCTGAAAGATATCCACTCTTAAAAGAAATTTCAAAATGTTTTCAGGACAGTGTTTTAATTGTTTGGGGTCTTCTCTCATATTGCAACATAGTAATAATGCCTTCCATAGCAAGGTTATTTTACATCTACTGAATTCATAAGAAACAGTCTTATCACAATATTCCGTGTGATGTAAAACCGAGCATTACTCTGAAGGCCTAATATTCAATGAAACATTTTCAGCACTTGAAAATATTCTCTAAAATGCTCACATTTTAGCAAATATAAATTATTTAGCAGTCACATTTTAGCCATAAATTATTTAAGGAAGTCATATTTGCAAGCTACAAAAGCACAAGGTCTCAAAATGCTAGCAGATAAATAATGAATATCTAACAAGAGGTTCATGGAACTGAAAAAAAAACCCAGTCAGAATCAAGACACAGTGAGGTTAGTTTATAAGTTGGATAATACTTTTCAGAAGAATTCAAAATAGGCAACAGATCTTTTTAAACTGTCCAAAGGCAAAATCTCAAAATTACAATTTCAAAGAGTCTTTTTCATTTAAGTAACAAGTGAAGATGGAAATATTTGGAGACCAGAAACTGCAGCTGAAAAACAAATGGAGGTCACAATCCAATAAGCAGCTCAAAAGAGATGAAGTCGAAACACAAAACAAAAAAGAGAACGCCTTTTTTTTTTAAAAAGAAAAAAAAGTAGGAGACTGTGGAGCAGAAGAAGAGAAATGGCAATGAAGTGTTTTGAATATCATAGCACTGCTTCTTGCTTGATGCAGCTTCCCCAAGAGCTGCTGAGAAGTGACTGCATGTACTGACTAATTGTAAAACAATACAAGATATATCAGACAGTGCTAAGTCTTTATTGTAAAAAATTATCAATAGTGTGTGCAGCAGAAGTTGGTAAACGTGGATAGGAAAAGATGACTGTTTATATACTGCTGATAGCTGCCCAGCCACCTGCCCTCACAGGCATAAGCATTGCATCTGTCTCAGCACCAGCAAGAAGACATGCTCCAGTGACAAGACCTGAGGTTTTTACAATGGAGGTGAAACAATCCAGGTGCTTTAAGGCTGGGCTGAGGACCAGGAGATCACAAAGTGATTTGCACTGTGTTCAGCTCATTTCCAAGCAATAGATTTGATTAGTCTTCATGCTGTGGCAATAAATAACGTTCACTTGGAGGGCATTTTTAGGATCAGCATGGGAAGCAATATGTGTTCAGCCACTGGAACTGGGTTCACGCAAGGAATTTGGTCCCAGGTTGTTCATTACCTTTGGCAATAGTCATAAAAGGTTTGCACAAACTGAAAAGAGGGGAAAGACTAGGAAACAGAAATCTAAAGGGACAAGACTATTTTTTAAAGGTAGATAACTTATATGAATGGCTCCTGAACAGCTTATTTTTCTAAATAAGAATCAGTGTTTCCTCCACAAAAATATAATTATCCGGCTGTGACAAGCTACCAGGACAACAAGAACTTGTTTGGTTTTGAGCATCTGCCTCACATTTAAGTACAAGTTATTTATAGCTGTTTGCTGAGACAGAAGTCATGATTTTGTCATAATCAATGAATATCACAGCAGTGTGACCTTCACGCTGTCCTACAGAAACAGACCTTTGTCCCTGCTGCATTGAGACCTGAAGCATCCACAAAAAGCAAGGTTGCTTCCTGTGGCAAGTCTAACTGTACAAATGACAGAACAACAGGCTATAATCAAGTTCATAATCTACAACTCTTGTTTAATCCAGGATTGGAAAACTTCAAACCACATATTTTTAAGGTGTAATTTCTGTCAGAGATATTTTAATGTGCTATTCCACCTTAACAACTGTTATGTAAATAAAGCTCAAACTGAAATTTATGGCATAAACCCCATAACGGAAGTTTTTAGCCTATTTAGTTGTTGAACTCCAGGTTACACTCATGTTCATGTACCACGTTTCCAATCTAAAAGGTGGCTGCTTTAAAAGCCATCTGCCTTTCTGATGGGCAACTTATTTTGTATAGAGACAGCAAAGCATTATGAGTTTTTTTATCTTCTTCCTAGGGCTCTTTAAAATGTAACATCACTTTCCTGAAACACAAGCTATTTTACTATCTGTACAGTACTAGTTACACAAAATTCCTTAACTACATAAGTCTTGTATGCAAAGTATGATGGTTTATTTCAAAATACTGATTTTCCTCCACTTTGGAAAGGACTTGAGCTTTATGTACTATGTAGTATGAGGTTTGGGGCTTGTTTCAAACAAAATCTCACTGCTGTTCAAAGAGCAAGAGATTTATTTAGTACAGCTTTCTGCCTGAAACACTCCTTTGTGCCTATTGATCCTCTACATTCTCCCAAATCCTCCTGAAAAGAAGTGTGGCCTTGACCCTTCCTCCTTATTTCTTGCTTGCTGGTTTATTAATATTTATATGTCTGTCAGACATTGTGCCAGTGTTTTTCATGCAGGCGGAAACATAACCTCCAGGTGTTTTCTCAGGTACTAATTCCTCATAGAAAGCAGTTAAATTTTAGCAGTTTGATCTTCAGCTTAACCTGTCCCGAAAAGTTTTTACTCTGAAAACAGAGAGGCTGCAACACAACTGGAAACATGAGGGCGTGAGAAAATAAGGGCAGAGTAAAAATGTAACTCTTTCAAAAAAATTATACCTTTAATAAATAAAGTATGTGTGGAACAAATTATTAGTTAAATTAGTTGCCCTTGCATCTGGAGATTCTACAGAAAATAAAACTTGGTATTTATGGAAAACAGGCTCTTTCCTTTTCCTGGTTGAAGCATATTAGTTATACGGAAAAACAGACTTAATCTGCAGAGGAGCAGCTGATGCACGTCAAGGAGGAAGCACAAGGCAGATCTAAATCTTCCTCCTGCTTCAGGTGACAGAATAACTTATATCAGGTTTCTTCAAGCCAAAAAAAAACCAAGCTGTCCTTAAGTCCCAATCACAGTCTCATAGAGATGGTGGCGTGATGGAACCACTATAACTGATTAGTACCATCCAAAGAAGACTTATGCATGGAGAAGATCTATGACACTGCCAACACTTGCATTATTTTTTTGACATGCCTAAGGTAAATGATTACTGCATTAAACTCTCAATGTAAACAAAAGTACCTAGCTCTTAAAGATGCCAGAAAAAAGAGCACGAAAATGCCAATAGACTTTACCATAAAAGCTGAACATATAAGAAGGCCAATAAAAATGCACTATTTTTAGAAGTAAATGATGTCTATCTTACAGTCTAATTTCAGTAGTTCAGGGTTGCAGTTTTGAATCTGTCAGGGTCAAGATCTAACAGTTGCCATGCTCATGGTCCAAGACTCCAGAGTAGTGTAGAAAGAGGACTGCTGTGTTGTGATGCTGCAAGAATCCAGTTGAGGCTTTTTTTTTGCAATTGATGAAGATAACATAAATTAAAGTTGAAATTAAAAGTGGAAAATTATATTTAGTATTGAAAGATTAAAGAAATGGCAACAAGTAACACCAAAGAGAAAGAAATTAAGACCCAAGTTTTAACCACCATGAAATAACTCATTTGTCTGAAAAAGCAACTTTACATCTCATGTTATCCCTAAAAATGCTGTCGAAGTGAATTCCATCTAACTGTACAGCACAATTATTTCACAGATTCTTTACTTCAAATGAATTCAACTAACTTCAAAACCTTGTGTATTGCAGTGGCCAACCTTTTTAAGAAAACCCTGTCTTTCCAGGAACCTCTGTCTGTCTTTTCCAGATAGGGAAGCAAAAATCTGCACAACATTCCCTCTCATAATGGCAAAATAAAGTAACATTGGCATGAAACTCATTGCTACCATGGAAATAAAGGGAATGGTAGACAGAAGGCAACATGAAACACAGTCTGCAGAACTTGTCACAGGTGATATACGAGTATTCAAAGCTTGCCATGTTGGAGGCTTTGTGAAAGAAACAGTGTGGACTCACCACTGCACTGGAAGTGGGAATGATTTAACAAAATGGTATCAGCCGCATCACTTACAGAGGGAAACCTTTCCTTTGCCCCTGCAGCATGCGCCTAAGGGCTGTGGCAGCTGGTGGTATAACTCACCTGTTTTCCTCCTCCAGGTCTGCGAGGATTCTCTCCAGTTCCCCTCTTTCCTCACTCTCCAGAGAAATCAGGATCTGGGCAGGACTCCGGGGCTGGCTCAGGGGGGACTCCTGGTTCAGACTTTGGCAGTAGTGCTGGATTAACAAGTGTTCATCATCACTGGAAGACAGAGGAAGATTAAACAAGCTGTTCCCTTCCACATTTTTAACTCTGCAGTGAGTGTAAGGAGACAACTCATTCCCCAGTCTCTAATTTCTTACAAAGAGATTTGATCAACTCTTTGTAATGAACAGCAGAGCAATATATCTTAAAGTAAAATCTGCTGAACTGTTTCAGTTAGTCTCTGATAATTTTCCTTCTCTGCAGAGTCCACATCTCTCCCTTGCTGTTTCTCAGACACTTAAAACCATGTTTTACCACAGCTGACAAATTCAGCTTTCCTCTTTCTGACGAACTTCAATTAAGAATTTGCTTAAGAAAACAGGCCATTTCTGCTGCCTGATCTGTGTTTCGAAAGGTCGTTTAACCAAAGGAGAGGCAATTAAGTACACCTACAAACTCTCCTTACGGGATAAAGATGTCCTCTATTTATTTGTTTTTCTCCACAAAATTGTAAATGAGGTGAAATAACAAAATATTGGGTTAATCTAATGAAATTCTGCTATTTTTCACTGAGCGGTTGTTTTTTTTTTCCAAACTACAAGTGATGTACACTGTCAGAATACAAATACATTCTATTTAATATATCTGATCTCTTTCTTTATTTCTCTTGCTACCAAAGCCGCCCGGCATTTGGAACAGAAACACCTCTGGAAGAGAAAAGCAAGCCCAGTTCTGAAGACTTTGTCCACCTCCTGGAATTATACCAGTGTTTTAGATGGCAAGGAGATGCATTCAGGCCCTAAGTTGTGCAGCTAACATCAGCAGCAACTGTGAGAAATCATGGCAGGTTTCTCTTGACACCACAAGTCAAGAACAGAAAAAAATCGCTGTTGGAAGTCTTATTTTTCTGGTAGTACTTACTGATAACAAAATAATTCAGTCTAGCTTGGGTTTGTCTTTTTCTGTTAGATTTGTAATCCGGAATTTAAAAGGCATTTTGAATAGCTGTTGTTAAAAAATTAGAATTTTCCTTGTTTTCATTTTGTTCCTGAAAATGTTAGTGATGCCATTTTATAGACTGCAGGAATGCTAAAGCAATGTAGAGCACATTAACATTAGTTCATAAAAGGGAAATTTTAATTTTCCACAACAGGCATCCCATTCCTCTTTCTAAACACAATTTCAAAGGCTTGCCAGTTCCTAAATTTATACTCTTCATGAAACACTTCAACTGTGATTTCCTTCAAACAACTGCCTTACATTTATAAATATCCTTATGCATCTTAAGTGAATTAACAGTGAAAAAGTGACATAACAATTGCAATATTATGTTACTTTGCAAGACATACTCTTTTTGTGTGATTTTCAGCCTGCACATATTTTGTATCTATAATTGCAATAACACTCACAGTGAAATGTTTTGTGGTATATATAGACAGTATCTCTTTATCTTCCTCTTTCCCTAATGCAAAACCTGTGAGTATGTCAACCGATAATACTTAAGCGTAACCTGACAAGCAGAACTGAGAGAATTACAGTTGTGAATTCATGGTGAGCTTTGATTTTGCTGCAATTTATATCTGGATCATAGTTTTTGAAAAATTCAGAATGTACAGATTTATTCTCATTTTAGTAGTGCAAACTGAAAAATAAATTGGATAGTTAACTTATTAACTGCACCATATTAACCAACTTTTGATTTAACTAAAGTATTATTTGAACAGTAACATCAAAATGTAATACAAAAGATGCTGCTTACCTATGATTTTGTAACTAAGGACAGTGAAATATTACAGTGAGGACAAAAGGAAATTCTGTATATAATAACATTACTGCTATCCATAACAATAAAAAATTGATGAACAACTTGGAAACAAGGCTTTCATTAACCACATGAAACTATACTGACATTACATATGCATTAGTGTTGAAGTGTCATTTTAATTTTCCCCTTTTTGAAACAATATATTAAAACAATGTACTTGTTTGTACAGGGGATTTTCTTTCGAAGTTGGTAGGTAACAATCCTATCAATTAAAAAGTTAAACTACTTGAAATAAAGAAACAGCTTTATTACTTGCCAAGAATATCTCACAGGCTCACAACCAATCTTATAAAATACTAATGATTTGGAATCTCAGTTTAAGTGAATGAAAAGTGGCCAGAGTACTGTGCTTTACAAGAATACTACAAAAGGAGATTCTGTCAAAAAATCCACCCCTTAAATTGTGTTAAGGATGAGATTATGCAGAACTATAAAAAAAGCCCGCTTTAAGAAAAGGTGGGATTTGAGCTTTTTCATATTTGATTGATTTAGAATCTGTTCTATGGCTTCTCATACACAGTTAATTAACTAAGACCGTATTTTCAAGTATGACAATGATCTATGTGTTTCTATCCTGTTTTCAGATACATTACTCAGAGTTAATTTTCTAGTTCTACATCCTTTCATTCAGAGAACAAACAGGATAAAGAAAATCACGAGGAGAAATATATCATTGTATCAGAAAACCACAAAAATGTCTCAGTGTGACATTAGATTAAACTATTTAAAAATCAAAACTTTTATTTATGACCTTACATTAAAAGCAGTACAATGAATGCTTGCCAGTGACCTGTCCAAATTAAAGTTTACTAATTATAACATATCGCGGTGAGGATAAGTGCCTCCAGGCTTACACTTGCAATGTATTTCAGTTACTTGTAGACCAAAGATTTGTGTTTAGCCCCATTAACCTTTTGAATAACGCTTTGCCATCAACATTTTCTATCTTACAGCGATTACTCTTGCCATTCAGACAGAAGGGTTATCTTTCTATCTTTTTCCTTAAAACATATCAGATGATGAGCATTTTTTCCAAGTAATATGGGAACAATTTAACAAATGAATCAGTAATTCCTTTTTAAGAAATAAGTAACTTTAACTTTGAACATATCAATCATCTGTTGCATAAATTTGGTATTAAGTTATAAGGCATTAATCTAGACACTACAATACAAATTGAAAAAACAGGAGTTCATCATTGAATTGAACCAGATGTGGTACATGGCAATGCAAATTCAACATTACAGAATTTCTTTACAAGTTATTAAATTCTGTAAGAAAACACATGTCAAAAATACTAAACCAGCTTACTTACATGCTCTCATTAGGTGAAATACTGTCATTTAGATAAGAACCATTGGTGTTCTCCATTTCTGCTAGCCTGTGGAAAAATAAACAAGACTCATTAAAAATCAATTATGTTTTCTAGGAACTTTATTCGTTCTAACATTCCTGAAAGAATTAAAGAGCGTGATGTTTTTGATTAATTTGAAATTCAAATTAATTTACACTCACTGTTGATTACAAAAAAAATCTGCAATAAGCTATTACAAAGGATTATTTATTTACTACAATGACCTGGCTAAACTAATTTCTGGGTTTTCAACCCTTTCTCTGAGGTTGTATTCCACTCTTTATGATTAATAAATTCCACAATCAAAGAAAGGCCTTAAGATGCCAGGGGTTTACACAAATTGCTTTGCACCTGGCAATGTCATCACCAGAATGTCAACAATCCGTCACTCCAAAATGTGCTGCATAATTCAGAAATACCTTTCCTGACCAAGAAGTTGGAATAACTATTTTTACATTACCTCAACCCTTGCAAATTAGCTTGCCTGGTGGAAAAATATTTTAATATTTGAGCAGTTAACCCATTTTTTTTATTCTTAAGGCCATTATGAAAGCGGACAAGAGAACTAAAGTAGCAATATACCACTATATTAACCCTCCAAATCAAGCAAAAATCCTGTTTATAGTATTCCACAAGGTGGATTACTTAACACTGAAGTGGCATTTGAGATTCACCTAAAGTTTGGAGGTTTCCGCCCTTCTGATTTGAGTCCATATTAAAACCAAAACCTTATGTTGAACCACAGTATGGGTTGGGTTGGAAGGGATCTTTAAAGTTCATCTAGTCCAACCCCCCCTGCAATGAGCAGGGACATCTTCAACTAGATCAGGTTGCTCAGAGTTCTGTCCAACCAGACCTTGAGTGTTTCCAGATACGGGACATCTACCACCTATCCGGGCAACCCATTCCAGTGTTTCACCACCTTTACCATAAGAAATTTCTCCCTTGTATCTAGTTTCGATCTAACCTCTTTTAGTTTAAAGCCCCTTGTCCTGTCACTACAGGCCCTAATAAAAGGTTGGTAACCTGAGAGCACAGCTTAATGAAGATCCCACAAGACCTAAAGGCCACTTTTGACCACATTAAGTGCTCTGGCATGCAAGTTAGTTGACAGGCTGGTTAGTAGCAGCAAACACAGGCAATGTTCTGCACCTGAAAGCCTGGAAAGCAAAACCCCAAACCCTATGTTTCTTTAAAAAGCACTTAGGTAGCAGACAGCCTTTGGGATTTTTTTTTTTAATGACTGTTTAGAGAAAGGCCTGCCTAGTGTCCAGCTGGTCTCGTACCTGCTAGCATAATGTTCAATGCGTGAATGAGTATCATCATGTGAAAGCTGAGGGGACGAAGCAGGCCTATAAGGCAGAAAACACTGATTAATCACAAACAATACCCCTTTAAAAGTAAAAAGACAACTTAGCTATGCCTATATCCTCACATCTCCATGCCTTATGCTTACACTACATTTGATAAACAGCAAGTTATAACTCCAGGTGCTGCGTGTGCCTCCTCAAGACATCAGTGCAGTGTTTCGTGGTACCACGCTGGGGATTTTGACCATTTTGCAACCCCTTTGTTGCAACGAGTTTTCTTCACACCACTCTCCAGAGAATCTTTTTTCCAAAGCATTTAAGGATGAGCTTTTCTCCCGGTTTTCCCCTTCACAGCTGCCTCTTTTATTGGTAATTCTGTTTCATGTGCAGCCCTGCGCTGGCTGCAACAGCCCTGCTAGGAACCTCTCCTCTGCCTCCCACTCTGCTCCAGTGACTGCTCCCAGTACATCCCGCTAAAAAGAACCTTTAAGGACTACTTCATGAGCAACTCGAAATAAGTAAAAGAAATAAAATGTCTGTAATCAGCCTTAAATAACACACTGCGGACACTGATGATTTTGCCTTGAATCTTTCCAGAGTTGCAGTCTGATCCATCCTGTTACACAGGACACTGTCAGCTATTTTGGGTTTTGTGCCTGACAGATTAGATCGTAGGGTGTCCTCTTCACTTTTTTTGTTGATGAAAACAGCTCATGAGACTTTTCTCATCATGTAGGGTAAAGTTTCTTACAGACTCAACTCTGGGAAATGTCACCATTGAATTATGTTGCCTCTGCAGTTCAGAGAGCACTCTTTGCTGCTGCGTGGGATTTTCTCAATTGAAACGTATCAGGAGGTGCTGGAGTAACAAAAAATGATGCAGCCACCCAAGCTGTATGGGAATCTCACATTTTAGCTAAATTTCACCCTCTCTTTCTTTATTCCACCTCTGTGGGCTCTTTCTCTGGAACTCCCAATTGAAGGAGGACTTTCCCCCTGCATTCTAAGTTGTTAGATGTTGCGGTTCAGGCTGGGTCTGCCCAACAGGGATTGCACTGCATTGCAAGGGTAGATAAGTTTGTATTTACTGGTTATAAACCAGAAGTGTAATAATCTTGTGGTTTTAATGCTCCTGTTAGGAGTTTGAAAATCCTGCAGCAAATCTATTACACTGGTATTACAGCATTCTAATCAGCCTGCAAAGGGCTCTAGAAAATTAGGATCCTTCTGAATTCATAGAGCTGTATGCTAGATACACAAAATTCATCATCATTAATGTCTCTTCTCACAGAACAGCAAGTTTTTCTCTTTCATTACAGGCCAAGAATCACGAATCTCATTTTGTCTGAAATGACCTTCAGCCTCTGAATGTGCTTTCACCCATCACATGTTCAAACATTACCACAGCACACCAGAGGATAAACAGTCAGTTCACAGAGTTCCTCAGTGCAGCAGAGATTCATGATGATGAACAATTGCTTCTCTGCAACTTGATATCCTATTTTCTGTAAGAACATCTACACTGAAGCGAAGGGAGGCGAAAAGGATGCAGTTTATCTAGAGCAGTGGATTATGTAGCAAGATAACAATGGTTTTCTGATAAACTGATACTATCCCCATTTTTTTCATTTCTTTGACATACAGTAAATGTTAAGGTGGCCTAAGCTGGTACTATCAATGAAAGAAGAGGTCTTGGTTTCAATGTACACACAAATATTGCTGCCAATACTATGCATAGACTAGGAAATCTGTAAAAGTAGCTTTAGTTTTGAGCTAGATCATTCTCCTAGTCCCTCTTACTCTGGTATTATACATGTGTTTGTACTAGTACAAAGGAAAGGACAGCACTTGGCTGGGACCAACTGGGCAATAATATGCCCCTTTTGACAGTAGTTCAAGGCAAAAGACGGGCCTGACTACATCGTCACATACCTGCTGCCTTGAAACAAAGCTTCAACTTCAGAAGTGAACAAGGTGTGCAATAGATGTATATTTAAAAAGATAACACAGTGCTATGCAGCTTGTTGAAGCTGATTATGTCTCTGTCAGCTGTAGGCAGGGGATGAGGCTACATTTCCAGGTTTGTCTCTACTTCAAAACATACTGCAAAGGAGATATACCTCAAACATCTTTAAAACTTTGCTTAAGAAAGCAAACCTGTTGAGAAGCTCTGCAGCCTTTGTGTTGAATTTAGCTGCTCAGAAGCACACTTTTGCAGGTATCTGAGAAAGTGTGAAAATGACTGTGCTGCAACACAGGTTGTTGTGTAGACATACTCTCAGATGACCGTCTGAGCTAGAGCTCACTGTCCTTCCTTTCTGAGCACACATACTCAGCCCACCTAATCCGTTTGAACAGACAGCAAGAAGGCTGAGACACACAGCCAATATTTAGCCAAGATAACCATCCCTCTCACAATGGCTCCACAGCTGTATTGCTCAAGCTGGGATCTGCAAGAACAGCCTGGGGAATTCCAATCAAGTTAAGTGGCGATTGAGTGGCAAATACAACCTCCTGCAATTCTCTGCACCCCTAGAAACCTGGCTGGAAGGACAAGGGCACTTTTCTTGCTGTTCAGCATTCTCGAAAGTGTAGAATCAAGTAAATTGTATTTGTGCCACCTACAGCCCACAGTTCAAGTAAAAACACGTGAATTCTCACAAAAATTGTAGACCGTCTCTTTAATGCCTGGGAAGCAGAGTATCTGTGCAAATTACTGCATAATAAGCTGTCAGAATCACTAACTTCTAATAAAAAATAGATATGTATTTATTTATAAGGAGTCCATTTATGCCCCATGTTGATGTCACGATACAGCTAGCATTGCTGAGTGCTGCCAGGTTATGCTCTTAAAGTACTCGAGGATTACCAGAAAACAGGCATGAAAGTACCAAAAAAAGGCAAGATCTTAGAAAAAATGGGAAAGTTTTATGATAACCAGAGTAAGAGGTTTGACTCCTGTAGTGTAACATGGTCTAGCATGAAAGAAAGTAACAAAGTTAGCAGAGCAAAATGAAGAGCAATTCTTTCCAGCCATTATTAATTTCTTAATTTTCTGCTTTCTTGTCAGACCAGGCAAAAGGATTGTGCTTAGGAAAATACTTCCTGTACAAATCCTGCTTTCTGGTATTTCTCAACTTTTCTTGAATACTACTTGTGAATTAAACTCCCTGTAGTATATGACATCAAACCTTTGGTGTGAAGCTATCGGTGTAGGCATACCATGGCATTATTATTGTAAGTAACTAGAATTAAGCATGTTATGGCAAGCAGTTTAATTTCACGTTATGTCAGACACAGCAATGACATTCCATATTATTCACACTTTCTTTAAATGTTACTTTTAACTGTGCAATTGTTCTAAAGTGTAAGAAATCTAGATCTACAGTTGAGTATATAGTATATTACAATCACCCCCAGATGCATTTATAAACAACAGTGCGTCCTGAAGTTGAAAGATCCTGTATTTCAGTCTGGCTCTAGCCTTTTAACATTTTCTGTGGTTTTGATTGCTTAAAATTCCTAGAGGTATTGCCCCTCACTTGACTTCCCATTGGTTTGTGCTCCAAATCAAAATTATAAATCAATATTCCAATGTATACATTTCACTATTGTTTATTCTACCAAAAATTCAATGAAGGTGCAAGCCATATACAATTCACCATATAGAAATATATAAAATCCTATTTATTAGCTTCTCATTAGTTATCAATATGTGAATTAAAAATAATTCTCATTTAATAGCATTTTAAAATCATCCATGTAACACTAGTAGTAGCAAATGCCACAGTGGTAAGTACGTGTATATATATATTAAGTTTATGCTGAGGGTATTACTACAACAGTAAGACAATGCACATGCAGGAATGGTGCAAGAATGAGAATCCATTTCATAGCTGAAAAGTACTGCTTTTTTAACTTCTGAAGAAATTAGGCAGTAAACATTTCCCCATTTCAATATGCCTTCACAAGTCTTACTGTATCTAAAAAACTGCAATAAAATACCCAGTTAGCTTTGTATTAATTGGGGCACATCAGTGTGCCTATGTGCACAGTTGCACATAAAACCAAATCATAGCTTTATCTACAATACAATGTCATTCCAGAAACTGAATTAAATCAATCAATTTCAATTTCTATCCTTCGAAAAGCATTTAGTATACAGAGGGATTGACATCCATTCAGAAACACAGGATTTTAAATTACAGACTCTCAAAAGTATTAGTATGACTGCACCAAAATCCCTGCTAGTTCAATGAAAACACATACTCCAAAAAGAGTATACAGTACACAATCCACAATAGCTGGTAGTTCCTGGATTTATCCCGTTCTATTCATTTGGGATCAAAACATTCTTTCAGTGAGTACATCAAAGAAAAAAGTCATAAAGAAAGAAGGAAATGAACTTATGCAAAACTAAACAAAGAAACAACAAAAAAAAAAGTGAGGGAACGCAGCAGCAGTAGCAGCAGCAGCACACTTCAGCAAAAGTACTCACGCAGAATCTACTGGCCAGAAGTTGATCAGAGTAACAGGACTGCAAGACAAAAAATGAGGAGGTGAAGAGAGAGGCAGAAGAAACTCAGCAGCAAAATAATCACAGAAAGGTTTAAAAAAAAATCACAACAACTGAAAAACAGAAATCCAACAGACGAACATGAATGACTATGAAGAGCAACTAACCAAAAAGTGAAGAAAAAAAATAATCTAAAATTAAAAAAGAGAAAGAAAAAGAGAGCGAGAACAAGCTGCGTGCAATTGCCATTAAACAATGGATTAAACTTGTAAAAAAAACCAAGAAGAACTGAGTTAACTCATTGATTTATCCATGTGCATCTTTTTTTTAAAATGTTTTTTTCCTGTAAAGACATAAAAAACATTTAATAAGACTAAATTTATAACGTAAGAAAAGAGGAAATCAGCTAGGAAGCCTGCAAATACAGTGGCCTAATTAAAAAAAAATAAATCCATGGAAAGATATTCACTTCGAAGAAAATAAAAATTTAATGAAGACATCATTAGTCTCCAAATTGCCATACCAAACTTAGAAGTTTATAAGGCTGTCAGTAAGATGGTAAGTGTTTTTCTTTTACTAACTGAAGCTGAAGTTTCTGTATAAGGACAGGTGAAAACAGATAAAAGCAACGGCAATTGGAATCCCAGCTTGTATTTTCCTGCCAGCCAAAGTTAACAGAAAGAAATAAAGAGGCTTTATGCATTTAGGAAGTGAAGGGAGTTGGCACCAGCTGGGGAGCTCAAAGAGCAGATCAAATGAATTGCGACTTAGACACTTCAGAGCTACTCACGTTTCCATGTTGTCTCCCTCCAAGACAGTCTGCACAGGCAGGTAGCCCATTCGTGGGTGCTTTGCAAAATACCTTTTTGTTCGAAATTTGTTTTTTAGTACCTTGGCAAAGTCACGGACGTCTTCTCCCGAAGTTGTCTGAAAGCCACAAATCACAATGAAATCATCTTTCATGAGATTATTATGGTTTTTGGTTGCCTCTTCCTTTGCTGGGTCACTTGGAAGAGCTGTGGCCACATGAAGCAGAGCTGCCAATGGTTTGGCCTCCAGAATGGCAAATTTTATTTATTTATCATTGTCACCTTAGTGACACTGCTAAGGGGGAGGAAGGAGAAAAAGGGAAGCTCCAAAAACCGCTGACAGGCTTGTGCCTCACCTCTGGCAGGCAACCAATAATTAGACACCAATTTGTCATTTCCTCATCTGGCTCAGAACTCTTTGCCTGATTTTGGTTCAGCACTAAAATGGCTGTAACTGAGGACGTGCATGTCCAGCTAGCTGCTTCACAGGCTGGATCCTGACTATTACCACATCCTCGTCATCTACATCTCATGAACTTGTCAGCTGTCAGTCCATGAAAGTTAGACCCATCCTCTTCACACATTTTCTTTCCAGCTTCACTTCTCAGCCTCTCTGCCATTAATATTTTGATCAAAGAGAAACAAAAAGCAGGTGAGAGCTGCTGAAAGCTCTTAGAGCAGTTATTTCCTCCTGCGCCTGTTTAATCTGAAGCTAGCAGACACTTACGATCAATACCCCAAGGAGAGTCCCTCACCTGCAGTTAGTTTTCCTTGCTGCTGTAGAGACCAGCAGAGGAGCACAAAGTGGAATTAGTTTCCTAAGGACCAAAATGAGCCAGGAAGAGTTCAAAGGATAACTTCTGGGAAGATGCAAGCCTCCTTGCGAGCTTGATTAAAAATTGGGCAATTTTCTGAAATTCTAATGGAAGACTTCAGTTACTTTAGCCAGGCTGCACTCCCTTCTCTGAACCTCACAGAGACACTCGAACCTGAAATACTGCTCTTCTACAGTAAATTTCTTCCTGACCCATATAACGATATTGCTTCTCCAGTGAATCTAATTTGAAGGAAAGAAATAAGGGAAAAGTTAACCTTTCTGACATTTTTTAATGAGTTCTATGCCTTCTCTTTAGAGAGGAAGGAGATGCTACTGAAACACAGATGTATATGTTTTTAATGACTGCCTAGGCAGAAAAATTGAGCATGCCCTAAAAAATAATCTACAGAAAGACTGAAATGCATTAACAGACAGGACAAACACTATCTCTGTACTGACAACATATACAAGATTCATGTAAAGCTGGAAAGATTTTGGCTCTCTTTTCGGTCAGTCTGCCTAGGCGGACAATTTGGCATGAGCAATGAGTGACAGAGAAGCAACACAGCAGAACCTACAATCCAGTACAATAGCATTCATATTTTCAAGAAACTGAGATAATGCTCAACAATATTAAGTATCATTTTCTCAATACATCAGAAGTAAAGTCATTTCAGGGAAGTGACAGATTAAGTATGCCCAGACTACCCAGAGGACTCTGGAAAGGGGATTTACTCAGGTAGCTTCGCATGCTTCAGCAGAAGGGAATTCCCTCTGCAACGCCTGCTAGGAGAGGCTGGCATCAGAAAAGCACACAGAGCACATCAGCTGTGGACAGAGAAAAACCTTAAATATTTAGTCTCGGTATAAATGGATTAAGTGCAGTTTTCTGTTCAGTTTGTTCACCTGTGCCATATATAACCATTTATTGCTGCTTTGTCTATTTGCAGTGTTGTGAACACTTTCCATTGCATGTGACTATAATTTGGATTAAGTGTTTTCAGGCATGATTAACAATGAAATATCCTTTGCTCTGACCCCCTCCTTGCTTCCCTGAAACTTCTGCATGACAACCAAACAGTAAAATGGTGTGTTTGCATAGAAACATCCCAATCTAGCTGGCAGCACAAGAATCCCAAGAAGGCAATATATCTTCCAGTGACAACTTGAAGCACTAGGTACCCTTCACGCAATCCACTTTCCATTTTGAAAATGTTCAAGGAGCACAAGAAAGGCAAAGAAAATGTGATTGTTATATGGACAAGATGATAGACCGAGGCTATTTTCAGCCAAACTTTTGATTAATTTCACAGATGTTTTATTCCACACGATTTTCAGAGAAAAATCTTCTAAATTTTTTTTTGTTTGTTTACAAGGAAGAAACAGCAGAGTTACAGCATCCCAGCTCTCTTAAATCAAAGCAATACATAGGGAGCTGGGCTGAGCATGTTCCAAAAATTATTCTGAAACCAAAACTATTTCATGACATAAGGAGAACTTTACTACCATCTGACTTTTCCCAGTTAGGTAAAAGAAAGTGGCTTGCCAAACCCCTACCCCAGACCTCAGCCCTGACTGTAAACATTAGCTGCAGAAAGGCACCTCAGTTTGACATGCTTCCTTCTGACAAGGTGGGTTTTATGCTGGTGTGTCACTGTTTATTAAACCCAAACAGAAAAATTATCCTACATTTAAATCCCAGTCGAGAAGCTGAAACAGTGACCTCTCTTTGAACAACAAATTGAGCTGTGTTGCTTTCAGGAATAATTGCTGTAGTTTTCCTGCCTAAATGAAAATTAGTGAACAGCCTTGCCCTTATTCTACCTCAACCTTTCGCAGGAAAGGAAAAGTTATCACATCCCTCAGATATTTAACATAGGTTCTCAAACGTCCCTTAATCAGAATTAAAGACTGCAGTGCTCCAAAATTTCCTGAAAGTAAGAGGGAGGGGGAATACAAATATCAAAATGCTCCATTTGTGCTCATCCAGAGGCTGCAAAGATATATCAAAGAAGGCATCACGTGTCTTCTGTCTGCCAAAGTGCATCTTAAGATGAGAGATTTGTCTGGAGGAAGAGGAAAAAATGCTCTGCAAGCCCCTTTTCATTCACTTGAAAACAGTTACATACTAGACATGATAGCTCCAGTGGATGTCTTGTGCAGTCACACAGTACTTGGGTTTATTTTTTCAAAAGCAACAACACAAAAAAAATCAGGGCTTGCTGTGCATCACATTCACTTCTCCCCTCCTCCCTGCCTCCCTCCCCCCTCAGTTAATCCTTCTCTAATTCAACTGGCTGCTGTTGCAGGCAGGCAGAGCACATTAGCACGGGCTGCTGGAGTTCAGGATTCACAAAAAAAAATGTACTGCAGACAGCAGCCAGTTGAATTAGAGAAGGATTAACTGAGGGGGGAGGGAGGCAGGGAGGAGGGGAGAAGTGAATGTGATGCACAGCAAGCCCTGATTTTTTTCTGTGTTGTTGCTTTTGAACAAAATAAACCAATGTACTGCTGTGAATGCACAAGACATCCACTGGAGCTATCATGTTCTTGTCTGTAACTGTTTTCAAGTGAACCTGAGTAAGATGTTGGTTTATGCACTCCGTGCACCATTCACAAATCTCCTGTGCTGCTTATTGGCAAGAATAAAGAGTGGCAAACTGCAAAACAAACCACAGCCAATTCAGCAAGGAGGTATTCACATGTAGCTAGAAAGAATGCTCTAATGTGGTTGTCAGTCGGTCAGTCACTCACTCTGCCTACAATTCACATCATGACAGTCTGCTCTAGGAATGCCTGCAATCGAGAAGTCTGTTTAGACCTGCCCAGGCAGCGCCAGCATTTCCTTCTAACTTGTGCAGCAGTTCAGGTAAATTGCCCTTTCCAGC
The DNA here is from genome assembly GCF_032191515.1 of Phaenicophaeus curvirostris. Lineage (NCBI taxonomy): Eukaryota > Metazoa > Chordata > Aves > Cuculiformes > Cuculidae > Phaenicophaeus > Phaenicophaeus curvirostris. The sequence goes on along the minus strand of NC_091392.1, from coordinate 123,289,443 downwards.
AACCTCAACTGCTGGGGGACAACACTAAAAAACAGCAGCCAATGAATACCAACAAAAATCCAGCAAACACTGATTAGTTAGCCTCGCAGAGATTCAGATTAACTTCTGCCATTTAAATGCTATACTAGCAGTTGATAGATAATGTAAATAAATAACCATAAATTAAAGCTAGCAAAAATAGTGGTTTTGTTTTATTCTAGTATTTTAGGGGAATATTTTTTTCTCTTTCCTAAGCTCCTAAGAAAAGCTGAGAGTCTTTACTTCATTTTGGACATGACTTTTTGTCTGGATGAAGATGTAAAGACCATTGATATAATTTTATGAAATTAGCCCATGCAGGTATAATTTTGATACAGTATTTCCACAAGCTGTATTTGACCAGCAGATGAAAGAACAAGACTAGAGTCTACCTCATCATGCTCGGAAATAATAACCAGACAGTGCAGTGCTTCAAGACCACTACAAACGATAGCAAAGGCGGCTGAAAGCTCAGTCATGCTGTATCACAGAAGGACTACGTGATAGCTCCTCTAATTTATGCCACTCTGCCCTGGTCACGAGCAGCCAAAAGAAAAAGGAGCACACCGAGAGTAACATGGAATTTCCTTTGCCGTCTGTCTGGCACTGAAGTAATATTCATGCAAAAGCAATCCTTTAGAGAGCTGTGAAAGCAGGGTGAAGATATTCACCACACCATCAATGCAGCACATCTGTATTGCACTGCATTGAACATCCTGGCTTCCAGCCTTCAGCAATGAAATCTAACTTGCTACTCTTGAGAACTTCCCTGGTATTTTATATCATGAAGTGATCATACAATACAAAGGTATCACTAAATAGTACCAAATTTAAAATTGCAATTAGAGCATTGTGGGAAAAAGAAGTGCAGCAGCAACTTGCTGAGGAAAGGAAGCAAAATCTCACACTGATACAGAGAAAACATTGTGACCTAAGATACAAATGAGTATTCACACAGATTGCAAGCTTCTTACAGAATCCATAAAATGAACTATGGCACTGAACATGGAACGAGTCATTAACACACAACTATATATTACGACACAGCACTTTACAAACAGCGAACTACAAATTCCTTCAAATTACTGGAGTATCTTTTACTAAGCATCAGAAATTGCTGGCAGGTATAGTATGGAAAAGGCAATTTAATTATAGAAGAGGAAAGAAAAGCCACCCAAATGCTCCATTACCCTGCACACAGGAAATGAAGTTTTTCCTTTCTACATAATAAGGGACAAAGGGTCAGTAAAACAGCTACTTACTGGTGTGCAGTATTCCACCATGGGATAGTGCATTTTATGACCTTTTGCAACACGGCCAGAGAAGAAGCAACTTTGGCAGATGTCATAGTTAAAGTGCTTTAAACTTCTGTACCTAAAAGAAGAAGCAAAAAATCCACAGCTTCAGAGCTTTGTATGTGAATGCTTCATACCAGTTTGTAAATTTTTCTGTGTTACTAAGTTCTGTTCCCCAAAATGTCACATGGTGTGCAAGGTCGGGCAATTCTCCTGCACTATTGAGGGACAGGTATTGATGCCTCAGATGTTTATCACCAAACTGTAATATCAAAAAAAAATTTAACGCAGGGGAACAGTGAAGATTTCTACACAATTACTCTCAACATATGAAAGGCACCACCATGCTTTTTGTTTTTATAATGTTAACTCCAGTTCTTTTGCTTGTCATCACAGAATGTCCTGAGGAAGTAAAATTCAAGTAAGTAATGTACTCCCTAAAATGACACCTCTAGCAAAACAGTTTTCCTGTATGGTATTCCATCCATGCAAAACTCCAAGTGCACAGTCAGGCCATTATTTAATCTCATCAGCTCTATGAGGCAGCTAACTATTGTATCTGCTATGCTGAAGTGCTTGAAAAAGCCAGAAGCACAAGGTGCGCCTTGTTACAAATAAGCAAAGCAGTCCAGTCACAATGACCTCAAAAGAATATTGTTTTACACGTACCAAGGTACACAGTATTAGCTTTCTAAAAGCCTTCCAGTATCTTTTTGTCAAGTGTGTGCACAGGGTCCCCATGACTTGCAAAGTCAAAGAAAAAGTCTGCAACAGATGGATTCTACTATCACGATAATAGATTTGTTATATAAATTTAAGAGCCAGATGAGATCAGACACAGAGCTCCAGTGTCCACTTCCCAAGTTCTCAATGCTTGCTACAGACTATCCATTGACTTGTCATCCTTTGATTTTCCAAGTGCATTTTTCCGTTCCACCCACTCATCTTTGGGTTTATACAAAATCATGTAAATAATTCAGTAGTTTCTTAAACCGTATCTGGTAACAGGAAAGTTAGACTCTGTGGGCGTGTTGAACGACTCACATCCCATCCCTAGCCCTTCCTCGGCAATACTTATAATTTCCCAGCTAAGATATTTAAGATGAATAAAAGTAGAAGGAAAAGATTTTGGAGAAGTTGTGGAATAAAAACTCTGATTTAAAACAAAGCAATACCTTCATTATTTGGCTTATTTCTTACTGCCTGTGAAATGGCATAGGAGACAGCACTGCCCTACTACATGCTCTCCCAGGTTAGAACAATATGATGGCTTTACTATGTGGTAGGGCTTGCTGCTGTTGTCTATCTGGGTTTTTAAAACAAAATTACAGAAAGCTCTTTGTAAACAACACCATACCATAGAAGGAGAAATGTCAATGGTAAAAGAAGACTGCATAAAAAGGACAGAAACCTTACAAAGCAGCTATTGCAAAGCCAAGTGATAAAACAAGTCTAGGCATAATTGAAAGTGAGTATTTACTTAGCTGTTAAGTGGATTCTTAACAGGCATACCAACACATAGCCATTCTACAACACAGTGACTTATTCATTGCCATAGTAACCAGGGTGTTGATCCAGATGTTTAAATAGACCAGCAACATTTCCCACGCTACAGGTTAATATTCCACCAACTATATTCTTTCTCTGAAAAAGCCACATGTAGCTTTACACTTCTGTGAATTTTCAAGGCACTTTCTTGCTTTTCACCATGACAGAAAGCAAGTCATTAGGATAGGGAAATACAACTGCATGTATAAGGCAGACTGAATGGAAAGCAAATTGTATTAGTTGTGCAACCTACCACTACCTTTGACTGACACACGGAAGGGCTGTGTCACAGAAGAAGGGTCATATTTTAACTATTAGATGATTTTTGTTCTCTTCACCTCTTGCATCACTGTAGATGGCAATCTCCCATGTGCCCTGCCACAATTATTTTGACTTTGAGTAATATGCATAAAGTGAAGCACATGATTTGCCTGAAACAAGAAAAGCTCTTAATCCACCAAGTGGTAGCACACATAGCAGAAAGGGAGTGTATTTGTACCTGAAGCCAATAATTGGGCATTCCTTGCAGATGTTACACTTTGCTTGGTGCTTGGCGGTCTCAGCAGCAGCCACCCTGTGCAAGACAGGCAGCCACACCATGGACTGTGGTTCCAACCTCATCCAGTCCAGAAAGAGGGCTGCTTCGATCTCTGGTTTGTTGTTGGCCTGTAACACAGGGGGAAGAAAGACAGGGGCTGAGCACAAGTGATCTGCCTACTACCAGCTTATTAACAGTTCAAGCCATTTGTTTTCTGCCTACTCTGTATCTGTATCCTGAGTACGCTCCAGCTTTTCCCTCAGTCCAGCCATTCATAAAAAAAATGAAATAAAATCTCTAGGATCCTGACTTCAAGCCAGGAATTGAACACTATTATTAACATTTCAAATCTTTCATTCTCTTATTCCCTATTACAATAGACAGCACTATCATGTATTCTGTCACAGAGAAAATCATCCACTTACAGGATCATCTTTGATGCCTGATCTCATGTTTCTAGTCTCTCTTAAGCAAGCTGGTATAGCACTGTTACTCACCTATTTTAAAACCAGCTTGTATTACACAAGCCCTAAAAATTGCACCTCTTTTGGTTGAAATTTCTTTCTAACGCCCCTCATTATCATACTGACTTTTCTTCAAAATGCACACATAAGGAAATAATTCAACTCCCTTCTCAAGCCTGTTGTTCAATATGTAACCTCTTTGCCTCCTTAAATGCCACTAAATCCTTCTTCCCACCATATAATCTCTAAATTTCCCACTATTGCCTGCAAACACAATACAGTTTTGTCCCACACCATACAACTGTTGTAGCCTCATATTCCACTACCCTGTACTTGCGCCTCTTTGTCAACAGCAGAAAAGCCTATGAAATCTTCCTGGCAGCCCCACTTCTTTACTGGCTTTCCATCACACTCTAAACACCGTGATAATTTCAGATGTCTGTTTTACAATAACCTCGAGACAGCTCAGAAACAGAGCTGAATCCTATTGCAGCAGACACTGTGCACACATCAAAAAATGATATATCTTCCCTACCTGGCAGCACCTATAGTCCAGAAAAAGAAACAGCAAAGAGACAAAAACCACAAGGCAACAGGGGACAAGAGCGATCTACCCACGTAGGCAGAGGTCCCACTGTACTGGCAGGTCAGCCCCTGCAAAGAACAGTGCAGAACAAAGGCAAAGAGCATCAAAAGGGATTCTAAGGAAAACAATGAAGTGACTGAGTCAATGTTTACAGGGAATGCCTCTCTAGTGTACAGTGTGGTGCAGAGCCAGCACAAAACTGGTTATCTGAGAACCTGGGAGCTGGTTTCAGTGCTGAAAGCAAAGTGATGGATCAAGTGGAACCACTGAAGGGCTTTGGCAAGGAGAATGGGAAGGAGAAGGACTGGTCCACACAGGGAATAGCCCAAGAGCTGAAGTGGGATGCCACTCTGCTCCATTTCTCCAGACTATCACTACATGCTAATTCTAATTCCTTGAGACATTTCCTTCCATGCTACCCGACTGAAACAGCGTATCTATGGATGAATATATTTAAATTATCTGTTTTCCTTCTTCTCTGGGCTTTCAAAGACAGCCCTCTGTGGGCCACTCTTTTATATTTCAAACTTCACAAGGCAGGCTGTCTTCCTTTGTGGTTCCAAACCTATTTGAAGCATTTAAATAAATAATAAGCATTAATGTATCCTGTACATGGACCAAGATGAATAGGGGATTGAAGTGCTGGGGTTTTTTATGCGTGCTCTCATCTACGTTTCTAGTTGCTCATGAAATTTGAGTTTAGTATGACCTAGCTAAAACCTTCTTCAACTAAAAAAGCTAGCAACAAATATGCAGAAAAAATATCACAACTAATCTAAAGGAGAGAATGCTATCGGGTAAACCAATTAGTAGTGCGGGTTTTGTTTGTTTGTATGTTGTGGGGTTTTTTTAAGAGCTAACACTGTTTATAATCCTGACAAACAAATTAACTGATCAATACTTGGAGACTGAGAAAAATGGAAAGTCTCCTAGACAGAACCTCTGGCCATAGGAAATACATTGCAAAAAAAACCCCAAACCTAGAATATCTACTGCATTACATTTAACTTAAAATGCTGCTCCAATACTTCTGTTAATTAGAAACAAAGAGTATTTTTGGTCAGAGCTTTCTCCTTGAGATGCTTGTTTGGGAAATAATTTAAGGACTCCTATGACTGCATTTGAGATACATGTCTCTGCATTTCTAGTACAACCATCCACATCCCTTTTGTACATCTGGGATAAAACCCATCAAACCACAACATATCTACAGTAATTCAGATAGAGTCTCTCACAACTAAAATTCACTACAGGCCTTAAATGAAACAGAATATTCCTCCCCACCTCCCACCCCTGAAATATTTCTGAAGACTTCTGCATTAAATCCTACTCTCTTATTTTTTTTTCTTGGAGCTACAGAATTTATGAACCTCCTCCCAAATAAAAAAGAGAGAAAATAAAAAGCACAATAAAGTCCAGCCAACGCTGGCAACAGGATATTGTTCAGAACAGTGGACAGTGCCTTCTTCTTCCGGAATTAAAATAATTCTAGAACTCTCTCAAGAGAAAGGCATTTTTATAAAATTTGATCGTTTGTGCGTCTATTTTTCAGCTAGCAGCCAGGACAGTAAAGGGGCTAGGGAGAGACTTTCTACGGCTCACTCAGTGAGGCAGTATCAGCCAGGAACTACATTGGCAAACATTATCCTGCCTAGCAGACTATACCTTCTGTGCAGAGGTCCTCTAAGCCTCAGAAAAAATTTAAGATGATCATTTTAATATGCCATTTGTAATAGAAAAACATGAAGTGTACTGAAATGCTGCAGTGCAAGCTGCAGTCAGAATAAGAATGAGTTGCTCAAAGCGCTGCTCTCCACTCGTAGCTGCTTTAAATTTCCAGAGAAAATATTGTGGTGATGAAAGATTTTCCGTAGCATCCAAAGATCTGTTTTAATTTTGCAGTCACTGTCAATTGCCAGAAGTCCCAATAGCTGCCTACCCAGTGCTGTGCATGCTGGCTGTACAAAACCTGTGCTCAGAGAGATTAGGTACATTAAAATGTATCAGAACTGGTACTGAATTATATTACATGAAGATTTAAAGCCATGTGGAGAAAAGCTGGTCAGGGTCAGACAGTATAGGACAGACGGTTCTCGACTGTTCCCTCAGCTGTTATTACGATTTTTTTAAATAATCTCTAAATCCAGTAAAAGCAGCAGCTGAAGATTTTACATAAGGAAAAAAAGTCTGAATGCATGCAGTTCATATCTGAACCAACAAGATCAAGTTGTAAAGAATATTAATGGTTCTTCTCTTGAATGCATTTCTGTGCAACTCCCAATTTTTATGGTAATAAAAGAGTGAAACATAAAGCAAAATTCATAAAGCTTTTTCCAGCTTACAAGCAACTATTTGTTATGGCGGACATTCAAATTCATTATGTTCTAGACATCTGTTTTTCAGTATTTATTTTGCAGAAACTACGGGGGACTAGGAAGTTGGGTGGTGCTAGCATCTTTATGCAATACTTGGAAGTTGAATTTTGGTGTGTTTTTTTTCTTTCCCTTCTTCTTCCAGTTAGCAGTTTAAAAAATATTCCGTGCTGCATTAACTTTATCTATCCATAATATGAACCATGCTCCAAAACACAGTTGTGATTTTACATGAACAACGTGACATATTTTTGGATGGGGTCAGACAAACAATGTAGCACAAACTTCTGATAACATTTGTGCTGAGCTATAATCTGTTTATGTGCAGTGTAGGGAATTAACTGGAAATAAGTTAATTTAACTGTGTTTTTCATCGGGGACGGAAAGCTTTATATTAGTCTAGGTAAATATTACTTTGGACAAACCAAACTGAGGAATGGCATTCTTACAACTTGTCAAAGTTTAAGAATGCCGAGCAAGCCACGAACAGTAGCCCTATCTCTCTGCAGTTAGATCAAACCCTGAAGAACCTTGTCTTCTAGTCTTGAGTGGTTTCTGCAATACATTTGTGGTCTCCCTATTGCTAGCTGGTAATAAAACAAAAGTCAATAATTTATTGTTTCCAAGACAAGTGCTGTTTCCTGGTCAAGAAAGGAGTATTATAAAGGTAATTTTGAGTGATACAAAGTAGTTAAATCTGTCTTTACTCTTGGAGCAATTGTTTAAGATCACTACTTTGACACCTCTGCATTATACTCGATTGCACTGACTATTCCAGTCAAGGTTTAGTGTTGTGGTAAAGAGTAATACAATAAAAAAAACATGAACCCAGAAGCGAACCAGTGTACACCATCTTCTGGCTCCCCACCCCTCATATACTAAACCATTTAAAAATAACTTTTTAAAGCAATTCACTTGTACGACTTTTCAAGAGCGCCTCCCAAAGTCAGACACAGACTCACAAAATCCTGCTGAAATAAACCCAGAATTGCTGTTTTATGACATTTATAGCATAGCAGCTTGAGGAAGGATTTGCTAGTCCCCTTAGGCCAGCTCTCCTCCGCCAGAGCCAAAAGAAGAAATATCCTATGAATAGAAAAAAGGACTGCCCGGATCTCTCACAGGAGATCAAGTCCTTCAACAGTAACACTACATTTTTCTGTTATTTTCTTATAGACTTCCATATAACTATATATAGTTAATTATACACAGCACTGTTATTTCATAACTGTTCAAAAAAAACCCCAAACCTAACCAATCCCTCACAAAACATGTGCTGAATCAATTCAAATCACTGCATTTATGGCCAAAGTCACTATCAGGGTCTTGGCCCAGGATTTGCAATATCCAAACTCCACCTAAAAGGTGTAACAGGTGCCTATTTTTGCTTTTATTTATAGCAATTACACTAGATTTGGACACCGCTAAATGTTTGTGAAAATCAGATCAATATTTTATCACTGATAAAGTACAAACCTAGAAATGAAGACTACACAACACAGAATATTAAAATATTTTCCTGTGTCAAAGTGAAATCTAACAAGAAGGTACACAATACAGATATGAATTAACTGTATATTTTACTGCTCCTTAGTGTCATCTGTTCTAGCTTTTCACATCAAGTACTCTGCTTCGAGTACAACCTCAGATAAAAGCATACTTAAACAGTCAAAATTTTACTAAGAAATAGCAAGAGACATTTTCATCTGAGTTACACTCCGTTTTTTGCATCACATTTCTTGAATGTCTCAGCGTCACAATAACTCAGGCAGTGATGTGAATTCCTAGGTCCTATTTATACTATACAAGGAAAGCATATTAATAGTTTTCCACTGTGATTAAAACACAGTACCCGTGTCCTTCAGTCCATAACAACTCCCTATCCTGTTTACTTAAAAAATGTACCCATCACAAATCTAAAAGGAAAGTGCTTTCATACTGCAGTAATACTAAATTCACTCAATTTTTCATGGATCTATAGATTGCTTTGATGCAGTCTGAACCCAGGCAGAACGATAAAGTCTTCAAATGGTCATTAGATTAAGCTCTCACTAAAAAAATCTCTTTGAGGTTGGAAAAGACCTTTAAAATCATCAAGCCCAAGCCAACTGCCAACTCCACCACTGAACCATGTCCCTAAGCACTACACCTACACCGCTTTAAATACTTCCAGGGAAGGTGACTCAACCATTTCATTGGGCAAAACAACCTTTTTGATGAAGAAAATTTTGCTAATACCCATTCTAAACTTCCTCTAGTGCAACAGAAGCCACTTCTCCTGGTTGTATCATTTGTTACCTCCAAGAAGAGACCAACACCTACCTCGCTACAACCTTCTTTCAGGTAGTTGTAGAGGGTGACAAGGTCTTCCCTCAGCCCCCTCTCCTCCAGACTAAACAAACCCAGTTCCCTCAGCCATTCCTTATAAGGCCTGTGCTCTAGACCCTTCACCAGCTTCATTGCCCTTCTTTGGACACACTCCAGTGCCTCAGTGTCTTTCTTGTAGTGAGGGACCCAGAACCAAACACAGTATTTGAGGTGTGGCCTCACCAGCATCAAGTACAAGGGACCATCACTCTCCTACTCCTGCTTGCCACACCGCTTCTGATACAAGTAAGGATGCTGTTGGCTTGCCTGGCCACCTGCACACACTGCTGGCTCCTTCATCCAGCTTTCAACCAACACCCCCAAGTCCTTCGCTGCCGGGCAGTTTTCCAGCCTCTCCTCCTCAAGCCTGTAGCATTTCATGGACTTGTTGTGATCAAAGTGCAGGACACAACACCTAGCACTGTTGAACTCCATACAGTTGGCTTTGGCCCACTGATCCAGCTTATCCAAGAAATTACATCCCCCTAACCAGGTACAAAAGATGAGTCCTATAACACCTTCTCCCAACAATATACTTTCCTGTATATGAAGATAACCATGGAAAATAAGAGTTGGTTCCAGGGGAATGAAAAGTCACAGGGCAGTAGCAGCAGCAGCCCATGGTGAGGGGACATGCTCCTCAGGAATGGGCAGTGGGCAGGCTGACACAGCCAATACCCAGGCTGGGAAGCTTTCCCTCCCTAATCCTCATTCCCAAGGTCTCAGCTTAAATGGAAAAGCAGGAGAGATTTCCCCTGTTATCACCAGTAACAGTAAACATCCTCTTTTTTTTCTGCTGTTGTGCAGACAGACAAGGCCGTTGCTAGGGCACCTAACTTAAGGAGGCTGAGAGAGCCATTTCTGAAGCACACATTTGTTGCAGACTCTGACATGACTGCAATTTATTGCAAGGGGAAGGGGAGGGAAGGGGAGGGAAGGGGAGGGAAGGGGAGGGAAGGGGAGGGAAGGGGAGGGAAGGGGAGGGAAGGGGAGGGAAGGGGAGGGAAGGGGAGGGAAGGGGAGGGAAGGGGAGGGAAGGGGAGGGAAGGGGAGGGAAGGGGAGGGAAGGGGAGGGAAGGGGAGGGAAGGGGAGGGAAGGGGAGGGAAGGGGAGGGAAGGGGAGGGAAGGGGAGGGAAGGGGAGGGAAGGGGAGGGAAGGGGAGGGAAGGGGAGGGAAGGGGAGGGAAGGGGAGGGAAGGGGAGGGAAGGGGAGGGAAGGGGAGGGAAGGGGAGGGAAGGGGAGGGAAGGGGAGGGAAGGGGAGGGAAGGGGAGGGAAGGGGAGGGAAGGGGAGGGAAGGGGAGGGAAGGGGAGGGAAGGGGAGGGAAGGGGAGGGAAGGGGAGGGAAGGGGAGGGAAGGGGAGGGAAGGGGAGGGAAGGGGAGGGAAGGGGAGGGAAGGGGAGGGAAGGGGAGGGAAGGGGAGGGAAGGGGAGGGAAGGGGAGGGAAGGGGAGGGAAGGGGAGGGAAGGGGAGGGGAGGGGAGGGGAGGGGAGGGGAGGGAAGGGGAGGGAAGGGGAGGGAAGGGAAGGGAAGGGAAGGGAAGGGAAGGGAAGGGAAGGGAAGGGAAGGGAAGGGAAGGGAAGGGAAGGGAAGGGAAGGGAAGGGAAGGGAAGGGAAGGGAAGGGAAGGGAAGGGAAGGGAAGGGAAGGGAAGGGAAGGGAAGGGAAGGGAAGGGAAGGGAAGGGAAGGGAAGGGAAGGGAAGGGAAGGGAAGGGAAGGGAAGGGAAGGGAAGGGAAGGGAAGGGAAGGGAAGGGAAGGGAAGGGAAGGGAAGGGAAGGGAAGGGAAGGGAAGGGAAGGGAAGGGAAGGGAAGGGAAGGGAAGGGAAGGGAAGGGAAGGGAAGGGAAGGGAAGGGAAGGGAAGGGAAGGGAAGGGAAGGGAAGGGAAGGGAAGGGAAGGGAAGGGAAGGGAAGGGAAGGGAAGGGAAGGGAAGGGAAGGGAAGGGAAGGGAAGGGAAGGGAAGGGAAGGGAAGGGAAGGGAAGGGAAGGGAAGGGAAGGGAAGGGAAGGGAAGGGAAGGGAAGGGAAGGGAAGGGAAGGGAAGGGAAGGGAAGGGAAGGGAAGGGAAGGGAAGGGAAGGGAAGGGAAGGGAAGGGAAGGGAAGGGAAGGGAAGGGAAGGGAAGGGAAGGGAAGGGAAGGGAAGGGAAGGGAAGGGAAGGGAAGGGAAGGGAAGGGAAGGGAAGGGAAGGGAAGGGAAGGGAAGGGAAGGGAAGGGAAGGGAAGGGAAGGGAAGGGAAGGGAAGGGAAGGGAAGGGAAGGGAAGGGAAGGGAAGGGAAGGGAAGGGAAGGGAAGGGAAGGGAAGGGAAGGGAAGGGAAGGGAAGGGAAGGGAAGGGAAGGGAAGGGAAGGGAAGGGAAGGGAAGGGAAGGGAAGGGAAGGGAAGGGAAGGGAAGGGAAGGGAAGGGAAGGGAAGGGAAGGGAAGGGAAGGGAAGGGAAGGGAAGGGAAGGGAAGGGAAGGGAAGGGCTTCTGCTTCCTTCATCACTGTTACACCTACTATGGTTCTTATCATGGTCCCTAAGGGTGGTCCTTATCTTTCCATTCCTCAGTTCCTTTCTCCCTCCTCTTCATTAGGGTTCTCCCTACTCTCGGATTTCTGTTCCACCACGGAGGTCTCCCTCCCCCTAGCTGTCCTTGGTTAAGCCTCTCTCTCCCTTTCTGGTCCTCCTAGAAGATCATCTGTTCTGCTGCAACACAGGTCAGAAACCAGCCTCCCTCTCTGCAAGCTAAAATGAGGCTTCACCTGAAGGGAAAAAAGAGAGGATGAAATTCCTCTTACTGCAGATAAGAAGAAAACATATTTTTCAGTGCAGGTAAAAGAAGAAAACCTCAGGTTTTCCAATGTTCTGATTTATGAACATGTCAAAGGTTGTGCCCAGCTGTGCTTGGACTGTTTCTGGAAATGCCAGCAGCTGGATGCAGTACAGCATACAGCTCACTGCATGTCTTCATTTGTAATGACAAACTTCCTTAGTAATTTTTTTCATATTAACATTACTCCAAAATCTTCCTACTTTTTAACAAGTGATTTTGTGTATTCCATCACTATGAAGTTTATTGTTTTTTTCTAATATAAACACATACAATATCAGCCCCCTTCCCACAAAAAAAATATATTTTTTGTCAGATTCAGAGGTCAATTTCCTTATAATTTTTCAACACTGCTCTAAACACTCTCATCATTCACTTGGGAAAATGATAGGATCCAGTGAGTCCTTATTTATGAGGAAGGTCACTTGCACAAATGAGCTTTTGACCATGGATTTGCTGGAGCATCATTTTGTGCTGGTTTCACTTCAACGCCCAATGTCAAACTTGAGATTTGAAAGCCATAACAGGGTCTAACCAAGCTATCAAAGTTACTATGTGTAGTTTATCTGCATGGGTTATTCACCTAACATATGGCCCTATAAAACATTAATTTGGAAATGTCATCAAATACAGATTAGAAATATAAAAGGTCAAGACTTGAATGATGGAAATGGAAAAATGTGAATCCTGTAGAATTAATCTGTTAAAAGACGTTTAAAAAATATAGAAAGCAGACGTTTCATCACAACTGAAGTTTGTGGTGATTTTAGAATTACATTTTTTTCATAATCACTGGGTGTAGAAAGACTGCTTCCAAGCATTAATATTCATTGACAAAAAAACTTGCTGTGTTTTGCTCACTACAGAACTGCAACTACTACATAATGAAATTGGAGCAGCAGGCAAAAAAGCAAACAACTCTCCCCACCCCCAGCCAAACAAAAAATCCCTCAGGGACAGCGGAAAAAAAAGTGTTTCTTCCATTGTAATGTAGAAGATGCATTGAGAGTTAATCACAGACCATACATTACCTCCCCTCCTCTACCTTTTCATTAAGCAGCTGTCTTCATCTTGTGCATTCTGCTAGTGGTTAGGATAAGGATGAATAATTCCCCTTAACTCTCTTCCTCCTTAGATTAAATTATTTACAAGTTTGAAAATGAGCCTCCAGTTTGCCATGCATTCCTCCACGGACAGGACAGGAATGCTTTATACTGTTTAAAGAAAACTGACATTATCCATTCAAGGAGTGGAAGGAGCTCATCCAGCAATCCTGGCCCCTAGATAGCACTGCAGGCAGACACTCCTTTCCTATTGCTCCCCTGGGCACCTGGCCATCCCTGGTATGTATAATCCCCAAATTTAGATTAACCATTGCTGTTCACCTTGATGGCAGCAAAAAATGGTGATCTACTCCTGGCAATAGAAAATTGTAAAACCCGGAGTTGCTGTAACAAAGACTTATAACGGTTTGTAGGGTTCAGTTACAACACAAGCTTTGATGACAATCTTTTGCTGTCTGAATAACAGCATAATCTGAGCTTCTTCCACACGGCCAGAGAAAAGAGCTACTTCAAATACACCTGTCAAAGGAACAGTTTAACACACCAATGAATGCCACCATTAAATGACCCTCAGTACCCTAATCCTTCTTCTAGATTTTCAGTCCTCTTCAGAACAACCAGCTACCTCCACATAAAACACAAATCATAAAATTAACGGCAAGCAAACATGAACTTACAAACTGGAAGCAGCTTCTGACACTTGGCTCGATATTGCTGCCTCCAAAGGAGGCCACTTCCCCCAGCTGCCGAGGAATCTGGATGGAGTCATGCAGCAGGAGCCCCAGCCGGCGCTGGTCACAGAAGCCGGTGGAGCTTGCCACTTGCTTGAACAGGTCTGGAGAAAGGAAAAGGACACCCACGCTAAAGCACCACAACCAGGATATGGCAAATCATACAGAAGTTTGCATTGTTCCAAAGGCTTGCAAATGTGGTCAACAGCCTTGGCAGACATGAACACAAATGCATCTTCAGTTTGGCAGCTTCTATTCCTATAAAACCTGTTTTTTTCTGTTAAATAAGCAGTCTAGTGATAATTTGAATAGCATTATTGGCTTGTATGTGGGAAGAAAGACAATTATAACACAGTACCTGTGGCATTACTGATAACAGGAATTGTGATTCTATAATACAGCCAACTAAACAGCAAGAACTTTAAGCCACAAGATATTTTTAAAATATTGTTTAACATTAAAAAAAAATCTTCTGCAACACACAGCATATTTTCAAGTTTTAGCAACCAATACACAACTCAGAGAATCCATTTCAGATGAGCTGAACTGAAAAACAAGAACTCCCTAACTTCAGTAAGTCATAATCTTTTAATCCAAAAGTATTTCTAAAATTAAAGAAAAACACTACAGTACAACAGATCTTGCCATCCACCAGGAATGTTAATATCATATTAAGCTTTCACTTCTGAAGTGAAATGTCACCTGAAGCCATGTTCTGTTACAGTATCATTCTAGAAAAGAAACCTTACAGGACAGAATTATCATCCCTTTGTAAACTGAACTGAATTATGCTACATACACATTGAAGAGTCCATAATAATAATTGAAGAGTCCATAATAATAAGAAAAACCAGGTTAACATTAATTGAAATATTTATTCGGTAGTACCCCTGTTGACAATACATGACCTGAATAACTCTCCTTTCTGAAGACTGCAAGAGATGGCTAGAATAAGATAAAGGCGCTTTTTTTTTGGAATTGCCTTAATATTTCATCTGACACCAGGGATACAATTATAAAGGTGCTTCAGCACTGATCAAGAGAACTTTCCTAGTGCTGCTTTGACACCTGATTTTTCTGCAGGAATAGAGGAATGGATAGAGAAAGGATTAGTTTTTAACTACATGAATTTCACTCTTGCCAAGTCTAGCTTCATAATAAATAATTTTGGTATAAACCCTCCCATCACCTCTGCAAGCCTCAAGACTTGTGTCTAGCACAATCACCTCTGCTCCGCTGCACATATGAGAGAAAAAAAATTTAAGGGGTGCGACTCCTTGCAAACTTGCAGCAATACTAATAGCAATTGCACTGTGACTTCAGCATGGACAGGTGAAGCCATACTACAGTCTGGCAGAGAGAATTCTTTCCTCTCTCACAAACTCCTCAGCTTTCAATTTCCCCATCATTAAAACATTAAGTATTCTACAACTTTAAGAAGGGAGGTTATGCATTACTGTGCACACACACTGCAGAAGACTATATGTAACTTCAATAATCCTCAATGAAATATTGTTTTGAAAAAATCTGTATTGAATAATTTTCTGAATACTTTTTCACAACACCCACATGAAACATCCAGAATTCTAAACTGTGACATTTATGATTGCCCTAAAATCTGATCCAGTTATACATAGTCATGCACAGACGCTGTTGTCGGAACTCTTCAGCAAACTTTGATTTTCAGTATTGAAGGATAGAATAATAACAATTGATGAAGAACTGCTTTGTTAATGGGTCAAATCCCAGAGGTTATTTTTTTAGTGTTTTTTTTTTTTAAATGCATAAATGAGTGATACCAGTTGATTTTAGTAGAAAGTTACTCTTGAGAACTGCTCTTATCAGTAGATCTTTTCTGGACCTTAGCCTCACTAATGGACTGATTCATTTATAAGACAAAACTAAAACTTAAAATGGAATTTTTTCAATTATTTCAGGACTTGGTCCTGAAAGCATAAAGTACGTAATAAGACCCTGACCACACTGTGGAAAACATTTTAAAAATACAATATATTTTAAAGTGCTATAATGCAAGATGACCTGCAAACATGCAGTTTTGTATATGAAGGTCTGATAAACTAGTGGTCTCCAAGGCAGGGGGTGATCAACCACAGGGGGTGAGCAAGATAATTCATACATTGGGGTGTTATAAGGAAATATTTTTTTTTGTTCTGTTAATAAATTAAACAAAAAAAATAGTGTTTATTTCATCTTTATCTCACTCTTTTTCAATATCTATTTTGTTTATGTTTTATAATGTACATACTAGCACAGTACTACATGTATATTTTACAAATAAATACACATCTATTGAAGGTGCACACTCAAAAAGGTTTGGGGCCCACTGTGCTAAACTACCTAAATCCATGCTGGGCAAAAAACTGAAAGCATCAGGTGGAGCAAATTAACACACTTTTCATCTGAACTACCTGTGTGCTACTTAAATGTTTATGCAATAAATAGGAGGAATAAAATCAGAATATAAACATAAGTTAAAACTAGAAGAATTACATTTACTTACATCTATATTTATCTTCCAGGTGTGCTTTACAAAGGGATACAACACCAGTTTTGAAAGATAAGACACGGATTCTTCCTGTTCGACCCCTAATGAAAAACAAAACATTGGCTGATAATATGATCCACACAAGTTGCAATTTGTCTACTATAATGAAGTTCACCACAGTACCATAGGTGTCATAAATAGAGTCCCCCATAGAACCATGTTGCCCAGCACATGCTGGACCTTTTATTAGATAAGCTAGAAACAAAATATAAAATATGGTTGCGGCTCCACAAGCACAGCTGAATTGTAATGTGCCATTTTATCAGTCAAAACAGAAATGGTCTTGTTAGGAAATAATTACTCACCTCCTCTTTCATGATAAGAGCGAGAGTAAAGATTCTTTACCCTACACTTACTTGAAAGGCTTCTCTAGGAACTACTGCTATTCTCAGAGGAGATGAGGTTCCTGACAGAAAAGAAAGCCACCCGTTTTGCCAAAGACAATATAACTTCACTTTAATTAGAAATGTGAGGTAGCAGTTGTTTTTTGAAAGTCTTTGCTTACTGTCCATCAGCCCTGCCCTGACTTGTTTGAGAAGGAGCCAGGCATGCAACAGCAGCTTCCGCCAGCAGTGCACAGTGATGGAGGCACTGGTAAGACATTCAGATGAACGATGAAACTTGGCTAGAAATCACAAGGCAGACAGGCTGCACAGTTATGCCATTAACAAGATGGCATAGTTTCTGAGCTCCTCCTTGCAGCACTCAAACCTGTCCTGCGCAGTGCCAAGGAGCTGGTATACCTCCCAATCAGTCACTGTACTGCGTCTGGTCAGCCTTCCCCTCACACTTACTCCTCTGCCTTGTCATGTGTCCATGGTGTTACTTTTGCTTTTTAACACGACTGTAGTAAGAACATCCTCCTCTGTGCTGCAGGCAACACAATGACAAACCTTCACATCTTCTCTCAGTCATCTGCTTTAGCTCAATTTACTTCCAGCTGCTGGCTTCCCCCAACACTTTTATTTCTGACAGCATTTCAAATACATAACATCTATTGCAAACAAAGACATACACAACATAGGAAGCTAATGCCTAAATAGCACATTTCTGAAGCAGAGCCTTATCAACAGTTTTAAAGTGTCATCAGTAAGAACACCACTGCATAAAAAAGATAAATGATGTACAAGGATGTCATAGTCATGCATTAGACTGCACTATTTGGCAAAGGTGCGTGTTGTCCTTTTAATCATAGAAAAGCCAGCAGTGTGCACTTACACATGCCTCCCCTGCAAACCCTATAAAAGGTGCAGACAGAAACTAGCGGACAAAGCTGCATTCAGTATTTGCAACCTTTACTTAAGAGTCCTATGTTTTTCATCATGAATAAGCATTCATCTTTTACCTCTGCTTTCCACACTCCACTCCTCTTTCTCCTCTCCCTCATATCTTTTCCAAATTAATTATCATCTGTGCCCTGAGAAACTCCTGCTGATGAATACCAGGCTCATGCAAATTATACAGGAGAAAAATGCAGAATGATGATTTCCCTGCAAGGCATATTAAATTGAAACTTGCGCGAATTATGAGTTGTTCAGTTCACTCTCCTCTCCTCCCAAGTCAAACCAATAATTTAGCATGCTACTGCAAATGAGCATGAGTGACTGATCAATTAAAACAAATCTGAAACATGCTGGATTTGCAGAACTGTGCCTGTAATTACACCAGTCATTGACTGTGAATTTGATTAATATCTTTACAAATGACAGTTTTCAATTATAAGAAATGTAAAGATCAGTATGTATACTTAAATGTCTCCAGTACTGCTATGTATACTGCTTGATCTCCGCCTATTAAGTTTACAATGGAAACTAAACACATGTAAACCCCAGGGTCACCACTCTTACCAGCATAATTCGAACTTGAGCTTCAGCAAAATAGCTATGAGCTTTCCTCATACATAGAACACCTCTGTGTTTCATTGCATTCTGCAATTCAGAGTTCCCCAGCATACCTAGGGAATTCCCTGGAGGCAGTCAATTATAATTTCTAATGTTGTACTTTCAGTACAGCGCAATGTAAAGAAAACTAGACTCGACAAGACAAATCTAAACTGGACAGCCCAGCTTAGGAGCAGACTGTGGAATGACCTCTTACTTCTCTCTTTGCCTCTAATGTAGCTGATTTGGATCAACATCCCTAGTACACCTTTTTTAGTTTTCGCTAATTGGGTGTCTTGGTTTATATTTTATTCCTAGTTGATGATAACTCAGAAGTGGATCAGAATTCTGTGAAAGCCAAAGCAGAATAAAGAAATAAAATCTAGCTCTTAAAGGAATATAGCCCCATTCCCTACTGCCAGCACACTACACAAAAATATAGTGTAATCTGGGTAAACCACTTCAGAGGATACTGCAAGTGCTGTCGAGGACGTTATAAACAAATGGCTTATCAGAGGTGATCCTCCAAGAACAGACTGTACAAATCTGTACTTTTTTATTTGCATGTAATCATGGGCACGATTCAGTGCTGTGATGAACGGTGGATGCAAGAAAAACATTATGGCGCTTCATTTCCATACAGTTCAAAATGTCAATGGAAAGACAATGATTTACCCCTGTTCTTCCATTTCTATACATAAATGTTTATTCTGCCATAGTAATAAGCATGTCTGGCTGAAGATGGCTGATAGGAACTTTAAAAAAACAAAGACTTCCACTGATGTTCCCCCTCCCTAAATCCACTAAATACAAAATAGTGCAGTCATTAAACCATTAGGTTTATTAAACTTTCACTTCAACTATGTTTGGTTGGGGTTTCTTTTCAGTTTCAAGCCATTCATTTTATAATGAGGTACATGGCTTGTTACCCTTTTCTCCTTTTTCTTGTGCTTCTGGGAAAGCTCCCGATCCCCCATGCTCAGAGCACCCATACATACGTGTCATAGACATTCAGCAGCCAGTTGAGGCACATGTCCACGCAGAGAGGAACGTTGACCAGGTTATTGTGGTCTTGTTCCAGTCGATCGTAAATGGTGGTCAAGCAGTTAATGATCTGTAGAATATCCATCGGCTGGTCATTTTGTTTGAGATTATGCTGGTCCAAGGCATCACAGGCAGCAGACAGACTCAGGAGATCCACTGTTAAAATAATAATTTAAAAAAAAAAAAGCAACACAATCAAGATTGAAGAGAAACAGTGGTAGCATTATGCATACCCAAAAAGTAAACAGAACAATTTGCTTTGCTTATATGCATGGCCAGAGGACATTTTACATGCTCTGGAAGTCACGTGTGAGATTGGTTTCAAAACTCCTACAGGTGCACTGTTTATTCAGCTGTGGTCTTAGAGAGCAGTGTTTATAGAAGTGAAATCTGTTTCATTTTTAGCTGTAAAGTATCTATTATGTTATTTGATCCCATGGAAACATTACACATTAATTACTATGTAAGTAAAAATTATGTTTTATGTTTCTGCAGATGGGCTAATATTTGACTACTCCATTCACCAAATGTGCTCTAAATATAGTACACGTCAGCAGCTTTCCTGAGACGTGCCCTCCATTTCTTACAGAAGTGGAGTAATCTTAACCAAACAAAACTACACAAGGAATAAGCAAACAAATCACAAATGAACTGGGATTAACCTCTCTGTTGACTTTTCCTCTTGTGAGAACAGGAGAAAGGATCCAGAAACGTTAGATGACCTATTTCAGTATTAATGAAATGTATCCATTTTTAATTCTGCAGAGCATTCACATTTATAAATATGTCTATGATTTTATGGAGTAAGACACATTTAAATTTCTCAGTTAACGTACAACAGAGTTTTTTGTCATGGTCATTTAAAGACTTGATTTTCGTTCCAATTCAAGTCAATTGCATTTTGAAATTTGGATGTCCAAGGTGAAATAGTTCCTTTCTCCATTCTTCGTCTCTGCATACATCAATGTCAACGGGGCCATCACAGTTTAGGGGACACCAAATCAGACAGTTGTGGGATGTTGGTTTACAAAGTAGAACAGGAATAAGAACAAATGAAATCAGAAAAATGAGGCTATTGACACAGATCTCCCTGATGACACATGAAAACTCTTTGCAATTCCTTGCAGAGAATTTTCAGAGTGTGAGCAACGGGGATATTTCAGCCCAGATGCTGTCAGTCCTGCTCATACATGAGCAGTAACAAAGTGCAGCATGATTCAACATGACTCGAAGGAGTAGGATCTGGCCCAAAGTTAACTGCCCAAAATCATCCAGGAAATTCATCACAAAACTGGGAAATGAACCAGCCCGACTGCACAAACCATTTTTAGTCTCATTGGCATGAAAATGTGCTTCATGGAGCCTTGGTAAGCAACATCTCTCAGTGACGTAAAAAAAAAATAATGTGCAGATGCTAAATGCAAAACCCCATACAGGATTTTTTTAAGAAATACATCCAGCTTAAGGGCACGTTTGCCAGATTCACACTTCAGTATCCTATTTTATCATGGATGAAGGCTGACCCTTTGATGTCCTAGTGGAAATGAAAAATACTTTAGCTGCACACAGGGCTGCCTGGTAATGCTGCATGGACAGTAAACTGGGATTTCATAATTGCCAGAAGAATTTCAGGAGTATAAATTCCATTGGAAATCAATAGAGACTTCTGCTACTAAATCCCTTAAGCACTTTTAAAAATTTCATCCTGTAAGCCTGACACAAGAGTGAATGAGAAAAGCTTGGAATGCTATCCCCATTGTTATGCCAAGAAATTTAACTTTGAATCTGCGGGTTTGTGCAGGGTTTTAATGGAATTTTACTTTTTTCACATCAGTATATAGGTATTTATTAAAAGAAAATCTTTTGGAATACTATGTTTAACCTACTAGCATATAAAATACAGCTATTCTAAGGTCAGTGTTATATCCCACAAAAACATATTTATCCAGCCCATGCACAAGAGTCTCAGAAAGATGCTTTTCTTCCAATAATTTATTAGTCAAACTGAAAATAGAGCACTGCCTTCAAAACACCTTTAACACAAGTGTTAGAATGAACTGTCAGTTTCTCTGAGACAATGAATCAACCGTAATTAAATGAACTCCTCAAGCCTCTGAGTGGCAGCTTAATTATATATGCAGCTATGGCTAAACAAGGGTCATTCCATTTTGTGAAAGCTTTTCCCACTAATAAGCAGCAATTTCTGAAACGCCTTTCACCTCGCTCTTCATCAACCTCCTGTCCTATCTTGAAGTTAATAACACACGTTCATCTTATAACAAACAAAAAGTGCTTGCCACCACACTCTGCTTTAGGGAACTTCTTTTTATGGGAAGAAAAGTGGCTCTGGCCTTTGCCACATTAAGCTCCTCCGGCACCTTTCCCACCAAGATTAAAGAAATGTGTGTGTGTTGGGGGCGGGGGGGGGATGTCCTCTCCCAGAACGAGGAATTGTGCATTTCTTTTCTGAAAGCAAATATGGAGGCCCCATAAACGACACTCTCAAAAGACAAGTCCCACAGTCAGATATGTATTTAAGAGTTGTATATTCATAGCCATTCGGTGATTTGCAAAGCTTCAACTGAAATAAACCA
This sequence comes from Phaenicophaeus curvirostris, assembly GCF_032191515.1. Taxonomy (NCBI): domain Eukaryota; kingdom Metazoa; phylum Chordata; class Aves; order Cuculiformes; family Cuculidae; genus Phaenicophaeus; species Phaenicophaeus curvirostris. Next base: position 123,267,566 of record NC_091392.1, on the reverse strand, counting down.
TAGCACTTTATGCTCTGAACTTTTTGTGAGTGCTTTGTCACTCTTTTGTTCTTTCCTATTTAAAAGTCCAAAACTGACTCCAAAATCTGTGTGAGCAATAGCTTCCAGCTTATTTTGAAGTCTAAGTCATCTATACAAATAGTTCTTTGGCCTCTAAGGCAAGAGAAAAAACGTTAGGATGTTTGTAACTAGACACCAACCTGCGGCCAGGCTGCAGGAAAATTATAAAAGGTGATGTGGAACAACTAATCCACTGGAGGACAAATATGACAACAGGCAGGAGACAGTACGCTGTGGAGGTCACATGCTGAACTTGGGGAAAACTCAACATATGGCTGGTGATAAAAAGTATTAATGGTGTTCCCAGAATGCAAGATCATCTCCTCCATAACCTGCCGCTGTTGGCTGACACATTAAAAAATATATTTAATCTAGCCTGTACAAAATCAAAGGAAAAAAGCACCCTAACAGAAGTTCCTGAATATTTTCTTTTGCTGTATCTCCAAGAAAGGTTTGTGAATACATCTCATTTTATTGACATCATAACGTTCAGATGTGGTTTGCACTTGAAGACCAGAATTTTTAAAAGTAGTGAAACAAGAAAGTCAACATGCTTTGATGTGATTATCAAAGGAAATCATATATTTTAAAAACAAAAAACGTTGCAACAGTTACACGTGGGATGCCCACAATAATTTTGAAGGCTGGGATGATACAGCCACACACTAGATTCTTCTAAGGTAACACAATACACAAGTATTTTTTTTTTGTTAACAATTATCATATTCCGTAGTCTTCTTTAGCTTTAATGTCCTAGTGTTTTAACGTCCATTGGGCTGATTCACAAACTGAATCATAGAATCACTAGATTGGAAAAAACCTCTGAGATCATCAAGTCCAACCGCACCTGTCCTCTACTAAATCATAACTCTGAGCACTTCATCTACCTGTCTTTTAAATACCCCCAGAGATGGTGACTCCATCACCTCCCTGGGCAGCCTCTTCCAGCGTTTGATAACCCTTCCAGTGAGATTTTCAAGTGTCCAATCTGAATCTCCCCTGGCACATGATCCAGCAGTGTGCCCGGGTGGCCAAGAAGGCCAATGGCATCTTGGCTTGTATCAGAAACGGCGTGACCAGCAGGTCCAGGGAGGTTATTCTCCCTCTGTACTCGGCACTGGTGAGACCACTCCTCGAATACTGTATTCAGTTCTGGGCCCCTTACCATAAGAAGGATGTTGAGGCTCTGGAGTGAGTCCAGAGAAGAGCAATGAAGCTGGTGAAGGGTCTGGAGAACAGGCCTTATACGGAATGGCTGAGAGAGCTGGGGTTGTTTAGCCTGGAGAAGAGGAGGCTGAGGGGAAACCTCATTGCTCTCTATAACTACCTGAAAGGAGGTTGTGGAGAGCACAGTGCTGGCCTCTTCTCCCAAGTGACAGGGGACAGGACAAGAGGGAATGGCCTCAAGCTGCACCAGGGGAGGTTCAGGCTGGACATTAGGAAAAAATTTTTCACAGAAAGGGTCATTGGGCACTGGCACAGGCTGCCCAGGGAGGTGGTTGAGTCCCCTTCCCTGGAGGTGTTTAAGGCACAGGTGGACGAGGCACTGAGGGGCATGGGTTAGTGTTTGATAGGAATGGTTGGACTCGATGATCTGGTGGGTCTCTTCCAACCTGGTTATTCTATGATTTTACGAAGCCATTCCCAGTCCTAGACTGGTCTCAACTCCCCTGAAAAGCAGCAAGTCTAAGAAGAGTTCATTTTCAAAACTGTTTCTATTCTTGCCACCGAGAAATAGGTTGCACTTCCACTTCTGCGGGCTCTGTATTGTACACACATCTTTAAAGTGCTCCTCAGTACACAACACTGCTCTGCTTTTTATAAAGTTTGCAGGAAAGTATATATATATATACACACACATTTAAAATTCTGCGATTTTAAAACCAAAATAAAAAGTAAGAGCTAAAAGGAGCACCTACTATAGGTAGAATTTAGGGATTTTTGGCTGTGTATAAGAACCCTGAAACCCCACGCTGTGCTCTATTTCTACTAGTGCCAAATTGCAGAAAAAGAATTTTGTAATGAGTTGATTTTTTTTTTTAAAAATCTAATTAATCTGAGTTCACAGGGGACATTGAAATCATAGGGTACAAAAATACAATGATGGTGTCTCCAAGCAAAAATATTTGTGAGAACAAAGACTGCTAACCAAATTCCTTAAATACTTCTCCTTAGATACAAGTATGAAGAATGTGCTAAAGTAATCAGTGTAAGCACCACTGCTTGTCTCTGAAAACATCCATTCTCAGAAAATCAACCTAAATGTAACCTCGAGAAATGAACTGACTTCAGTGCATAACTACAATTCCACATTATGAAGTCCAAGATGAGCCTAGAATTATTCAATGGTACAAATCAGGGTAATATGGATAAAGTACGGTGCAACGTTTTGCACTTTCAGAAATAAAAACCTGTTACAAGTTACACTTGTGCATTGCTAGCTACAGAAACTTTTAATTCCAAAAATTTTAGTTCCTTAAGTGGTGCACTTACCAGGAATACTTTACACTGCATATCATTCCAATTTCTTTACTCTACCCTCTCAAAATGAGTGTAGCAGGAATGCTGCACTATGGAAAGATGTTTGTATCACAGATCATCATAGCTCTTTCTTTGTCACTGCATTCATGTTGAAATAATTCATTAAGTTACAAGACTTACTGCTTTTTTTTTCTCTTTTTTTTTTCCTATTTTTTTATAAATTCAGAACCAAAATCCGTTCCTTAGTGGAATTCACCCAAGGTTATAAGCCTAAAAGTAAACATGCTCAAAGATACTGAGGTTTGACACAGTTCCAGAAAGCATGTGAGCACAAATCCAAACTTGAAATAAATGAACAGTTGAGACACTTGCAACTGTGTCAGAAATTTAACCCTGTAATTAAATGCCCAATAGTGAATGTTAAAATATTTTAATAACTCTCCAAACTGTACTACCTAATAAACTGCTTGCTTTGGCAACTGATTGGCCTACCAAGAAAATGATGAACAAATTATTTAGCTATCAGGTTACAATAAGCTGAAGATGAAACATCACTCTAGCGACATGTAAAATACCGAACACCAGCTGAGAGAATTAAAACGTTAGAACATGCACATCACTAAAGTACAGCTGATGAGAGACTTCTGAACATAACCAAAAACTGAGGAAAAATGAAGCTAAATGTTTATTGTTATGATCTCATTTAAAGGCAACAACCCCTCAGGGGTTCATGATTCAACTTAAACCACTAATGACTCCAGCTCTGACGCTATTATTTCACCTGAACTCTCACCATTCCCAACATACTCAAATCCTGTTTGTTCTGTCTTTAACTGTAAAGCTGTGGCTGATGCAGGATATGGCTCTGGTAACGAGCACGGAGAAAATACCTGGCTAAAAAGTATAAAGTTAAGAAACATGTAAGGGATGTTAGCTTTGTTTCTAGTCCATTCCTCTGTCTTACAACGGACAGATCTGCGGATCACCCAGCACTGGTTTAATAAAGAATGGGCAACACAGTGGCAGCAGATGACCCTTCAGGTGAGAGGTTTCCTGTACAAGGTAGAGCTGGGGGTATGTGTTGCGGGGTGGGGGTGGTGTTTTTCTGCTTCTAAAAGCTGAGAACAGGCTTGTCATAAAGTCTTCCCAGCAGTGGGCAAGGCACGGGCACATACTTACAGCAGAGGGCTTTCTGAAGCCTGCGGAGTTTCATGGCAGTCCTGTACGCCGAGAACCTGACGTTGTTCAGATCAGCTGTAGGGGGGAAATATTAAAATAAAAGATCAGCTTTACACCTTAGAAATAACCACAGTCACAAAAACGTTGTTAAATTGAACTAGAAGAATATACTTACTGGTTTCAAGAACAGAAGGGCAAAAAAAATGTATTTTAGAAACTCTGCTTCACTGAGCAAAAGCCTTCAAAACCTTGACAATCAATCATCCAAAAGAAAAACACAAAGTCCTAAAGCATTACTTCCTTTTGTTCAAAGGCATTGAACTTAAGAGCACTTGAAAGGACAACATCAGTGACTGCAGTAGTGTTGTCTGAAAACATAGGAGCCTTTCACAAGGCAGGCACTGTAAGAGAGATAAGAACCTGAAACTCCATCTTGTCTGCCTGACACCAGCCAGGCTGTGGGCAGGCAGCCCTGAGAGAAAAGCTTTGCCCAGGAAAAAGCAGGTGACTCTCAGCTACTGCTGAAAAAAAACTTCTAACAAAACCAATGAAACTTTTGTGTTTTCCCAGCCATGCCCTGAGATGTAAAACCTTCCTGTCGAGAAGCCAGTTCATTCAGGCAGACAAATACCCAGGTTTCCACCTCCAAAACGAAGCTGGTGAAGGGTCTGGAGAACAGGCCTTATGAGGAATGGCTGAGAGAGCTGGGGTTGTTTAGCCTGGAGAAGAGGAGGCTGAGGGGTGACCTCACTGCTCTCTATAACTACCTGAAAGAAGGTTGTAGAGAGGAGGGTGCTGGCCTCTTCTCCCAAGTGACAGGGGACAGGACAAGAGGGAATGGCCTCAAGCTGCACCAGGGGAGGTTCAGGCTGGACATTAGGAAAAAATTTTTCACAGAAAGGGTCATTGGGCACTGGCACAGGCTGCCCAGGGAGGTGGTTGAGTCCCCTTCCCTGGAGGTGTTTAAGGCACAGGTGGACGAGGCACTGAGGGGCATGGGTTAGTGTTTGATAGGAATGGTTGGACTTGATGATCTGGTGGGTCTCTTCCAACTTGGTTATTCTATGACTCTATGAAAATGGTGGGGAGCCACTGAGGTCCAGCAGCACAGTGGGGAATGGCACCCAGTTAGGAACAAACAGTGTGGTGTGATTTCTGTTAGAGTCTTTTCATGCGGTTAACAAAATAAAGACATCAGTGCAAGTGCCCACAGAGCTTGCAAACCTCCCAGGACATTAAAGAGATGAGGTGTCCCATACATCACACCAGTCACACCACATCAGAACTTATACAAGCCTCTCAGCACCCAGGAGAGGCTCTGTACTGTCTACCTGAACACTATTCAACACCAAGTTCTGATTGTCTCCACAGCAAGGGACAGCAACTGGCCTGTCATCTAAGAAGTGAACACTAGACAAAACTGAAAAGAAAGGAGGGGCTGTCTTGGACCAAATCTGGCCAGGAAACTGCATTTGCATCTTTCTCTTCTGTGAAACCAGTCTGAGGAAGATGTGCTTATTCTAATATTGTCCCTGGCTTTGCTGAGGGTGGCCTTAGGCAAACCCAATTTACAATAAGAACGGAGGGGATTCACTGAAAGTTGGGTTGAAAGTACTGTGGCTGAATTCCTGCCATCAGTGCCACTACATCAGCTAACTCATAATTTACAACTAGATTTGGCATACTGAGACTGCAGTGCAGAGATACCACCACTGCTTGCATTACTTAGAAACAAATTCAGATTGCAGAAGTGAGCACATAACTCTGGCAAAGGGCTGTTGTTCATGCGAGTAGAACAACAAATACTCAAGCCAACTGTGTGCAGCTGCAAGCTGGTAGAGAACACAGGTAATTCATCAAGGCTTCTGCTCTGGGGGCAAGTCCATGAATGAGTGCTGTTTCCCCAGTGGCACTGCCAGTTCCCCTTAGGGATGCTACAGTGAAGCCCTGGGGGTGGTGAGGGGCACTCTTGTGTGGTACAGCACAGTCACCTCCACTACTGACAAAACAGACTGCAGCTGGCATGCTTTTGACTCTCTCATCTACCCAACTAATTCCTGGGCACAGACACTCCTGGGCATTTGAACAGTCTAGGGATCGTTTCCAACAGATCAGTTGGCATCCTGTAATTCAAGGGTTTTCTAGCACAGAAAGGGACAATTTGTGCCAGCCAGTTTCACCATCCTAAATGCATTTAATTTACTAATGAAACTCATGGGGCCTAAGGAGTTAATGATGGGAAAGTGTGTGGAAAATGTAAACTACTATGTAAATACAAAAAGAACATTAAAAAAAACAAACCGGGCTCAGAATAAAGGTCCATTTAGCCCAATAAGCTGTCTCTAAGCCTGGCAGACTCTTGGAGAAAGAATGTGATGAGAAACAGGGCAAATACAAAACAGTTCATTGTTGGCATATGCACTGAGGTGCTATAAAGCTGTTTGCAATGTGGTAGCTTGGGTATAACTATCCCAACCAACATCATTTACAGGGCTGCACAGGTATAGGCAGCAGAGGGAATATAATCTCAATTACATTAATTTTAATTAAGCTGTTCTGAATGAGTAATTTGAGGTTTGATAATTCAATAGTTTTGTATAACTTAATCAAAACTATGGAACATTTCTAAAGCATGTCATAGAGTAGAAGGGAAAGTTTCAGCTTAGTATATTTTTTCTTTTTCTTTTCACCTTTTTAATGACCAGTTCTCTCGTGTATTGTTCCTGCCAGCTCCCTTTCCCACAATCATCCTGACACGTCCAGAAGCCTTAATGTGGTGTGGAATACAGTGAGCAATTTAAATCAAGTGACTTAATTTGTCTTGAAGGGAAATTAATAAGGCAGTCTCTTGCAAACACTGTGATTTCAGTTACGTTTTGTACCCATGCTGCAAATCTGCACTTATATCCCGAAAAAGAATACATACTAAATTACAGCTAGTGTTTGATAAAATAAAGAAGCCTTCCCTAAATTTTCCCCAACTAGTCTAAAAAAAGCTTCTCCAATTATTATTTATATTTTAAGAAATATTAGTAAATGTATACACATACTTCAGGCATTGCTCAGGGCAGAAAGTACAATCCATGAAGACGCTTTACCCTGAAAGTACTGTAGTTTACATCTATTTTCCTGTATATATAATACACACTGAATTTGTTATCAGCCATTATGACATTGCTGCCAAGAAGCATCTGCTGTAAATGATCAACAAGCAATGTCAGGAGCTAGTTTTGGAGCCCTCACCTCAGGTTTTGGGAAAGCAGCAGCGATGTATGCTTTTGACTTTACATACTGAGGCCAAGAGCAGCTATCGCATGCCTCCACTCCCACCTTCACTGCTGTTCTCAGCATTAACCCACGTTCACTTACTGTCCCTGTGCCAATTGCTCACCTCCTATCTTCATTATGCCACCACCTCTGTGCTCCTGATGGACAGCTCTCTTGCCAGGTGGTGACAGTTATTTGAGGTTGCTGGACCTTAATGATTTAGTCTACCCCCCACCTACTGCTATGAAACTGCCGGTGGTGTCTTTCTTCCCCGAGAGCTACTGCTGGAACAAATGTCTTGCTCTGTGGAGCAAAGAGGGGAGTTCAGGTCTCTGCTAATTGGGTTCAAAATATTTCCCCTGTTGGGATATGACCCCATTTAAATGAACCGTAGAACATAAGACTGTCAGGGAGTAAGACTTGGTCATTGAGCTCCAGAGCGTTGGAAGTAATGTCACCACTAACAGCAAGGGAGAAGACTGAGTGAGGCAGCACAAGGCACTGCCTGACGCCCAGCCACCTGCTGCTGCTGGGAACTTGTGGAGGAGGAAGGAGGCTCAAGCAGCAGAAACCTTCTGAGGTCCTACGGATTCATGAGTAGTTCCTCCTTCGCTGTGAGTTTTTTCCCTGCCTAGGTCCTGAGGGAAAAAAAAATCTGATGCTTTCTCCACTCCCAAATAGTTCACTAAAAGAGTCAGAGCCTTAACTCCAAAAGTTCTATCACTTCTGAGCAGGTCAGAGAGCTCTGTATTACCACACATGCTCTCACCTAGCCTTTTCCTCTCACTTCTAGAAATTATGCACCATGAGGTGATCAGAGGGGCTGAAAAGCCCTTGGAGTATATGAGACTTTTGCAGGTTATTTAATGATACTTCCAGTCCTCATTCAGAAGGTAACTTGCAAGCTTTGAGCAAAAAGTGTAAATGCTCAAGAGTGTAATCTGGTTTTGGTCTGAAACAACGATGTAGTGGAAGAGGTCACCTGGCCCCTGGAAAAGAACAGTCTGGGGAAAAGACACTCATATTTACATCCCAGAGCAAAGAGAAATCATAGTTCTCCTGACACTCAGCCATGAATGACCTCTCTTTGCAAGGGAGTATAAATGCTTCTAGGAGAGAAGATTTAAGATCACGTTACAGAAAACCTGCAAGAGAGGGTAGGTGCTTACAGCTGATGACTTCACAGCAACACACAATTGCCACCAACACAGTAACGAGATCTCTCCATGATCTTCCCAAGCATCTGCTGCAGCCCTCCCACTGTCATCGTGAAAGGAGTCCAAAATGCTAAAGCACCAGTGACTCCCAGAAATTAAAAAGTATCTTTTTGCTGCTTTCTTCTTATTATTATAGACATGACAAGTGCCTCTCTTTGCTTCATGGCAGTTAATGCAGTAGGGAGAAGGTTATCTAGAAAACTGATTCCTTCCCTGTCCATCATGCGCCTACAACATATTAATAAGTTCTTATTCTTATTCACATTAATATGAATAACATTGGAAAAGAACTAGTGTTCTCATTACACACGCAGCTTTAATGAAGAGGACTCCAGTCGGCTGATAGGGAGAACTCAAATCAGAAATATCATAGAAAGATGATCAGATAATTAAATCCTAATTTTTTTTTGCATAATTATGCATGTTGTGAGAAATCTCAAAACTTAAGAGCTATGTTCTTCCTCAAAAGAGCTAATACAACCTCAACCATACATTTTCCAATGTTGTATTTCTATAGTATTGTAGAAACAGCTGCAATTACACACAGAAGACATTTTGAAGGTGGATAATTATTCATTTGAGAAGTGGTCAGGGATTTGTATCAAATATAAGATATTGTAGTTTTTTTTTAATTCTCCCGTGCTCAATTCCAGATTTTACATTAGGATATAAAAATTATTTTAAGAGGAAAAGCAAATCTTCGTATTCTTGACTCTTACTGCATGAAATAAGTTGGTAAGCAACTAAAAGCAGTAACAAAATTAAAGAACAACAATAAGCTTTTAAAAAGAAAATCTTCAACAAGAAGTTTAGAATCTAGCATGGTTGAGACATTTGTTTTTATTCTTAAGTAGTCACTTCTATAAACCAGACAATAGGTTTTAAGTAAGGTGTTACAACTGAACAGTTTTCCAAGGTGGCTCTTAAACAGACTAACCACCTTTAAGTTGCTCCTCCAGCTGCTATGTGTGCTGAATGACTGGGATGTTTCATTTCATAATGTACTGCCCTCTACAACAGACTAATCTCACTGAGTGTTAAAAAGCTCTGGGACAGCTCAGACTAACTCCTGTCAAATGTTGTTCATAGGAAGTCTTTTGTACCTGGAAATCACCTTGGTTTTTACATTAAAGAAGGTTACTTGTTTATACTACTGTGAGAATTATTATAACTCCCTTTTAATTAATAAATACAAAACATTAGCGTTGCACTGGATTTTATGGGCAGCAATTTTCTCACTGCCTAGACACCTTTAAACTGAAGAGAGTAGCTTGCATGCTTCAGGTGATAACTATCTCAAGAGTAAAATTTGGCAAGTTACAACTAACTTCTTTAAAAGAAACTAGGTCTCAGGTCAAATTCTCATCTTAATTTGATAAGATTTATAGAGTTTGGTTGGTTCGGGGTTTTTTGTGGTTTTTTTGTGGTTTTTCTTTACTCTCTCTTACCAGCAAGAAAAAAAATGTAAATCTACAGTGATATACCTCAGAACCTGAAAGTCTTACTCAACCATAGCTCATAGCTTGTGACATGCTCATAGAGCTGTTCATAAATACACTGCCTGCAGCGGATAAACTATTTTGGGAATTACATGTCACCGTTGTCTCTGAAAATGCCTAACAGAGGTTAAAAACTGTTTACTGTACAGTCCTGAACAGAGCATAATTTCACTACCAGACACTAAGCTTTCATGTTTCATCAGACATTAATGGCACTCAGACTTTTCAAGAAGCTTCGTCTCACATCAGTTCAATATAGCTGCTATTCCCTGACCAGCTGATAAGAATGTTGGGCTACTTCCTGCTGCCCAAAACCCAAATATAAATCTTTTAATGATGCCCTACAGTGACAGATATGGTCTCTTCAGGAACTGTAATCTAAAAATGCAAATTAGACAAATGCATAAAGGAAAGAAATTAATCAAGTAACACTGCTTAATATCAGTTGAGTCTCAGCCATTGACTCTTTTATTATAACACTAACTGATGCCATCATCTACATTACTCTGAGAATAACTAACAGTAAACAGTGCTATTAAACATACAGACATACAGCTTAATGACTCTCCATGAAACAATACGGCATGCTGTACTAGACCTGTCCCACTGAGTAAAAAAAAAAAACCAACAAACTGATAGACCCTCTGCAAAATCTTAAGTGGGAGGTACGCAGGGCATCAAAATGCTACTGACTGCATCCAGACCAAGTGGATGAACACCACAGTATATGTCAGCATCCTGACAACTGGACCAATTGAGATCACCTTTGGGAATTCAGTTTTAACGTGTAATGGCTTTTCTTCAGGATGCAAACCCAAAAGTGCAAGAAAGGATATCATGTACACCTGGGTTATACCCCTTTATATGGTTGAGTTGTGAGTAGAGTTTGCAGTCAGAAAGGTCAGAAACCCTTCAGGTATGCTAGATGAGAAGTAGCAGTAATGGAAAATCCTAAAATAAATAATTAACAAACAAGCATCAAAAAATATTAACAAATGGTGTTCATTTGCAAACCAAGACTGTAAAACTCTTGAGTAAAAGGTTCCCATATTAGTCACCTACAGAACATTACCAAGCAGAACATCAGTCTCTCTGTAATAGTCTTTCTCATTGCTAATATGCTGATGGTTTTCTTTTCAAGGGATAGAAGTTAACCTTTACCAACTAACTTCTCTACCATGGTTTTGTCTGTTAGGTGTATGCCTACACAAGATGCAATCACACACTATTAGAAAGATTACCTACTCTAGGTCTGACTACTAACCCCGGTAACAGAATCCAACCTGTTCTGTTTTCTGAAATGAGAAGTTTTTATTATTCAGATTGTAGTTGTCTTCAACAGGACATCAGTGAATAAGATACTTTTAAAGAAAGACTATATGTATCATATTATTGGATTTCAGTAGAAATCAGACGATGTGTGCAATAGGCACATGTCCTGTCAGTACAAACAGGGAAATAAATCAGTTGCATTCAAATAAAATCTCATATTCAATACATGATGTGTTAATAAACATTATTAATAAAAACTATTATGGCAGAGAGGGGCAATTTAGCCTTTTTAGGCAGCATTTCAGAAGGACAAATCAAAATATACAAACCAAAAAGAATAATGTTTATCTACCTTAGTCATTTGGAGGTGGAAGCTCACATTGCTGCAAAAGACCAGCAAGCCACAAGATCAACACAGCTACTGTGGCTCAGAGGCGCCTTCCAGCATTCTCCCTCCTTATGTTTAAAAAACCTCCAACACTTCTTCCACGTTCACCACAGAGAACTGCTGTCCCCATCCCTTCAAATTAAACTGGAAAGCTGGCAACAGTGTACTGCAATCTGCAAGGGGGAAGGAGTTCTTCACCATCTTGTCTTGCCTTGATGATCACGAAAGATAAACAGATGCATATAGCAACATTTCTGACTGCACCCTACTACTGCAATTAATGTTCACAGTGACACTAATGCACCTGGGGGAGACTCGTCCTGACATATGGAAAGGCTGGAGGAGGGGGACACCAACACTATGGCACAGCAGACCAAATCCGCCTGGGCCATCACAGCAAAGGTTACAGTCATTTTCAGCTTAAAGGCAAAATACTATCATTCTGAGCTAAGCTGCCTGCCATTAAATGTTCACTCTGAAAAGATCACCTGAAAAAAATTACGCAAAGCCAGAACATTTCAATTCCCACTCTTCTCATCTCCCTTCTCACCCAAAGGTCCTTGAATTCTCCAGGATAACAAAATAACAAATTCTCATTTCAGAGATGCCCTGGAGCTATCATGAAGGATGAGAAAATTTGTAAGTGAGCTATAAAAGAACAGTGTTAAAAACAGATCTGCTGTAGGGGAACTGCTTTTGGAAAGAAAAGCAGCTGGAGTGGTTCTTGGTACTTTGAAGACTTTCAGATGGAAGTTAGAAGAAAATGGGAGTGTTTCATAACGGTGTGAATGCAAACTGGGTGATGTCTGTCAGCCTCTGAACCTTTGAGACTCACATATCACTGATTTTTACTAACTTTCCCATTTCAGCATCTGGTTTTTTTCCCTATGTTCTTAGTTTATGTGGCTAGTCAAACTATATCAACATTTAGTAGATACATTAAATGATAGAGCCAAGATCACTGTTGTGACTATCTGTTGCCACTTCTACTTGACCAATAAACAACAACTAAGTCATTTAATACTGATGGCTTATTATGTAACTCTAAGTAGCCATAACTTTAACTGAAGAGTGAAACTTGCCCAACTTGAGTCAGGAACAGATGCTTCATTAAAACCAATAAAACTGCTACGTTGTTTAAAGAATAAAGAAAAGCAGTCCAGACTAAGAACTTTAGTATCTTAAATGGAAAAGCTTCTGTTAAAAGAACAACCAGTTGGAAATTTGATATGCATATTAAATTTCACCTCAAATATTTTACAGTTATTACTAATATCTGTATAAATGGCCATGTTACAACAAATGAGCTCAAAAAGTATTTGAAAACACTTCCTTCATGGGCAGGTTATTTTATAATTTCTTCCTGTGGGTTATTTCTGCTTTCTCTGATGCAATCCCTGTTGAAGACAGGATACGTGACTTCCTGGAACAACAATCTGATCAGGCACAGAAGTGTTCACAGCATGTTCCTACCTTCCTTTATTAGTACCAAATAATGTTCCCAAGTAATTTAGCTTCATTTTTATGAACACCTAAACCTCTAAATACATAAAGCTGAGGCAACTATGTTTCAAACTTGCAATACATCTAATGCAGCAATCTGTAGGTGTGTGAATTGGATATGTGAAGAAAAAAAACAACTAATATTTTACCTATTTTATTTTATTTTTTAACAGTAGTTTCTTCTATGTCTCAAAGACATAGGCAGGTGAGGAACATTACCTCAGGCCAGGCTGCATCTTCCTTGTTCACTTAAAAAAAAAATAAGCTTTCAGTAATTTGTAGGAATTTAAATTAGACATAAGGTTCCCCTAGCAAATTACTATACACTGGCACCAATTAAAGTGTGGTAAACTTATGGAAAGGCAACACATCAGTCAGCACCTGGGATGTATAGAGCACTACATCACATAGTTCAATTATTCCCTACAGGCTAAGTGTAGGAGTTTGAAAATGGAAATGAAAACTCTTGACAGCATTGATGTACTTGGTCTCCCTTTTTCGCATTTACCTGGATTGCAGAGCTCAAGTTTTCTATCAGATTTTTAAAACACATACATACTAACATCTTTACTAGCTTCTTTGTATAAATTAGAAGCAACATTTGGATCCTAACGCGGAAAAAAGTAATAGTACCTAATGAGTATGCAATGCAAAATCGACTTTAATAATATCTTCTCAGATAAAATATTACTGAACAGGCTGAAAAGACTTCAAACATCCCATTATTACCATTTTGACCTGAGGCAAAGCAAAGCACTGAAAATACATCAAGGGTTCTGCTCAAGACTAAACGGGTTATGCTTGTATTATGCAATTTGTATGAGAGTTAGGCAATAATGTATACACCCAATTCAAAAATAAAATAAATTGGTAGGCTATACAGTACCACTTTTATCAAAGCTTCACCCCATGCGACACTGTGCAAAGAATCACCTTGTCTAATCTGTTTTGTACACATATATAAACACCTACATTTACTAATAAAAATACACATTATGCAACCTTCGCTAAAATCAGCATCACTTCCACATTAATGAGCATCTGGTCTAAACTCCAAAAGAAATAAGACTAGCCAGAAATAGACTGCCCTCTTAGACTTTCCTTGCTCCGGAAAAGGAAAAGAGCAGGATTTTGTAAGAAAAAGAAACAAATTCTGCCTAAACATTCCTTCCACTAGCTGAAATACGGAAGTACCAGAAGAAAAGCAGCTGCAACAGGACATTAGGACTGACCAGCAACAGTACCAGAAATATTATGCAATCTCTAGATCAAAAGCAACTGCAGAGTGCGGTTCAATTAATAAGCAACCGTTTGAAGATCTACCTGTATTAAAAGGGATGTTGGCATGCGCAATTACTATTTGTTCTGAATCTTTTAAACCACTCACTTTAAGAGCAGAAAACTAAAGGAGACAAACAGGGTAATACGTTATAATTAAATAGCAAGTCAATACTTGTCGGCTTTTGTCTTTGGTTATCCCAAACTTATACATCTTACATCCCTTTTTTACACACACAGCTGTATTCTGGTTAATTTCTAAACAAATTGTTGCCACAGTGCTAATACTATAAAAAAATAAAATCTTCACACTGTTTTACTCCTTTTTTTTCACATCACTTTTCTAAAGTATTTTCGGTATGTCTTTAATTGCAGAGCACTGTAGAGATACCAAAGTTAGAATCATAGAATAGTTTGGGTTGGAAGGGACCTTAAAGATCATCCAGTTCCAACCCCACTACCAGGGGAAGGGACACATCCCACCCGGACCAGGCTGCCCAAGGCCACATCCAAACTGGCCTTGAACACCTCCAGGGATGGGGCAGCCACAACTTCCCTGGGCAACCTGTACCAGCGCCTCACCACCCTCATAGTGAAGAAATTCTTCCTTATGTCTAGTCTAAATCTGCCACTCTCCAGTTTATACCCATTGCCCCTAGTCCTATCACAACAAGTGTTTGTAAAAAGTCCCCCTCCAGCTTTCTTGTAGCCCCTTTCAGGTACTGGAAGGTTGCTGTAGGGTCTCCTCAGAGCCTTCTCTTCTCCAGGCTGATAAACCTCAACTCTCTCAGCCTATACTCATACAGGAAGTGCTCCAGCCCTCTGATCATCTTTGCAGCCCTCCTCTGGACACATTCCAACAGCTCCATATCCTTCTTATGTTGAGGATTCCAGAACTGGACACTATACTCCAGATGAGGTCTCACAAGAGAGGAATAGAGGAGCAGAATCACCTTCATGATTTCAGTTAGCCTGAAATAGATTATGCTGGCATAAATAGACTACTCTCAGCAGCTAAACTAGAGTTTAGTAGGAGATAATTCAAGCTATTTTTCATCATGGTAAATAAGCCAGCACCAAATGCTAGATTTGACTACCCCAGTGCTCAAGTTGGCTTATTTAAGACCAGTTTATGTACATGTGCTGTACAGACATAACCTCCTTTATGAATGCAGTATAGTCACTGATATATCTTCTACAGAAATAGCTTAATTTTTATTATACCCTCTATTATTTATTAACAGAACCATTAAAGGAAAAGAGTTAGCTATTAAATGGTCTGCCAAGCAGCCTAAACTAGAGCATGAATTGCCCTATTTTATCTTATAGATGTGCTTCTGTTAATAAAATACAAAGCTCCTAAAAAATATAAAAAACTCCCTCCACCAGAGTGGCACATCTGAAGTCATAATAAGCATGCAATTTGGGTATTCAAAGTGACATCATGACAGCTGCCATGCCTTCCAAGTATTGAAAGTGCTTTAAAAATAAAGCAGCGGTAACGCAGTTTGGCAAATTGCTTCAGTTGGCTTCCTACCATCCAAAAGTCAACATTAACAGCAGCTTGGTTTGATTTTTTCATCTGCCTTTTGTAAAGTAGATTAGACAGTGAGAAGATTCAGGATTTTTCTTTTGCTTTAATTTCTGTCCCAGTCATTCAGTAAGATTTTGCAACAATGTACCCAAATTACTTTGTAAACCCAGCACACATTCCAAACATGCTAATTGAAATATTTTTTCTGCTGAAGGTTTGAAATGTATTATTATGCCTTACATATTTTCTTTGCAGAAAATTTTAACCTTGATAAGAGCACTTCCTCTCGCTTTCACTTCATTTTTTTTAATTGATTCTGGAAATCTTTGCTGTAACAATTAATTCAATTTAAAAAAAAAAGAAACAAACACTCTGAAAATCTGTTAGAGGTGTCTTACCTAAAGACTGGTAAAGCTCAGTCATCTTGGGATGATCCCAGCAGGTCGTTTGTGTCTCATGGCTACAATACAAAACATGAACGTTAGTAAAGTAAAATTGCTTTTTCCATCACACAGTGAGCGATCCAAGTTGCACATCAGAGCACAGAGCCAGATCACCGCCAGCAACCTGAGCTGCTCTGGCAGGGGGTCTCAGCAGCAGCAGGTATGTCTTCTTTCAACATGAGATATTAACTCTAAGTGCTTTATTTAGGCATGGGCTCAAGAAACAAAATAACAGCAGTGCTAATATTAAAAAGAGTAAATATTCAGATATGCTACAATATTTTGAGGAATTTCTAAGTATACTGACCAATTCTTAAAAGCTTTGTTTTGTATCGTAGAATGGTTTGGGTCAGAAAGGACTTTAAAGATCATCTAGTTCCAAACCCCTGCCATGGGCAGGGACACCTTCCACTAGATCAGGTTGCCCAAAGCCCCAACCAACCTGGCCTTGAACACCTCCAGAGACTTCTCTGGACAACTTGTTCCAGTGCCTCACCACCATCACAGTAAAAAATTTCTTCCTAATATCTAAACTAAATCTCTGCTCTTCAGCTCAAAAGGGTTTCCCCTTGCCCTATCACTGCATTCCCTGATAAAAAGCCCCCTCCAGCTTTCATTCTCTTGTTCCTCCAAACTGGAGGAGACACATTTAAAAGTGCTTAGTTGTTAAAGCGTTTATGGAAATTCTGACCAGATACTGAGATCCATGGTATTTTTGACTTGCTTTAAACCGTGTGCTCTTTACACGCTTTGCCATGTGGTAGGTAAAAGCTACTCAAAGCAGCGGTTGCAATCCTTTCTTTCAGTCAAAACAGCTGTATTAAAATCCTCATGCAACAGCCCACTGACCCACCACCAGCTTACACTGCTTTTCAGACCAATGCATTGCACCCCCAAAATTCATGGCCTCTTTTATTGCTGCTCCTTTCGTTCCTTGGGACTCCCAGGCCCTTTCCCCTGCCCTGAATGTCCCTGTGCACTGTCAAGCAGTAGAGCTGTTAGGACGACAGGGAAAAACTAAAGCGGGGTTACGAAACGCTGCAGTATGACTAGAATGTAAATTGGACAGTGTCTGCATTAAGGCTAGCAGTCTTCAGCTTTGCAACAGAACATGTTGCCAAAAGACATGCAGTGTGTGAATGCCAACAAAATAAAGTGTTAGCAGGTGTAGTAGCAACTCATGTCTCCTATGATTACACATCTCATTTCTTTTTCTGTAATGACAGCATAGCTAACATGATATTATTTCCATTAACATAGAAAACTTGAAAGAAATGTTCCTTATCTATCCTGTAACCAAAAAAGTCCTGCTTGTACAGACTTCAGCTGTCATTAAAAGATGACCATGAGTACTCATAAAAAATTCTGTAAAGTGTACGTAGCACACAGTGCTAGCAATCACATTTGCCATTTCAGTACTTAAAAAGAAGACATCCCAGTTCCAACACACATACAATCATTCAGGAGAAAATATGCATGAGAGCAGGGCTTGATCCACAGTGCTGTGAATCTCCTGGAGCACACACCTTCCAGCTCCAAGAGACTAAACCTCAACCTAGCCAGCGGGCTGAACATATCTGTACACCCAATCGTAAACTGGAAGACTGATACAGTGAGGCTGTTTTAGAGAACAAATGGTACTTGAGTTCTCTTTCTGATGTAGTGATGTTCTTAAGTACACCCTTACCATTTATAGAGTAAGAAGGGATTGAAGTTTTCAACAAATAACTTCAACAGTACCCCTACTCAAGGAAAAAAGAAAACCGTGACATGTTTTCTTAGTATGATTTAATTTTGGTCTTAAAAGAGAGGCTATTTATTTGATCCATGTGAATGCTTTACTGGCCCAGTAACCTCCATATATTCAGTAGCTTACTATATATAGTATTTCCAGATTTTGCTCTGTAGCTGCAAGAAAGAACAAAACGAATCACAAGCACTAAGTATAATAGAAAAATGCTGCCATAGCACTGCCCTAGTAGAGCACAGGCTTTTAAACAAGCTCTGTCTCATCAGCCTCAGCATCCCCTCCCCTTCCTTAATTCCTGTGGTGACCAAAGGGAGTGAAAGAGGGAGGAGGTCACTACAAGAGCAAAAATCAGTCTTGTTCTTCGCTCTGGTAAAAAATGAGTCCTGCAAAGGGAGGTAGCTGCAGTCATATTGAGAAATCTGAGCCTAGTCTGTTTTTGGGGGGTTTTTTTGGGTTTTTTTTTTTTTTTAAACACAGAAACTGGGTAACTTCAAGTGAAAACCTGTGGATCTGAGCCACCTGCACCTGAGCTCCTGAAGTTCCTACCACACTTGGTATACGCAGGTTCTTCAGAGAGAATGCAGCATGAGCAGCTTTTACCATACCCAGGTATAAAATGCATTTTTGAAGAAAAATACAATTAATTTACACATTGAGCCCCTAAAAACTTGGCTATCAGAAGCCTCTGCTTATACAATGGCAGCCCAAAGGAAAAGAGGAAGGGAGTGCATTCATCTAAGAACCCTGTAGCCAGAAATGTCAGAATTTAGGTAAACAGACCCAAACAAACACTTAAATCCACAGACCCGTGACCATTTATTTGTACCCAATGTCAGTTCCAGATCAACAGTTCCTCATGCCCTGGTTCGCTTCCCCAGGGGCAGGTAGCCCCAGAAGTTGGGGATATTTGAATAGCTACCGTAACACGGCTCGTATGCCAAATCATGTGCTAAAAATGAGAAAAAGAATTTATGCACACAGTAACAAAAAAAACCCCTCTGAAAATGATCTACTTAATTTTCCTTGTGAAATGAGTTGGGCAGCCCTAGATTGTTCTATGGATAAACTTCAGACTCCATAGCTGCTAATCTGGTAGCCTTCAAAGGCATCAATTCCACGACAAAGTATTGTAGAGCTATCAGATATCTAGCAAAATAGGATTGTGGAATCTCATGCCTGTGTTGGATAGAAAAACAAAAGGATCATCTTAGATATGGAAAACGATTATAGCCAATCACTAATCAATATTACATGGGTGAGTAATTTACCGTTTGTTTTTTTTTATTTTTTATCTTTAATGGTAAGACCCAAACATGTATCAGTGAATTTAGTGTGTATGGTTTAAGCTTATGGCATTTGCTAATCTTCCTGAAGACATATAACGGATTTTCCTAAGACCTAGTAAATAAAATTTCAGTTGCCAAAGGAATACAGGATTCCAACTGTTTTCAGATGTTTTGAATACCAGTAACTCCAAACCACTACTCAGTGTGCTTTTCTTTCACAGTATGAAATTAATTCCCTTGGAAATGTACATTTTGTAAGGAATGATTTTATCCACTTCACCTGCAAGCGACTATGGCTAAATTTGCAGGGCAGGTACATATCCCCTCTATCTCCCTCTTTGCTTCATTTATAAACTACATCAAAATTTAGGGGAAATATCCCCTTCTTTAGGCTGCAAAAGTCAAGTCAGGAAAGACCCTAACTCTTGCCTCTGCCAGCAGTGACTACCTGTGGGGCAGAGTGCCCTATACCCTTGGCAATTTAGCAGAGATCACTCAATCTCGTATCCTGTATGAGATCCAGCGACAGACTCATGAGCCATCAGTAAACCTCCGTGTTATTGCAAGAAAAAGCAAGGTATTACAGGAAACTGAACCTTGGTTGCTGTGATTTCTGCGGAGGTTGAGCGCCCACACCGATCCAGGGCAGATTTTGCTGGTACTTTACATGCAGAACACAAGAAGGCTGCAGCTATTTCGCTCCAGCTAAAAGGTGTTTGCCTCTTAACTGGATGTTTTCAGCTCAGAAAGTTATCAACAATTCTGCACACAAGGGCAGCTCCAGGAAATGTTAGATTCCATCGAGGCTATTCTTCATAAACCTCTTTGCCATTTTCAAAGACCATTTAATTGTGAGCTTTGGGGTTGGACCAGTGGGGAAGGATTTGCATTTATGCCCTTATTGTGAACACCGTCTGAAGTGAAATGCCAGCTCAGCAGTTTCCGGCAGCCTCAACCACATTTGGGAATGCTGTAGCATCCTTAATAGATCTGCAGCAAAGCATTTGCCAGAGTTTCAAACTCCGGTGAACAAGGCCCTTTACAGCTTGCAAGTCAGAAAGACATGCAAAGCGTAGTGCAAGTCCTCTTGATTAGCAGCAGCTAAAGCAGAGTGAGAATATGTGCAGAAGTACTCAAGATGCTTTTCCATTGAACCACCAACATAAAAAGGCACAATGCAGGCAGTCAGTAGTTTTGCAATACTGCACACGCTCGGAGGATACATTTTTCAATTTGGTTCTACATTTAGGTCAACTAGATTGATCACTAGCTTTTAAATCACAGACATTTTGCAACAAATAAAAATATAAGTAGGCTCAAGTGGCGTATTTTTCTTTTTCTCACCTGACTTAAGCTGCAAAGGTGGAAAGGAAATTAAACCAGGCCTGAAAAGGAGAAGAGCAGCAATGGATAATGGTGACACCTAGGCACTGGTGTGACCGGCATGCTAAACACACTGATAATTCAGTGGGATAAAAGCATAGTCTTTACTTAACACATCCTTTGGAAACTGCCAGACCACTTCATTAAAGGATGATTGGATTATACTAGCAAAGATAATTTTTATGTATATGGGGAATTCCGTCACACCACAACATGCCTGTGTGAACTCCCTGTTCCAGCCAACAGAGAGATTTGTCTTGCATCACTGTTGGCATAGCCAATAACACATAGGATTGAAAACCTGAAATCAAGAGATGATATACTAACTGACACACTAGCTGAATTACGGTTCCTTTGTTATAATTTGATCAGTCTGGACAAAATACAGCTATTTACCTTCCTTCCTTTTATATTACCTCTGAGCAACACGAGCAGCAGGAGGAATGGAGAGCAATGCTTCCCCCCCCCCCAAATTCCTGCAGAAACTTTGCCCCAAACATTCCTGCATAAGCCACACTAAAACATTCACAAACCTCTTAAATGGTTTTGATTGCACTCCTTCTTCCAAATTTTTGTTTGTTTGGTGTTGTTTTTTTTTAAATATATATCTAGGATTCAGTCTCATGTATTCACTGCTCAGCTCCAGAGTCTAGAGTTTTAGATTGCAACTGCAGAGCCTTTTTTAAACTCTTACACCCTGCTTCATTGGTGATATCAGAGCCAGTTCTGCTGCGCTACTCCCCTTGCCCCTCATTCAAAAATGTGACATAAACTAGATGTACATGTGTGTAGATATGCACAGAATAAGAAATTCCATCAGGCAGCACTAAATAAAACAACTCAATATACCTACAAAACCCACAAAATTAAAGTAATATTTTACAAAGCACTGAACTGATCAATTTTCAAACCATACAATTTACAATACTTCTCACCTACTGGCTTTAAGATGAATAAAATTTTATTCCAACCACTTTATGACTGTTGTCAAAAAGCCAAAACAAACATGATTGAGTTGTTTGAATTTTACTAAACTAACCAAAATGCAACTCAAGCTAATTGTATGAATAGACACTACTGCTCGTTTAAAAGAAAAACATTTTCAACAGCAGATGACCATGATTGCAAGGAAGACTTAATAGTTGTCTTTTAACAGTGTTTCATTAATTCCTTAGATAAAACAAATTACTGTAATGGAAAGTATTAGGGATGTAAAAAGGTGGCACTCCTTTCTGCTTTACAAAGAACTACTGTTTTTCATCTGTAAATCTAGAGACCACTGATCCGTGCGGAGATTATTTCTGTTTAAGCCAAGGATCAGTGTCTTTTCAGCAGGAATTTGACTTTAGCGTGTTTTATTGGCTTTTGCGAGATTTATCAGACTGCTGAAGGCAGGCACCGATATATACTGAAGCTTCTTGCTGATACTGGAAATAGTAAGAGAAGGGCAAATACCAGCTGCCAAGTACTGAATAGTAACTTTTTTTTTTTTTTCTTCTCCCCTTGATGTTAAACATTTATTTTGTGCACTCTGTCAGGGGCAAAGATTCCTGCTCAGTAGCTAAGGCTCGGCGAGCCTGCCCTCCTAGCTTTCACTCCTCCACTGATCTATTTGCTTTTCCAAGCCTCTCCTCTCCACTTCTGCCAAAGCAATTCCACTGCAGGGTCTTGCCAATCCCAGCCTTAGTGATGGCCGCAAACAATTCCTTAGTGCCCAAAGATCAAAGACCCTACATACAGCCACGTTTCTTGTTTCCTCAGCTCTGTAAGCATATTCCTGCAAAACCCACTTCTCATCCCAACTTCAGCTCACGCTGAGGACTGAGGACTCTGCTGGTGTCCGAGACTGTAAGATGTTTTACAACAGGTATTAAGAGGCAATAGAACGTACCATATAATAACAAGAAATATGGAACTTACAATGCAATAGCCCAGAGGGAATTCTCCCCCTCCCTACACATACACCCGCCGGCTTCTTCTGTCTAGTAACTTGAAAGATTATTTTCAAGCATGAAATTACTGGGAGCACCAATACACCTCTCAGGAATTCTGATAAAGTTCGCTCCCGAACCAAGCGACACCGGTAGCGTTTTACAGCACTGCGCTACCTTTAAAACCCGAGGAATAGCGAAAAGAGCCAATTCCCATCCTCCCAGCTCCCCTCCGATCACCCCGCACCCCCGGCACATCCACGACCGCGGGGTTCCACCTGCCCGACCCACATCTGGGCGGGGGGGGGGGCACCCACATCTGGGGGCGATCTCACACGTCCCAACCGGGCGCATCCAGCCTCGTGGAAGGGGAACGGGCGCCGAATTAAACCCCATTTCAAGTTCTCAGCAAGGAACCGGGCAGCAAGTTGACCTTTTTAGCGCAATAAACGAAAGACACGGCCGCCCCCCCCCACACACACACTCCGGTCTACAGGCAGCCACGCCGCTCTCCACCTTGGCGGAGCTCGGGGCTCTCCGACCCAACAGTTCGGCTCGGGAGAGACCTTAAAGACCACCCGCTCCGATCACCCTCAGGGGCAGGCGGCTGGCACGCCGGGAGCCTCTCCCGCATCCCCGTCCCCGTCCCGCCGGCACCTGCCGCCCCCCGCAACCCGCTCACCCCTTGAGCTGCTCCCTCATGGTGGCGGCGGCTCAGCGGCAGGAGCGGGGCCGGCGCCGCGCTGGGCTGAGAGCGGGGAGCGGGGAGGGGGGGGGGGGCGGGGCTCCCCCGGCCGCGGCCCCGCCCGCCGCCTCCCTCCTCGCCGCCTCGCGTCGCTCCTGCCCCTGGGATGCGGCGGCACTAGCAAATCCCAGGCTTTCCCTCTGCCTTTTTTAAAAAATTATTGTTATTTTTTTCCTTTATTTTTGACGTGGGGAGCGTTTCTTCGCGCCCCCCCTCCCCCCTTCGGGCGATGGGAGCGCGCAGAGCGGGGCGCGGCATCCCGCGGACTCGGGAGGGAAACTTTTAATTACAGAATCACTAGGTTGGAAAAGACCCACTGGATCATTGAGTCCAACCATTCCTATCAACCACTAAACCATGCCCCTCAGCGCCTCGTCCACCCGTCCCTTAAACACCTCCAGGGATTGTGACTCAACCACCTCCCTGGGCAGCCTGTTCCAGTGCCCAGTGACCCTTTCCGTGAATTTTTTTTTTCCTGATGCCCAGTCTGAACCTTCCCTGGCGGAGCTTGAGGTCATAACCTCTTGTCCTGTCCCTGTCACTTGGGAGAAGAGGCCAGCACCCTCCTCTCCACAACCTCCCTTCAGGTAGTTATAGAGAGCAATGAGGTCTCCCCTCAGCCTCCTCTTCTCCAGGCTAAACAACTCCATTAAAATATGCACCGCAGCTCGGAGGGATTTGAAACGCCTCAACGCGGGGCTTTGTCTTCGCAGCTGTTAATTACGGTGCTTAAAATGCCGAGCGGTTTATTTGTGAGTGAAATCGGGTAATTTTATTTCATAAGGGCTTGCCTCGTCCTCCCGAGCTTCTCTCCTGGAATGAAATAGTTCTGCTCATGCCGAGTAACTGTCGCAATGTTTCTTTGTATTAATTCCTAATTAATATGCAGCGCACAAATAAAAGCGAACGACCTCCTTTTGGTCTCACAAGCATTTCAAATCAGCGCAGCCAGGCGGTTCTTGTGCAAGTTTTACATCCTACATCCTCTCCTCATTAAAACAATACCATGTAGAGAACTGTGTCCTTCACGCAACTTGGTAGTTTTTCAAGCCATACAGACAGTGCTTTCTTGGTAAAGACATCCAAAAAGAGTGCCTTCCAAATGGACAAAAGAAGTCCCTGTTTTTACATTGTGGAGATGCAGGCCTAGAAGCACAGGATACTCATCTGACCCCTAGTTTCTACATCTGACCCCTAGTTTCTATACAACAGGTATATCCCATAGGCTGCTTTCCTATTCCACAGATGCTAATAACCACTGAACTTGGTGGCTTTTATAGAATCATAGAATAGAATCACCAGGTTGGAAAAGACCTCTGAGACCACTGAGTCCAACCATTCCTATCTGCCACTAAACTATATCCTTAAGTATCTCATCTACTTGTCTTTTAAACACCTCCAGGGACGGTGACTCAACTACCCTCCTGGGCAGATTCTTCCAGTGCCTGATGACCCTTTTGGTGAAAATTTTTTTCCTAATGTCCAAACTGAACCTCCCCTGGTGGAGCTTGAGGCCGTTAAGTACCAGGATATTTAGGGTTCCTCTTAAGGCTCCAGGAAGCTGGGTTACCTGATTTTAGGGAAAGCTCAACAGCAGTTCAGGGAAAGCCCTCATGTTTGGCCTTTTTTTTTTTTTTTTTTTTTTCTAGAACCATTGAAAGTGTAAATTACTCAAGGTTCAACCCTTCAGGCCTTCACATGCAAATATAAAATCTAATGGAATTAGATGTTAAATAGTTGTAGTTTCTAGAATATTCAATCTGGTTCTAATTCACTTACCTATAACCTACAGCATCACCCCAACATGCAAGGAAAAGAAGGTTAATTTCTGTGTAAACAAAAATTGCTACGTTAAAGCATATTAGACTCTGAGAATTTTTTGTTTACTTCAGTGGACCTGGTATTAAATCAGTCACTGAATCAGATAGCTTAGTTTTGAGGCGAATAAACTGACTGAAGGCTGTTAACTGTGTTATATCAACAACCCCATCATTTTCCATCTTTACCTAAGTTTTAAGAAATGAGACTTCTCTCTTTAAGTCTTTAAAATAGGATGTTTAGCATATTCCTTGGGAGAAACCTCATGGTTTATTATATGAAGAGAGCAGCTGCTGGTGTCTTACAAAGGGATTCAGGGTAGCCAGAAGCCTGCCGTTTCACAGCAAAAGTGGTTTGTTTTCCTTCAAGAAGTATCCAGCACTGATACTCCCGATACACATTCCTTCAATTTTTACTGTTTCTGGAGTTTCCTGGTGTGCCTAAACAGAAGCTTGATGCTGCTTTTATAGCGTTGGTCTTCTTTCCCATACAATAGTGCCAAGTAATAAGAATTTAAAAACCAGTCTGAATTTCTCATACTTTGCATAATCTTCTTTCTCCTTGAGTTACAAATAAAACATTGTATTCAATTAGACTCACAGCAGGTGAAAACCCCAATTAGTGAATCCATTTTCTTGGCTTTTTTTCCCTACCTTACACCCACACATCACTTTTTTTTTTTCCTTAAACAATAAAGGGGTATTCTGAGTCATTCTTCAATTGAAAAGCAAATTAACCCTTTGATCTCCCAAATCAAACTATTACCCACTCAAAATCATCCAGGGGAAAACATGAATGTTGAAAGATTAAGGGATTAAGGCCTATTGACTTTATAATTTGATTTTATATTGAAAAAGTTCTTTTTAATGTAGTTCTGATTGTTGTCTCCAAATTCACAAAAGCTTTTAGCTATTTTGATTGACCTCAAAATTATACTTTTGCTGTCTAATTTACACAATATCACTCACTCCAAGTTATTTTTACACTACCCGTAATTTATTACAAAAATATATTTTGTTTGTAGTATAAATGGTTGCTGTCTTCGTAACTGAAGCCGATCTTTATGCCATACTTAATTTTAAGCAATTTATTTGATAAAATACAGTCTTTTCCCCATAGAAAATAAAACAGGATTACAGAGTAAGCAGAATTTTAATTTCCTGTGGTTCTTTTCTTCTCCAAGGGCTATCCAGTCAATTTGTGCACCTTCATAGAGACCTTACTCAGAAGGGGAACAGTGCTTATTTCTTTTATACTGTAGGTTTGTCCTGGACTATATCTGATCAAGGTATTTCTCTCTTCAACATTTAACGACACCAGGTGCTTAATGGGAAATCACAAACCCCTCATAAAAAAAGGAATAATTATTAGAGACTAGCTTATTACCCTACCCTCCCCAAAACAATGAAGTGGATTTTGTAGGGCCCTGCTTAAAACCGCTTAACTGGGCAGACATTAAGTGTGCAAGTTTACTTGTAAGTTTAGCACTTCATGAATCAGAAAACTAAAAAGACATTTCTTTAGTTTTACTCTCACTGGAAATGAAGATACAACATTTTCCTATTAACTAAGTCTTGCTTCCATAGTTCTGTGAAGCATGTAGTCCTCCTTGTAAGCGTGGCTTTAATATTTCTCAGTTATCTAGGCAGTGGATTAGCAAGTGCCTGCCTTGCAAATAAGAAAATGTTGTGCCCTGTGTTGGGCTGGCTAATCTGTTACGCTGTTTGCGTCTATTTTCTTTTCCTTGGTATAAATAAATACTAAGAATCACTTGGGATAGCATGATGACATTTTCCTGGATCATCTGCCTTGAACATGCTCCAAGGGCTGACACCTCCAGGATTTTGTAAGCATTTGTTGACAGCTCTTTCGGAAGAGCCAAGAAGAGGATACTGGTTTGGATGCTGCTGGTTTGCATTTGTTTTGTTTTCTTTTTTTTTTTTTTTTTTTTCTGGTTTTGGCTGTTTGTACATTACCACTGGAAGAACTCTAAAATACTGTAAATACAATGAAAAAAATAGTTTTGAAATTCTGCATTCATTTTCCCCACCTTGCACTGTGAAATAAAGACCTACTAAAACATTCATAGCTCTGTATACTTATAATCAGTTATTTGCACCACGGGAGAGTTGGAGAAAGAGCACACCACTTTCTGTCCAGAGGGAAATCAATCTCTGTCCTGTATGAAGAGAGATTAGCAGGTACTTCTTCTTACACAGGTCTCATTCTCCACATTGTAAATCAGCTGCGTAACCAGCAAGTGGATCTCACAAGAATTTACCTGAGAGTAAATTAGAGTAAATACACTCTAAGAGTAGGAGAGGAATATTCATTATTTTCTCTCTCTTTTGTATTATTTTAAATAAAACTAATTCTGTAGTAAATATTACAGAGCTCGGAGCAATTTAATGTGCAGTATTGGTACACAGCAGGTGTGACAGGAGTACGTCTATTTCTGCTGAATGCACAGTGGCACAACCTCTACATTCCTTTGGGCTCTGCCTGCTTTTACAACAGTAAAGACAAGTGATTAAAACTGAAATCTTAGCCTACGAGATGAGTATCATTGAGACTTGGGAGTAGTCTCTGTGCCTTATGTTGCACTGCATTGCATGCTGTTTATAAAAAATGAATGAGAGGGTGCTTGTCATTTTGGATATTAGATACACATACGAAGTTAATTCAGCTGAAATTTTGGAAAGGCTAATTTGGAGAGGCTACATCTATTATTTTAGCTGACAGTGACAATTTAAACATCCTGCAGTAGCAGAGTGTGTGTTCAGTCTACTGCCAGGTGTGTGACGCTGAAAAGAGGAGTACAGTGAGACTGAGGTTAAGTAAAATGACATGCCTTGCTGGATGCAGTGGGTAGCACATCCAAGTTCCACCATGGTTATGAGCTCTTCAGGTAAGCACCTGTAAATATCAAAATCTCTTTTCTCCCTTCCATACCAAACAGCAAGAAATAAAGAAAATTAAGTAAGGAATAACGTCTATTCTTCCAGAATGAGGATGAACTGGAGTGTGAACAGTCCCAAGAATGGGAAGATCAAAAAGCATAATTCTGGCAAAATGCTAGATAATTAGAAGTGTTACAAACCCCTCGGAAATAAGGCTTTTGGAAAGCTAACAACAACAACAAAACAAAACAAGAAAAATGACTTAAAATCTACCAGCAGGAAACTTATGCCAAGCAAAACTGCTTGCTGATCTTTACAATCTACACTTAAGACTTGAAAAATAATAATTATGCCATAGTAAATTCTTGGTTTGAGGACTCTGTGTTGGCAAAATGAATGGGTATCATTTCAGGGAGTAAAGCTGAGAAAAAATGCAGACTAATAAGGATAAATTAAACAAAAAATGAAGGCAAACTCCATTTCTTACTTTTATTTGTGTGCCCAGTTAGAAATAAGTGACTGTTTTGCCTCCTGGGGGATTAAAATAAGCAGGATTTCATAAACTCTCTTGATGACTGTCTCTTTTTTCACCTCGAAGTCTTTCTTTCCATGCATAAAATTATGTGGCAAACACAAAAGCTGGCTTCCCAAATCATTAACTTCTCTACTGTTGTCTACCAATGTATGAATCTCAATATCAAGAAACCCTGCATCGTACAGTCCTACTCCACTCAGGGCCTAGAAAATCTGCTGATAGCTACTGCTCACCATTCATTCCCGGTCCCTAATGAGCAGCCCTCTCTTCCAGAGACATTAAAGGAGAGGCATGCCTTCCCTTTTTATTAATTAACTTTTTGGTTGCATTCCATAAAACATGTATTTTTGAAACTATCAAATACTCTTTGTTACTAATCCCATGCAAACAAAGAGGTTTTTCTTTCATTGAACTATTGTCTAGAAATGAAAATATTCATTTTGGGGAAAAATGCCAGTTAGGTCATGCCAGGAGATTACATGGTGGGATGTTCCAATAGTAAGGCTGCACTTAGGAGGCAAAAGAAGAAGACAATGAATATATTGCATTTTATAACAGCTATACACAGGCAAGTTCCCAATCACACCACTAGCTAGGCAAACTTTCTACCTTTGATTTAATGCATTAGTTTTTTGGTGTCTGTATTTTGGCAATGGATGTTTTCCAGTGTTTTCACAGAACCTGTAGTTTTTGTTCCTTTAAAATATACTTTGAACCTGTCATAACTACTATATTCTTTCCCCAATGACTATACTATATTATACATAACGTTATAATCTATAATTGTAATAACAGGAGGCCTTGCCTATTTTTATGTACACACTTGGCTTTACCATTATCTTCCCAGACACATCAAGGTTGTTGGCCTTAGCACATACGATAAGTTTGAGGTCTGCTCTTAACCTTTTCCACAGACTGGGCCACACAGAGGCCTGACAGGAGAAACGGTTTCTTCTTCCTCCCTAGTAAATCATACTTGTGTTGATTTAGTTTCCAAACCAGCGATTCTTTAGCTTCTCTCCAATACCCTGGTGTAACACCAGCAAAGCTTAGTCTTCCTGCATAGCATGATTGCTTTGGTCTTTCTTCCTCTAGGTCTTATGAGGAAATCCAGAAATCAAAGGAAAGTGCAGCACTGCACCTGGGGAAGAAACCAACCTAGAGAAATTAATGGGAGGAGGGAGCAGCTGCACCTAACTAGCCTCACCAGTAATTCCATCCAGGCTAACTCCTTCATCTGATCCAAGTGATATTTCTCATAGCTGATTTGCATAGAAATGCAGCTTCAGGTTTAGGATTGTGCAACTATTTCCAAATGGATGTCAGACTTGGTAACAGCAAGATAAAAACTCTAGAAAGGAAGTTTCTCATGTGACATTTGTGGAATCAAAACTTTTTATTTCATTTCAAAATAATGTTACATGAAAAAAATGTACTTTAACTTCACTACAAAATGAGGCAATTGTTCCTATAGCTCTGGCAGTGTCCTTTAATGGCAAGGGGCAATAGTCTCATCTTGTCCATGCCAAAAAGTGAAACTTAGTGCTTATATTGAAATACATATACCTACATTAACTAGTGCTTCCAGGGACACATTACTCCATATCAGCTACCATGGAGCTATGCCCTAGGGCATGGATATTATTTTATCCTAATTGAATCTAAATGTATGTTAGCACTTAAATACTTAAGTAAAGAAGGATACAGAGGGATTCTGAGGTAAGATAAAAAATATTTCTTAGCTAAGTGTGAGAAAATTATTTCATTCAAGTCTACTGTGGCAAGTTCAAGCATTTACTCTTTGGCTCATGCTTCACATAATTCCAGACAGCTACTGCTCCTTCCATTTACTTAACTGTAATATGGTTCTTCCTAACAAACTAGTCCTCCCAGCTTTTGCATTTTGGTATCTTTGTGTAGCTGCTCTGTCTCTGGCACAGGAGCTGGCAGTTAATTCAGGAAAGAATCCCGTGGATGCTAGCTGATAAACAAAGAAGGTATTGCTAAATTGTATTGCACAGTTTAAACTTTATGTTTAAGTAAGTCTAATAATGGCAATGCATTTAATAGACCTCAATGTCTAGGTATACTGTCAGTATTTCATATCGTTGAATTGAGCCAAATCTTTCACAATACATCTCAACAGGCTTCAAATAGCTTGCAATTGTACCAGCATACCTTTGTTCTGTTTTTAGACAGAAAATGGAACCTCTTAGTGAAAGAATAAACCCAAAAAAATGAAGGTTCCCTTTCTAGCAGCATAGCTGAATTTGTTGTGAAAAACTTGCAATGAAAATCAGAGATGCCCTGTCTACACAAGTCGAAGAGCCTTGACATTTATGGACAAAGATACACAGATGACTTTCACAGCCTACCATAGTTCATTATTAAATTAATTACAATGGTGATTGTGTGGCTCTCAAAGTCAGCCAATGTGATTTTTTTTCTTTCTATAATAAACATTCTCCCACACTGAATTAATGAAACAATTTCCAAATCTGTATTTGGAACTAGTTTCTTCATCTTTAAGAATCCGCTTTCAAAACTGCAATCTAAATCCCGAACAATCCACAGAGACTTAAAATTTTAAAGATTTAAGCTTTGGTTACGGTCCACGTAACTGTTCTTAGACAGTTGATAGATGTTCTTAGACAGATAGATGCTGCTGCATCTATCTCCCTATCAGAAATATCAACCTACAATTCTACTACATCAACATCTGCTTTTCTACATGTTCAGACTTGAAGAGAACATTCTTATTGCTTGGACTAAGCAGAGTTACCCAACTTTATTGTCTCCCTCACTACATGACACAGAATGCCAGATTATTTTAGAAGTTCAAAATACCTAATTCCATGTTATCAGTCATAAGAAACATCACACAGTTTTTGTCACCTTCCTGTCAAGAAAAAAAGGAAAGTGTTTGCTTCAATCAAGATTTCTCTATATCTACATAGTACCCTACAAATGCAGAGCATGTACAGAATCCAAACTATTTTTTTATGTAATAATGTCCACAAGCTGGAATTTTTTATGCTGTCATAAATTTAATAAACATAGACAGTATATTACCTACTGTGTAGAAGATGATTTTCTGAGTGTCCTTAATGTTAGAAGAATGGATCATCTAAACTCACACTTCCTGCCTTAGAAAACCTTACAACTGCTTGAACATTCACCCTTGATCACAAAACACCAAGATCAGTCTGTCATATTAAGAAAATATGTTGGTGTTCTAAATTATCATTCTTCTGCGGAGGTGAACAATATTCACTAAGTATCAAAAGCTCTGGCTCCTGGTTGCCAGCTTTAGAACTAAATGCCATTTTGCAGACAATTAGCACTATTTTAGTTAATATCTTTACAGTAATACGCATCAGGCAAGAGAAAATAAAAAAAGACCTTCAGATTTACTTTTTAACTAAATCTGGGTTAAGATATGTGGTGTCTAAATATTTCTGTACTTGAGTAATGAGACTTGTTTGCTTATGGACATTATACTTTTTACCAATATTTGGAAATCCATCTCTTGTTACTTTTGCATAGCTTTGTTGCTGAAGTTGCTTTTATTTCTCAATCTTTAAAATCTGCAGTCATTATTTCCCAAATTTTTATTATCCTTCCACCCATGTCCCTCGATTTGTTCTGTTTTTAGAATAACTAATGGAGCAAATAATTTTCTAAGGATAAAAATAATTTTGCGAAGATTTGCAGAAGCTGTCAGACTAAGAATTTTGCCAAGTAAAGCTCAAGCAGGGAGTGAAGGATTAGACCCCATCTAATCCACTGGTTTTACCAAATCAGTCTGTTTAATACTGAACTAAAACCTTTGGGGAGGTTTTTTTTTTAGCAGCTAGCCATACTGAGTATTCATTTGACTTTATTCTAAGAATTATAATTGAGGATTCAAAAGGAAGAAAAGTATTTCCTTTTTGTAAGTAAGGTATCATAAATAAAAGTCTTCCATTCCCTAAAAGCAAATATTTTTTTATCCTTTATACCATTTTTTTTATTTGTCTGAAAATTTTCATGATAAACATTGTCCTTTACTGAGGCTAGCATTTATTTAAAAATTTTAAAAGGGATTATGTGCAATGAAAATCGTAATTTGATGATGATAGTGCACTTTGTTGGGTTGGAGAGGAAGAAGTGACTCATTTTGATCGTTATTTCCATGTCAACTTGTACATGAAACTTGCTAGTAATCTGGAGAAAGCAAGGCCAGTAGGATTATGTTGTTGATGCCATTTAATTAAATTTTTTAGTCAGCTCTCTAAATGTGACAATATTTTGATATTTGGACTTTCTAGTGGCAGAGCATCTTACACCCTATGCGTGTCTGCCCTGCTAATAGTAGTCACCTGTTGGGACAAATTTCATACAGTGACTCTTCTTCTTGCTGAGAACTGGACTACTTTACAGCAGACTGCCCATGGTGCTCCTCTGCTACCCACTTAGTGTTCCTATGGTCTTAAGGCTTGATTTTATTGACATATATGTATATAAAATTAACCTCCTTTTCTTCTTTTTTAAAAATTTCAAATTCTCTGACTTAATGTGGGAGTTGTGGCAGCCCAGTTGCTGCAACAGAACCAGCACCAGAAGAATTCTAAAACAGCTCAGACCCCTGTGATTTAAACACCATGTAGCAGAATATATTCACAATTGCTTTGCTGTGCTAGATTCTCAAGCTTTGTTGATAAACCTACCAAAGAAATCAGCTGTTAGTCAAAGTAATTATTTTTAATGTGTGGACTTTCTATCCAGAAAGCAACTGATGTGACAAAACCAATTCATCAGGAGTAAAGAGCAGCCATATCATAATTTCTTTTAAAGCATGCTGAATGCTTTATATGCAATTTCCAAAATTTGCTGCAGTCAAATTTTCTAAGGAAAAACAACTATTATCTTCATTCGAAAACTTTGTAAGATGGCACAATTTTTGACAGTTCACTAATTGAAGAAGCACCTGCAATGCATACCAGCAAAGCAGCTGGCATCTTATGGCATTTCTTTCTAAAAGTTTCATTACGTCCAAAGGAATGGTTTAGGTAGCAATTTCTAACAAACTGGTAAAAGGTAGGACTTAGAATACTGATCAGTTCTCTTGGACTCCTCTGCATTCACATACACTACAGCATCTTGCCAAGTTTGTAAACTGCAAAAACATAGTGTGCAATGACAATCCTCTAACCCTCTTTGTGCATCATATGCTACATACTGAATGGAATTTTACTTCCAGACAAAATTTTGGCTGCATTCCTTAGTGTGTACAGGTTGTTCTCACATTGGCAGGCTCTTCCATTGTCTCACTTGAAATAATTTGATGGATTTTTAATTTCATGGGTTTACTTGTTCCTAGATAGGCACCGTTCATATAAATCAGTTCCAGCCACCAACTCTACCACCTAAAAAGACAGTTCTTATCTTCTTGATTTAGGTCGTTATGCTGAAATCATATTTTTCTCTACTTTGTCTTTTCTGCAATTTGCAATTAAGGTGATCATTTAAAATACCCCTCACACAACAATTTAAGTGGCTATTCTTTAGTTTTCCTCTTTCTAACTCAACATTTAATAAAGTGCTAAGTTTGGCATTACATAATGTGATGAGAAATTTAGCACTAGATGTCAGTGAATTCAAGATAAAGCATGTTGTCTGAGAAAAATACCTACAGATAAGCAATGCAGAACTATTCTATGCTACTATTCTTATATGTTCAATTATTGTGTAAATATTATTTGTTTCAATAACATCTTTTTTATAGATATGATTTCATCTGATCTTCCCTGCCTTGATACAATCAAACTGACCACAACTAAGTCCAGGAAATTTAAATAGTAATATGAATACTAAATTACTAAAAACATTCCAGCACTGACCTTAGATTGGTGTGTATGTGCAAGAGCATTGTGTAGAGTTAATAGAATTATATAATTAAGAATTGCTATATCTTCTGCAGGCATACAAATAGGACAAAGGTGGATAGGGAAGTAGTGGGCATACTGTATAGTAACTTCCAGGTGGCATATCATCTGTCTACTGATAGGTACGTTGAAATAAATAAATGATCAAAAATAATCTAATTAAAGAGAAGATCGATAAAATCAGGATGAGTTTTTGGAAACAGTAAGAGTTTGCAAAACAGTGATATGAAAGCAGCTAGATTATTAAAATGCAGAATCTTATATATTATACATTAGGTAGATCAAAGCTTCTCAGTGATAACGAGACACTGATTGGGGGTTGCCACCTGTTTGGTCTCACTTGCAGTGGGAAGCTATGTTAAAGGTTGTCAGTACGTATTACACTTACGAACAGATTACATTAAAAAAAGAAACAAATTATTTTTCTTTTGTGAAAGACATTTTCTCATTATTCACCACCATATATGTTACTTTCTTAGCAAATACAAAAAAGAAATTGTGTATAACTCAGGAAGGTTTGTGAAACAAAAAAGAAAAAGAAATTGCAGGTAAATGCTCTTACTTGAGAGACATCACATACTTCTCTGAGATAGTGGCTAAAAAAACTGAAGAATATAAAATGAGAATATATTTGAGCTGTGGGTTTGGAGCGTGATGAGTCTTGCAGCAGGCTGAGCTCAGAGAGGAAAGGCTATAGCAAGATAATTATCATGGAAAACTAAAAACCTAGAGAACAAGGCAGGAGGCAGTTTTCTAGATTTTTTTGGTTTGTTCGTCTAACTTCTCCACAAAGAAGAGGAAAGCTGTGACTTATGGAAAGTGTGTGGGTGCAAATGTCTAACAATTTTGGGAGGATCTAATAAAGAGAGAATTGAGGACAGCTGAAAA
The DNA here is from genome assembly GCF_032191515.1 of Phaenicophaeus curvirostris. NCBI lineage: Eukaryota > Metazoa > Chordata > Aves > Cuculiformes > Cuculidae > Phaenicophaeus > Phaenicophaeus curvirostris. The sequence goes on along the minus strand of NC_091392.1, from coordinate 123,232,282 downwards.
TCTGCAAGATGCAGAAAGACGAGGCAAGGAAGGCACTGATGATCTTTGTCAGTGTCCTTGGAAGTTGCTGCAGAACTGGCAAAATAGATGAGCAGAACTTAAGTATGGAGACATTCAAGCAGCATTGGTGTCTCAGGACTTTAAATGAAAATTTGTAGGAGATAAACTTATGCATAATGGGAAGAAAAAGGAAGAGTGAGTAAGAGTCAGAAAGATCTCTTTAGAGTCAGTGGAAATTTAATGGGGGTTTACAAAACTGAGGAAAACTGTTTCTAAATACTTTCAAACCCACATGTACCGAAGGAGAGTTGTTCGGGAGATCTCTTGGTGCTATAAATATATACCATTGACCAAAACCAACAAAGGGACTGACACAGGAGAAAGCAGTCCTGTTGACTGACCCGATCCAAACTGAAGAGGACTATTGCAAGACCACATAATGTGGGCATACCCACACAGGCGAGTTTGATAAAGGAGTCACACTGACAGTCTCATTTCCGCTTCTTACTTCTAGAATAGTGAACAAATGCTGCAGAGCAAAGCAGCGCTGAGGGGTTTGTGCTTGATTTTCTCAGGAGAAAACTACACAGATACAGATTTGCGTTTTGCCAGCAGCAAATATTTATTCCACAATACTTTGGGCACTGATGTGAAAAAACATGATACATGAGAGGAAATGCTGAAAGCCACATTCTGATCCCTCTTACACTCTTATAAATAAGAAGTTACTTTGCTGAAATCAATGAGTATCTCTTTCAATCCATGCAAGCTACTTTTGGTGCAGAATTAAAATATGATTTCCAAACTTCTGACAGTAAGTCTAATGGGATCCTAAACTGCCCTCACCATAACTCAGAGTCCTCTGTAGGTTCTTCTATTCATTTCAAGATTGTTAGAGTGCAAATAAATGCTTATTCATCCCTCAAACTGGAAAAAGGAGAAGAAATAATAGCATAGGAAAGTAAGTATTAACATGCAATGACCCTATTAGTAAGGTTTTAATTGGTTTTGTGTCATAGCACAAATAAATTGGGGAAAAGCAGACAAATGAGGAATGTGCAGCAGAAAACATAGGTCAGGTATGAAGATATAGAACACCACCTGGAATTGAACAGTCTGCTAAGTGCTTTAAATTGTTTGGTAATGTCACAGCAGTATTAAAAGAATAAGCACTTTCATTAACAGGCAGTAATTAAAAGAACAAATAAGGTGAGTGCACCTATGGCCAGAAAGATATCTCTTGGTGGGTATTGTTTATGTTTCTAGTGATGGTTTATGTGAAAATAGCTCAGTGCAAAAGTCTGAAGTTCAAACCAGTATTTGGAAATGGTCATGAGCTCATCAGACAGTAAAGAGACTTTTGGGAATCAGGTTTTTAAGCTCCAGTTTTCAGGTGATACTTAAAGTAAATGGAATAATACAGAAAAAAATATGCTTTTTAATACCTGAGTCCTACTGGCTAAAATGTTCTCACTGGCAGAAGTCTGGAAGAAATTTTCTTCTAAACACTGAAATAAAACTTGAAGATGTCTTTATTTCAAATTACTTGCACAATGAGTTTATATATGGAAAAAAATAGAATGTGGTTTAGGCTTAGTAGTTCTAAGCCTTGTTTTTTATTTCTTATTCCTGTTATAATTGACATTTCCAGCTGCAAAATACATAGTCTGTTGCAGTTAGGAAAACAGCTGCAAACCACTTATTTCCAGTCTCCAGGGCTTCTATAGGCTGAAGCCAGATATTATTTCAAACAAGATTAAGATTTGAAACAGAAAGTTGAGGATATTTAGTTAGCTTACTTCTGCTTCCAGAGTTCACTCTTTAGATGGGAAATCTGCAAGTAGTATTACATATCTGAAATCCATACTCACAGACGTGTATCTCCTTCTGTATTTGTAGACCAAATGCAGAACCATCTTTAATGAACAGTTTCAGTAGCTTTTTCAAGGGCACACGTAAGTAGAAAGTATACATAGATATATTTTGGGAAACACAGCATTTAGCCATGTTGGATAAATAAGAAACTGGCATTTTCTTCTCACTTGCCACAACACTGCTCAAGGGTCTGTCCCTGAATGAATGGAGCTTGAAATCGAAAATAGTCATCTGTCACTGATCCTTCCCAGAAGCAGCCTCACTGTCTGTCATGGTTACAATAAACAAGGCTATGAACTCCTTGCAATTTAGGTAAATCTTTCTAATGGTGTTATAGTTCAATGCTTGTAAAGATCTAATAATCTAAAATTATCTTCAAAGCTGATTTTTTAAAAAATGTATGTCAATTAATGATTATAAAATTCAACATTGCAAGAAGCTAGTATTGAACTTAGAGTTGTAGAGCAGCTTGCTTAGGCAGAATGCTAGGCATGAAAACTTCTAGTTAAATGAAGACCGAATTCTGAATTCAGTGAAAATAATTCAGCTTTTATGATGCTCCACTTCACTAAATTTATCTAAGAAGATCAAACGGCAAAATTCTGCAAAATATTACAGTTCAGAAAGTATCTTCACTGCAGCAGGGAGTGGAAGTCTAAAAGAGAGAAAATTAATTGCTTTAATATGCTGAATCTCCCAGAAAGCATCTGACAAGCAGCAAAAACAGGAAAAGTTTAGAGTGAATCTGAACAGGGGAAAAATTAACATGACCTAGCAAAATGGTGTTTTTGTAAAAAAGAAAGAAAATAAGTGATAGAAGAAATGAACATATATGTGGATGTTTCAGAACCTCAGAGTTACAGCAATCTCTGTAGCATTCCAAGTGACAAGCACCAAATGTCATAGGCCAACCCACCATGGAAAGTTTTTAGTTTAACTGAGACGGAGTTTCTTCAGGTATATATGTGTTCATGATTTTAAAGGTTTTCCAATTCTGTAGATCTTACTAGTTGAAATTTTAAGCAGTTCTACAAGGGCAGATACTAGCAAGGTAATCACTGTATGAAAATGTGCCCCATTTATTAAAATGCAGGAATATCTTTCATGGAATGGATTATACCCCAGCTTTTGCAAGGCACTGAAATGTATTTATTCATTAAAGACTCTTCTCTGCAAAAATCTGCAAAATGAAGTATTTTAGAAAATGAAGAGGGAAGAAGGAATCTTCCTGTGCCAAATTAAAACCCAGCGACATAATGGTAGAGAACATTTAGTTACTTCTGATCTATGCTCATTACTGACAAGCCAGGATACATAAAATTAAGAGAGTAGTCTTTCTACTGACTTCACCACATTCATCATCTACTTTCCTTAACATTTTTCCCCTTGCTTTTATTTTCTTAACCTCTCTCTATCTGCACACAAAATATTTGTTTCCAGAGGACTACTATTTCTTCTGTTGTATTGATTGCATGCTTTTGCTTTAACAAGACACATGCAAACAGATAACTCAGCGTGCATTTAGAAGATGTGGTGCTAAACTCTTTCTGCAAAGTATTGCTGCAACATGCTCTCAGATGATTGTATCCTCTTCAACCTTTCAGAAAAAAAAAAGTAACCAGCATTGTCTCTTCCACTAAAGGTCATTATCTACCTTGATTTCTCTAAGGATTTTCATATGGCTTCCTACAGCCTAGTTCTAGAGAAACTGTCTAGACTGCATTACAGTCTAGACAAGTGGTCTTTGCAGCGAGCGTGGGGAATTGGCTGACAAGTCACACCCAGAGGGTGGTGGTAAATAGTCTCTTTTCAAACTGGCAATCTATCACAAGTGGGGGTACCCCAGTAATCAATATTGGGCCCAACATTGTTTAATATCTTCATAAGTGATCTGGATGATAGGATCAGGTGCAGCCGGATGAAGTTTTATGATGATATCAAGCTGAGTAGGGAAGTGGACACTTTGGAAGGGAAAACCACCCTGCAGGAAGACCTGTGTAGGCTGGAAGAGTGGGCTAGCAAAACCTTGGGAAGTCGAAAAAGAGTAAGTGTAAGGTCTTGCACCTGGAAAAAAACATTATTCAGGAGTGCAGAAAAGGCCAGGATCTATCCGGCTGGGGAGCAGCTCTGTCGAAAGGAACCTAGGGGTCCTGGTGGACAATAAGCTCAATATGAGTGAACAGTGTGCAGCTGTAGTGAAGAAAGAAAACAGGATGCTTGGTTGCATCAGCAAAGACATCATAGCACTGATACAAGTGGGATATCCCACTCTACTCAACACTTGTCAGGCCACACCTGGAATACTGTGCTCAGTGTTTGTCCCCACTATGCAAATAAAGATGTGGACAGGCTGCAGACAACTCACAGAATGGCCACTAAGGTGACCAAAGGACTGGGAAGCCTGCCATATGAGGAAAGGCTAAGGGAACTGGGTTTGTTCAGCCTTGAGAAAAGAAGGCGTAGGGGAAACTTTTTGACCATGTTCCAGTTTTCAAACAGTGGCTACAAAGAAAATTGAGACTCCTTTTTTACAAGGAGTCACCTGGAAAAGACGAGAGGTGATGAGTACAAGTCACTCCTGCGGAGGTTCCAAAGAGGCACAAGAGGAAAATTTTTTACAAAGAGAACTGTCAGCCACTGGAATAATCTCCCCAGGGAAGTGGTGTATTCCCCAACATCGGGCAATTGTAAGATTCAGCTGAACAGGGTGCTGGCCCATCTTGTCTAGACCATTCTTTTGCCAAGAAAAGTTGAACTAGATGATCCTTGAGGGCCCTTCCAACTTGCTATTCTATGATTTTATGATTGGAGTATGGTCATAATCTACCTTGGTTTCCCTTAGAGGTAGGTCCTTTTTCTTCTCTCCCCAATTCTAAACTGTGCGAGGCAAGATGATATTTGAAAATAGTTTCACTAGAGATGATGCATGCACTTACATTTCAATTCCTAAGAGGGGAAATAAAACAGAAGAATACATAAATAGCATCATTTAAACACCAAAACCAGCACTGAGCAGATGCACACTCCACTTAATGGGGGACTGACCATGTTTCGCTATGCATGCACCTTTTACAGATTCTCAGCAGAATCTCCTTCTTGGTACAGATTCTTGAGTAGAAGTGACAGACTTCATATAAGATTGTACTGTTAAGTAGCAGGCTGGCCATGAATAAATGTCGCTCAGGAGGTTAGATGTACACAGCTACAGAGATCGTGAAATTCAGCCCCTGTCCTGAAGAATAAATACCTCAAAAAAAAAAAGGGAAATTCTAAAATAGTGACATCCAAATGAATATAATAATTTTACCTGAAATATATGGGTTTGAGTATTCTCTATTTATGAATGACAAGTAAAGAAAAATCTTTTTTTGGAAACAAAAGCATAACAAAACATTTGCTGTTGCCCTGAATACTAATGATGGAAGACTGTTGCTATGGTGATGCTAATTTTAACGCTCTTGCCTGTGGACTTCATATGAACTGCCTGTTTTAACTTTTGCAAATGTCATTTACAAAATGAAAACCCATCAATGACTGGCGAGGGCACAATGTTCCACTTTAATTAGAATAATAAGGAATGCTGATGCACAAAGTACAGGTTTGTGAATTGCTACAAAGCCCACACTGTCAAAATTAATTACCACTGATGAGGATTTTGTTCTTTTTTTTTTTTTTCAAAGGAAGCTTTAGAATAATACAACCATAGCTTGACTTGGAGTTGAAAGCAGGTTTTCCCTCTTAATATGAAAGTGAAATAAAAAAGTTTCCAAGGCTGACAGGAGAGGAAAAGGTGCAGCAGAACTTAGAGCTGTGATTGAACCATGCTAAATGAACACTGATTCCAGTAATGGGGAAATGCAAATGCCAGCACTGCTGGGAAAAATAAAATATTTTTCAGAGAAATACCTGCTCAGTAAACCAGTTAGGATTGGAAAGCAGAGTTTGTGGTTTTGAAGAATTTAAAAATACAAGTTGAGGACAAGAAACTAAGTTGGTGCTAGGATATGATTATGGATTGGGTTGGAGGGTTATTGCTGTGACTTGTTAATTTCCAATTTCTGGGCCAAGTAGATGATGTCTAGAAAAAACCAGTGTAGATAGCCGTGGTAGTCTCTTTTGTAATGCACCAGGCCCTTGAAAATCATGAACATTTCACATGAGAAGGGGAAAAAGTTTCAACTACCATTTCTAATTCTGGGAAAAAGTCTGAGCATACGAAGTAGGTGCTATGCTGCAAAAGGCGTTTCAGTAGTACTGACTGCAACAAGGAAAGCACACTGCAATGAAAAGCATCACAGGCAGCTGCTGAGAGTACATTATTCAGACTAATTGTTATTATTAAATATCTCCATTGTAGTACTGCTTAGAGAACCTAATTTAGAGTTGAGATCCATTGTACTGCATGCTGTATTAACAGAAAGGAAACGTGCCTTCTCTTGTCAAGAGCTGAGCTGGCGAAGAACTTAATTCGTCTTTATGCTACAGCGCTATTTCAGTGTGAGATCACTGGAAGTTCAACTGGCGTGAGGAGGAATAGCTGCAAGAATATTTTTCTAAATTTGCATTCATAGTAGACTGTGGTTTAATGAGTAGTCAAACTTTCTCCCAGAAGCATTAGTATGAAACTCACTCTCGGTCTATTGGTATGTTTTAATGCTGGTTTAAAATGGCCTGGCCAATTTTGCCCTTCTTGGCTGTTGTGCAAAGTAGTTTACTTGTACTCAGCTCTTGCCTCAAGATGGCTGGAATTTCATTGTATTGTTGAAAAGAAAAATACAGCCAAAAATTAGGTTTAACTGAGAATGGTTGTGTCTATCCAGTCTGATTTTAAATGTAAGGTTTTTTTGCTAGTGATGCATTTTCTCAGAACTTATTTCCCTCTTGCTGCTTGGTATACGCAGGAGTCACCGGATGACCACTGAATAGTGTTCTCATCAAAGATTCTGTGAGCACTCGCTACTCGTATCAAAGGATTATTCAGAGCAGGGATTTATGTTGATAATGTAAATGTCAACAACTGATTATAATTTTTGCAGAGAATACTAGTATGCTTATGTGCTGCTGCTGAATGCAGCTGTACTTAGTGTGATGGATGGCCATGAGCCTGTTGCTCTTGAGAGTCAGTGAGGTCAAGACTAATTCATATTTCTGCAGTCCCTTGCCCAACCGTATGTTATCTCAGAACAAGGAGAGGCAGAGAGACCCCTTTCCACTCAGTAGGATAAACTAGGAACTGGTTGAAATTTGGAGGGAGACGCAAGCAAACAATATTTAACAAATATAGAGCTGATGTGTGTTAACAAACTGACACTGTGAAGTCAGGTAGCTTCTCAACATTGCGGGGCTACGAAGATTTAGAAGTTATGGAATTAATGGAAGTAATCCAAAATACAGAAAAGGATTTGAGACAATCACCTCCCAAAAAATTGCTACTAAACCTCATTACCAAGACAAATAGCTTCTTATGGGTCAACCTCCAGGCTCACTATACAAGAAAGTAGTATTTCTGGCAACGTCAGCCCCTGCTAGCACTGATGGACAAAGAATTCAAGAAAGTTTAAATTAATAGAGCCTGCTGACATGAGGAATTCTGTGGGATCTAGACACACAATTAAGGAAATATATTTGTTGTTCTTTAAAATTCTCCATTAATCCACATGAACAGGCAGAATGTGAAAAGTATTTGCCTTTTGTGCAGAGATACAGTAAAACTGATACAATAGTGAGTGACAAAGCAGAAAAAGTGCGGAGAGCGCAACAGTGCCACAGTTTCTAAGTTATCTCATATTTTTTCATTCATGCAACAAAGTGCTCTTCTGGGCTATTATAATAATTTTATGAGTATCTGTAATACAGTAAACATGGCATCTTTTAATGAACAAGAAATGGCTGAGGCTAAATTAGATTGCTGCTAATCAGAGTGATGGAGTGCTAAGTAAAAATCTCTCAGAAGATGATGACAATTTTGAGCACAAATCAGAAAGGAAAAATGCTTGTTTGGTGCAGGACGAGATAAAATATCATAAGGATAAGTGACACTAAATGCATACATAGACTTTAAGTGCATGTAGCAGACAAAGTATAGCTAATAGAGGCAGCAAAACCTGTAAAACAGTGGAAATTTCATCACAGAAACTTCAAGGTTTGAAGAAATAGCTATTTTTGTCTTTTTGAGCTTGGCACTTAATAACTGTCTAATGGGGAGTGCTATAAAGAAAACAAGAAAGAAATGTGTCATTAACAAGTTGCAGTTAAAAGTCATAAGCCCAACTTAATAAAATAAAACTGAAAGGAGAGTTGCTGTGGTTGCTATACAGATATGCCCACGGATTGAAGGTTACAAACAAGAGAAAGTAGGGTAAAGAGGGCGATGGGCTGGAGGCAGAGTGTTGCCAGTGGGAGGACTGTCTCTGCAAAGTCAAGGGGAAGACACAGAAAAAGTGAATTGTGAATTATTACAAGGCAAAACCTGACAACAAGCCAAGAGAACACAAGGAAGGACATTGGGAAGATGGCTTGCTGAGAGTGATGGAATGACCTAGAAGAATGTGAACACTGAAACAATTTTTGGAGTTGGACGACAGGAAATTGTTAGTGACCTGATTAAGAACTGTTTTAGTGAGAAAAGGGTACAGAAGCTAGAAAAGACTGGGCAGGAAAAAAACATGGACTGGAAACAGACGCACATTCCAGGAAAAAAAGGAGGGCAATGCTCTGGTTATTGAACAGTGTCAGTGGAAAGATTTGTTTTGTTTTATGAAGGACAGTCCTGAAGAAAAGTACTCCCATGTAAGGAAAGAAGTAGGAGATAAGCTTCAAACAAAATACATCACTGGAAATGAAGTCTTAAACGAGTCATTTTGATATGTTCCTGATGTCTAAGGGACTGAAGAATTTAAGTAAATTGACTTGTTCTCTAACATGCAGCTATTTGATGTTGTGTCAGTCTTCCAATTTCTCAGCTTGAAATATATTATCTATAACTCATCAAGAAGCATGCTATGACCACAAAGGAAACTTGTTTCAAACAAGACTTTTTTCCTTCAAACAAACAGTGTTTTTAAACTGTTTCCCTTTCTGTGACAAGCTCTTTGCTTTGAGTTGCTACTGCTGGACATTAGTTCAGCATCAGCTTGACAAAAATGGTTTCCATATTGTCTGCCATTGTTTGAATATTCCTCTGTTTTTTGGGCTACTTGCTAGACAGTTTTCACAAAAAAAGCCCAAAACAAAACCCAAACACATTGAAACTGAAGATCATTCAGATGGGTTGGATGATATAAGTTTAGTTTAGGAATACTTCAAGATAAAACTGTCATCTAGAAACAACAAAATTCAGAGCTGTCTAACATGCTTTTCACTCTTCTCTGAAGGTACTGAATATGGCTGTCACTTGGAGCCAGCTTTTCTTGTGTGCTTCACAAGGCAATTATGAAAATCATGGGGTTTCTTTTCATAAAACAGACAGTAATTTTTAAATTATAAATGCAATCTCTATTTAAAAAAAAATATCCAAAACAATATAGGTTTGGGTTGGTGAATATCTCTGAATGATAGATACAGATACAGAGTTTAGTTTTATGTTTTAAACTGCTTAATTTTAGAATTATTTTTTAATGAACTCGAACTACTATTGTCTTAAAACAGGCACATTGAATATCAACATTGTGTCATGAAAATAAATTTTTAATATTCAGAGACTACATTTTTATAGTCAAGATTCAGCAAAACACTGCAATAAAAATATTTGAACATCACTATTATAGCTTAAAGCTGATAAATATACAGAAAAATATTTCACATTATAACTTCTCATATACTAATAAAATTTGCTCAATAGAACTGGCAACTGCAGTAGGACTGGAGCTGGTAATAAAATGGAAGTAGAGGATGCTTTTAAACACAAAACTTAATGAATTGTGAACTAATGACATCCAAAACTCTAGTCAAGATGTAAGAAAACATATCATAAATGCAGGATCATTTGCTTTAGAACTTTAAAGTTTATCTGTTTAATTACATTTATCAAAGTCAGTCCACGATTTATAGGTTCCAGGCATTCTCGGCAAACATGGTTAAAAACCCCTCACTGATTCCTATTCCTGTTTTGCTTTAAACACTTTTCAAATAATTCCTTAACCGCTTAAGCAGAAGTAGTTCCAGGAGTAACAGAATGCATATATGGATATAATAGATTATGTTAACCTTAAGATTCCTACCAAAGTTGCATTTTTAAAACTTCAAATGAAGTTTTAGTTGAGGGAAGATTCGCCTATGAGTTTAATTCCTATTGCTACTATCTCTGGTTATATCTGAAACAGGTATATGCAGATTTTCTTAGAAGACTAAAATTTTACAGTCCTTTCTGTGGCCGTAATCTGTTTACCATTGCTGCTGTTGCCACTATCTAGAAGTATTTGCAATTGCTTTTACGTTTTGTGTCTTTCTGAAACAACGTGAAGGTAATGTCAGCCAACAAGGTTGCCACTGAAGAAGTCTTAAAGCTAAAAAAATATTAAGCAGAGTTAAATTTAAGATGAAGTAGTAGATAAAAATCACTGATCTGGGAGGATATATACAGCTTCTGCTTTTCTGTTGAAGTTGTGGCTTTTCTGTGTTTCAGGATGCAGTAGAATTTGTTAGATTTTTGTCCTGTTCTTTACAATGTTAAAATATTAGTTTGCTTATGGGACCTCTTGGATGGCAGATAGTGATGTGGAAAATACTGCTTGGAAACAAATCTTGTTTTAACATTTCAGTATTTGTTTTTAATTTAAATTTAATGCCTTTTTATTTGTCTTCCTCATATTTGTTTATTACACATTTACAGGTAACAACAGCTAAAATACCGGAATGCTGTACCCTTTGACTTCCTTCTCCTTGAGCTGTTTGTGGGATATTTCCTGCTACAAAGGCCTCTCCTAATTATGAACAAAGTATTATACCCACGTCCCAACTAAAAATGCTTTGGGCTGTGATTAAAATCTTAAAATCATGTTTCATGTTGATGATATAGTTCAGATGTTTGTATGAAGTTATCTGTTCCCAAGTCAAATATGGTAGTTTTCTAGTTTAACCTTTAAATCTTAACTCCATGCCTGTAGCATCTCTGTCTAGCAATTTTTCTTAGTAAGCTTCACGCAGGATTGTCATAACCCTCAAATACTAAGTTTTACAATATTTTCTCCAATAATAGAGTTTTTAAGAGAAAAAAAAAAGAGTTAACTTTGTTAAAAACGAAGCACAGAAAAATGTATCTTTGCCCCTCTACTCCTACATTGGCTCTACAGTAGTGCACAAAAAAAAAAAAAAAAAGTGTATTGAAAAGGAAAAACAAGTCACAGGCACCTATTGAAATTCAAAAGGCAATCTGGGCTATTTACTAGCTACATATCCAAAGCCTTTTTTTCTATTTAAATGTTAAAATAATAGAAAGCTTTCTAGCAGATATCTAGATAAATAGAAAATACCTGAATGAGACTGAATTATCATTGTTTTATATACTTACATTTTTTTTTACAACCTTTATCTATTGCATAAAAATTTAAATGTGAATTTTAATACCCACCGGTTAGCTTGCTATACAATTTCATTAACATAATAGTGTGCAAATTCACATCATAAAGTGTGAAGTATAGAAGTGAAGAGTAAAACTCATACCAACAATGTCCCACATATTTACAGCCACTGACATTCTTAGTAATTTTTTGCTCTATTAAGTGAGTTTGTGCCCCCCTCAAGCCCCCAACCTGACAATTATACGCAGCTTTTATGCAAACAGATTTTGGTCCTGCTAGAAAAGAGGACCTAGACACACAGAATGAGTAGGCGATAGGTAGCAGTTTGACCTCTATTCACTGCGTTTCTCAGTAGGCTGTAGACAACGTCTACTGTCTGTGCTGGGCTGGTTATAAAGAGAGTGCAACTTGATAATGACTCTCTGTTGTGTTTTACCATTATCTCATTTTCTGAGCTCAATTGCCATGGAAAAATCAAAACTACTTGTGAGAAAAGCCATTCATTCAGGAATGTTGTCGTGCTTTTTTTTATGGTTTGTTTTTCTTAAAGTGTGTAGCCATAGATTTCCTAGTATAAAAATTTATCAGATGAATACTTGAAATTCAAAGCAAATATGTAGCATGCAAGAGACTGCTAACCCTGTACATCACATTTGAAATTGTAATTTATCTCATAAACATCAACTTTTAAATCAGAAAGTGAGAAGTAAGCAAAATGAATATGGATGATTTGATCATTCCTAACCTGTTGGTTAGATCTTCACTTAAATCTAATCTTAAATGCAATCTTACTGTCATTTATACAGGTGTCAGTTAATTAATTTTATATTTCCCTTAGAATCTATGAGCCCTAGGCATAATAGATACAGAAATTAGTTCTCATGATTGAAGGCCTAAAGATAAGGATATCACAGAACAGATGTGCAACACAGAATGGAGCAGCTATAATGGGACAAGAAAAAGGAAATGGAAAGGGATTCAATAAGGAGAAAAATGGGTCAAATAATCCATAGTCATGATTCAGTAAGTAAAGAGTAGACAAATCACTCAAGACAAGACGTGCTAAAAGTATTCTGGAAAACAGAAAATTGTGGCAGTCTGTAGGAGAACTGGCTTCTTAGAAGGTCAGAGAAAGCACAAATATAAGGGATTCAGCAGAGTTTATTTTGGAAAAAAAGTAAATCTGGGAAAAAATCTGACCTTATCCTGACAGACAGGCTGCTTAGAGAAACAGAAGCAGCCCAGCTGATTTGTGAGATTATTGCACTCTCCATCTTCTCTTGATTGTTGCATGGCCCTAGCTACCAATACTAGAGCATTACACAGTCCACGAAAATCTGTGTATCCATGGCAAATAAAGCTGGTGATATAAATCATACGTGTCTATATCCACTACTTTTTTCATTAGCATTGAAACGCATCTTAAAATGCATAAATGTTAATTATAGACCTGCCTTAAATTAGGCTGATAAGATCATGAATAAGACAGAAAAGGAACAGTAGGTGAAGAGGGATCAATATAATGCTGACTTTTACTGTATGGATGAAATTTTTCCCCTGTGAAATGGCATAATAGTTGGTCTGCTTATTTGTAGAGCTAGCTGCATCAGAAAAGACACTGAACCAAGGGCAATGCATACAATGGATGTAGCAAGTGCTGTTTTGGAAGAGCTGTCAGTCTTCAGAGCAAACAAAGGAATTATGAGACTTCTTGGTACAACAAGAATATGCAAAAAATCTAAGATATTGTTCCCTATTTCCTTCAAGATTTCATTGGACAGTTGTCAGAAGCTGTCTTCTCTTTGTCATCTAAATTAGGTATGTAATTGATCTTCAGAAAGTGAAGTCTGACAGGCAAATCTTTCTATTTTTTGCCTTAATATGTCTAATCTTTTCAAGTTCAAAAGCATACCAGTGGAAATCAAACATAATTCCTATTTTTGAATCCTGCTCATTAAGTACACGATGTTTAAAACATAGGCTTGAAGTATATGGCAATAAATTTTAGCTATCAGAAGCAGCTGTAACATCTACTTTTTTTTATGGAAGATCTGGTGTATACCCTGTAAAATAGGACCACATTATATATGTCATTCAACTTTGTAAAAAATTATACTGGCTTTGTTAATTTTTTATTCTTGATGATGTGTAACATAGTCAAGCTACATTTAACAACTGATGTAAAATGGAGTGAACAGAAATGAAGTAAAAGAGTAAAATACAAGCAAAAATCATATTCAGCTTACAATAAATATAACTTCAGCTACAATAAAAGCAAATACTTAATGTAAGTTTATGTAATAATATACTATTACTCTGTGAAGATAAGAACTCTTTCTACAGTATCAAAAGTTTACTATTTACATTACTGCCTATAAAAATAGTTCATCTACTACTCTCCTATCTGGAAAAAAACGAGTAGCTGGATTTAATGGATTTTAAATGTTGATACTTTCCTTTTAATTAGGAAAACAGGAAAGCCAGATTACATCTAAAATTCTCTTACCCAGCTCATTACCAAACTAAGTAGACAACATAACTTGCATAACACATTTTAAGATTTAACCTGCAAGAAAATTGTCCATGCACTAATTAATCTCTCTGTCATGCTTAACGCTCTACACTCTTCATGGATATTGGTACTGAATGAATTTAACAACAAAGCTTAAGAAATTTACTATCCACTTAAAATATGAGCACTGTCATATCAAGAGGACCAAGTTTTGTAAGTCTTGTGTAAGTGCCCAAGGAAGCTACTCTCTGCCCTCCATAGCAAGCACTGTATTACACAGTTATGGTGGGAAAGCACATGGTTTCCATCCGTTACTCTCCCTTACGAGAGGCTACAGCCCTGCCCTCAGTCTCTGCACCAGCTAGGATATGATAAAATTGCTGCTGAGTACTTAAAATTAATTTCAAAACAAATTAAATCCCCTTCAGTTACTTCACATGTGAGGGTAGTAACTCCTGGCTGACAGATGGTAACGAAGAGCAGACCCACAGTATCTTCCCAGAGTGCTCTTGTTCAGTCAGTGGGAACACATCTGTTTATAACCTCTGCTTTCATTTTAAAGGTTGTAAAGGCTCAAGATTTCTCATGTATTAAGTTCTAAATTTAAATTTTTGTGACAAGTTTTGGAAGCAAGTCTTTACATTCCTACAAATGACAAAAAGCTCTGCATTTAAGCAAATCTCTAAGAATTATCAGATATTTAATTTAGGGTTTTTATGCTAGACAGCATGATAATTTACATATGTAAAGGCAGACTGAAAACTATTTAAGTTTTTCTTTCCTTCACAATAGTTTCAATTTTCCTATTAAAAAAATTAAAAAAAAAACATTAAAAGATGTGCTTTTAAAAACCAAAAAATAATACATTCTTGGTACTTGGTAGACAGGTTAGCTATCAACCATACACATTGTTTTCATTGTTTGCTCACAGTATCATTTGCTACATATACATAATTATACATTATTTATTTATGGTTCTCCATGTCTGCATCTGTTCAGTATGACAGATATTTCCTACTTGATTTTGTGTCTCGCACTTATCTGCATTTTGCAGAAGAAACAATTAACCACATTAATTTTACCAGAACAGCAACTCTTTGCATCATTTTATCTTAGCAGAATTTAATTCAGATAGATTCATTTATCCTGTTTATAAGTGAACAACAGTAAGAATCATGACTTTAATCTGTTTGTTTTTACAATGAAAACTCTGGGCTCTTAGCTTTTTTTCTGTGTTAAAATTTTGCATTCTTAAACAACAGTTAAAAGGGATATTGAAAATTAAGACAACAAAGAAGTATTTTTATAGAAAGTGGCCCACTAGTTCTCTATTGTGAAGTACAGAAAGACTGCAGAATCTAAAACTAACAAAAATGTGTGTCACAAGCTGATACATTTAATGCAGATCAAACATTCACACAGTAAACTACAATGGGCAAGAGAGTAAGAAAGTGGAGATGTGAAGTCCTTGTAGCTAGCTCACTGCATAGCTGATTTATATGGATAGGCTCATATGGATCTTCTCAAGGAGTCAACTCTACACTCCTGAGAATCTAGCTTTGTCCTCAGCAGATCAAAGTTCAGTGAACTGCTATAATCTGCATAAGAAAATAAGCTTGGCTGGGAAATAACTTGGAAGGCTTCCTTTGTGGGAAGTACTAAGATGAAAGACTACTGCATTTTTGCAGAAGCATTTTAAATCCTTCAAAAGAATGGGCACAGCAAGAGGGTAGGAAGACAGACACTGTGAACTGGTAAGTCAGTTATATAGAGGAAGAATAATGTCAAAGATTAGTACAAATATAGAAGTCACAACTATTAAATTTCAACACACCATGATGGCAGGAATACTACTTTTTTTTTTTTTTAAGAGAAAGTGTGTTGCAAACTTCAGTCCAACTCCTTCTCCTTACTCCACAGCAACAGTGATCTGCCACTGTGTAATGGATACATTTGGTGCACATGGGATAAGCCTCACACACAAGAGATAAAAACACTATTCAGTGTATAGCAGCTGAATGTCCCCTCATGCCCTAGGAGGATGGACACTGAAGAGGAACTGGGTTGTGCAGCATGACCAAATACTGCCTCTGCTGTTGCAAAATCCAAAGTAGACATTTGATTTTGCTATCACTGCTTTGGAGCAGCTCCACTTATCTGTTTGATTGGAAGATAATGTGCATGTATATGCATGCACATGTGAGAACCTTTTCATCATGAAATGAACTCTGCTAAGATGTGATCCAACCTGAATTACTATGTTAAAACCTGCAGCCTCCCTACCTTCATTATCTGTCTTTTTTAGAATTTGAGTCTTTTTTGTCTTTTGATACTATTCAGTAGTCTTTATGCTGTGCTTTTTTCCCCCCATTTGCTTTTCAGATTTCTGATGTACAGTAATTGCCTGTTTTGTCTCCTAAAAACTTAAATTTAGAAGTTTTAATGAACACCTAAAACATTATTAAAGAGTACAGACATGCCTGTGCCTACTTCTGCCTTCCCATTTTCTGGGTTGCACTCCAGTAAGAGTAGGATCAAGGTCTTCAAAGAACAGCAATGATTAAAATGAAAACTGATTTTTTATATTCTTCTTCTAAAATCTAATAAAACCTTAAATCCTGTACTAGACATAAGGAATATACTGAAGGAGAGAAAAGATCTCAAAGGAAATGAGTGGATAAAATATGTTTTCAAGCAATTTTACATGTTTTAATTTAGAGTCAAAGGGAGAGTTTTTTTCCTTAGTAGTACTTTGTGCACTGGGCAGGTATTCAGTAGCCATGCAGCAATGTCCACTTGCTGCTTGGGAAGCTGAGATGCTTCTGCTGTCCTGGAACACTAATTTTGATTTCTCAGTTCACCGGAGAAGAAAGAGGTGAGGGTGAACTATTGGCCTACCTTGTCATCTCCATAAGGAGGGAAGCGTATAAAAATGTTGAAGGAAATCCACCAGAACAGAGCAGCTGGTACGAGGCCATTACACTGCAATTTTCATGAGGCTGACAGTAGGCCAAGAAACTACAAAACGGTAGAGACTGGGAGTAGTTGAAACAGGTTGCACTCTGTCCAGAATTATATTTTCCATGGCAATGATGCCTACACCAATACATGGTGGGGGAAAAAAATACTGTCATGAATAATCTCAAGAACAAATTATGAAGCGATAGCTTTAGAGGCAACTTGTTGCCACAGATTATTCAACTGCATAAAAATAAAATTTTAACCAGGAAAATCAAAATGCTTGAAGAACTAGCAGTAAGCAAACAGTGCTGCTGGAGATTTAGCACTGAGTTTCTCTTGATTTATGGATTTATCAAATGTTATGTCATTGCCAATGTGAAAATTATGAGATAAATCAGTTAAAATGAAAAAAAAAAAAATGCATAGCAAATCTGGTTAACAGAGGAGGCAAGCACCAATATTGTATATTGATGACAGAAAGAAAACTATGTAAAAATTAAGAGAATGCCATCTATAGCGGTTCGGCCTTCATGGAAGCCCTTTTAGAACATTAATAAATTATAGAAAAGTAAGAGGCAAAAGAATAAAGAAAAGATGTGTTAAGACAGACAACTTAGTTGAGTGTAAACATGAAATGACTGAGGACAGATTGAGAAGGGAATAAATAGCTTACTAGGTTGTGTTAAAAACTTGATCAGTTTGCTTTACATCTCAAGGAAAGGTAGTTTATCTACGAAAAGTGTGGCTGAATTTAAACTTTGTTAAACTAGCACTGCTATAATTTTTAAGGCTATTAAGCTATTTCCTAAAGTGAACAAAATAAAACAACTGAATTCTTTTAATTTGTAAATGGCCTAGAATAGAACACAAAATGGAAAATTGGCACTAAAAATGAGTAAGGAATAAGCAAGAGCACCACTGAGCATTTTAGGACAGAGTCAACACCTACCCATGGCTGCTGGATGCAAGTAGTACAGAAAAACGTCGCAAGAACAGCATGAAATGCAACTTATGCCTACATTAAGAGTTGCCAGGGCATCTCTTCCAACTGTACCACGGAAAAGAGAAAAGGACAATATTTTCCTTCACAGTAGTACCATTACTCACAACCAAATACAAGCATCAGAAAAAAATAATTCAATAATAAGCTAACTTAGCTGGGTATAACTGTATGTCTGTATTGAACTCAGACTTAATTTTTTTCACAGGTAGTTCAAATGCTTATTCAGAAGCTTCTGCAGCAGTTCACATTGTTGTGAAAGTTGCAAGTGAATTCCCACTGCAAGAGCCATCTGCAACCATATGGCTTCAGTGACCCTAGTCAAGTTTGCAAAGTGTACTGGAAATATATGGAGGAACCATGTGAATATGTGTATTAAACAACATTCATATTTCGGATATTGACCTACAGTCTTTATTGCATATATTGCATCACCTGTTTCTTCAGAAGCTATGCAAGAAAGAAAAATTTATTAAAACTTATTTCTTATTTGCTGTGTAGTGGCTCTGTTTAGGGCATTAGAAGCAGGTTGTTCCAAATTGTTGATTTTTCAAAATCTTCCACTCATTTGTTCTGCTTACACATCTCTTAAGCAAACTAGCTTCATTTGGGAATTAAAATCTAAAAGAACAGTCCACAGGGACGAATTTGTCCCTTGTCATTCCTCAGCAACATCTTTACCAAGTACTCTCTCTCAAGGAATTAATAGTATAAAGGATGCGCATTGCTAGGTTTAAAAAAAAAACAAACCAAAACCAAAAAACCACAACAGTGTATCACATTCATAACTGCAATTCAAAATGTTCGTTTTGATATACATACTCTTTAGTACACAATGACACAAATTCAAATATAATCCAGATATCCCAAAGCTTTTCTTAGTTAGCTGGTGATTTACAGTAGCATAAACCCAAACAACTTATAAATCAGAGCAACCTGCTGTGTTTTTAAATAACTAACATACTTCTGTGAAATGTACTGCCCACTTCACTTCTTTCTGTTCTTCTCATTTAGACATCATAGGAGCAGTTCACGATAATCTAAGAAAACTATATACTATCCTTATAAATTACAAATGTAAATAGCTACAATGAATTACTATTTATACTCACTTGATATAATACGGTACTTTGTTTGGTGAGATTGCCCTCTCCCAGGGGCCTTGGACAGAAGCTGTGAACAACAACCAAACAAACAAATAAATAACGGCTCTTTACATTCATACATACAAATATACCTAGAAAAGAAACATGGAGGTCAAGTTGAAAGCAAACAGGAAAGACAACATTAATCACTAGAATTACAATTTTACACTGCCATGTTGATACAGGTCTGTTTGCTCAGTTGCCTATGAAGGCAGGAAGGATTAACCTGCTGTTCTGAAATTTCTGTCCTAATTTGAGAGAAATGGAACTCATTCAGTTACAAAGATAAATACAAAAGAAAACAAACAAAAAAAAAACCCAAACAAATCCCCTCCTTAACTACTAATCTTAAAGAACAGATATGAAGCAGAGCAAGCAACCTGTCTTTCTGGTGTGTTCTTTTATAGAGTTCTGCCTGCTAATGTGTTTGACTGGGTTTTCTTCAATTTCCTTCTTTGTGTGATGAGTATTTTCCATCCTTATTTGCATTTTACATTGAATGAAATTACACCAAGATACTTTCTGAGCATTTTTTTATTCTTTTGTTAACTTGTTCTCAATGGATAACACTTTTATTTTTATTTCTCCACATTACTAATTTTGTTACTAATTAGAGAATCACAGAATCATTAGGTTGGAAAAGGCCTTAGAGATCATCAACTCCAATTGTACTTGTCTACTACTAAATCATGTCCCCAAGCACCTCATCTATCCGCCTTTTAAACTCCTCCAGAGATGGTGACTCAATCACCTCCCTGGGCGGCCTCTGCCAGTGCTTGACAACCCCTTCTGTGAAGAAATTTTTCCTAATGTCCAATCTAAACTTCCACTGATGCAGCTTGAGGCCACAACCAGTAGTACAAATAATTTTCATTTTTAATGTAGTGTTTTTCTTACACAAAGAGTGATGTAGTTGGAAAAAAAAAAAAAAAGCTTGTTTGCTTCACCCAGTGTAGTCCTTCTTTTTAGTGACCCCTGCTGTTCACAAAGGAAAATAATTGTTACCAGACTCAATCAGGAATTATCTGCTTCATCATTTGACTCTAAGTATTTTCTTTCCCTATCTCATTCAAAATAGATGCTTTAAAAACACCACTCTTAAGCTGGAATTAATTTAACAAAGTCAACAAATCATGATCCATACAAATAAAAATGACTAATGTACATATTTTATATATTTTGTGCCAGAATTGTTAACCAGATTCACAAAAGTCTGTCTTCAGAATGAAATATATTGTCCCTCTCTTCACTGTGTGGAGTGTGGACAACAAGAGCTGGAGGAAAAAGATGAGAAGTGCTTATAAAAACGTCTGTATAGGACAGCCTTGCTATTTTGGTAGAGTTGCAAGCACATGAATAGTGAAGACGGGCTGGAAGGAGGCTAGGGATCCCACAGAGGGAACATGAATCAGGTAGCGGCAGCAGCAGGAGATGGAGACATTCTAGATGGTCTCAAAAAGAGATGCAAGAGCAACTGGGAACATTGTGCAGGCTTGGGAGTAGGGCAGTGGGTTTCAATACCTTTTAAACAATCCTGAGAAACTCAGGGAATGAAGGCGTATATTTGGAAGAAATACGAATGTGATAATCCTGTCTTAGATTGCTGACGGCCAAGGAGTTCTCTGTACACCGTTTCTGTAGGTTCTGCAGTTGTCTTCAACTCTCAGTTAATGATCTGTAGGTAAGCTGAGTGTATTGCTTTCCTATTACTTACACTTTTGAATTCTTTAAAAAAATAAAAGTGAGAATAAATTTCAAAGGTATGAGCCATGAAAACAGATAGTTCTCAAAGAGTGCCAGAAACACAGAATTTGAAGTAGTGTTAGGCCCCATGTAAAAATAGCATCCTACACTGCCATTAAAGTTTGTGTCATGACCCACACCTACAGAAGCACAAAACTATGTGCATTTTTAAATATAAATACAATTTCATTTTACACTGTGCCTTGCTTGGTCATTTCTTTGTATGTTTTCATTCAGTAATATTAAACTGTGTGTTAATATGCAGTCTATCAAATAGTTTCAAAGTACCTACTCAGTGACAATGATAAGGTTTCTTACCCATGGGAATTTTTATTATCCAAGGATTAAGTCAAATAGGATTATACCATTATAATTTTTGAAAACAAAATACCCTTCAATATTAAATAAAAATTTACCTTCTTGCATATTTCTTTCCCAAACAATCATTAATATTCCCAATGGCAATACCATCAAGCTATAGTTCTTCCACTTTAAGATTTGTTTTTAATTAAATACCTAAAGGACAGAATGGATTACGGCATATTTTTTGGAAGGTGTATTTCCTCTGTTGCTTCTGAATTAATCTTGGTAAGAGCTTTGCAGTCATAATTTATTATCACAGAATCTTACATACGATAGTGTTCTTGATGCATTAGAAGAGGAACAAATACTTTCCTTTCACAAGAACTAAGTGCTTTAGGAATAACAAACAATTCTGTGATGTTCTGCATAATTGGATTTAGTGTTCCTTCAAGAAATTGCTGTGAAGCTGTCTGTAATATACTTCTGCTTTCCTGGATGATTCTAGCCTTGCATAAATTTAAGTTGACAAAGTATACAGTACTTTTTACAGCTATGCTAAGAGAATAATAATTTAATTTTTGGCAGAAGCCCAGAAGCTGAAAACAGCTGTTTCTTATCTCTGGTTACTAGTACAAGTGTACTATCCTTTACAAAGCTAGTGCAGGTAATGGACATATATATTTAATTCCTGGTTAAGACCAGTTTAGTAACCCACCTAAAAACTCTTGCTGGCAAAGAGTTTTTAATGTGAGTCTGTGTGCTACAGAACTCAAGAAGCAAACATTTTCCTGTTTGCTAAGTGTAATTCAGAAGTGTCTTATTGTTCTAGCTTGCACAGCATACACCCAGCTACTTGCAATGCCGCTGACTGAAATTAAGTACTATGACAAAATATGATGCATTTTAAGAAGGAATTTAAATTTCTCTATACTTTATTTGCATTTATATACATTTTAATGGTTACCTAATCTGGGAGTTTTATTTCTTTCTGTTGGTGTACTAACATCTGGGATTTGCTTTGCCATTTCAACTGAAGTGAACGCAGTTCTTGATGGTAAACCTACATCCTTATTTGTTTGCAGAATGCATAATGAAACAGTAGCATGCTGGCACTCTGAACTTAAGCACTATTTTAATCTATGCAGGGATCTGAATGAAATATTAAATAGGGTGATAGTATATTATCTGTGTTGATATTATGTTGATAAAAAAACCCACTGTTAAATATTTTACTTCAGTACCACAAACTTGATGAAATACATATGTATGTTTACTAATAGAAAACTATTTCTCCTTGAGTTACTCAGAGTAAACTTATGTCCACGCATAAAAGTTACTCTCAGTGCTCCTCATTTGTTTAGTCAGCACACACTTCTAGTCACTGTATAATGCCATCAGCGTACATTTTCGGTTCTAAATAGAAAGAAAATCTTTTGATGCTTATTTGTCACTACAGGTTAAAGTATCGGGAAAATTTTAGGACAAACCCCACAAAGTAGCACTACCTAGTACTCATACACCATAGACTGTTTACATATATATCTTGTCAATTATTTTTTCTTATAAATCGATTTTATTTATTAAATATGCATTTCAGCATCATGGTAGTCAAAGCTGAGCTCATTTGTATGTACATGTTCATGTACGATCAAGACCAGCACTATCTGTCTTGTGGCCATAGTAGCTGTGACTCAGCAAGGCGCTTTATTATGGTCACATTTTAATAATGCTAATAATTCAATTATCCAGTCTAGGAACTCTACCTGCATGACATATATTGTTCTACCTGGTATTATCATCATTATCTTTATGCAAATATAGACCTAGGAATTTATTTATTCATATAGTTTGTTTTCATACCAATTATTTTCCCTGCAGTAGGTATGGAGTAAATATGGATCTTTGCAACTGGAAAGGCTCTGATCCACAAGAATCGCATCTGTGTAAAGTACCTTAGCCTTTCAAGGAAGATGCATTGATTATCATTCCAATTATTTTCAAATGAGACCTTTATAAATGAGAAAGTATTGCTCTTCACAGACTATAAAGAGCTTATGTTTCTTTTCCTGAGATATGCTGAAGCAATGTTTCCTCTCCATAATCAGTTCATTATATATGTTGGCAGGATGCCATCTCCAATGGGTATGCCTGCGTGACAGTGGCACAACAGAAGTGTTTACATAATCTAGGAGTTCTTTGAGATCCTTTGCAATAGATGTTGGTGTACCTGCGTAAAGTATGACATCCCCTCCCCCCAGATTTATGCAGAATAGTTTTATGAATTATGTGCATTTATTATTGCACTAGGTGAGACTGAAGAACATCAGATTGCCTTATGCAGCACTGAGGTCTAATGTTGCACTGTATAGTTGAGAAACTGATGTCATAATACATTGACTACACAATTTAGGAGTTACGAGGCAGAAGAAACATCAATAAACACCTGTCGTTCATCAGGACTGCACAGTGTGAAGTCTATACTGCTCCAAGCCCTTGCTATCAGTGCTGCACACGTGGATGGATTCATGGGCAGTTTGGAGGTAAAGTGCTCCTTCTCGGCTTGGCTTCTGCTGTTCTTAAACCCAAGCAAACACCCACTACTTCCCTGCAACACTAGCATCACCATCTGCCGCTGTAGCGCACACAGAGATATTTACTGAATATGCCATTTTCAGAAAACTTCTAATCAATTTGAAAAAGGGATTACTAGTCACAAAAAAGTTCAACATGTTGTCTGGGCCAATTACAGTGATGGTCATTTTACAAGGACTATAAAAGAGGCCCTTTCCATTCTGTGTTCCCTGGCCAACTCAAGCTTTCTCACCTGCAGCCTAGAGTCAATATTATATGATACATCCTGAATAATGCACAACTTGAATCATTGTTTGCAAGTTTCCAAATGCCACTTGTAATGAAAAATATAAAATCCAACCAATGCTCATTTTTTTAAATGTCATACTACTGTAAAATGGCATAAATACAAGCACCTACTTGTTTAATAAAGAAATACTTCATGAAATAGAGCAAAATGATATAGCCTATATCTATCCATCCACATTAAATTATTTCATATCGCTAACTTCAGTTGCATTCTGACGCTTTTAAAAATAAAATCCCAAGTCAGCTCATCAAATAAGGTCATAAAATGACCTAAACAATTGGTGGTGATTTTTATGCAAATGGAATTAGATAAATAGAAAATCATTGGTAAATACTCCATGTCTCACATAGCAAAACATAAGAGAAAAATTCTAATATGTGCATATCAAATATGTCTCTTATACCACAGTCCCAGAGTCTGATGACCAAGGAATGTCCTAAGCTGAACATTGGTGCATGGTTAAATGTTCAAGTTAAAATTGGCAGTGTAAAAAGCGAAGTAAATTTTGAGTTTTGTTTAGGCTTCACAGATCTAGTGTTCCTCCAGAAAGATTATGATATACTGAGGGGAAGATTCTGTCATAGCATCATACTAATTCAGATAGTGGAAAAACTCACAATAGACATTAACCTATCTTTTGATTCATATGCTCGTTAAGAGTTAAAGAAAATAATATTTGACTACTTGCAAATTATTTGGCATTGCAGAATATAGGATTGCCTACCAACCAAGGACAAAATACCGAAATTAACTAGGCTGCCACAATAAAATAAGACATTGGTTTTCCTAACCACTCCCCTACCTCCCAAACCTCCACCTTAAAATAAGGTGGGGATTTTTTTGGAAGTTTTTTTTTTTTCTCCACAAACGCAAGATATAAATTACAGGGAGAAATTGCTTGTTTCCAGATAAAGAGATGGAGAGGACATCATAATTTGAAAACTGACTTTATCATTTTGTACAGATTTTTTTATCTTAATGTATTACAGTGGAAAGGGTCACTTCACACAAAACTGCAGGAAAGAGGAAATCATATGTATAAAGCTGGAATTCCATAAACCCTATTTAATTGTGAATCAAATATTATTCTATTTTATGAATAAAGTCTCTGCCGTTTTCCTTGGAAGAAAATATAATGGAAAAATCAAAGCACATAAGAGAAGGACTGGTAATCATATGACTTGATGACATGCTTTCACTGTGAAATTAATTCTACAAATTTTGTTCCAGAAGTAAGACTAAAGAGATTCTCCCAAAATATGGTACTGTTATATTTCTCTAAAACCCTTCATCAAAGGCTCCTGTACCTGAAGCTGTAGGTATGGTCACGATATTTTGAATAAGGAAGAAATGGACTGAAGACATTTTCCCCTAACTTTAAGCCCAATTTACACTTCACACAAGTCTTAAGGTTGAATTGGTGCCCAGTGCTGCTATAGCTTCACAATGATAATAACAAGAACTGTGAAATGAACATTTTTGTTAGTACTTTAATAGTTCTTTCTTCCTTTTTCAAAGGCACACACAGCCATTTTGCATTTATATAAAAGTTGAGAAAAAATTTCTAGCATTCAGGCTCCTCTAGCTAATGTGACCATATTTAAATGCAAAAATTAATCCTTTTGCTTCCAGAGAATTCTTAGAGTTAGGCTGCTTCTTTTGTGATCACTCATGTTGTATCTCTGGTAATGTTTTCTGTTCAAAATATTTAATTTAATATCTAAAAATGTTACATCATATATCCAAAAGACATGGATGAATGGACATATTCTTTAGTCTCTGCATGTCAGAAGTGATAGCTGGAAGACAATATAATATAATATAATGTATGCAGCAAGAAATAAGAAAGATAAAGATGTTAGCACTAGCAAATAATCTATCAGGTGGATAGGTAAAGTGACTTAAGAGTCTTAGAGCCTTGTCATTTTTAGAGTCAGATGTCTTCATTGGCAGGACTTGCCCTTTTAAAGACGCCTGCCTGTGCAAGAAAGAACTTTACTAACCTTTGCTTTGCATAATAATTTAAGCACTCACCCAGAATGTGGGAGATAGGAGAACTTTACTGCTCTCCCAGCTTGAAGGAATTCAGACCCATATCTCCAGTTTCTCAGGAGAGTGGCTTAAATAACTGAAGGAAAATGAAAGCGCATGGACAGAAGAAATAAAATAAAAAAAACCCAGATCTGAGCCTTAACAGCTCTGAGCTTATCAGGAGAAGGAGAAACCTAGGTTACATAGCCCACTCCTGTGATCATATTTTTTATTTTTAAGTGACACTTGTGTGACATAAAATGCAGCAGATGCTCTCCTATTGCTAGATTACAATACAAGCTGTTGGTTCCAGCATTCATAGCTTTTCTGAATGAAAGCTGCTATGGCTGCCTCATTGCATGCTGAAGTCAGTACTATTCATGCATGGAAGTCTAAAACTTAAAGGCATAGTTAGGTATCTCTAGGTAAAATATAGTTCCTAGCATATATTTATGTATACAGATTTACAGGTCTGGTAGTGATACCTTCAGGCAGCAGAAGCTTGTAGCCTGGGAAATACAAATCAAAATGTTAGCTAGGTGTACATCAGCCTCAGTATCTCATATTTCCAGGTTCTTCATTTCGATGAAAGTCCATGTTCTCTGAGCTTGGGAATCACAAACAGTGCCTGGGATCTCCCAGTCAGGTTTGTAGGTAATTGCCAGTTATAGCTGAGCACTATTTCATGCAGTCACTTCAACATGCTATACATACTAATAGGCAGCTCATAGTGGAGCTGGACTTAAACTTTTAAAAGATGGAATACTTTCTATTTTTCAGCAATCAAAAGTAATGCACATGAATGAGCCATCACATTAAAAATAGGATTGATGGGAGGCTGGCTAGCACAGCAAGCTATATTAAAAACAATCCCGTATCAATCCTCGCATTTATTGCATTGCCAAAAAAATTTATAACCATTGTGACAAATATAAGCGAGTCCTCCAACAAGAGGCAACGAATACCATTCTTTGTAAGAGGCAGCATCACAGATAAAAATAAAGGAAAAGTCAAAATAGAAAAATTATTCTAGGAGTTGCTAAAAACTGTGAAGCTAGCATCGTGTCTGAAATTTGCAGGTTCCCTAGTTCACACTTCAATTACTGTATATAGTTTCCAAAATAAGCACCAGCATCCATGAAAGGATCATAGATTTTTTTTAATTACTTTGCTAAATATTCACCAGTTTCTCTTTCCTAGAAAGTAGATTTATTTATTTTTACACCGTGATTTAAATCATTCTAATTAAACATCAAAACCTTCAAAACCAAACTCACTCCTGGAGATTCATGATATAACATCTTGCATATGTACTACATTTATCTGCTATTTCTTAACAACTGTTGCTGTGAATGCTGGCAGCCTCTGTCCTTGGCAGGGAATAAGCTGAGGAGGAACTGGGGCTCTGTAGAGACTGGCGGAGTGAAATGAGCTTGGGAAAGCATGAAGGACTGATGAGAAGATCAAGGGCTGAGGTGAGAGCCCAGCAAAAGATGGGGTGGCCTAGAGAGAGGCAAGTTCATGGGCTGGCAGAAAAGTAAGGACCAGTTCTGGTGAAAGTCCTTTATACTGGAGAGTAGCCCAAAGCCTTGGGATAGACACACCAAGAGTATACTAGATCCTTCGTCACTACTGTTTAAACTCAGGATCAGGAGATGTCTGAATTACCCTGTCCCACAGTATAAACATACACCATCAGCTGGTCATTTAGAAGAACAGAGAACGGAAAGAGAATGTCAAACTGCGGGAAAGGAAGATGGAGGAAAATTGTCCCTAAAATAAAATTTTACAAAGGAGGAACCTTTTCTTTTCCCCCTCTTTCCTTTTTCACTCCTTATCTCTCTGACTCACATCTGCCTTTCCATCTCTCTCAGAAGTAGTTATAACACGTTAAAGGCGCTTGGAAACAGGAACTACCACTTGATTCCTTGCCTGCACACAGCCTTACAAATATGAGGAGGTCCCTGAATTACTTTTAAGCTATGTTTTCAGTAGCCCTGTGCAGCTTCAGTTCCAGATAAGAAGAAACTGACAGATGATACTGTAATTCCTCTATATAAAATAAGAAACACCCCACCCTCCATTAATGCAGATTAGAAGCTCATATTTGTTTCATCCAGATAGGAGAGAAATGTAATTTAGTCATTGATTTAATATCAACTTGACTACAGTACCACCCTTTTTGCAAAACTACTTAAAGGCAGATCAGCTCTCAAAGGGCAATTATTCACGTAAGTATAGAAATGCAGGTGGGAGCTGAAGATCATCACTTGCATCTTAAGATGAGCAAGCACATATGGTAGAGGGAAAGTTGGTGCTGAATTTGAGAGGATGAAAACATTATTACTGGCATATAAATTAGGTATGAAATGGCTAATAAATTGTTTATTTTCCTTACTTATTACACTTATCCTTGATATTATGTGTGTACTATCTCCTAAGATAAATTTGTCTGTGAGTTGAGCTTATGAAATAAAGCCAGAGAGCAGAATTACCATGATTCATTTCTTCACTGTTGTTGCCACAGCTAGACTGATCCAGCTGGGACTCAGTTTGCCATGTGCTGAAAGACCATTTACAAACCATTACATTCACCTTCATCTGACCTGCCCAATTCTGTTTCACAGCCCTTATATTTGACTTGTTCATCCCCAAAAGTACAGATACAGAAACAAGACCAGTGTTAGATAACAAAGACTCTAGCACTCTGTCCTGCAGTGCTGCCTTTCCAATAGATGTGCTATCATCAGTCTAGGGATGAAGAAGAAGTAGTACATAAAAAGTACCTAAAAGTACAAAATTTTCCTCAGGTGTAGTAATAATACATGATATCAAGGAACTCGATGCTTTTAGAATTTGATGCCTATGAAAGATAGGAACAACAGATGTACTGGTAGTTTTCAGGGACTGAAAACCAATACTTGGGAAGGATTCTGTAGATATTTTTAGTGCTTCAAATACATAACTTCTACATGCACACGTAAGAATGTATTTGCACATGCATCCAAGAAATAACAAACAAACATGTCCATTTTTAACTTGGTGATTTTGCTATTTCCAAAGTCAACATGCTTTCACCTGTCTCCTTTTCCCTGAAGTAATCCTCCGGTGGTGAGATCTGTCCAGCATAATTTCCACTTTTTGCTGGCTCTGGTTACTACACAGAATAATGTATTGTCTTAGTGCCTAACTAATACTGGGTGGCCTAAAGGGGTGACTATCATAACATCAAGTAACTCTTTAGATTGGTCTAGTTTATCAATAATCAGGCAGATTTGGTCTAAGACATAACTGTCATACATGTTGCCTGGCTGCACTAAGCACTGGAACAGAACAACGATGTGCTACTCAGTGTGACAACATAGTTCAGGTCACTCTAATGTCTTCCAAATTGCAATACAAGCTTGGTTAATTTACCCTTCAAACTTATTCTTTCACCGGGACCACACTGTGTGTCATAAGAAAAACAGGCACTTGCCTACATTTTGTGTAATATACTCATAACTTCCACACATTCATTCTTGACAAGTCTGATTTGCAGTTAAATATATTCAACTGACAAATTATTCCCAATGATTAAGAGTAAAAAGACTCTGAAAAAGAAGTAGAAATTACAAAAACAGGGCTTTATTTCTTCATAGGATCATAATATGATAAAATGAAATGCAGGGTTGAATCAATGTGACCCTGCATTGTGCTTATATGGCCCAACATTGACTCTGGTATTGAATTTGCAGTTCACCCCACTGAGAATTTTCTGTTTCCCATTGAGATATTCAGAGGAAAAATGGTTAACCAATTAAATTACAATGCAGTATCAGCTGAAGGAAAGTTTGTCCTCTACCCCACTGTTAATGTAGCTGAGCAATAATAGTAACATCTATTTCTGATGTCGAGATAGCTTGTCCCTCTGCCTTTAGGAAACCATTATCCTGTGGTTGTGTTCTGTTCTGCTGATATAATCTCTTAAATAAAGTTTTATTGTTTGCTTTCCTTAATTGAAGTACAATAGAAAAGACACAGCCTTTAAGATGCTTCACTTTAGTCACTACCTTGGAGCTTTGAAGGTATTTCAAGTTGTCTTTCAGTGTACTTCAAAACATCCTTGATAAGAGTGTTTGTAGAGGTGGAGTGGGAATATTACTGGCAATTACATTTTTGTGCAGAGTCGTAAAAAATTTACTTAACTGCCATCCTTCTGCCAAATTTTCCCCACTATGGTTTTGATCCTCTCACTGCTTTGCTAAGTGATCAAATCATGCAAAATATTTTTATTACAGGTTTTATTTTGCCCCTTTTTGAAGCAGAATATTTCTTTGAACAGATAACACAAATCTAGTATTTTTTTAAATCCTTTCCATAATAGTGGAAATTATTATGGAAATAATTAGAAACTCTTAGAATTTTTAAAATAATTTTAGTATGTTAGTCCTAAAGGGAGCCTT
The DNA here is from genome assembly GCF_032191515.1 of Phaenicophaeus curvirostris. Classification (NCBI taxonomy): domain Eukaryota; kingdom Metazoa; phylum Chordata; class Aves; order Cuculiformes; family Cuculidae; genus Phaenicophaeus; species Phaenicophaeus curvirostris. The sequence continues at coordinate 123,201,868 of NC_091392.1, read as the reverse complement.
CAAACAAAGAAGAGCAGCCTTGCATTGACAGATGTACAAACAGATTTGACACTGTGAGATACTTTCCTTTTTCCCCTGGACTGTATGAACTTATTTAAATCTTCTGCTCCCAGAAATGGAAAAATTAAAAACATTATAATACAGTCTAAGATAGAACGCATAGCAATGACAACCAGCATGTGGCTACAAAAATGTCAATTCACTCTGTGTATGCAAACTGAGCAAGAAAAATGGGAAATTACTCACTGGTAAGAAAATGCTGGGAAGTGGGGCCAAAATCCCTGTGAGCTTCATGCAGTTGCCTGATGCGCTCATCAATGGCCACCTGTTAAAAGAGAAAAAAACTGACTCTTTTCTAAACAAATAGCAAGTAGCAAATACTCAGTAGTCAGACACTTTTTTCATTATAGAATATTCTAAGCAATTTCCTGCAACAATTGTTAACCGTTAGGGCTTAACTGATATTTAATGTGTTTCATCCAAAAGAGAGAAGGTCAAAAAATGGTTTGTGTTTGGATTTTTGTGGTTTTTTTCCCCCTCAACTTTAACTGATGCTAGAACAAGTTGAAAATGAAAAGGCTGATAAGTAAAGCTATAGCAAATTGGCCTGACTTTATGTAAATGAGGAGAATATGTCTGTTGCTTGCTAATACTGAAGTTAGAAACATTTCCCTATGTTAATACTTTTACACGACTACTTCAAAAGTACTTTTTGAGAGTATGGTATTATAAATCAGCATGTAAAAAGTAATCCCTTCTAATGCAGACATAATAAACATATTTCGTTAAGTGCTGAAATGAGAATAACCAATAAGCATCTGGAACAAACATTTTTCTGTTCTCTTAATCAGTCAAATCCTAGCCCCTTGACCCTCTGCTTGGAAGACTCCTTTGAAGAACGTGTTCTTAATATTTTGTTGAGTTCATGTACACACAAAAACACAGCTGCTCATTGTAAGACTGGTTTTATTTTTACCCTTGAAAATCCCTGCAGAGTTAAGCATCAAGCAAGCTGCCAAGAGTGGGTGGTTGCTGTAAGATTCCATACTGTATGAATGACAGCTACTGGTATCTTTGTAGCCTATATGCTAAAGGGATGCCAACATTAAGTTAGGCCTAAGAAAAGGATTAGCTAAAGCAAGGAAAACTGTTTGAAAGTAATGACAGAATATTTTAGAAATGCATTAAGTAAAATAACTGATAAGAAGCAGATTAACTTATATATTGCCTGTAAGAAAAAGTGTTGTACCAACACTGGCAAAACAGAACGTGAGTGATTGGTCTGTTTTTATTATCCCAACTGAGATACCTAACATGAAAATACATAGGTTGCATGAGTAAAAAGCAATCCACATCTTAAATTCTTTGAGGTTTTTTTTTTGGTTGGCGGTAAGAAGGAGCAACTATATAATAAATGGACAAGATTTATTTAGAAAGAAAAATAGTGATAGCACTTACTAGGTCTTTGACATGGCTGTGTGTGTTTTCTAAATAGTACCTAGCCCCCAAAATCTTTTTTTTCTCTAAACAAAATAGAAATTTAACATCAGGATATGATTTCTTTGCTTACAGTTTCAAAACTGACACTATGACCAAAAAGCCCTGCTTTATTTCCTTAAACCATTTTTCAGATGCTTTTCCTGCAGCTTCCTCCATTTCTATGCCTTCTTTTCTCCTCTGGCTTCCTATACACAGACAAGATCAATGTGACTTTGTAAGTCCCTGTCAACAGGCACCTCTCCACATAGCTCAATTATTAGCATGTCACCACATAGTCTCTGTTCTTGTTTATACTGTTTCCTTGAATCATGAATTGCTTACAAAGCAACTTTTTATGAGTAGTTTTAAGGCAGGCACACTCTGGCTCAGTCCTATGACCTGCGCTTTCTCTGTTTAATCTTGCTGATTGCTTAGCTAGACAGAACTAAGCCTAAGAAGAAGCTGAACCTTGGATAACTTTTGAAACTCTTGAGTAAAGGACTGTTTAAGCCTAGAGCGAATTGCATGGACAGATGTTGTGTTAAGCAATTCTTCGCACTAGGGACTGACTTTGGGCTTGAGTTCACACCTAATTCACAGCATAGATACAAACTAGGGAAGTCTGTAAGTGCTTAGAAATTAAAAGGCTGCCTCTGGTTATCAATATCATTAGGCTAAGTATAGAAGCATAAACCAATGTGATATTATTTTTAATCAAGAAATGGCCTTTTAGTGAAGACTAGGAAGATAAGCCTAAACATACAGAAAACAAACATATGCAAATAAAAAAAACCACTGGAAATATATTAATGGAATTACGTATGCTTTTTGGAATCCTCTTAAAATAAGCCTCGTAACATACCTATTTTGTCATTAGGACGTTACTGGTTAGTAAAGAAACATTCCTTTATCTTAATAGTTACATTTCAATAAGTTAACTAGGATGGAAGAAGTGCTTTCAGGCATGCAGAAACTCTAAAGAGAATGAGGGCTTTACAAATACACAGCAGGGAGCAGTGTTTCATATAGGAGAATGACAACACCCAGCCTGTGGACAGAATAGAGTATGGGAACCCTTTGGTGTGTGTGATGACTTCTAGCTCACAGTTCATCTCTAAGTGTTTTTATACTGAGAATTTCAATTACTTCAAAATATCCGTGTGATCTTTGAGCTGCACAAAATTAAAGTGAGATTTTTAGCCCTGTATGCTCATTCAGCAAAATAAAATACCTTACACACTTCAGGGTAAACTTTCAAACCGAACAGCCTTGGATGCGAGCCAGGACACCTCTGTCTAGAGTCAGATTTTTGTCAATACAGAGATGAATAAAACACTGGGAAATCTTGAGTATTCTCCAGGAAATATTACTTGAGAACATAAAAATTTATCCCATTTGGCTGCCAAGAAATATTACTTCTTGATATATCAGCATACTACTATTTAGGTGCCAAAAAAATGAACTCACTGCTGACAGTAGAGCAGGGAAGATTATTGCAGTTAGTCTCTACAAATTTTTAGACTAAGGTTTAAATGATAATACAGTAGAATTTGAGCCCATAATAACAAGGGTTATTGTGAATAATAAAAAAAAACCAACCTGAACAACGATTACCTAAAGTTAGACTAATGTGTCTCTGATTCAATAAAATCAGATCTGGATTTGGCTTTGTGACTTGCATCCTACCTGGAGAAGGGGAATCATGTTTACCTAAATCTTCATCACTGATTTTCAATTGCTGGAAAAAATTCTGACTGGCATGTATTTTTTTTTTAACTTTTAATTCTCAAAAGCAAGCCATAGCCAATTATCACATTTTAAATTCTGTTTGTTTTTTTTTTTTCCAAGTCAAGTGAAATAGGTTCCTCCAATATAAGTACAAACAGTAACCTATGAATTTTTGTGTGCTATGCTCTGAACCAAGTGCAGTTTTCCTTTGAAGAAAGTGATGTTAGAAACTGGAGCTGTGTGTGAAGAGAACAACAATGTTTTTAACCCAATTGAAGCATTAATTTCCCTTGCTCAAAATGGAAGTAGACATTTATACTGTTAATAAAGTTTGGCAAATACATCCCCCCTAATATCACGTCTCAATAGCAAAAGGAAAACTTTTGCCTGCTGGTTTTGGTAGTTTCTTCCTAATAGTATCAGCCTAGCCAGACTAACGCTGAGAAAGTAACAATTTTAAAGGCACTGTTATCAGTACATAACATGTAAGATAGGACTAGGGGACTAGTGAGGGGAGAGGGGAGAAAAAAAAAAAAAGGCTTTCCAAAAAGTCAGCTATTACTTTATCTGAGTAAAGATAGGAGAATTTGGTTTTAACAGACCAACATCAAGATTTTCTGTAATTGGGATACTTGAACTGCTATTTTTCTTCACTGAGGATGCATGCTTGAAGAGACAGGTATTTCCATGATTTGTTTAACCCACTATTTTACATAACATTTATCTTCTTTCAGTCCTAACAAATGAAAGAGCTGCAGTAGTGCAGTAAACATTATACTTGAAGCTGAAGATGGCAGTATTAAAAATTCTACACTGATTTTAAGTGCTATTAACATGGAACATAAACAGCTTCTGCTAAACAAATGAATGAATTAAAAAAAAAGTTCTTTAAAGTTCTTCTCCTTTACAGACATTTCATGAAAGACGTTCTGTTTCCTGCCATTTGAATACAGCCATGTGAATTGAATATATAATCAGGTTCAGATGAACAAATTAGAGCAATAACAAAAGCAGAACTATGTCATGCAGTTGTTAGAAATATTTTGTGAGTACTTTACCTAATGTAGGTGTTCAACCTTGAACATGCTTATTAACTGCTCCACTGAAATCAAATAAGTATTTGATGGATTTGACTTGAGTCTACTACTGGATTATCTCTTTTTTTTTCTTATTTAAAAAAAAACCCAAACAAAAAAAAAAACCCAAACAACTTTTTTTTAACTGAGAACATTTTTATTACATCTAAAGCGCTCTTTTGTGCTTATGGTCACACTGCGAAACAGATCTACAGCAAGATGGAAAATTAAGTTGTTTGATTCTCAGTATTTTCCATGTTCTCAAAAAGTACCTAACACCAGCTATTAATACTAAGGCATGCTGGAGTTGCTGAGAAATTCATGAATATGTGACCTAGGAAAGAAACACACATCACGTTGTTAAAGTTATGCCTGCAAATAATGGGTGGCCTTAGCTAAGAGCTATAGAAATGATCTCTCAATCTATTAATTTTGTGTTCTCAGATGTACACACTCCATACTGGGACAACATAATACTCAGCCTAGGTCTAGCACTGTGCCTTATTTCTGCCTCAGTGTTCCCTGTAGCTTTGACTTCCAACTGCACAAGTTTAGTAAAGGAAACTACCTCTGGAGTGCTTAACCTCCTGGGCAGATGATCTCTGATCAATAGGCTAAAGTGTAGTGTGCAAAATGGGTGGCTCCAATGCTCTGTGAGTGAAGGTAACTGGTCGAATGCCTGTTTGTACTCAGCACACTTAGGTAATCCACATTCAATGAAATTTGCAAGGAATTTCTTTGAAAAAGTCTTATTTGTGAGTCTTAAGCAGTCACAGATAAATGGGCAACAAAGCTAGTGATGTCTAGTAAGAAAACACCAAGCAAACAGGGAACATTACAGATGAACACTTCCACCTTGTTAGCATTAAGGCAATTCAGAAAAAGACCTCTGGATTCCAAACTTCAATACTAGAACCACACCTTAATTATAAGTGTATTCACTTCTCTATCATAGTCCTCTGTTTGGACACACCCTTTGATAAAAACAAAGAACAAAGCATACAAGAATAGTACAGTGTTAGATTAAACACTATTTATGTACCTTCCTTCTTGATAAAGTTAAATACCGTATCTTACAGTGCTTCCTAAAGAGATCTAGAATGCAACTGTGTTCAGTTTAATTGGCTGATGTGAATAGTAAGCATTCACATGCACACTCTCAAGCAAAATAGCACAAACGCCTACAATTCTTTCTAAATAACACCATAACAAAAACTTTTTCTGTACTATAGTACAGTTTATTTCATCTGTGGCCATGCTAGTGAAACAGCTAAAAGCATACATTATGTGCCTATCTCCTCCTGCTTGAAAGTGCTACTATCTTGCTAAGACTATTTCCTTCTTCTCTTTCTAATTTTTAAACTGCAACCATGTTTGTAACATTTTTTCTCAGAATATTTGATAAGCAAGGAAATAAAGAAGCTTATTACAGAAACAAGGGTTAAATTAGCATCCCTTAGCCTCTTGTAGTGTGAGCATGCCACCATAGTTGAAAAAAAAGCAAAACAAAAACCCAAAAAAACCACAACAAAAAAACAACCCTTTGTTTTTTTCCTAAAAGGCCAAGAAAGGTGCAAGTGCTTCAGAAAACACAATGTACAGAACAATGAATCAAAAACCATTCTGTGGATGGAGTGGTTATTTGTTTGCATTCACTTAAAAAAATCCCAAACAAATCCAAAACAAAGCAAAAAATAACACTGCAAAAGCCAAAACAACTCTTCATGGGATTTCAGTGACAATATTACTGAAAAGTCAATGTAGTTAAAAACATGAAACTAGCAAGTGAGAATTTTTGACAATTGTATATAATATATTTGAATGTTATATCTCTCGGGCCCCCACCTTGGTTTATTTCTAGATGGATCTCTTTAGAAATACCTTAATTTGCCAAGCAAAGTAAGGCACTAAGTGGCTTTTCCTGTTCTTTCTGTTTGCTCTGCATGCCTTGCAATTTCTAAGTTGACTTTTATACTTTCTAGGAAAAAAGATCTCTTTGTCTTTAATGCTAATAAAAATGAACAGCAATTTACAGTATCCCTATAACTGAGCCAAACCATGCTGTCATTGAAAGGACTTAAGTGTCATGTACTATTTTGGTGGGAGTTTATTAATACCATAATGGAAAAAGTCTTTTCAATTTTCCCTCTTCCTGAGGTCTAGTAGCATGAAACAAATTAGCATGAAACATTTCCTCACCAGAATTCTCCGAATGTTCTAGCTTCTGAATAAAATATACCATATATGGGCAAATACTAGAAAATCTATCAATCTATCAAGAACACCACTTCAAATATGGGAAGGAGGATGGATTAAGTTCTCTTTTGTCAAATTATTTGGATTTCTATTTAAATACATTGACAGAAGAGTGGAATGGTCAGGTAGATATCACCTTTCCCACTCTGAAGTTAGACATTTACATTTGAGCTTCACTTTTTAAACCAGCATAAATTCTTCTAAGGTCAGAATAATATCATTTTAGTAAAGGTATGTAAGGGCATATGCAGCATAATATATAGACACTAATTACATAATTACGCTACCCCAAATACAGGCATATAATATGAAGGTGTGCGATAGGTAATTTTTACTACTTACTAACATGAAACAGTAGAAATAAGATCACTAGTTTAAAAATATACAGAGTTCAGACAGTTGTTGAATGGTTGAAAATGTCTGTGACTCTGAGGAAAAACATCAAGAAAAGATAGAGAAGAATAGAAGATTCTCATCTAAACAGCTATATTTAGTGCAGCAGGAAAATGACACACCATCTCCTTTTCCAAAATCTGCTTCACCAAAGGCTGTTCTCATGAAAAGAAAAGGGCAATGTTCTGTATTAATAAGCATGCATACATACAATACTTATTAAAATAACGCCCCTTTAATTCCCCCACCATATTCACAGCATTTCCAGAGTCTCCTGACCTTGACTCCAATCACATCCAATTTGACTGCATATCAAAGGAAACTGGCTTCTACAAGACTCCCTTTAATATTACCCAGTAATTCTCCTCCCAAGAGCTGAAAAGCTTCTTTCTTTTCTCTCACTGACTCAGAACTGCCAAAGCAGTACAAAGCTATTCTTCACAAATCAATAAACAGGAAGATCCCATCCACTGTACTTCCAACAGCTACTGAATTCAGCCACTCATTATTTCTTATATATTAGAATATAAAGATGGATTTAAATGAGTAAACTTTGTGCTGTTAATGAGGAACAGCTGGGAAAAAGCCAATTGATTGTCGCTGTTCTCAGCTGCTGATCTTTAGGTTGAAGTCTTGATATTTACTGAGAAACAGAAAAGGATAATTAATTTCTTGGCAAAAGGTTCTGTAATCTGAAATAGCACGAGTGCAAAAAATAACATGATATGTGTTTATTTTCTGTGTAAAATTAAAAATAGATAAACATAATGTTGTTCACATGCATTTACAGCTGTTACAAAGCCTAAATTCAAATTCCAAGATTTCTGGATCATGTTAGGACTATGTACTTCAGCAGATTGAAATCTGAGTGACTTCGAGCAGTTCTTTCAGTAAAAAACAGAAATCCTAAAGTCTAGTAGGATACATGGCTGTTTGACTGTTTTTTTCTAATCTTCAGATGAAACAAGAGATAGATAATAAAAAAGTCAGGAAACATCTTTAAAGGCTTGGGCACAGAGCCTTATAAAACAGTAAAAATAAAAAGAACAAACTCCCTTATTTAATATGTCTACTTTGAATAATCAGCCACTGCTTCTTAGGATTTTGTTTTATAGTCCTAAATAAGTGAACTTCAGGCTTTGTATATATCTGTGCCCAAGGAAAGTAAGTTCGGTCTTATGGTTTAAACAACAAACCCATTCATGTTAAGAGGGGAATAAATCTCTTGTAAACCCTGTGAAATCTTAAGAGCAAACATCTTTAGGAAACAGTTATTTTAGAAAATATTACTTGTTTTATTTTGAATAAAAGACTCTGTTGGAAGCCTAGCATTTGGCATCTCCATTGCTTCTGTAAAAGCCATCACACAAGCTGGTGGGGTTGCTGCAAGGGAAATAGCTTTCACATCACTGTATGTTCCTCATTTCTATTCATGCACTTCTGTAATATACTGATATGAGCTGAGTATGGACTCAGCCTTTTAAAAGTATGAGAAGTTGCTGTGCAGTCCTCCATTCTTGAGCACTTCAGTAACAAAGGTTACCAATTATTGACTTGCCAGCCACGTGAATTACCCTTTAATACTTCCTTTTGTATGTAATTTAATCAATCTGAACTATTTTCTGTCAAATTCCTTGGATAGTTTTACAGTACACAAAGCAAATGTCTTTACAAATGATGATAGTTAGGAACTATTTTATTCACAAAACAGCACTACACTACTTAAAAAGTTTTAAATTCACTATTTACATTAGCTTCAAATTTATAAATGCCCTAACCATGCTCCTTTATGCTCAGAGAGTGTCTCTATATTCCTTCCAGGTTACCTGTCCATGCTTCTACTTTCTGCATAGTCCTTTTGTGCTTGAGTTTTGTCAGGACCTCATTGCTCATACATACAGGCATCCTGGCATTTTTGCCTGACTTTCTACTCCTCAGGATGGAACAGTTTTGAGCTTACAGAAGGTGATCCTTGAGTATCAAACAACTTTCTTGGACCTCTCTTCCTTTCAGGGCCTTACCCCATTTATCTCTTTCAAGCAGGTCCCTGAAGAGGACCAATTCTGCTCTCCTGAAGTCCAGGCTTGTGGACTTATGGTCACTGCAGTCCAGGTAGCCTTTGACCTTTACCTCCTCAATGAGCCCTTCCTTATTTGTGAGTATGAGCTCCAACAGAACATCTGTCTTCATTGGCTCCTCTGTCGTGTACATCATGAAGCTTTCATCAATGCTATCTAGGAACTTATTGGACTGCTTATGTCCTGCTGTGTTGTCTCTCCAGCAGATAATCAGTCTGATCCCCCATGGGGTCATTGATCTGGGCCTGTGAACATGAGGCTACTTCTAGCTGCCTGTAAAAGCCCTCAACCGATTGTTATTCCAGGCCAGGTGGCCTATAGCAGACACCCATGACAATGTCACCCATACAGGTCTGCTCTTTAGTCCTTACCCATAAGCCATCAATCAGCTCCTTTTCCATCCCCATCATTCCTAGTTTAAAGCTTTTCTTTATGTATCTTCTAAATAGCCCCATAAAATACACTCCTTAGGGCTCTGGGTATGCAGACCTATAGAGATTCAGTGATTTCTGTTCTGCCTTCAGCATAAAGCTGAAACTGTATATACTCTTAGTTCTGTATTGTAAGCCTGAGAAAAGAGAAAGAAAAATGTGTATGCTACACTGAACCTCTGGAGGCTTATTGATCTTAAAACAAACCGAACTGATGGAGTCTGACATTTTCAAAGTCAGTGGGAACTGGACGCCTGCAACTAGGGACAAAATGCGCTCTGAAGTAAGTAAAATCATCTAGTATGACGCTCAGCATGGCATATAATCTTTCCAACATCAAATCTTAATTTTGAGATCAAGGCACCTGCATGCTATATGCTTTGAAATGTTTCCATACAAATTTCTTCTTTGTTTTTGTTTTTTTTTATAACAGTCTATCTATCCTTCAGCATTACTTATCACCCATAAGACTTTTAGGTAGTACACTATGATCATCTCTAGGCATCGTAACCAAGAGACATGTGGATCAATTGGAGAGAGCTTCGGGAAATGAACATGAATGATGGTGACCTGCAGTGAAGGGTCAAGTGAGAAATTGCAGTTAAAACTGAGGAACAAAAGTCTTAGAAAGTCAGGAAACAGGAACAAGTTCTCCAGCACATCAAAGGTTTGTCCGGAATAATCTGTTCTCCATGTCCACAGTGGATAAGTCATTATCTCATTACTTTAAATTTTGTCAATAAAGATTCATGATATACCAGAAAAAGTTCTAGCAGTAAGAATAATGAAGAACTGCTAGACTGTTCATTAATGTCTTCCTTTTCAGCTGTCCTTGATCACAGGTCAGACAATGTCTGCTAAGAATCACTTGGGTACAACTGATTCTGCCTTGAATACAATTTTATGTTACTAAGTTTTATACTATTCAAGGGACTTACCTGAATCTGAAATGATAACTACAGTAATGTGTTTTCCTGCTACAAATATATAAATTTCTGCTGTGTCAGTGACATGATCATTAGATCTGATTTAATTGTGCTAAAAACACAGGCTGTTTCAAGGGTTCTGGATTATAAATTATGATGAGGGCTATTTATAAGAAAAGAATTCTACCATATGCCTTCCATGTTATTTATGTTAAATGTCATAAACAGCCTATGTATGAAGATACATGCTTTTAAACTTTCTACAGAGAAACAGAGGAAATTAGGATAAGCCTGTTTTTCAAATCTGGGAAAAGGGTAATTCCTTCAATAACACCCCTATTTTTTTCACTTTTCATGCAATGTGCTCTTGTACCAAATTTAGGCCAAATCCTAGTTCCCCAAATCAGATTATTGGATGGGGATGGAATGCAGTCGAATACAAATGATTCTTAAAAATGAACATACGTACTATTTCACACAAAAAGTTCATAATGTTTCCAGAACTGTAAAATGTCATTAGCATGTTATACTCGTAAGCATTTCCCATATTTTCTGCAAATCTTTAATGATGATGGTCTCCTCCACTGAAGGCAATGGAAACACAGGTGATTTGTTAGAAGCTCATATCTACCCTTTTCCTCCTTCTTTCCTTAATCTCCAGACAGTCTCACCGATTCTACATACAGATAATTCCTCAGCCATTTTAAATCAAGAAGGTTTCAGCATCTTTAAAAAAAGGCAAAAAGTTGTAAGAGACACTATTTTAAAATACTAAATGTAAAATAAATATGTTTTCTGTAACTGTGTGCACAAAGTTGATACTCTTCTCTTTCCTATTTCTACCTCAAGTGAGTTTCAAGGGGTGCATTGTTATCTCTTCAGTCACAGTCATGCTGAGTAGCAACTTACTCTACAGGAAGTCTTGGAGATTTCCCTGACTTTATTAATGCCAAAAGTTACTGTTTTGCATGAGTGAAGGCATCTGGGTTGAGGCAGGAAACAACAGAAAAGATCAGCTTCAGTGAGAAATCCTTATGAAAGATGTGCTGGGGATTAGATTTTCTCCATCAAATGCTTATACAAAAGCAACTTGCATCAGGGCAGTACAGGGCACTGATCTACAAAACATGTCTTGAGGCTGTTAACATCTCCCATCACTTAAGAAAATAAGTGGCACTTTTAGATTTTGGGTACATCACATTAGAACACATTTACACTCTTGTGATGGTTCTATAAATAGGCATCTCAAGTGTAGAGGAAAGTTTTGCAGGGCTATGTTGACACTGCCCCCAACCTTCCCTTGCATTTTTTCTACAGAGCTTCTGTTATCTGATTATTTTGTTATCTTCAGTCTAAATATATATTTAACCATTTTGTAGTAGGAAAGGAACATTAATTATGATACTGCTGCTGCTGAAACTTTAGTCATTTTAGCCTCTAACCCTCTACTATTTCTACCCTAAAAGGGTTGTATAATAGGTTTGTTTCTTTTAGGCATTGTATCTTCACTTTAGGGCATGTATGGAAAGTAACACCAGGTATACCATAGTTAGGTCTTCTGTAAAGACACAAAAATTGACAACTTACTGTGACCTTTTTTATTTCATTTTGCTTCTCTGCTAAAATACTGTTATTTCTCTTCATTATAATGTTTACATTTTTTAAATAGAACTGATTCCTTTCTATTTTTTCTAATTTCCAAACAATTTAAAATCCATTATTCCTTTTTTTTGCACTTTATTTGAAAATGCTCTTATTAATATTTCATAATCCATCCCTGAGGTAAAGCCCTGCTGTCTCTTAACAAGATTTTAACGTGTTTCTTTGGCTTTTCTTTTTTCTTTTTTTCTATTTTTTTCTCTCATGAAACTAAAACAATTAATAGCTACATGGTGCACTCAAAATGCCATTTGTTTCTGAAAGGTCAGGTAATATATATAATTTTTTGTGCCAAGGGGAATGTATCTTTGGTGACTGTAAGTAGAATGTCATGCTAGCAACGTTTTATTTTATACCTGCCCCAGAACATATGCCTGTGGTTCCCTCTATCAGTTGAGCATCACCAGTGAAGGTTATTTTTTATAGTTCTAGTTACATTTTCTGATTTTCATTGATCTTTTATCTTATTAGTTTTAATGCTCCTTTTCCCCAGATCTGTAAATCTCCAGTACCATTACTAGCATTAGTTTTGGGAATCACCGCTCACCACTGCAAGTAAGAAGCTTGTAGACCAGACCTTTATTTTATACTGCTTCTAAAAGAAACCGAGGCTTCATTCACTATCATCTTTACTTAGCTGATTATCATTTCAAAGTTTTTTCTTTGACTATCTTCAACTCCCTTCCACTCATAGTGTGCTCTGACTCCTCTGGGATTATCATTCCATCAGTATTCAAGAGACTTCATGCCTGCCTTTTTCACTGTTTCCTCTTTCTTGTCTCCTTAAGTTATTGTTGAGTACCTTAATTCTCTTTTATCATTTCTGTTCACACTTCAAACCCCATTTTGCCTCCCCGAAATGCAGTGAAAATACATTTTTCATACATATGTATTAAAAATCTCAATTCTATCTAATAATGTTTATAAATAACAGCTGAAGAACTATTTCAGTAAGCTGCTACATATGTAATACCATGCAAAAAGTTATACAAGGGAGACTGTGTAAGTGAAAATCATTTGTCCTAATTCAAGCAGGGGAGACAGCTCCCTAACTTTGAAGAGACAGCTAAATCAGCCTCCTTCTATCAGAAAGGAAGAGAAATACGTATCTCCCAGGACAATTCAGCTCATATTAAGACAGACATCTCAGAACAATCCTCTGAAGTTAAATAAAAGTATGACTTTTATAGTTTAATTTTCCCAAGTGAGTTTGCATGCAAAGGAGGAGGATTCTTGGGAAGACAGACAGAAGGAGCGCAGAGGGATATAGGAAAGCACAGGAGAAGGTTGAAGGTAAGAAAAAAGTGTTCTTTACTGGGGGACTGCAGGGTAATAATGAATAATAAAGTATTTTATTTGTAGCAGCAGTTGAATTAATCCCATATTTCTTTCATATTTTCTGCTCTCTCCTCTTTTTCCTCTTTCAGAGTTAGAGTTACACCACTAGTGATAAATCTGTTCACTCTAAATAATCCTTAGTCCCAAAACTTCCCCAGACAGATCACCTATTTGGTTTCCTTTATAGCTGCAGAAGGTGAACCCAGTAAGATTATGACAGTAGGGACTGTTTAATTACAGTGTGATCTAGTCATCTTATCTGCTTGTTTCACTCATGTTGTTACAACTGGCAATCTGAAGAATGTAATACTCTGTTTCAGGCTATAATAAAACTACTTGTTCATTCAAGTGCTGACACAACATGAAAAGAAATGCTTCATTTCATGAGATTACTGACTGAATGGATTAAATAAACTTTTATTTATTGTTCCTGTCCAATGAACCTCTTGAAGATGGCCTCTCTGTTTCAACAACTTGTGCAGAATTTTCTGTATCACAGCAGCTGCTCAAGCTTAGGAGCATCCATATGATCAGCGCTTAGTGCTCCCTGTTATCTGACACTTCTTTGTTTACAACTACAGCTCCTGATTTTTCACAAAAGCGCCTTTTTCTCCTTGGGGAACATATGCATATAGCACATTGAAAGATAAGAAAATGACTTCAGGCAAATAATAGTCCAAATGGAAACATTTGCTGATAGGATTGATACTACACTGATTGAACATAGTGGCAAAACTCCTATAAAAGTGTAATAGGACTTGTGAGAGGATCTCTATGCATCCTGCAAATTGTCAAAGTTAGTATACTTATGCTTTCTAAACTGTAAATTAAATTCAGGTGACATTAAAGCAAAACCTATGCTATGTATAGCCCGTATTGCTAAACCACAATGACATAAAGCTTTCTAATTTAAAGTGGAAGATACATTCTTTTATTTCCACAGTTTAATCTATCTGAGAAGGCAACATTTTTATAATCTGAAAAATAAAACCCAAACCAAACCTCCCCCATATTTACAGAGAATGTAGGATGTCACATAGTGAAGGTTGAGTTATACTGACATGAAAGATCACAGCGTATGCATGCATTCATGAAATCATCACTTCATCTGTGTTAAGAAAAAGCATTATTGCATAGATAATAATCACTAAGTCCCATAAATTTTATTCAAGTAATTCCAGTAACATTACATGCAGTTTTCTTCTTAAATCTGTGGTTATTTGCTCTCTCTTTGCAAAGCTTAATACTCTATTTACCACTGTCGATCTGTAAAACTCTCATATGAAACTAAAATCTTCAAAATTGGCTTCATTTAATCCCCAGACCAATCCACTTCACAAATTCAAATCCTCCACAAGTAGAGGGAGAGTTCTTCCCTCCCAGGGGAACAGAGCACCAAGCTGCAACCCTGCAGGAGGCAGTGTAATTAAAGCTATGATATTTTCTGTTTCCACAAAAGCTGTAACTGGCCTATTTTTATGTAGATTTGCATTAACACTTCTGAGATTGAAATTTATTCTCAGAGATTAGAGAAAGTGAAAAAAAAATTCACAAAACTCCCAACACCACCAGTACAGGACAATACAAATGGTCACTTGCCCATTGTGTAAGGTTTTTGTAGCATCATCTAATCACAAAATCAAAAGGATGTCAAGTAGTTTATGTGAGTTTTTGACAAATGATATCAAATAAATCTATAAAATGCAAATGAAATCATGTTTGTTCAAAAATTATTTACTACAATGACTATACATTTGAACAATATGCACAAGAATTTCATGCAGCACTGAATCTTGTGAAACTATTTAAATTAATAACTTAGAGAAGTTTACAAAGAGAAGATACAAAGATTTAACTGGTTTTTTTTTGTGTTCATACTTTTTTAACTTAATGAAAATCGCAAGGAATAAAATTGTGGATGCAGCATCATTTAACTCTGAAACCTTTCTGTACTAGTGTGTTAGATTTTCTTTGTCCATTCTGAATTAATAATGTCAGTCCTTCATTTTTGTACTAACTAGATGAAATTTTTTTTTTGTTATAATAAATACGTCTATACAACTGACATTTTTGTAGTCTATATCCATTTTTTGTTTTACTCGTGCTGTTTGTCTTTTACTATCACTTAGTCACATACCTTTTTAAATGCCTTTTTGAATTTAACTGCAAATAAAACCTCCCTATAGAATGGTTTTTCGTTTTCCCTGCTCTTTCTCTCATTAGAACACACTCACTCTGCTTTCTGCAGATCCTATTATGTCTTTTGTTTTCTACTCTGGTAGGTCTTTTCACAACCTCCATAGACTTCCCCCACAGTCTCAGGAAAAAAGCAAAACTCTTAGCCAACCAAATCTAAGACAGAAGCCACTATTTAGACAGTCTATTCAGTCAATAACTCCACCATGCAGTAAGATTCCTCTGAACAAACAAGTGCTTTGATTACATACTGCTGGAACAGCAATGCTGGCCTACAGTTATATGTCCGTAACTGCTTTCTGGCTGCAGAAGCCAGATTCCACTCTGATGATCTGTAATTGCTTTTGACTGGGTAATTTTTGTCCTTTGGGTTGCCAGTAGTGGCAGACAGGAGGCTGTAAGGTAGCTAGAAATCCAAAAGTGAACTTTCAAAACTGCTGTTTGAGAAAGCAGTAGAAAAGTTAGTGAACTGAACAAGGTACAGTAAGATTGAAAAAATAAGTAGGAGACCCACATGGGCAAAATTCTAAGCCCTCTGTGTATTGTCAGAAAAACCATCCACAATGAAACTGGGGTTGTGTTTGATTTTGAAATGCTTCCTGTAAGCCATTCCATGGTTCTTCCCTAAGGGCATCCCCCCTATCGCTGTGTAGCTGGTTTAGCTGCCCATTCCATTACACTGTCCTATTATTTAGCATTTGTCTTGTACAAGGGAAAACAACCATGACAATCAAAGAGGAAAAAGGGGAAAAAAAATCAACAGCTGAGAAACCAGGAATACATAACTTGTACTATCAATGTTCATCGTATGAGAGAGAATCACAGAATCACAGAATAACCAGGTTGGAAGAGACCCACCGGATCATCGAGTCCAACCGTTCCTATCAAACACTAAACCATATCCCTCAGCACCTCATCCACCCGTGCCTTAAACACCTCCAGGGAAGGTGACTCAACCACCTCCCTGGGCAGCCTGTTCCAGTGCCCAATGACCCTTTCTGTAAAGAATTTTTTCCTAACGTCTAGCCTAAACCTCCCCTGGCGGAGCTTGAGGCCATTCCCTCTTGTCCTGTCCCCTGTCACTTGGGAGAAGAGGCCAGCACCCTCCTCTCTACAACCTCCTTTCAGGTAGTTGTAGAGAGCAATGAGGTCTCCCCTCAGCCTCCTCTTCTCCAGGCTAAACAACCCCAGCTCCCTCAGCCGCTCCTCATAAGGCCTGTTCTCCAGCCCTTTCACCAGCTTTGTTGCTCTTCTCTGGACTCTCTCCAGAGCCTCAACATCCTTCTTGTGGTGAGGGGCCCAGAACTGAACACAGTATTCGAGGAGCGGTCTCACCAGTGCCGAGTACAGAGGGAGGATAACCTCCCTGGACCTGCTGGTCACACCGTTTCTGATACAAGCCAAGATGCCATTGGCCTTCTTGGCCACCTGGGCACACTGCTGGCTCATGTCCAGTCACCTGTCAACCAACACCCCCAGGTCCCTCTCCTCCAGGCAGCTTTCTAGACAGACTTCTCCTAGTCTGTAGCACTGCATAGGGTTGTTGTGCCCCAAGTGCAGGACCCGGCATTTGGCCTTGTTAAACCTCATGCCATTGGACTCAGCCCAGCGGTCCAGCCTGTTCAGATCCCTTTGCAGAGCCTCCCTACCCTCCAGCAGATCAACACTTCCACCCAGCTTAGTGTCGTCCGCAAACTTGCTCAGGGTGCACTCGATGCCTTCATCCAGATCATTGATGAAGACATGGAACAGGGCTGGACCCAGCACTGAGCCCTGGGGAACCCCACTTGTCACTGGCCTCCAGCTGGATTTCACACCATTTCCCACCCTCTGGGCCCGGCCATCCAACCAGTTTTCCACCCAGGAGAGTGTGCGCCTGTCCAGGCCAGAGGCTGACAGTTTCTCAAGCAGAATGCTGTGAGAAACTGTGTCAAAGGCTTTGCTGAAGTCCAGGAAGACCACATCCACAGCCTTTCCCTCATCCAGCAGCCGAGTCACTTTGTCATAGAAGGCGATCAGGTTAGTCTGGCAAGACCTGCCTTTTGTGAACCCATGTTGACTGGGACTGATCACCCGGTTCTTCTGCATGTGCTTCATGATAGCACTCAAGATCACCTGCTCCATGACTTTCCCTGGCACTGAGGTCAGACTGACAGGCCTGTAGTTTCCTGGGTCCTCCCTGCGGCCCTTTTTGTAGATGGGCACAACATCAGCCAGCCTCCAGTCCAGTGGGACTTCCCCAGTCTTCCAGGACTGTTGGAAGATGATGGAAAGGGGTTTGGCCAGCACATCCGCCAGCTCCTTCAGTACCCTTGGGTGAATCCCGTCCGGCCCCATAGACTTGTGGCTGTCTAGTCGGGCTAGCAAGGCTCTGACCACCTCCTCTTGGATCATGGGAGCCTCATTATGCTCCTCTAGTTCCTGGGTTAGTACACAGACGGAACTAGCAAGATCATGTATCTGAGGGGTGCAGAAAGTGAGTAAAGAGTACTAATTTCATAAAATTTCAGATTATTTTGAAAGGTGGATTTGCAAAGCAGATGCATATAATACTTCAGAAGCAGACAAATCCTTTCTGCTCTGAATCCCACTGCCAATGTCAACAAGAATCTCCCTCAACTGATCCTTCCATTCTGCTCCCTCTCCTTACCACCATCAATTTCCTATTAGAACCTGCATGGGCTCCTGTCACTTGCTTCATACCATCACATTGTGCCTCTTTTAAGTTATTCTGCAGAGTTTAAGTGTTCTATTTTTTCTTGTCCTGTCTTCTGTGTTTTCCTTTTTTTGTTCTCTAGCAGTTGTTCCTGCAGCCTCCAGATTTCAGAAGTGCACTGCTTGCACTACCTCATAGCAAGCTGGCTCCTCCCCTACGTTCTTTAAAGTATTGCCAAAAGTAAAACTGAAAAAAATTACTAGGATCCTTTCTATGACATCAACTGACAGGTAAGGCTTCCTAAAAAAATTTACTTTTCTACCCACTCCAATTAACTTTTTTTGGATAATGGGATGGCCAGTACAAACATGAGAACTGCAGTTGTGGCTCAACAACACAAAGGCACCTTGTGTTTCTGCTTCATGAAGTCCACACAACTCAATATTTTAACTTCAGTGCCTACCAACGAAACTTATACTACAGAACAATTGCCCTGGTTTCTGTGCTACTTAGAAATAAAAATCATTACATGTTGTGATTTGGTTTTTTGTGGCAATTTGAAATACTTTCCACCAAAACTGGTGAAACCTTCGAAGACTATCCAGAGACACTTGTTGGATATGAGATCATTTGTCAAGATTTTTTCCTGCCATCCATCTATTGTCTGTTGTGACAGCCTAATAGCACGAAAATAAATTATACACCTGCTTGTTAGCTTTCAAACCTACTTTTCTTTCTCACATTGTCAGAAAGTCTGTTTTGGTATGTGTGCATAAACATAGGTGTAGGAGTATATGTATGTGACTTCTTTCCTTCCAAAATTACACCAGAAACCTGTGAAGACATCTTCTAACTAACAAAAATCTGAACTGCTTGAAGACATCTGAATGCCTTCTGAAAAGTAACTGATGAAACATCACATTTTGTGTGTGTGTGTGTGTGCGCGCGCTTTCTTTTCACATTCAGCTGCACAAGGTTTAATACACTGATTAAAGGAGGCACAAATTCATTTCCAGAGAACTAGTCTAGCCCAGGACCAACATTTTCTCCTGTCTTTGATGCAGCACATGTTCAGCATCATTGACTATGCACTTTTACAGTACATAGTCATGACTACATCCTCTGAAGGTGCAGAAGGGAGGCATATCCAGAGAGTTATAATCACTCATTTTGTGTCTCCATTGTCTCCATTCAAGATCAAATTAGTAACACTGGAAATGTGAGGAGCATCTTCAAAGCTAAGTTAGTCTGTTAAAAGATGTAATTTTAATATAATAACTTTTTTCTAGTTTTAAAAGTTTTAAAATGAGACTTTAGACTTGTTCAAATATTGTTCCCTTGAGAAAATGCATTACTAATCTTGATTCCTACATCAGCAAAACCATTTTGCCTGCCAGTTTTCTGTCAATATTATGAGCACTTGAAATTGTTTAACAACAGAAGTGGGATTTTCTTATTAATTGGGAAACCATTCACCAACTAGTATACTGGCAGCTAACATTTCTTCCGTAACAGATTACTACTAGCTATAGTATTAATATGCAAAATTTCTGGCCTTAATATTTAAGAATTCTATAGTTTATATCTATAAATGCAGACGGAATGATTTTTTTACAGGTTTCCTTGCATTACCAGGATAAATTAGTTAGAGAATATTAGGGACGGTAGTAGTCATGTTATAAAACTGTATTTCATACACTATGAACTTAGGATACCAAGACACTTCTCATCATAAGATCTTATTAGATCTGGCTGTTGGCCAGACTATGATCTTAGAAGTAAAGAATGAGTGGATAAATATTCAGTTAAATTCTTATTATTCAACAGTGAAAATTAACAAGATCTAATGGAGTAGCAGCAAGCACAGGGATAAGAAAATCTTCTTGATTAGACCGTCTTTTGTAAATCTGAATGAGACTGTAGAATTTTGTAAACCTGAGGCATATTACTGACTAATCAGGCTTTAGCAGTATTTATTATTTTAAAGGCAAATAGAAATACACATCTCAACCGTAACTGAGCACTTCCTTCATTCTTGGAAGAAAGGTAAAGATCTTTGACTTCAGCAGTAATTCAAAGCTATAGGAGCAGCTGTAGATTTCATGCCTCTTTTGAATCTTGACCTTTCTGAAGTTCAACAGCATGTTAACATTGAAGCTTAACAAATGTTCAGGCCTAGGCATCTCCCTTTGTGCTTAATAACAGGTGGTATGGCTGAAATTCACCTGGACATGGGAGTCATTAAGCACAACACCTCCTAAAGAGCTGAAAGATGGACTTTATTACAAAATTAATAATGAGTCATTTTGAAATTATGTAGGATAAACTTTCTTAATATGATGGTATAGAAGAAATTTAGTCCTTTGGAACATTACTGTAGGAGACACAATTAATATTACTATGTAGACATGTTCTATACCAATCGGGTAATATAAAATATTTGAATATGAACTGTTTGTTGGAGCAAACAGCCTTTAAAATAACTGCATATTATTTTAAGAAGCAACACATTCAACACCAATTTCTGGATTTGTAATTTTATAGCTCTAACAGTCTGCAGACATTACATCAGCTGTCAGAGACACTGAAACTACAGCAACCACTCTAGCTGCAGCACCACCCATCTCATAAGTTGGTGAGTAACTTGAGATCATAATGACATTGTTCATTACTTCACACCTTCTTTTGAATAAGTTATTTTGGTTCATTTACAAGCTTTTCCTACCACTGAGAAAAATAGTTCATGGGTTCATAAACCTAATGTCCTACCCAACTTTATGGTTTACATATTACACTACACCTTCATGAAAAATTACTCTCTTACTCCTTATTTCACTGAAAAATTTAAGAATACATAACAATCAATCTTCAAACAATTTGGTGTACCACAATTAAAATGTTTCAATGACAGTAAATAAAAAAGCACAGAAAGACTATCTACCATTTACCCCGAATCCATAATTTAGTCAAGAATTCCCATCAGTTAATTAGGTGAAGGAAATCAGTTAATGCTCCCCAAATAACAAGTAGATCTGGAATATTGACCATCTTAGAAGTAAGTGCTTTTGTTGAAGTCAGCTGATTTGGTCTTTTGCTGTTTGTAAAAGAAGATATAAGTGAAAGTTTAAATAATCGTTAAATTCCACTTCAACACTCCCAAGAAAACTCATGGGTTTTTTACTCATCTGAGCAGTGAGTATTTTATTTATTTTCTTTGACAACGTCAACTCTTTATATTATGCACGTTAATTACTCATACACCACTTTTGTATTTGTAATGGCGAAAGTGGGCAGAAAATGTGGTTAAATTTCCTGGGACATAAAATAAGAGCATTGAGAAAAAATAAAACAGAAAGCAATATTATTTTAAATTTGTTTGTAGTTTCACTTAGACAATTTCAGAAGTCTTTACAGTGTATCATTTGTAATATTTTTTAAATGCTTAGTTGTTCTCTCCCAATAATGACACTTTCAGGTTTTATAAAATTATTTACAAAATTAATTAAAAAATTCTTGAAAAAGTAGTGTTGGTGACGGTGGCAAACTTGCTTTTTCCTAAAACAAAGAACAGGTGAAATGTAAAAGCTCTCTATATACATATTGTTATTCTCATGGAAAGCATGAAACTGTGGGACAGAGACCATAACACTCATGTATGTACTGAAAAGCAAACCTGAGTCTTTCTAAATGCCAGCTTATATTTTCATAAGTATATACTTTAAGAAACATCTGGAACGGTAGCGGTAATGCAAATCACAAGAAGGAGAACTGAACAATCAGGAGCAAATTCTCATAGTTTCTGTGTCAGTATGGAATAAATTAAGATAAATAGGTATCTGAAGGAAGGCAAGCAAATGGGGTTATTTGCTCTGTCTCAAATTTATAACCTGACAGATAACGACAGTGGAAGGACTTAAAGTCCTTGTACATTTAGTTCCGTTTTGCATTCTGCAGACAAAAAGATGAAGGAACTCTAATGAATGGTGCTCAGATGAAAAGAATCAATGAAAAATATCCAGCTGTGCAAAAAAAGCTCTAAATTACCATTTATGCAACTGATGCATGCAATAGGTGTTGGATAGGAAAAGAAAATTATTATGAACAGTCTATTTGGCAAAGTATCAATGGAATTCACTTTTCAATCATAAGGGAAATGTAGGGCAGTGGAAATAATTTCAATTAGAGGAGAGCATATACTACTGGCAATTTGGAATGCTATCACTAGAAGATTGCGATCATTGGTATAGGTTCAGAAATGGATGGTAAGCTGTAATGAATTGTAATTTATATATAAGGTTTTGTAGAATATTTATATTGCATATTTCTAATTCAGGTAGATGCAGACTAACTGAAAAAAAATGTTTAACCTCTTCTCATGTTGTTGGGTCACAAGTGAAGGTGGATACATAATACAGGGTTTCATTTAAATAACTGCCCACTCTCATGAAGTGTATCAGCTCTCCAGCCTCTGCTGTCACTCCACATTTCTCAGAACAGAGTAGAGAATGGGAGATAAGCTACATGCTGCGCTGGAAATGTGTAGGCTCCTATGAACGGCTGCAAAAGGATTACAGTGTCTCAGGCCCCTGCTCTCTTTACTGACTTGCTCCTCTACTTCTTGTACCTCTGACAGCACAGTATCTCACAGACCCAGAACTCAATCAGCTTTCCCTGAGCATCACAACTAACCCCAACACACTAGTGCCCTGAAGTCTTGCTAGTATTACTTTTGTAGTAGCACAAGTCAGCATCAACAGGACATTGAAATGGGACAAAACTTTATGTAGGATAAAACCAAACAAAACACAACAAATGTGAGAAGAGAAAAATACTTCTTCAATCATCATTTATAGGTTGAATTTTCAGATGTCAAATCCTATTATAAAATCATAAACAAGAATAAGTATTTTGGAGAAAAGAAATAATTCTGCTTTTTGAAAGAAAAAAAAAAAGGCTGGTAGAAATCCAACAAAATCTTAAGTACAGGTGGTTATTATTATGATCTGTTATTTAAGATCCTCAAGCAAGGAGACATACATTATAAAGACTATCCCAATATATTTTCAATTAAATATCTAAATTAATATAGAGACATTTAATTAAAGTTGCACTAGTTTTCACAAATGCAGTTAATTAAGCTGCTATCTAAAATTAAATCTCACTCAAAGCCCTTTTACATATGTGCAGCTCATCTGACACAGACATAATTAAAATTCTAGAAGTTCATCTATGCATCCAAATATTGGGGAAAAAACCCTTCATAACTGAAAGCAAAACCTGCTGAAGTAGTTTGAGAGGCTGCTGCTCTAATGGGATTTATACAATCCTTGGAGTGGGAGGGCAGCACGCACAAAAACCTCAGAAACAAATCTAGGTTTTCAAATTTGCACTGACTTATTCATTCAGTATAACAGGCCAAGAACCTTTGAAGATTTTGCACAAGTGAAGGATAACAAATTGACATGCTCAGGAAACAGTGAGATAAATCCTGCTGACTTTACATGTGCCTTGCATTGAAGCAAACGGGACCATGATAGGTAAGGCACACAGCACTTGCATTCAGGAGCAGATACGGACATCCTATCAGAGGGGCAAATTGCTTTTTCATAACTGGAATACCTCTGATCTTCTGGTGACCTAAACCATCCCCCTCCCTTTCTTGTTCTTTTACTTACTGATTTCTTTCTTGATCAGGCACAGGCTGGGCTGTTTTAGTGATCATTTAAATACTGATCTATTTCCCACCTGAGAGTGACTCAGAATTACACTTGTTTTACATAACAAGTAAACATTTCACATAAACATTTTAAGTATTGACAGATCCAGAGAAAGACAAGTCCAGACAGCTAGGAGGTTTGTTATTGTATTTCTTAGGATCAAAGAAGAGTCTTTGAAGAGTTACTTCTGGAGGAGCAGGGGGAAAATAATTAATTGAAGCACAGTTCAAGGCTAATATTTATTGCAAAAGACACTAAATTCTTTATTATACATATATATGTTATAGTAGAATAAATGGCAACTAAACCGATGGAGCATTCAGAACTGAAATTTGCAGCTGGTCACTTCAAAGGATTACTCTGTAAGTGGCAGCAATCACGAGCACAGTAATTCTGTACTGATACGCTGTTGAGACTACTTACACATAAGTATATCATTTTGTTTCAGGTCCCTCAGGAGTTCTGACAGTATACTAAAAGAAAAGTTGTCCTCTAAGGTTAAAGACACAGAACTGAAACCCACAAAAATGTGCCAATTTTTTAACGACAGGAATTTATTTTCTTCCCTGTCAGTGAAGTATGTAGAAGATAAAAATCAACCAAATATGTCCTAAAACTGCATACACAAAATCCTCTTCTGGAAAAACCATGGATGGGATTCCCATATCTAATGTTGTGAAATTGAGGGTTCAGAACTGAAACCAGATCTTCTTAATCATCTGAACCCAAAACCTTAAGCTGAAAAGCTTAATTTAATCAGGAATCTGGATATTATATTTATTTCCAACTTGAGTGTCAGACATGTCTCTAGAGAAATAAGCAAATCATGTGCAATTCTCTTTTAAATACAAACTCATGTAGGTTTACATGCATACAAGACCTCCATAGGGTTTAAACCTACTCTCTGAAATAAATGGTACAATTGCCTTGTCCTTTTATGTACAGTGAGAAAAAGGGAAAACAACAGACCTCTAGAGTATGACAATAATATGATAAAATTTAAAAAGGCCTATGCACTCCTTTTTGAAGACTCATCACTTGGGAGGCAGAAAATTATTAACTTTTTTTGTGTTAAAAGAATGAATGAATTTCCCTTCTTGCCTAGTAAAATCTGGAGAATGTACCCAAACAACAAAGATAGTAAAAATCTATAGAAGCTTGAAGATTGATCAACTCATAATAATCTGCCTTTCTGCAGGCATTTGAATCACCCTCTCTTACCTTGAGCTTGCAGCAAAACAGGACCCTTAGCAAATTGCTATAATCTCCTTTAACCCTAATCACCATTTTAATCAAGAAAGGTGGAGCAGCATGGAATTCATACAGCAAGGTTAGCTCTGCAACTGTCATTCTATTTGCTAAATACACAGAGTATGCAGCTAAAAGGTTGAAATGGTTCAGACCTTTATTATCTTCACAAGATTACATTCCAGCATTAATATTTGACAAGTAAAAGAAAAGAAAATTATGAGACTGTCTGCTTTGAAGAGCTTTAGAAGTCTGCATAGGGTATGGTTATATCTTTTGTTAACTCTGATCTTAAGAGATTACTTTGGAGAAGGAAAAAGTTGAGATTCATAAAACTGCCATGCCTAAGACTACTTCACCTGCACCTTATATTCCACTTTTCTTCTCTCCATCTCTTTTCCTTCTCATATTAGATTATAAATTTTATGATCGTGTTTTCTATTTGTTTGTTTAATAATTTTCTTCCTAGCTTTTTTTTTTTTTTTTTTTTAAGAAAATTATGGCATGA
The DNA here is from genome assembly GCF_032191515.1 of Phaenicophaeus curvirostris. Lineage (NCBI taxonomy): Eukaryota > Metazoa > Chordata > Aves > Cuculiformes > Cuculidae > Phaenicophaeus > Phaenicophaeus curvirostris. The sequence continues at coordinate 123,176,179 of NC_091392.1, read as the reverse complement.
TTGTAGGTAGTATGACAGACAAGGAGAAACTTATATGAGAAGGAAGAAAGGTAGCTTCAAGGAGAAAACAAGCAATGACAGAAACTAAAAAGAGCATCAGAGAGATTGGAGGAAGGGGAAGATTAAAGGAAAAAGCAGCAGAGGACTGTGATTTTCAGCTAGAAGGGATTCAGCAGCTGTCATTAAAACCTTCAGCTCTGCTTGAGACATATTGATCAGTGTGTTTCAATGTTTTCTGTACATCTTAGATATCCCTATGTTTTCTTCAAATTATAGCAGTGTGATAGTCTACCCAGGAAACAATATTTATCTCAAACAACTAACGAATATTTCCGTTTTTAAAATAGGAAGGACTGTCCTGTGTTTCTTGCTCTTTTCTTTTCTGGAAAGGGAGGCTGAACTTTCAGTATTCTGCTCACCTGTTCACTGATAATATAAAACATCAAAATATTTTTCATGATAAAGGAAGTCAGAAAAAGCTGACTTTTTTTTTTCTTTTTAGAAGATTGTTTATACATACAAGACCTTAACTTCACAGACATTTCCTAGAATGAATATCCCAGCAAAACTTGCAAAAATAACACAGAAGACAGCATCTGTGTATTTACAAAGTACTGGTGAGTTGTAACCAACTCTGCTAAAATCATAAGTGAAGCACATCATAAGATTATGGACAATTGCAAGAAGGTTTTTTCTAGGCTTTCTAAACCATTTTGCACACAATTTTCTTGTACTGATGTACAGAAGATATTTTCTAAAAAGCAAACACTTCTTTTGGTAAATCATCTTACTAAGAGAGTCCTTATCTTCCACCTAAGCATGTGTCAGCCTTAATTTTTAAGTTATCTCATAGTACCTAATCACACAGGTCCTTCTAAATACATTATACTCTAAAATCTAAATGTTAGAGGACAAAAATGCGTGAAGCAGAAGGATTCATGTGTCCTACATACCTCTGGTCTTGTAACACTCTTTTCAGTGTTATAATTTCTTCTTACACATTAAAACCCTTTATATCAGTCTGAACTATAAAATCACATTATATTTTGAGCAAAAGGAAAAAGGAGGAAAATGAGGAGAAAAGAGCACATTCATATTGTCATTTGCTTTCAAACACAGACCAAAACCCTCCCAAAGGTTTCTCATTCCACAGTGAGAAAAGAAAAAATGTCCATTATATCTTGCCTTCCTCTCTAGGTGCATGAATGACATTTTTTTTCTGATGTGACTATTGTAAGAATCAAAATCCCTCAGCCTTAGGTTTTTTTCATTTTTTTATAATGCATTAAACTCGACAAACCTTCGTGGAAAATAGAATACTCTTAATTATGAATAAATTAACTAAATTAGTGACATGAGATGGATATGCAATTAAGGGACTGTTAATTGAAACTGGAAACACAGCTGTATACAGCTTAGAGATGAATCACACCAGTAATGACGCAGATGTTTGTAAAATGTGATTATGTTTAGCAGGAGCATACTATTGAAACTCCCCAGCCTATTCATATATTGTGTCACTGAAATGGTTTTAAAATCCATGAACACCAGGAATGAGGATCTCAGGGATGGCAAATTAGGCTCCCTGGATATGTGAATTAGTGTCGTCTGAATGTCAGCAATTTAATTCTCCAGCTTTCAAAGAATGTAGACATGGAGCCAAAACCAAACATCTGTTAGTTACACTCTCATTCAAAATAAATAAATAAATAAAAAATTCTGGCAGGCTAGTGCCTGTTTGAATGTGAGCATGACAGGGAAATACAGTATCTCTAAGCAGTAACACTGCTGCATGAATATACTGATCATGTAAACAGTATAGCCCAGGATCTCATGAAATCTACTTTGTGTACAACTGTGAATACATCATTTTCTGGACTAGTTAACCAAAGAGCTAGAAAGATCCGGAACAAACTATAAAGGGTTTTCCTTCTGGCACAAAAAGGCACAAATGTTGCTTTTGGATCATACAAGGATATCTGAGCTATTCGATATCAACAGGGATAACAGCACAGTTGTGAGGGATGGCAGAGCAGACAAAGCCAATGGACCATGATGGCTTAAGTTCTACGTACCAGCCTAAACTCTACCTTTTACCTCTTATTTTATAGAACAGTGTAATCACTGAATGCCATTTACTAGCATATAAAGAGTCTGTGTTTTCGGGATTAGGTTCACAGACTAAAGGAAGTAGATTTTACAACATACATATTTTCCTTAACTATGTCCATGCTTTCAGTAAACATGCTGATTAATATAAGGTCATAGTTTGCATCCAAAGTGCTTTCCACATGCTATAGTGCAGCTCACATCACAAAGATACTATTAGTTGTGATTCAGGGGTCTCAGACTGTGCAACAATAAATGCCAACACAAATTCACATGAAGGAGAGTTTTTCTGGCTCCATTTTCTAGGGAATGAGACTGATCATTAGTTTATGTGAACTATCAGAACTACAGTAAAACTAAAAAGCTACTATGACTTATGCCAAATAAAATTAGAATTTCATTCTTATTTAACTAAGTTTCATAATGACCCTTTCTGATTTATGAATGGATATTCATCTAAAAACATGTAAATTCATGCACAGGGTGGTTGAAATAATTTTAAAAATTATATAAAAGTGCCACTGGCAAAGCTAAAATAATCAGCATGACCTGGCACTGCAAAACATCACATTCTTATCCCATCAACTGTGGGAATTACTGAGCCCAGTCTAACGATGCAGGGGCAAAGTGTTGAGAGAGGAAAGTGGTGATCAAAAAATTGTATTTGTCTCTGTCTTTCAGAAACTGAGAGTTGACCGACTATTCACTGGTGAAGAAAAAGGATTAGAATTTGGCATTTTAAAAGAGGCAGCCTAAATGATTTCTGCAGTAGACCATACTGGTCTGACAGTATTTCGCATGTCATTCACAGCTGAATAAAGTTACGAAGGCTTTATGAAAAAAATGTAAACCCTTCCTCTTTAAAGGTAAACCTAGCCAGACTCAGGCATATATTGCAGCCAGCTATGACAACTGATGTGCAAACCAAATTCAGTTATCTTAGCTCTTTGGCTGGCAAAAGTACAAAGTCAATTCAGGATTTGAAACATGATGTTTTGAGATAAGGAACTGGAATGCTGGGATATACAAGAAACATAAAGCTATTTTATGAAAGACACATTCTTCTATTTCTTCTGAATACCCCAGAAATCACTGCATGCTGAAACAGCACTGTATTATCAACTATGTGTCAGATAAGCAGGACAGAACACATTGTTTTTACAGGCAAAAGAGAGTCATAAATGAGGGTACTGGAGGAAAAGGACAGAAAAACCTTGAGATCAGTATAAGAAATCAGAGGAACAGAAGTGACAACATCCAGCACAATGAATAAAATATGCACAAATGTAGACTTAGGCTTCTTTTCTAGATTGTTTAATCTAGATTGTTAATACTAATTAGTCATGCCATTAATTTTGTTTTAAACTGAACTGAGCTATGGCACAGAACCAACTTTGAACACTGAATAAATTGGAAGAGAATGACTAATCGAGTCTTTAACCTACTTACTTGAGGCTTCCCAAAGGAATTGGCACATCCCTAAATAATTCATTTCCATAACATAGGATTTGGATGTTGCTATGATTCACCAGGTACAAAAGAAGCAACAAATTAATATGAGTAAAATTCTGAAATTGTAAGCTTTAGGTCAAAACCTGTAATTTATACTGTTTCTTCTGCAACTAAAGGGTGCATTTTTGTAGGTTATTGCAGTATCGGTGTTTTTTTATAAAGTAACAGCGAACACAAGAATCGGATGGTTAGATGAGCCACTGGAAGCAACAAGCACCTTGAAATAACTCCTTTTGCCTGTGTTGTGCCGAGTGAATCCAAATTAGGAAGCATTTTACAGAAAATGTTTGCAAATACAACACTTACAAGGAGCTAAGCCATTTTAATGATGAAGTGCCCTCCTATACACTATATACCAATTACGCGACTTCCACGCTGCCCAGAGTTTTTTATAGAAGGACACATCATTCAACTTCACTCAAGGTGTGATGAAAACTATAACAGCACTTTTAGAGATCACCTTGTGAAAATATTCTGAAAATGACACATATAATCATCTATGATGGCTGGTTTTAAAATGGTGTCACAACTTAATGCAACTGATATTTTTACTATTTTAAACACTATCATTAGCAATACTTTCTAAAATGGGAAAATATCTTAGCTTAAAGACTCACTAAAGCAAAAAGATTTAGATCAAATAGCACACAATACTGCATATCCTAAAGAATGTAAAAGCTTTCTGTGACCTGAAAGTAAACAGCCTGACCTAAAAATATCAGCAGTGATATAATATGTAATTGATACCTCAGAAAGACACAAAATGACACAACAAAGAAAAAAAAAAGCTAACATTAAGCTTTTGCATGGGAATGTCACATATTATTTCTCTACCTTGCTCTTTTTATCACCTTAAATGAATTTTCTTCAAAAAAAATTCAGAACATTTCAGCAAACGGGATTAGCAAAAAATGAAAAGAAAGTGCAGTTTTTTTTGCCAGTTTTACATTCTCTCCCTCTAAAAACCTTTAACAATACTTTGGCACCGGGACTTGGAATCTAAGAGGTTTTATACTGCTTCCAAGGATATTCATTAAGATTTCATTCAGTTACAATCCTCTGAAAATCACATCAGACAGAGCCTTTACAGGACAGCTCTTAAATTCTGTGAATGCTCTATCTACAACAAATGTGCTCTACATTCAAAGCAAAGTTTGTACATATGCTTTAACCTCACTTCAAACCCAGTGGGGATGAATGGGCAGATGATCCGTGTCAGCAGACTATATCCCCTCCAGGGTATGGAGCAGAACCAGAAATTACTAAGACTCATCATCCTTCTGGTGTCAGCAGACAGCTGACAATCAAACCTACCCTAACCAATCCTATGCAATCCTGTCCTATTCTACCACATTTTAAAAACTCACCCACGAATTATGCTCTCTGGCTGCTGGTAACATTTTGGCAAGGAAAATGACCTGGGATGTGGAAGTCAGGACTGGAGAATGACTCATAATTGCAAGGACCATTTTTGTTTTGTCCTTGTTTGCTTTCAATATTCTGACTGCTGCTAACTTTGTACCCTTCCCAGCTTTTCACCCTCAGACATTCTTACCTGAAATAACCCAGCTTTTCATAATGAACAGCCTAAATATAGGTGATTGGAATCACGTCATATGCTTAAAAAGGTGTTGAAAAAAAAATCAGCCCATATTTTCTCAATTTGGATAAGAAAGAAATTAAACTATCTGTTTAATTTTAGCATCCAAGGTAAAAAAATCCCAACTCCCATAGTCTTCACACCTTTGTAGGACTGAAACTTAGAGTTTTAATTCTCTAAATATAACTTTTACAGAAGTAAATTCAATCCATGTTTTTAAGATGTTCGGGTATTATGGAGCATAAGTATTAAAGAATATGAATAAATCTATCTTCAATATAGTAACAATTGTGGCTAGTAAATAAGTCAAAGTACCATACACTGAATGATTTAGCTAAAATTACTTGACTTAAACGCAACAGAACTAGCGGATGCTGGTTTCTAGTGAATACATTTTCAACAGTATTGTAACTTCAGTTTTCCCCAGCATCCTAAATATAGGCTGGTGTGACTCATAGATGCGTACTGCCAACCACAATCTATAACTGCTGACAGGTGGAAGTAAATTGCACAAGTCTTATTTTACAAGGAAACGAGACTAACATATATCAACTAATATGTCTATTCTCTTGCCGTTATTTATCCATCAATCAGATAAATCAAAGAGCTTACAGAATATATTGTGTAGGCAAAGACTGTACAAGAGACTGTTAAATTCATGTTGCATGTGTAACAATTTCTTGCATTTGATTATATTTAAGATCTTTTCTTTGTAGTTATAAAAAAACGTAACTCAGTTTTTTTATAATCTCATATACCCATATACATATATGAGAAAAAAAGCAACTTGAAATCTACATAATCATGCTGAAATGAGAATATAAAGTAGGGTAAATTGCAGTTCTTTTGCATGTTTTTCAAAACAAATCCATATAGAGTTTAAAATTCCAAAGTAAAGGAAATGAATACAGGATAACAAAACTCTGAAACAGATGTATCTTCTATAACAAAAAAATGACTAAATTGTTTACAGTTTTAGCCAACTGAAATTCATCACACAGAATATCATCACTTTAAGGTGGTTTTATTAGCTTTCCAACTGGCATGGCTGTTGGTGATAAGCATGCCTGTTTATACTCACATACACACTTTCTTTCACTGACTGACCTAAGCATGCCACAAAGAACAATGAAGATGTCCTCCTAATGTAGGAAGGAATATTTCCAGTTTTTGACATACACTTCATTAGAAGAATTTAATCACAATCCAGATAGCTGGCCTTCCTCCACTAGCTTTGAGAAATAAATAAACAGGATTTTTAAAGAATGACTGTAAAATGAATATACATGCATATTTTTGCAGACAAACATTGAGCAAAACTGAGGCTCAAGCTAGCAGAAACGAAGAAAAATACATGGGTATATGACTTCTGAAGCCAACTGGCAGAGATAATTAAATAAATAAGAGGCCATTAAAGAGCCATGACAACTGTGGTTTTGGCAGAAGTTCCAGTTCTCACAGAATACACAAAACAACATTTTAACTAAAGAGTAAGATGGGAAATTTCAACTTTCAAAAGGGATCAAAATCTCCCTCTGCTGGGAAAATGAAATCTGCAACTACTAAAATAATTTAAAATATCAATCTTGAAATTAACTATGATTTTAGTAATGCCTTAATTAGTGTAAATATAAATTAGGTAGAATTTTGGCTGTGTATTTTCAGAAAAGTTATCTCCCATTTTTGTCAGCTAATTACAGGTAATATAAATCAAAATATAGTTTAAAAAAGAGGAAAAGGAAACAAATAAAAATAACTACTGAAGTTAATTAAATAATGCAATGGAAAGAGAAACTGCAAAGGTTTCAAGGTAACAATGCTCAAATATAGAATTCTAACTGGCTTTTATATGGCAGATTCTTATATACATGACATTCTTTGTCTTGTGCAAAGGAAGAAACTTCTTTCTTGCTCCTGTTGAATATCTCCTAATCTATCTACTTTTAACATTCCCCCAGATCATGCTCACTGATTGATTTGAAATAAATGATTTTTCTTGTAATGTAAGCTATATAAAAGGTTAAGTTAGATTTTCTTCTTAATTATAGACTAGAGTTTTCCTGTATGCGAGTCCTCTGCAGTAACAATTGGACGACTGAACTGTAAAGAATCAGAAGAGGCTTTTCTTTTTCTTTAGGAAAAATAACAATAGAGAATATGTTTAATCACATTCAGATCTTAGTTTTAATACTTTAGGCCTGAAGTACATGTCCTGAAATCGTTACTATGCTACACATGTAGAAATAAAATAAGGACCTGAGAATTCTGCTGACAGAGACCTGAAAAAAACCCATTTATTTTACATATGCACTTTTGCTGTTATTTTGCTCCTTTTCTGAAGATTTTTTCTTGGAGAAGGAATGGAGGAGAGAAGGGGAAGTAAAATTAAAAAAAAAAAAAAGCTACTATAATAGGTCAGTGGTGATTTCAACTTACATACAACATTTGCCCTCACCCCTATCAAAAGCAGGGTGTGAGCTGAGGATCACTGCCCAGAATGCCTATGACTCAGCTTTTAAGAGATTCACTGGACCTGAACAAATACAATGGAGGCCAGCAAGACTGATGCACAGTCACAATTTCGCATTGATTTCAGGAAAGAAAGGTTTTCCCTTTTGGATTTTATATTCTTGACGTTAGTTCCTCTGCAGACGTAGATGGTAAAATTCATTGATATTTCTTATCACGGACTGAAAGAACCAGCTAATATTTGTGAAGCACCTGGAAGATGCTGGTTTTTGAAATAATTCATTGCAGTAATACTTACTACAATAGTGTGCATTATTCAGCTCAGTAAAGTGCTGTCCTCAGCAGAATACAAATAAAACTATCATATAACTTTATATAAGTGCCTGCAATAGTATTAAAAGCCTGCTGTTTCTTCAGCAGCTCCGGCAAGCAGAAAGCATCCTTTGAAGGAACAGAATAATAGTTGTGGCTGGACCCTGTAACAAGAGGCAACATGATTTTGCAGCAGAGCAATCTCCAGTTCCCAATGTGCTGGAGAATCAATGCTACTAGTGCAAGATGAGCTGAGCAGTTAGGAAGGATACTGAAATCACAGCTAATGCTTCCATGCAGTGACATTTTATACATAGAAATTTATACATGTACAGATACAGGCATACATCTATATAAACATGCATACATATATACACATATATATATTTTCACACATATACATGTATATATGCAAGAAATGGCCTGTTTTAGCTCTAGCCATTTTATATGCTTCCTCCAGCTTGCTTAGTTTTACAAACTGCACAGGCTGGACCTACTATTATGCACAGAGAAACCCATCCACAAATGACAGCAGTTCATTACCACTTGCTAAATTAAAAGCACTGAAATATAACTACTATGACAAATTCTCCTAAAAGCTAAATTTTCAGATGAGAGACAGTTCTTATATTTTTCAGCTTATTAGAGGTACTATTCTGAATAAGATTAGATAAACTTGATTTTAAACAAAAAAAAATTCTTGATAACTGAAGGCTATCTTCCCTGTGGAATACTTGGAAATTCTTTTACATGTCAAAGGCCTCGCCTTTTGACCAGCATTACACCAACTGGATCTCTGACAAAAGTGAAGTGGATATAAGTCCCTTTAACCTGGTCTGTCTGGCTCCTCAGATGTCAACTGGAAGTAAGGAAAAGTTTGCAAGATACATTTTCTTCCAGGATGATCTCATTACACATACCGTTTGAAGCCCACAGGATCTGAACGTGAGAGCTCCTTGTGAAATTCATAACAAATAGCTCCCTAGAGAGATTTCATATCCTTTCATGTTTAAGAAATGTGGAAAAATAAGCAGCGAATTTTCCTCAAAACCGCTCTTTTGAAGGCGTGAAGCTAATTATTTCACATTGCTTAAACTTCACAAATGATAATATAGTTTTCAGCGACTGAGTTGAATGCATTAGCTTTCATTAATGAAATACAACTTCAGACAACTTCAAAACCAGGATTGGTTGAGCCTATAATTGGTTGAGCCTATAACTGGTTGAGTCCTTTCCATACATCTTTCTTCCAATAACACTCTAATGCATATTGACCAAAGCTTAACACAAAAAAAGGTAAATTAATGGCAAATGTGTTACTGTTAAAATATACATAAAATTCTGGGAAGATTCTGCAGCAATATTTGACACTATTCACTAACAGAACTTTAAGTGATATGTTTCCTCCTCTGATCTTATAAAAGTCCTTGTGTTAGTAAAGCAACAAACAAAACATCATTTCATCCACTACACAATGCTCTGCAACTTTTTCATAACACTAGGATTCACTATTACTCTGGAGCTGATAAACCTTATGGCCTTATGTACTTTTCCCACACATAACCAAGAAAGGGCATACCTCTGGGAGGTGATAGCACAGAAGCCTCTGTTTTATAATTCCTGCAGTGATATATTCTAGGAAATGGGATACATTGACGAGAAATATTTTCCCCATCAGGAATGGGGAGTGAGTGGGGGTGTGGGAAGAGAGAGGGAGAAAGAGAGAGATCTCTAATCTTTGAGGTATTTAAATACAAAAGAAACAAGAGAAGTAATACAGGAAAAGGCACAGAAGATTAGGAATACAGAAATAATTACTACTTTGAAAAAAATAGTGAATAAAACCAAAGAGAAAATACAGGTAGTATAGACGACAGTCATATGAAAATACATAGAAGGCTGAAGTTAAGAGAAAAAAAATATGGAAGAACTAAACTATTAAGGAGATATTTTATGTGACAGTAGTACAGGAAAGGCAATTAATCAAAGAAAAAGAAAGTCAAACCCAAACTTCCTAACTGTCAAACTGAAAACTGGAAAAAAAAAATAGGAAATTATCTTGGAATTAGAATGGTTTTGCATGCAATAAAAATAGCTTGGTTTTTGTTTTTGTTTTTGTTTTTGTTTTTGTTTTTTTTGTTGCATTGTCAAAATTTCAGTTTCCTGTAAACAGTATCATGCATAACTGGAATGATAATCATACTTAAATCTAATCCTAACACAAAACAATATGTAATACTCTAAAAATACTCAGATGTAAGTGTCAGTGTCCAGACTTCATATATAGAACAGTTGGACTAGATGATCATTGTAGATCCCTTCCAACTGAACTACTTTAAGAGCCCAATTTATAAAATCCCTTTCTAAACAGCTTTACTCGCAGTATCAAATCCTACTAATTACCTGAACACATGCAATGTCTTGCAATTTTATAATTGATTCCACAGGTGTGACTTTAAAAGGTCTACTGCACAGAATCATTAATCCACCTATGAGGAACTTATTCAAAACTGCTGCTCTTGAAATTTATTTAAACAATAGTAAAATGACCAAGGCAGCAGAAGTAAACTCTTATGTGAATCTTCCATATACACCACAAAATATCTATAAAACATGGATAAGCCTGTTAAAAGAAATGGTCACATGATATATTTGGCAGCAAGAATTACTAAATATTAATATTAAAAGGTAAATAAAATTTTGAGTATGAGAACTTTAACTGTATGAAAAACTGGGTTACCTGATTTCTACTTGATAAAGTATTCGGAAGCATACTACATCAGCTTTAACTCCTATTTTTTTCCATACTGCATCAGCTTTAACTCCTGTTTTCCCATAGAGACACCATTACTGAAAGCCTGCTTCCTCTTTCCTACCTTCGTACACTTTAGATGCTATTTCACAGGGGAAAAAATCAAGCACACAGAAACAAAAAAAATATTTACTTAAATGGAGGAAAAGTAAGAAAAAATAATAGGAAATGTACCTGTAGCACCTTCCACCTTGTGTTCAAGTCTTCCACGCAGCTGAGATTGTACTGGGAAAGCTGAATATCAGAGGGAGTGAACCGGTGAGCCAGGTCATTGACTTGATGTACCTTCTCTTTAAGGGGTATCATTTCTGCTCTATAAACCTGTGTGAAATAAACATAAATAAAGGTAAGTACTAACTTCAAAAACTATTGGCTCTGCTACTGGCTGATTAGTAATGTACAAGTATTCCATGCAAAGTTGAAAAGGCGGAGTGTACTGGTAATAATACAGTAAACAATCTTCTTACATAACTTCATATGGACTTCTGGTCTCAAGGGTAAGGCATTTCAGCAGGTGATATAAAGCTGAAGCCTTCATGGCAATTTTTGACCAGATAAGCACAACAACCCTATGCAGTGCTACAGACTGGGAGAAGTCTGTCTAGAAAGCTGCCTGGAGGAGAGGGACCTGGGGGTGTTGGTTGACAGCCGACTGAATATGAGCCAGCAGTGTGCCCAGGTGGCCAAGAAGGCCAATGGCATCTTGGCTTGTATCAGAAACGGCGTGACCAGCAGGTCCAGGGAGGTTATCCTCCCTCTGTACTCGGCACTGGTGAGACCGCTGCTCGAATACTGTGTTCAGTTCTGGGCCCCTCACCACAAGAAGGATGTTGAGGCTCTGGAGAGAGTCCAGAGAAGAGCAACAAAGCTGGTGAAAGGGCTGGAGAACAGGCCTTATGAGGAGCGGCTGAGAGAGCTGGGGTTGTTTAGCCTGGAGAAGAGGAGGCTGAGGGGTGACCTCATTGCTCTCTACAACTACCTGAAAGGACGTTGTAGAGAGGAGGGTGCTGGCCTCTTCTCCCAAGTGACAGGGGACAGGACAAGAGGGAATGGCCTCAAGCTCCACCAGGGGAGGTTTAGGCTAGACGTTAGGAAAAAATTCTTTACAGAAAGGGTCATTGGGCACTGGAACAGGCTGCCCAGGGAGGTGGTTGAGTCACCTTCCCTGGAGGTGTTTAAGGCACGGGTGGACGAGGTGCTGAGGGATATGGTTTAGTGTTTGGTAGGAACGGTTGGACTCGGTGATCCGGTGGGTCTCTTCCAACCTGGTTATTCTGTGATTCTGTGATTCTGTGATAACCAGCACACCCACTGCAATGTGCACTGCAGACCGTGTTTCTCTCTTGCCTCATCCTTTACATGTATGTAGCATGTGTTCCTTAGGGTGGTCAGGAGAGATAAGTGCTGTTTAATATATGAAAACAGAGGAAGAATACTGTTCCCAAATACAATGAACGAAAAAAGAGAAGCAATGGTAAAACTATCACAAACCTCAACAAGACCATGATCTTACCGTAAGTATCTCGTGTGTTACAAATAAAAGATTAGTAATGGGAAGTACAAAAAATTAAAAGAAAAAAAAAAATATCTTTTTGCCATGAGTCCCAAACTGGCCTACGTGACTCATATTTCAGAAAAAAAATAAAATAACATGTCTTGTAAGATAATCTTTAAGACTATGCCTAAAGGCAGTCTAGTTAATAATTTCAGCAATGCATATGAAAACTAGAATTTGGTAGTTACAAGCTTCTTGATTTTAAAAGCAACACCCTGATGATGATGTTTCCATGATGCATCTGAGTAAATTGAGATAAATTCAGGGCTCCATGACTCTATGAAAGAGAGGGCCCTTCATGCAGATTTTTCACTGTTCAATATTTATCTTTTCTAAGGAGACATTTATGAATATTTAACATGATAAAATATGTCAAAATGTAACAACGAGCCATTTCTAAGGGACAAATTCTGTCATTTTCAGGAGCACTTTTATTGCCATATGATGTCTGCACACAAAGGCTGGGTAATTCACTTGCTATTTTGCATTCTAGCTTCTTTCTCTCAGCATTTTTAGTACAGACCACATAGCCTGCATCTCATTATACATCATCAAATAACTTAAAATGATTGCCTAGTAATCACTTCATCAATGTGTGATCCGAAAAGGGCCATCCAGTATCTCAGAGAACCTTAAGAGTAAATAGTACAAAGAATTTCATAGACATTAGAATGCCCTGAACTGCACTAAAGGTAAACATTGTTGGAAAATTGTTCCTCAAATGCCTTTCAAAACCAGACTTGGCTTCCACTAATTTTGTTAAATTGCCCTACAACATAAGGAGCTATGCTTACTTAAATGGTACAGTGAATGATTTTAATCTGTAACATGCACAATCATAAGTGATGTGCATGTTATAAAGGAAAACACAGAGAATGGTGCAAGTGTCACAGTGTGAGAGAAGAGACATGCATCAAGTTCATGACATAACAGTCGACTTCTCCATTTCACCAGTTTGATAACACTGGAACACAACTGACATTGCTGGAGAGAATACTGATTTACAGTGTAGTGTAGAGAAAGGTCAGCAATACAAAGAAAACAAAGAGCTCACATTTTGTTTTATCCCACAGAATTACACATGTGCTTAATCATTTTTATTAGTTACTGACTTCAGAGAACCAACAGCACACTTTAAAAGTAAACATTTGTTCCTGTAAGGTAAAGACTTCAAAGGCTGAAGCGCTATGTATACCACTGTGTGAACAGTTCACTTAGAAATAATAATTTTACTGTTTCAGGTTTTTTTTTAATGTGATCAGTTAGTTTCAGTGGCCCAAGATCCTTGGCTATTACTCTATGTCTTATACTCAGGACGGTCAACTCAGTTCCCCCAGTGTTGCTTCATTTCCAAGATGAGAGAACACTTCTCAGGTAGAGTTACTGATGTCAGTGTTGTATGTATACATAAATATACATGTTTATATCTATATGTGTATATATATATAGACATAAAATATAATAAAACTAGTACATATTGAAATTAAAAATTATATGTAATAAATATTTCTATACAAAATAAAAAAAATCATAGAATAACTGCAGATCACTGGATGCTTCCACACTGCAATGCATTTGGATGATATTGCATTAATGTTCTGTTAATTTGTATGGCAATAGGATCAGGCTTTGATTAAAAAAATCATTTCTTAGGCAAAGCACACAGGCCTAATGTTATAAACCACTTGTTTTTAAACATATACCTAAATATCTGGCTGATTTCAGACCAATTTTTTGCATCTGCAATGTTGACTTGAAAGTATTGTTCTCGCTTAAGATTGACATAAATGATTAGGTAAATCACACAATCACTATACCTAAATTAATATGAAATAGAAGATCCTTCATAATTAGTCAATGTGTGTTTTTATTTTATTTAATAGAGCAGAAAGGCTAAGGCACAGTAGCAAGTCGCAAGAAAAGAGATCAAATCATAGAGATAAATATGGAAGTAAAGAATAAAACTTATCTTCCCTCCCCTTCAATTGATATTTTTATCAATTGTTTTTTTCTACTGTAAGAATACTGATTTTGCAGTGTTATGTTAATATCACAAGATACAAAAGCTTTTTTACCACCTTTAAATTTAATATTCTGTACTATTATTACTAAGCCTGAAGTTTTACTAGCATTTTTATTAGATAGACAAATCAAAATATAAGAAACAACAAGAAACTAGTCAATGCAAAGCTATCTAATTTATTCTAGTGAGCTTACAGCTAAAAACTGTATCACAGAATCACAGAATAACCAGGTTGGAAGAGACCCACCGGATCATCGAGTCCAACCGTTCCTACCAAACACTAAACCATATCCCTCAGCACCTCGTCCACCCGTGCCTTAAACACCTCCAGGGAAGGTGACTCAACCACCTCCCTGGGCAGCCTGTTCCAGTGCCCAATGACCCTTTCTGTAAAGAATTTTTTCCTAACGTCTAGCCTAAACCTCCCCTGGCGGAGCTTGAGGCCATTCCCTCTTGTCCTGTCCCCTGTCACTTGGGAGAAGAGGCCAGCACCCTCCTCTCTACAACGTCCTTTCAGGTAGTTGTAGAGAGCAATGAGGTCTCCCCTCAGCCTCCTCTTCTCCAGGCTAAACAACCCCAGCTCTCTCAGCCGCTCCTCATAAGGCCTGTTCTCCAGCCCTTTCACCAGCTTTGTTGCTCTTCTCTGGACTCGCTCCAGAGCCTCAACATCCTTCTTGTGGTGAGGGGCCCAGAACTGAACACAGTATTCGAGGAGCGGTCTCACCAGTGCCGAGTACAGAGGGAGGATAACCTCCCTGGACCTGCTGGTCACGCCGTTTCTGATACAAGCCAAGATGCCATTGGCCTTCTTGGCCACCTGGGCACACTGCTCGCTCATATTCAGTCGGCTGTCAACCAACACACCCAGGTCCCTCTCCTCCAGGCAGCTTTCTAGACAGACTTCTCCCAGTCTGTAGCACTGCACAGGGTTGTTGTGCCCCAAGTGCAGGACCCGGCATTTGGCCTTGTTAAACCTCATCCCATTGGACTCTGCCCAGCGGTCCAGCCTGTTCAGATCCCTTTGCAGAGCCTCCCGACCCTCCAGCAGATCGACACTTCCACCCAGAAGTGGGTGGAAGACAGACTGTAGACAGAAAACAAAAAATATATCCATAGTAATATTCAGTATATGACATTGTATGAATAAAAAGGGTTAGCAATCATAAAGCTGTGTTAAGGAACACTTTATCACAGTAAACATACATATTTATTCTACTAGTAAACATACATAAGTATAGAGTAAGTTTCAGAGTAAGTGAAAATCAATTTGAGGGTTTTTTTTTCAACAAGTGTTCTAAAAAATTTAAACAGTAATAATTTCTTTATCTTCTACAGTACTCGTCATCTGTGGAAGCAGAAATTTAGAATTTCTACTGAATTGCAATTTTCATCAGAACGATTAAAAAGTTAAACAGAAATGTTTATATTTTTAATAATCACTTTGTAGAAGACTGATTAATTTTTCTATTTTTTTTCCTTCTGCATAAAAACATACTATACATATCACAGGTTTATATCAGAAGAATTTAGAAAACAATATTGCTGGCAATTTAAAAATGAATATACGTGGTGAGTCGTATACTAGTATCACAAGGAGACCTATCTGAACCAATTAAATTGCTCAGGATGTAAATGACTTCTCAGCGGGAACAGTGGTAGGAGAAACAGCCACAAATTGTCTTCATTATGACTGTCCTTACACAAGATAGAATTTCAATGGTATGTGATGCAGTAGGTGGTAGATTGGATTTTAAATGATTCATAAAGTCCTGTCAGAAAATATTTTGAAATGCCTTGGAAAATAAGCAAGAACTCTAGAAGACATGTACCACAGACACCCTAACCAGCAAAATTAAAAGTCTAGAATATACAGTGGCTATGATCAGTTAGATGAAGGGTTCATCTCACACAGCCCCTTGTGTGATAGTAGCCAATACAATTGCTTAGGGAAGAAGGTAAGTGAAAGCATCAGCTCCATATTATACTTTTTTGGCTCGGTAAATTGAGATTCAGAGACTCTGGAGCCAGAAGCTGTATTTCTGTGTCAATCAGATCTTGATGATTTGTTTTCCATGAAATGATCTACTTCATTTTTGAACTAACATAGTCTTTTGTCATCCAAAATACCCTATGGTAAACTAAATATTTAGGTTGAAGAATATTTTTTTTTTTTTTGCTTGAGACCATTTCTAATTCTTAGCTCATGAGATGGTGATTAATCATTCCTAATGGGCTTACTTTATGCTGTTGCAAATTCGATAAGTCCTGCATCATATTTTTTCCTTCTTCCATGCTTAAGAAAGACTGAGATATATTAGATTAAATGAGGATATCTAGAAGGTATTGCATCTGAGAAAGTCACCATATGGTTCCTTTATATACAACAGCTAACCAAAACTGGGAGTTGGACATAATGTTAGGTTTTACTATAAAATGGCATAAACCGCATACTGAAATGAAACTACTGAAATGAGATTTCCATTGACTATATTGGAAGCCTAGGCAAACAGGTCACATGCAGATAGCTACCTGGAACATGTGAAATTACACAAGACAAACCCCACTCCTACTACATTTCTTATGTCCTTCTATAAGAGCTTTACATACCTTTTGTCTGATCTGCTATAATCTTTTTTTGGATTGATAATTCAAAACACTGCCTACAATATAGGTGATATCTGATTTTTCAGTAATTTCTAGCATTTCCTTTGGCTTTCTGAACAGTTCTGAGTATTGATGTGATGTTTTCAGAGGACCATCTGTTAGGATTCCAAGATCTCTTTTATGAATGCTAAAAGAATGTTTAAAAGGGCTAAAGGAGAGCTGATGACTGTGCATGTAAACGTGAGATAGCTTCTTCCACATACTTTGCTTGATATTTATGAGCACTCTATTCCATCCGCCATCACTTTGCTGCCAGTCAGTACTGTGAGGTTTATCTATAGCTGTTTGCAATCGGTTCTCATCTTAAGTACATTGCATAGATTTGTATTATCAACAAGATGTGCTACTGCATTATTAATTTCCCTTTTTAGCTCATTTATGTACATGCTGGACAGAGTAGATCTTCTGGACCATAAACAGTCATCTGCCTCACTGGGAAAACAGACCTCTGCATTTTGTTTTTCATCTTTTACTGAAAATAACTAGATAATTGGTTGTTTATCCACAGGAAGACCTTCTCTATTATCGTTTTGGAATGCCACATAGCCTATACCTCCTTACCGATACGCTCACATTTCATTCAAGGCACCACAGGAGATGTAAGGAACACCTACTTTTACAAAAGCTATGTCATTTACAAAAGCTGTTTCTTCTACAGTATTTTTTTCCCCAAAGATTTCCTGGTCTGCATGTCCATGTGCCTTCCATTCCTCATAACAATACTAACTTTAAACAAGCAAATACTGTCAAATAGTCTTATGATTTTGGTGATTTGAGACTTCTAATCATGATCATAGAATCATGACCATTCTATGTATGTTTGCCTCAAATAGCTTTCTTTATTCTTTTCTTTTGTTACCCTACCTTTCTAGCTCTTATAAGAGTCCATTCTGATGGTATGGATTTGTTTTCAGTTTGCAGTGTAGTGTCTCCATGCTGTCTTCACACACTTTACTCTTTCGGTTTCTTTTCAGCAGGCTTCCTTATTTGTGTGTAGCCTTCTTTATGAAAACTGAACATTGCTGTGGTGGATATTTCTGGGTTATTTCATCCCTGTAGAGGTGCCAACCTTTAGTTCATAATGTTCACTGTCATGGTAATAATGTTTTGAACTTGCATTGCTCAGTACCAAGCCAAACCTCTTCCTCACCAGTTATCCTCTTAGTGTTTCCTAACATTACATATTTTCTATTTAGGACTGAAACTTCAAATGTGAAAGGGTTTTAGGCTAGTGTCTGTAATTGCAGACTGGTTTCATACATATTTTAGAATATGCAGGCTAAGTTATTATTTTATTATTTTCCATTATATTTGCTTGTGCTTTGGGTATCCCATTCCAAGGTAGTAAAAGCCACCACACAGCCTTCACCTCTTTCCAGAATACTGTTTCAATGAAAATGTGATGATTTGTTTAGATATGATTAGATTTTTAAAGATTCACTTCCTTACACATTTCACATGTCATACTGATGTTTTCCCTTTCTTTCTTTTATTTAGTGATCCCTAACACAGAGAAGAGCACTGACTTCCTATTTGGAAGGCTGCCTCATGTTCAGAAGAAAGATAATATTAAAAAAATCTAACTCTTTAAATAGAAAGATACACCAAAGGGAGATGGCTTTTGTCAATGCCGTGAAAAGTTATTTGGATTTTTTTTAGAATCTCCATTAAATCTGAAAGGAAATGCATGAATCATTTGAGTGGAAGAGTAAATAAATAGTAAACAAGCCTATTTCTGTAACAATAGAGATATTATATACTTCATTGGCTTCAGACAGTTTCCATTGCAAAATTCATGATGGAAAATTTGGAAAGGAACACTGACTCTGCAATGCACATTTCCATTTTTTAACCATTCTCTCCCTCAACCACATGCGCAACAGCGTGCTGACAAGTCAAACACAGAATTCAGGAATCCAACCAGAATTAAACTGAGTGCCTGTAACTTCTAGACTGCTGCAGTTAATGGAACGGTGTGACTAAATCTCGTTATGCCCCTTGGAAAATACACCCCGAAGAGGAACTGTATTCTCAGAACAGTACTTATTCCTTATGCACAGAGAAAAATTAAAATGCAGGTTGGCTTTTATTTATTGTTTGCTATTGTAAAATGTCAGTGGGTCATTAAAATTGCTTCTTACTCTTACTGTGTTTATGCCTACTGAACCCAACTACTACCATATATGTTTCAATGTAGTTCCGAACAGACAACCTCAGTGCCTTGTCAGAACAAACAGCTGTGTTGAGAGCAAGAAATCATTGTTGCTTAGCATTCACCACACTGATAAATGGAAAAATAACAGCAGGCACGTACAAAGTCTTACATTCTTGTATACACTTCAGAAGTACTGAGTTTAGCTGTATTTGTCTTAAAATTTGTGTTAAATAAATAGATATCATCTAACAGTTACTTATTTGGAATCATTACACAATTGTTCTATCCCAAAGTTAAAACAAGTATTTGAGCATTTCAATCATGATTTGAAATATAGTCACTACAGGCTCTTACTAATCTGAAATATTTCTGCAGTGAAAAATAGCTTGGGAGCAGATTAATTTTCTGTGTTTCTTTTGGTTTTCATGTAGACTTAACAACACTTGGAGTTATGTTTACAAGTTACAGAAAAATCTCTGTGAGACCATATAAAAACAAATACACTATGACTATAGTGTAATTTTGCTTTCCAGCTACCTTGTCTTCTGAACACTTTAAAGATCAAGACTTATTAACATTTCCCATACTCATGGAAGGAAGGACCATGAATCTCAGTGATACGCATACAGTAATACATTTCCCTTGTTAGAAAGAGAAGTTAAGAAGACAAAGTTCATCTTACCAATGCAACAGATACTTTATGTGTTCAACACTAGCTTCAGGAAAAGAGTCTGTATATATGCAGTTACGGATGAAACAGGTAAAGATGGCTGTCTAAGATGTTAAAGGCAATTTGGTGTAGTCTCTGCTTTTTCTTCTCGGATTTTATGGACTAGAAAATACAGCAACACCAGGCTTTGATTTGAACATTATACAGGTTTGCCTTGAGCACAACAAGGGAAATCAAAATTGATCCCAGAGCAAGTTTCTCTCAGAGACAGTAAATGCAAGATTTCCCTACACAGTATCCTCTTTCACTAAAGTTCAGCTTTTACAAGCCTCAACCCAAGGGATTTAAAACATTTCTCCCTATTCTTTTAAAATGGGAGGCAAAGAAAAAAAATAATCTTAAAATCATGACAAGCCATCTCTAGTTTTTCAGCAGTGGTATTTACTATTTAGGCAGTCCACGTCTAGACTTTATACAGGCCTAAACATTACAGAAACTGTACTTAGAAATGCAATATTTTGCACTTCCTAATAAACTTTTCAAGATCATGCAAGCTTGGACATCTATGAAAACTAAAGACTAAAATACAAATTTCTTACTGCTATTAGTAATTAAAGGCATACAAGGTCCTACATATTTTTTGTATGTCTAATGTAAAAATTATTGCAAAGTCATGCACTAAAGAAACACTTTCACAAAATACTAAACTGTCCTGAAAAGTATGTTTAAAAAATAAAAGAAACAAAGAAAGAAAGGAAAAAATTATATTCTAAGTAGAAAAGACTAATAAGTAATTAGCAAATTGATTTGTCATCAGTCTCCTGGTTTTTTTGTGGATGGGTAATATGGCTTTATTGTGTAATTGATTTTGTAAAGAGTTTTACCTGAGAAGACACATTCAATTATTATAGCATGTCATTTCATTTGAACATACTAGAAACTTTAATTACCTCTAAACCAAAATGACATATCAAGTACCAGACCCAGAACTCCTAAAAACAGGGTTAGCATTGCTATTGCAGAAATGCAGGATCACAGGATGGCTGAAGTTGGAAGGCACCTCTTGAGATGACCTTGTCCAGCCCCATGTTCAGAGAAAGGCTGGTCAGAAACAGGTTGTCCAGGACCATATACAGTCAGGTTTTGAAGATCTCCACTGATGGAGACTTATTCCTGTCGTCAGGTATTTGTACAAATTGATAAGATCCCAAGCTGCCTTTGCTCAAGGCTGAGCAATCTCAGTTCTCTCAGCCTCTTCTCATAGGAAGGATGCTTCAGTCCTGTAACCATATGTGTAGTCATGCACTGGATTTGTTCCAGTTAAATCCATCATGTACTGCAGAGCCCAGAATGGAATCCAGCACTCTAGATATGGACTCACCAGGGCTGGGCACAGATGAACCATCACTTCCTCAACCTTCTGGCAGTGCTCTGCCTAATGCCTCCCAGGATGATGTTGGCTTTCTTTGCCACAAGGGTGTGTTTTCAGCTTCCAGTCAGCTTCCAGTCTAGCAGGACCCCAAGGCCCTTCTCTACAGAGCTGCTGTCTGGCTGATTGGCCCCCAGTGTATACAGTTGCCTGGGGTTATTTCTTCCAGGACAAGAGACTTGGCATTTTTCCTTGATGATCTTCATGAGATTTTTGTCAGTGTAGTTCTCCATGTTGTCAAGGTTCTTCCAAATGGCAGCACAAATGCCTGGTGTATTGGCTGTTCATCCACTTCTGTATCACCTGTAAACTGAGTGTGTGCTCTGCCCAAGGGTCCAGTTCATTAATGTAGATGTTAAATTATATTGACCCAATACCAACCACTGTGATACCCCACTAGTGACTTCCCTCCAAAAGAACTTTCTGGTCCTTCATGTGCCTCGAGACGGTTTCAAGGATTAGCTGCTCCATCACTGTCCCAGAGACTGAGATGAGGTTGACTGACTTGTAGTTCCCTGGGTTCCCCTTCCTGACCTTCTTGAAGACAACAGTGACACTTCCTGAATCTTCCAGGACTCAGGAATCTCTCCCAGCTGCCATAACTTTTTGAAGAAAATTGAGACTGGCCTCACAATAATATTTGCCAACTCATTAATCACTCATGGCTTATATAAGGACCTATATATGTCCAGAAATATAAGCATGAAAAATTAATCCCCTTATATGTTCCACCATGGATGCTTCTGACACCTAATATGAAGCAGATTTCAAAAAAATAAGGCCAACTCTACCTACAAAGAAAGTCTGTTTCCATGCTCTATGAATGGCACCCATACAGGGAAGTAACCTCATGCTAGGCTTGCATTTTCTTGAAGAATTCTTTCATGCTGACAAGTCTTCTGCTAGCACAAATGTATGTTAAACCTCAATTCTCATAAACATTGTAAGAGACAGAAAAAAAGATATCTGGAACTGTGATGAAAGTATGACATGGCTTAGGGAGAAAAGCTCTCCCATGTAAGACAATTATTTTGTTGAGACTTTTTTTAGTATCAGCAGCAGTGACAGCTAAATCTGAACAGAATCCATTTGCACAGTAAGGTGAGTGGCCATCCTATGTTTTGGCTGCAGTAGGTTTCCAGTGCTGATGTTGCTCTGCCTCAGGTTCCTTAGCATCCAAGCGGAGAAGTATCCATGGGCCAGAGGGATCATTAGGTTTTGTATTTGACATCATACAAGGTGGAAAAAACTGACACATTCTATCCAGGTCAGTTTAATAGTCTCTGTCTTTTTAATTTCAAAGGAGTTCATTTCTTTTCTGATGGGTTTAGTGTATTCTCATGCAAATTTCCATGAAACCTGGGATTGTCAACTGCTTGCTCAATGTGCTACACTTAGCTTCCTTTTAAACTCACACCGTGTTTTTGTTTGATTCTAGTGCTCCTGGAGACGGGCAGTGTTGAAACAAAATGGATTTTAGCTGATTTGATTTTCCATTCTATATATTTTTGTAAACTCAGAAATGACCGAGCAAGTACGCACTACAGTAGAATACAAATTCTCTTCTGGGATAAAAGTGATTCAACTAGAAGACAACAGGGGAGAAAGAAAATCAAATGCCCTTTAAGTCCCATCCATTCTTGATTTCTGTATTTCTGAATCTGATAAGACATTAAACTTTTCAAAAGTTATTTCCTACAGTTTGGGAGACTAACTCAGTATTTCCTCAAAAACAAGGATATTAAAATTTGAATAGAACAATTGAAAAAGGAACTAATGCTAGGTATTAATTTTCTTCTTTTCTGAATTTTCAAGGGAAAAGCTATGATTTGTAAAAATTTTGTACCTAGAAAAATATTTACTATTAGCATGCCTAATTCAATAAGCAGAAGCACATTAACAAACAGATCCATATATCCTGAAACACATATTTTATTATTATGCATTCTAGATTTATTTATTTCAGCTGATATGACGTTTTATGGTCCCTGAAGAGACACAATCTATGCTAGTGCCATGCAATTTATACTTAAATTGTGGTCTCTCCATGGAAAGGGAAAAGTAAATGAGCAAATTTAGCTTGTAATTAATT
Source organism: Phaenicophaeus curvirostris (assembly GCF_032191515.1). Taxonomy (NCBI): domain Eukaryota; kingdom Metazoa; phylum Chordata; class Aves; order Cuculiformes; family Cuculidae; genus Phaenicophaeus; species Phaenicophaeus curvirostris. The sequence goes on along the minus strand of NC_091392.1, from coordinate 123,152,777 downwards.
CACCTTGCTAGAACCACTGTAACCCTGACATGGCAAAGCCCATCACTCCTAAAATGTTCAGAAACAGTTCTGCATCAATTTTTCCACATAATCAATGTTAGTTACTCAGTTACTTTACAACCAAGAGGCCAATCGGGCAATCAAGAGATGAAGTGCATAGGAAATCTAAGTAACTTGAAGCATTTAAAAATGCAGTCTGAAAGTCTAACACACACTACATAAAGGACACAGAAAATATAAAGGATTTTTACAAAGAAAGCTTTTCATTTAGTAGGTTTGCACTCAGCATTATTAAATGTAAAAGCACTTGCTTATGTCATGGAGCCTCAGTCAAACCTGTTTTAAATCATTAAAAACACATTATGAGGGCAGGCTGAGAGAGTTGGGCTTTTTCAGCTTGGAGAGGAGAAGGCTCCAGAGATCTTATAGTGACCTTCCAGTACCTGAAGGGGCTACAAGAAAGCTGGGGAGGGACTGTTTGCAAAGGCTTGTAGTGATAGGATGAGGGGGAATGGGTATAAACTGGAGAGGGGCAGATTTAGACTAGACATAAGTGGGATTTCTTTGCCATGAGAGTGGTGAGGCCCTGGCACAGGTTGCCCAGGGAAGCTGTGGCTGCCCCATCCCTGGAGGTGTTCAAGGCCAGTTTGGATGGGGCCTTGGGCAGCCTGATCTAGTGGGATGTCCCTGCCTGTGGCAGGTGTGTTTGAACTGGATGAACTTTAAGGCCCCTTCCAACCCAAACTATTCTGTGATTCTATGATTATCAATCTCTATTAATTAACAGGCGAATACTGTATGTTAGATATATACAAACGTAAAAGGTTCAATAACCCATATTCCTTACCAAAAGCTCTTTCATGTAGTAGAGACTCAAAGGAGTTTTCCTCGCTTTCAGAAGATATTTGCTACAAAATAGATCTCTATTATGTGGTAAGGCACCACAATATTTTAAAAGGCAAATGTAGTATTTCACTGGGGGAAAAAAAACCCAAACACAAAAACTCCCCCCAAAAATACCAAGCAAGCAGCTTAAGCCAGAAAGATTACAATAGATGTATTATGATATTACAAAACTCCTCAGGCTTCCAGACATCAGTGGACAGAAACCGTAGCTCAGGAGGAAAATTATGGATTCCTTGCATGGCTATACAAAAGAGTAGCTTAGATAGTGGCTTACTAAGACACAGATGGTACTCTGACACCCAATCAACATTAAAACACTTCAGACAAGAAGCTCCAAAAATTTCTCCTATTTTTTCTAACTAAAAGTCAATACAGATCTTTATTTTTAAAAAATCTTTATTTTCTCCTTGCCCCAATGTGAAAGATCATGTTTACTTGCAATTTTGCTAGCATTTCTTTAAATTTACCACGTAAATGTTACATAGTGTTTAGCCTCATATAATTGATAATTACTATCTCTAGCAAGTGGAACAAAGTTTTTATGAAGCTGAAGGCCAAAAGGAGTTGTTACAGTTCATTTAGTCTCTGACCTCCAGAAGAATGCAGACAGACTGTTCAAGAGTCTTGCTGGAAGCTATGTTCTCCAGCTCTTGAATTAATATTGTAATTCACATCTTCATCTTTTCACCAACACTGTACAATATCTGGGGAGTGGGGATGGGTGAAACCCCAATTCAAAATCTTGAGATGGAAATTTCTAGACTTCTTATGTCTAATAAGATCCTTCAACAATACCAGACAAGGAAATCCACTTCTAATAGTAGATTTTAGTAGAACACAAACAAGAACAATTTGTTTCTTAAGACAATTTAAGAAGCAAGGATACTAAAATAAAACACTGAAAAGGAGATAGTTAAATAAAACTTGAAAAAATGAACAGGTCTAGGCTTTTTTATAGCAGCACCAGACACAGGCTGAGACACAGCATCAGGACCAGTGCCCACCTTCCCAGGCATTCAGGCTGAAACCCTCTGAATGGCAGGCTGGCCTGTCACGTCTTGAGGGAGAGCAGGTGGTGGCTCTGGGAAATGAATAGCTGCAGCCCCTGCTGAAACTGAAGAAAACTGTCATTCTTAATCCTCTGGATAATCAAACCCAACTAATACAAAACAATTTGTGGGTAAAAGGTAAAGAGAATAAAAATTATTTGAGTGGGATTGCTGTCTGGACAAATGAGTTTCACTGATTCAATTGCCCTATTTATAAATTGGCGATAATATCACTTCTAGGGAAGTCTCAGAAAGAAGCTGAGAAGATTAATTTGTACTATGTGGGATATGAGAAGTACTATAAAGGTGCTAAGCAGCAATTACAAGATTTTATTATGGGTTAACCTTGGACAAAAAAAAGTGAAATAAAACTCTATAAGGTTTTAAATATATAAAGATTGAAATAAGAAAAGTACAAGACAATAGGTCACTGATAAACATCGTAGGCAATCTAAAATTCATTGCACTCCCTACTTCAGACAGTCCCTAAATAGTTACTGTGTATCAGCATATGAGCTTGACAAATTGATTTCATTTTGCTCGTTGATTTGCCCGTATCATAGTAAGGTTATCATTACAGAATCTGCACACTTGATAGCTACAACACCAAAATACATTCCCAGAAATAGGAGAGTCAATGTTTTAAGAAAATATTTCATTCAGAACGTAATACTGGCAGACTGCTTTTCATGGGAAAAAAGTGCCATCTCACAAAAACCAGACATTAAAATTCATTTCTAGCACTCCTCTCTTTTTCCTCCTCTCATGTCTTGTTGAATATAAATGTCTCTAGTTATAGGTACTCACTTCTGGTATGATTTTTTGCTTTATGTGGAAATGTTTCAATAGCAGACTCTTTATAGCAGATAAGAATTCTGTTATAAATACTCTTTGGACATAGTTTTTCTCCCTGTAGCTGCTTGCCCTCCTACCCCGGTCACACTCTCTCAGAAAATCTGAATAAAATGGTCCCACAGTAAAACTAAATGTGTTACTTATACTGTAGGTTTTTTTCCCATTGGATAAATATTTACATTTCCAGGTTATTAGAAAAAGAACAATTTTGAACAAAATCACAACAGTTCAAGAGCATCTTTGATTTAATGTCATGTCTGGGAATGTTAATACTTGATCACCAGACTAGTGCTGAGTTTATTTGGCAAAATTAAAACATAATAAAAATATATGTGCTAGAGTTCCTTCAATAATGTTTAATTCTCCTTCTAAAAGCTCAAGTCCCATTCTTATTTCTGATAAACTGATAAAGAGCAATTTCTTAAAAATGTTCTGGCCTGACCTCAGTTCTGAACTTCAAAGGTACAAAATGACAGACAAGTCTTTATCCACATATTAGTCAGTTCTCTCAGCAGGCTATCAGAAACCAAGATCAGAGATTACCAATACTTAAAAAGTCAAATTCTGCCTGCAGACATGCATGTTGAGCTCCCACTGAAATCAGCAGGGGAATTTCATACAAGGAAAAATTTGGATCTAAATGAAACCTGTTGAGTTGATAATGGCATAGTCTACCAAACTGTGTCAGAGGTAGAAAAGATTTCTGCTTTTTACTGGTCACTTTTTTTTTGTCTTTAGAGTTCAGGAATTTATGCGCAGTTAATGTCAGGGAAAAGTTAACAGAATTATTTATCCCTGAGGTCCTTAACCAAAAAGGAAGTAGTTAATCTGTGGTTATTGTGTTAATGTAATTAACATAAATCTGGGGCAAATCAAGTGAAATCTGGTGCAGCTCTCTCGCAGGTGCTATTTCATTTGTAAAATGGTCTACATGAAGCTGTTGTTGTCATTTCAAAAAAAGTTAACTAAAGAATACACCTGTTTGTTTGTTTGTTCTTTGTTAGCAGAGCAACATTAATGTTTCTGTATCCCCATTATGCCACTGTTTCTCAATAATCAGTATAGTCAAGGACAGTTTTAATTTTAAAAGACTGTTCTAAGATTTCACTTCTCTGCCTGCTCATAATTTTATTATTCCTATGTAAAAAAGGTTTTGTAGTCTCCCCTTAAAATAGGAAGCTTGATATAGACAAAACCCCTATGTAATCTAATCTCCATAAAACATTCAATACAACTAAAGTATCTAAGTAGGAGATTGGAAGTGTGTAGGGTATATCAAAAGGATCCAGCAAATTGGAATGATGGTTTGCTCTGGGTATTTAAAATTGCTTACGCATGGGCTATTGCCATAGTTACTGCCATAACAAACTCTCCAATATTATGTGACTGATTACACAGCAACGACAGAAGGTTGATGAGATGTTTAGATTGCATTTGTATCTGTTGCAAATACACAACTATTATATATTAAATAACCACTTGTGATTATATTTCTTTTTATGTGAAAAAATAAATGAATTAATAAACTGTTAGGATGAAATTAAGAGACCACAGGACACTGCTGACTAACTTTCAATCTCCTTCAAGTCAAGAAGCGTAGCAGAACTAACTTCAGCTGGTATAACTACATGATGAAGCATTCCATGTTTCTTTAATTCAATTTCATGTTCAAAACAAACCTTAGAAAATTAAACTTGCCTCCAACAGTGACAATCAAACAACACTACAAAATTCTCTGTTGTATAAAACTACATTTAAAAAAAAGAGATAAAAACAATACACAAGGCTGTATAACTAATAAGGTAATGTAGTTAGCTGAGTGTCTTTGATGTTTTTCCTGAAAGCTAGCTCGTTAACAAATTCAACAAAATTCAACTATTGCTTTCATCGTAGCAGACTCCACAAAGTCTTAAATTTACAAAAATATTCCATATAATAAAGACATTTGTAGGGTGTCAAAGTGTGCCAGTGAATTTAAATAAGGTTTTGAGTTATTTTAAAATAAAGTTTATTATATTCTGATATACTCTCCTGATGCTTTATTTTATATTAGCATTGAACCAGTGACTGAAGCTTTTTTACCATTTTGTAATTTTTTAAAAATTTACTATATTTATATATAAAACCTTAAAGTCCTCTAGAATGCCACTAGATCATCTCCTCCTTTTATAGTATCTTAGAACAGTCTCTAGGTCTGTAAACATTTTACATCTACAAAAGCTGTTTATAGAGATCTTCTCTAATTTTCTCAGGGATGATTTTGGGGGTTTTGAAAAGCTGGCAAATGAATCAGTAGGAAATGGCTATTCTGTATGAATTAGTTTTTAAAAATCACAGAGTCCAGCACAGAACATATCAAGAGACTTACTAAAGGAAACAAGACAATTTAGTTCAGATTGATTATAGACTTTGGTGGTGACAGCTGGCTTCAAATTAAACTGAAAAAATGTATATGCATTTCAAAATTGTCTAATGAGACATCATAAATAGTTATTGCATGATGCTATCACAGAATGACATATGTATGAAATGGTAAACTTGAGAAACATTTGTAACAGTAATTACTTCAGCTGTAGTCTGAAGAAAACATTAATATTTCCATCTCCTACACTGCAGGCAAATAGTTTCCTATTCAGCTGTCAACCAATGGGCACTGTCATCTTTTAATTGTACAAACAATTTAAAAAAAACTTAATCAAGTCTTAGTTCATATTCTAAAATTCTGGAACATTTCAGGTTTTCTTTGGTGGTTTAAATCTAAAAAAACCCCTAGAATATAGTTATAGTGGGGAAGTAAAACTTGCGAATTCTCAAAATACGTCCTATAAGTACTGAAACTGCTGAAACAATACTTTATGACCACTTAGTTCTGTAGGCTTGCTTGCTGAAAATTCTGCTAAATAGATTTTTTCTCCTCAAGTTTCAGTGAAACTAATAACTGATGCACGTGTTAAAAAAAAAAAAAAAGAAAAGAGATTACATATGGTAGAAACTTAAAGCAAAAAAAAGGGGATTGAGCTTGGAATAATACAGGAAGATATATACGCAACATGAAAAATTATGTATTGTCATGTGGAACAAAAGTAAATTTATTCAGACTACCAGGCAAGTTAATTTACTTCCAAATAGCGGTAATTTGCTGTTAATATAGATTCAGACCTCCATATGAAGAATAAAAAAATGTCTTTTATTGTTAGGACTGTTATTTTTGTTTGGTTTTTTTTTAAGGAATATAGAGACTATTAATAAAGAAGTTAATTATAAAGATCTCAAAAGCCGCTGTATATGGAATGTTATTTTATTTTACAGACTGGACTACATGAGCTCTGCTACCTTAACTTAATGCAGAGCTTAATTTTATGTTAGCAAAAAATGAACAGGAGCATAGACATGATGTTACAGTCTGACCAAAATTTGCTTTAACATTGGAGATTCTGATTATTCAACACATCTTTCAGGTAATTTTTTCTTGCATAATTTCTAGAGATCTATTTTAAAATTGATTTTTTCATGTCAGTATACATATCCATTGCTAGGAGGGCGTGAATTTGAACTAATGTCTTGGTTTTAGGTGTCATTCATTAATTTTCCTGTATGTGGCCCCACTAATTCCTTATAAAAATTATTTGTTCTTCAGTAGAGATAGAAAATTATCAGTTACTAAAACATATAAAATAATTTTGGAAGAATGTGATTTTTTTTATGAATGAGAACATAAATTAGAAATTCAACAACTTGCTTTGCTCCTAGATTCTCTATTGTAGACAGATGTCAGCACAGTTCCCTCACAGTAGCACTGTAAGAGTCCACTTTTCTGAAATATCTCTTTTCAGTGCAGCCGTAGCTGAACAGTACCAAATTGAAGTACAGAAGAATACATAAGGCTCGTTTCTTCTTCCCCTCCTCCCCCTTAAATAAACTGCCTGTGATCATTCATTATCTGGTAATTGAGGTTGCTGATTTGGTATTGGAGTGTTTGTAATAGTATGATATTTTAACCTTGCCAAATCTATTTTTTCCTTTCTGTGGCTAAATAGGAACACAACTGAAATTTAGCTAATTATTTTAAGGTGTTGTCTTACTTTCTGTCTCATTTAGAAAAGAGACGACTAGGCACAAAAGGATTGAGTGCATGTAGAAAGTAATTTTGGAGTAGATGATGAGCAGATCATTTCTGATCTATGCATAATTGAAAACTGTTCAGTTTACAAATTAGAATGAAGTTTCAGGTTCATACTTTCCAGTGAACATTTGTCAGTAACATACGATTGCCTCAACTGTCAATTATGCTGAAGAAAATTCAAAATAAACAGCATATAATTCAAGTCTGCCATCTCAGAAAAAAGGGTTACTTATGCAGTACTCACGAACTTCTCATTGCCTTTTGTTTCACGATTTTGTGGAAAATAATTATAGAAATTATATTAAAATTGTAAACTAGGCTGTGACAAAATTATTTAAAAGGATACTTAGAGTCTTTGTCAACATACTTGTTACATTAATCCACAATCCATATTCAAAATTCACAGTCTTCCCATGTAACTGCTTTATTCACAACCGTAAAAGTGAACCTACAAGGACAACCAGTTCTTAAGAAGCAAGATTAAGACTTTCATGAAAACTGCTCACAGGAAAATCTAAGACTTATGTCACTGAATTCTTTTCTGCTTTTTACAGTTAACAATCATCATGTTGATTCAAGGTGCCCTCTTCATGTGACAGTGAACAAATCATTCTACAACAGAATGGACTTAATTGAAAATAGGATTACACAAGTCAGCTTTTATTTGGCAGATGTTCTTCAGCTATGTTTTTCTGGTTTTAATTGTTGAAACAACAGATGCTACTATCCCTTCTGGCTGAATTTTTTATTTTATTTTACAGTGGTTAAGAAAAAAAAGAAATCAGAAAGGCGTTATACCCCCATACAGTCTAGAAGCTCTGTTGTTCACCTACAGTGCTGTATGCGACAGCAAACAGAAGCAGTTGTATACCACTAGCAATATGGTAGAGTGTCACTGGCATAAGAAAGTGCTTCTTGTGCTCTCATAAGTATATTGGAGTAGGTCAACTACCTTTAGTAACAGATAAACCACGCTGTTAAGATTTACTTTGCCATCTCAGTTACAAAATTCTATGCACAACATCCCACAATAGTGGCCTTGAGTTTAAAAAAGATTTTTTCGGAGTGTAGAAGTATCAAAATCTAAAACTTCCTAAGGGTACTCTTCTGAACACTCAACAGCATCCATTCCTATTAGTATTTCTCAGTAGACATCTACAGACAAAAAAATAGGGAGAAGGTATCAGCACGATGTGTAACGATCATTGCACACTAGCAGAACAAGCGCTATCAGTGTTTTGGGTTGTATGGAGCAAAGGAAGATCTTTGGTGGAGAAAGAGAGGATCTTTGGTGGTTCTGCTGCCAGTTCATGGAAGGGGTCTTATAGTACAATACCAAGAAGATGAGGCGAGTGATTGCATATCTATTGCATACCAGGAAAAGTGTAATATAAAAACTGAGTGATGGTCTCATGTGACCCTAAATATTCTAAGCATCCTGTTGAAAACAGAAAATTTTGTTAGCGATTGCCAGAAGAAAGCATCTGTTGAATTTGCTTCAGAAAGCAGAAATTACAGATCATGTCTACAATATGATCTGAGGTACAGTCAAAATGATCAGCCAATGGATATTGGAGGAAATTTAATAGATTCATTTGGACTTGAACTGAATTTAAGACAGTTAAGTGATAGTTTGGATTTTAATGGACCAAAAGGTAATGGACCGAAAGAGAGAGAAAGAGAGAGAGAGAAAAAACATATTTGTAATGAAGAAATTAAGTTATATTTCAATTGGCAGATAAGGCCACTTGTGAGAGAAGAAAAATGGGAGAATAACAGGATAGAAGTCTGAAGAATATTTTGATTATAGATCATCTGTAGTCTAGGTTTCATTCTTCGGGGGACCTGTGTGAAACTATTTATCTCTTGCCCTTAGAATCAAAGATGAATACCAATTGGTAAATTAACCATTAACACAGATCAAGGATCTGTAATAATAATCCATTCATACTGATCAAGGGTCAGTCATTTTGTGTGAGTTCAACATTGCAACACAACCTTAAGAGCTTCAGGAACTAAACTAAAGAGAACAGTAACAAATAGCACTGTGTAAACTATTTCCCTATGAAGTTATTAACCAGCTTATGTTTGGGAAGACTACTGTGATCCTGATTAGGAGGAATATTCACAAGAAATGCAGTTATATGTGACCAATATCTTGAAGATATGCTCAGAAAATGCTTGGCTTAGGTGTATAGATCTCTCTCACACTGTAGTATCAGGTATTGGCAGTCCAAGGATGAGAGATGTATAATACAGCAATTTGATGAAGTTTGCTGATAATATAATTTACAGAGAAAAAAATCTTTATTGTTTACTAATAACTTTTAACTGAAGACTATATGACTTGTGCCTTCTTCAACAAGCTTACCTTTTAATAGAAACATCTGCAAAAGAAAAGCATTTAAGCTTTAAGTGAATTAATCATTAAGGTGAGAAAGATGAAAACAGTAATAACCATGTATGTGTTAAACCACCTAATACAGGCCAAATAACAGATGTTAAAGGCATCTAAACCATTCAGAGTTGAATGAAATGTCTCAGTGATTCTCCCAATCTTAGATATTATAGGCTTTAAAATTACACAACAGCTTTCAACCCATTTTCCATTCTCATATGCATACAGCTTTTTAGGGGAATACTGCAGTGTTGAAGCTAAGGACTGAGTCTGTAGACCAGAAGAAGTAACTAGAAGGTAGAAGGAATCAATTCAGTGCTGTGCAGATTGGAGTTTTCTTTCCCCTCCTTCTACTGGCCCCTGTACCAGAAATCTCCCTTGCCTCTGCAGTCTTCCCATCATTGGACCTCCACTTTAGACTTGGAATGACGTTCTTAATTTCTGTAGCACACACAAAGTAGACACTGCTGCTCATCTGGCTAATGATTTGAGTCAATTCTACAGACTCTTTTTTGCAGATGTTCCCATATCACCTTCCTTAATCTGATTAAGCTTTTCTGGCATTAGGTAAGCAATTCTTTTAGTAACTAGTTTCCCCTCAAAGCAACATTTTTGTTTACAAGTAGCTAGGAATATAATATTGTTATTTAAAGTTTATTTTATGTAATTGTTGAAGTCTTATGAAGAAAATAAATATGCGTTAGTTTTTAGAGAAAGGCCTAGATTTGCTTTACTTTCTCGTACAAAAGTAATCAAAATATAATCAAAGTGATATAAATCAAAATGTACTTACTATCCAACAAATTTGTTCAACATAAAAATGGGCTTAAATCATGTCTTGTTGTTCCTGTCACACATAATTTATTTACATTAAACCCTCTTTTTTAGCTTCTGAAAAATTAAATCCAGCAGTTAAAGCTAGGATTGTGAATGCATTTTAAATATTTGTACAGTTTGCATAGATATGCTAAGGATATAAAGGATCAAGGTCAATGTTTCTAGCCAGTTCACATGTAGCAAATGCAAACTTGCAAACTTTTTAAGGGTTTACATGCTCTGTTTTAGGTTTATATAAATTATTAGACTTGATTTACAAATTTTCTGAAGTAGGTTTCACTCTAAGAAAAAAATATGGGTGTAATAAATATGAATAACTGAGGTAAAACCTATGAAACCTAAAAACTACAGTGCTTATATAGGCCTTCAAACTGCAGACACAATTGCAACTTTCTTGGTAGTCATTCCTTTCAGAATCATGCTTACATTACCTAGCTAGTACATGCATTCGTCTTCAGTATCTATGTTGAACTTACATTTCACTAGAGCAATACATACATTCTAGACAGCACATTTTACTACAATTATTGTACTATTCAGTTAATATTATTCAGCTTTTGGCCTATTGTATTCTTATGTGACCTAAGCTAATCATGATGGCAAGGTGCTGAAAGCGCAATATCAGCATATGTGTGCATCTAGTAGATTCTAATTGCCCTATGTGAAATAAAAGGTTATATCTTATAGGGATATGAATATATTCTGTCTGCTTTCTTCCATTTATCATTTAGCTGAAAATCTTACAATATGGCCTTATGATAGCCTGCATTCATAAATATTTTAAGAGAATATGGTAAAAATGAGATAAAAATTCAGAGTGTAGGTGGTAGCATCTGATTTTAAATCTTGAAACAGAAGTCTTGGTTTCTGCCTGGCCCTAATGTTAAGACTTCAGAATCAAAAAACCAGACATCTACCGACTGATAGTACTTCTGGATTTTCATAAGAATTAAGATTTCTAATACAAGTTGTGAAAAAATAAAGTTTCATTATATCCTCTAGGGCTCTTTTTTAAATAAAAAAAAACCACAACCCCCCAAAAAATTAACAAAACCATAACAGGAGTTATTACTATAGGACACAGCTTTAAAATTAAGTGACTTGCTTTTTTTTTCCCAGTATGTTCAAAATTACAAAAAAAATACATGGCCATTCTCACTTTCTGAGAATTTATACATAGAGCTCTTTTTTTCATTTATGAATTTAAATTAAGATAAATAAATTTTGCAGCTAACTATTCATCACCTACCAAGTACTTTATTTGTCCTGTACAATATTTATGCAAGGCATTAATTAAAATTTCTGTGTAACTAAAACTCCTGGGCTTTTCTTTTTGTTTCATAAATGCCATGATTTTAAAGGCATTTTTTCCTTGCCATTAGTCATTCTATTTCATTTTCTTTAGATCCTAATGTTCTACTAGAGAAAATAACAGTCAGCTCAGGTCTCTTTCACAATGACTGATGAGTTGCATTTATATGAATGGAACACAGGCACTTTGTTCTTTTCAAAATGGCAACTGCCTCTGTTGTGCTCTAGATGAAGTAATTCTGTAGTATTTATAAAGTCTGATCATGGCAGTCATGCTGAGATAGGACAAGTCCTCATGAGTTTCTTAATGAGCAACAATTTTACAAAGCAACTCTTGAAAGCAAATAAGCAGTAAGTTATAGAAAATAATGAAAACTTTCCAGGGTTGGCTTCTTTTTTATAAACTATCTTACATATGAGACCACGTTATCAAATAATACAGACAGAAAATGCCACCATCGTGACAAACAACTCAGGGGTGCTGGTCGATGAGAAGCTCAACATGAGCAAGCAGTGTGCGCTCGCAGCCCAGAAGGCCAACTGTATCCTGGGCTGCATCAAAAGAAGTGTGGCCAGCAAGTTGAGGGAGGCAATTCTGCCTCTCTGTTCCTCTTGTGAGACCTCACCTGGAGTAATATGTCCAGTTCTGGAATCCTCAACATAAGGAGGATATGGAGCTGTTGGAACAGATCCAGAGGAGGGCTACAAAGATGATCTGAAGGCTGGAGAACCTTCCATAGGAGGACAGGCTGAGAGAGTTGGGCTTGTTCAGCCTGAAGAAGAGAAGGCTCCAAGGAGATCTTATAGCAGCCTTCCAGTACCTGAAGGGAGCCTACAGGAAAGCTGGAGAGGGACTATTCATAAAGGCTTGTGGTCATAGGATGAGGGGTGATAGGTATAAACTGGAGAGAGGCAGATTTAGACTAGACATTAGGAAGAATTTCTTCACCATGACAGTGGTGAGGCACTGGCACAGGCTGCCCAGGGAAGCTGTCGATGCCTCATCCCTGGAGGTGCCCAAGGCCAGGTTGGATGGGGCCTTGGGCAGCCTGATCTAGTGGGAGGTGTACCTGCTCATGGCAAGGGTGTTGGAACTGGATGATCTTTAAGGTCCCTTCTATGATTCTATGATTTTAAATCATTTAAATTTTACTCTACAAGTATAGAAACAATTATGTACTCCTCATACTTACAAAAGTACAATGAAGGGCAGAATTTATTGTCTATAATTTTCTTGTATATTCTCCTCTCTATTCTGTTTTGCTTCTTTACCATTAACTCTGCATCTCCTGAGTTAATAGTGAGAGTGCTGAGAATATTTACACATTCCTGCAGTACTTTTTACCCATGTTAACAATATACATTCTCAATGTTGATTTGATTCTATTTTAATTGCAGAAATTATAAAACTCTTCATATGTACTGTTTTTAAAAACTGTAAATTACTATCATACAAAGATATCAACTTCTCATTTGAAAAGACAATTCCTGATCTAGGGATTCATACAATAAACAAGCCAATTATTCTGTGCTCATAAATGCTGATACACTGACACATACCTTGACTTTTTCTAAGTGATCTTGCAGAGAGTCAATTAGAAGATCCCCCACTGGCTGCCAGGATCCTTTGAACACTTCAGCCTGGCGTAGTTTCAGGTCCAGTTCATCCATTGCATCTTGAAGGCCTTGCAGTCTTTCAAGAGCATCATCTATCTTCTTTTGCCAATCAGCAGACTGTAGATTCAGTTTATCCCACTCGATTCTGACCTCATCTGCATGCCTTTGTAGAAGTTTAGTGACATTCTGGGACCTCTCCTCAGGTGACAGCTCTAAATATGAAAGTTAAGAGGCTTTTGAAACATATTCTGTCTTAGAAAAAACAGGTAAGTTCAAATCTCAGCAAAATATTTCTTCACATACATAAATAGTAATCACTGTGAACCTTTTGTTGCGATTAAGTAGATTTGGGAGCTTTGCTGAGTTGGTCCCTCTTGAACTGTTTGACACCTGATATACAGTTCCTAAACAAATTACTTAGTTCTGTAGTACTGAGACTATAAGTTGAATATGAGGTTAAATTGCAGCTTTCAGACATCAAATGCACCTATTGTTATAGATCAGTCCTGAAGATTTAAAGCCAGTTTCAAAATCTACTTATAAATATGCGTGTCTATTTAGTGCCACAGTGTTCAGAAGGACTGCTAAGGGTTTCTTTCTTTTATATTTTTAGCATAGTTTCTGAATACTGACATTCAGCTGGGAGTGCATAAGGAATGCTTTCACAGCAGCTGGTAGAATTTATTTAATCATTGCTGATCATCACCGGTCTCTGCAGCAATATGTTATTACTCTGCTCTTTTTTCAATTACCTCTTGGTTCTGGGTAGAGCTTCTCCAGTCCCTCCACAGGCTGCTCTACTGAGAAGATTCGCACAGTCTCAAGTGCGCTCCTGATAACAGGTTCTTTTGTTTTCAGCTCCCTCTTGAAAGTCTGAGAAATGAAACAAAATTATTGTAAGTGGATATATAATGAAATAGAGAGTGCTAGTCCTTGCTTTTGTCAATTTAAGAACAAAATTTCCAACCACATCTTCCATGTGTGTATTGTTACAAAAAAAAATGTAAAAGAAAGAAACAGTTTTCCCTTAAACTGAAATCATATTATATTCAAAGAAGCAAATGTAGTGTCAGTATACTGCAAAGCTGCTGATCAAATTATTTACTATGAGAGCGATCCCTTTTGCTGATTAACACCACAGTCAACTCCACAATCTAGCTGCAAGGGGCAAGGCTTCTCCTAGCTCTATATTGGACCACACCAGCATAGGTAACAGTTCTTGAAAGCAAGATTTAGCAGAATGTGAAGGAAAACTCAACATGTCCCACAGCTACCATTTTGCTACTATGAAATATTATATCCTAAGGAAAAAAATAAGAACCTATGGATATTCACATGCAAACACTTAACAACTAGTAAGAAAAAAATTTCCAATATATTGAATTGTAAATTCAACAATCTCTTCGAGATATCTGAAATGTAGAATGAAGGCCAAAGTGGAAATTCAGAAATGCAATCTAGCCTAGATGTAGGCATGCATGAGCAAAAACTGAAGGACAGAAAGTAGTCCTTATGAAATAGTTAATTCTAGTTGATTTAATCAGTATTTATTATCAATTTCCATATCTTTACATTTAACATTGTTCAGTCTCTGTATGTTCTGTGTACATTTTCAGATCAACTATATTTCACCCTTTCATCTCACCCTTTCATGTCACGTGTTTTGGTACCTGCCTCTTTTCTTGCCTTTTCTTCCTTTTTCTTATTTGAAATTTTCTTCTCCAAGCAGCAGGTCCTCTTACTATCTCTATTCTATTCATTGATTTTAAAACGATCATAAGTAAGACTCTCAAGGTTGGTATTTAAAGATTTGGTAGGCTACTCAAAGTATGCACATCTCAGTATAAATACATTTTTGTTGTTTTGTTTTATTAATTTAAGATTCCCTTGATTTGAATCCAAGATGTTTACTGCACAAAACCACAGACAGAACCTAGCCTGTGAGTTGCACACAGCAATGGGTCTTTTGCATGTTGTATTGAACGGTCCTTATCACTGTTTTATTTCAAAATTTTCTTCCCTATTTATGAAACAATATTGAATGCATACTGTTTTCAAATAGCGCAGAGGTAAATTATGCAGATAATTACAGTGCAGTGTAACACAACACAATACTGCAAAAAGTAAAGCCATATGCCATGAGCAGAAAATGGATATTTTAATCTGGGGATTAGAAAATTCATTTTTGACAGAGGCATTATACAGGCTTCTTACATAATAAATCCACCAATCCAGTTTAATTATTAAACAAAATTTGGGTTTCTATCCAAACTTATGAAATATTATAAATCAAATATTAAAAAGTTCATTACACTTTGAATTATATTTGATATGAAATGCTCTGTACAGGAAATACCTAACAGAACTAATAATGAGAATCATACCTGCAGTTTATAATATGAGGTCTCACAGGTAAAAAATTCTAAATACATTTGAGAAAAGTAAACTTAAGCAAATGACCACATTATTCTACTATAGGCATTTAAATTAACTTTTTATTAAGTGCTCAAGAAGTGACCATAAGGTTTGTAATTGTGAATCAGGGAAACTCTTTAGCAAAGTAAAAATTGTTAATTTTGTGTCATCCACAATAGTAGGACTGAGATCCTTTCACAGAGTACATCTGCTATTATAAGGAAATCTGTTGTTTGACTAATAAGCGATAAGTCCTTTAAAGAATAATGTTGACCCTTAAGAACAAGCACTGGTTTCAGAAGTGAAGAAGAATACTCTATATTAACAGGTAAACTACCAATAGATTTTGCTCTGCATAAAAACTGAGTGGGGTTACCTTTTTTTAGGTTTAGAAAGTTTTATAGTGCAGCTGCAAGGTGAAATATTATAAGCCTTTTTCATGTCTCTAAATGAGGAAAATCTATTACTCTAATTAGCCTCTGTGCTTACCTCACACATTATATCATTCTGTCTCACTAGGGTGTGACAGGTCTGCAGCTCAAGTAAGCCAGCAGGTAGCCTAACTTAACATGTTCTCATCTGATAGTGTTAAAAGTGACATTAACAGTCCTATTAGTTTTTAAACATTATAATTGTATAACAGCTTAAAGATGTAATACGCTTTATAAACACCTTCAAAGACAAATTATTTCTCAGAAATGCCTGTGTCCAAAACCAAACAAACAGGAGGCACATTCACAGAGGTCGGTTCTGCTCAGGCACAAAAGGAGCAGGTAGGAGTGACATACATTCCAGGGGAACATAAAACTACACCAATTTATAGGATATTTAAAAGCCAGAAATGCCTTTGATCTGTGTATTTGTGAATGAGTACAACTGCTGTATGGAGTGCTGCTGCTGTAGTCAGGTCAACCCTAGCTATGCATAAGTATAAACACTGAGAAGGCCAATAGAGCAATGTTAATGGGAACTCTCTGACTTTGTATATTTTGCATTTGCTAACAAGCAGAAAGAGTCTCTTTTTTATTATAAGAAAACAGTGAGAAAATATGTTAAATGTTTTCTTTTCTAACTCTTCCATTCTGGATGTTGCAGCAGGTGGATGGATGGAATTATAGCTAGTAAATTCTGAGTTTTAGAATAGTGCACAGTATGGTGTTAAGATCTGTGTACAATTCTCATTGCTTTCCCTATTTTTGATCTGCAGACTTCTACCGAGTGAGCTAAAATATATTTCAGTATAAGAAATTTAAAAAGGAGAGAATGAAAAACACATGAAACTGAAGCAGCAGCACAGAACAGCATTAAAAATAACAAATACTGATATCATACTATCTCATTTCAAAATATGTTCTTACTATATGAAGATAAAGCTTTTCTGATTAAAGTTTTGTTGTGATATATATACACACTACCAATAAAAATCTTTTATTTTGGGGAAAAGAAAGAAATGAAAACAAAAAAAAAGAAAAAAACCCCAATGTATCTATCTACAGCCTTGATAAATACATCTTTATAATAAGCAGACCATCACTGAAAGAAGAATTAGCTTAAATGAATGTCTAATTTACAGCTAATGATTTCAGGCTAATTTCATTGAATTCCTTAACTTCTTCCACACTTTGGGTTGACTGTAGAGGAAATCGAATGTGCATAATGTATTACCTGACAAAAAAGCAAGTAAACTACTTTATTTAAGCATCTCTATTTGTCATCAACACTGCAGCAGTAATGGCATTCTGTCCACTATTTTAGTAATGCATATATTGATCAGCTTATCTCAGACCTCCACTACCTCCTCGTGGGTGTCCTTAAATCTCTTTAGATGGAGAAACCATAGATTGTTTAAATCAAAGAATGAAAACATAATGAGAAGAGAATTCTATTAGTAAAGCTAGTTAATTGCTGTTATTAGAAAAACAGGTGGTTTTGCTCTTAATGATTTTTAAAGAGAAAGAGTACAATTAAGTTAATTCAAGATGTTTCCCAACCCGAATTCTTTTTAAAAAAGGGTCTTGACCTCAATTTTAAAAAGTAGCTATGAACTGCGCCACTAAAAAAGGTTACTGTATTCAAGCAGGAATTGTACTCGTTTTTTCCAGGGAATAGTTCCAAGGTTTCCAAAGAATTGCTAATAATTAACTTCCATATTCAAACTGCTATTTATGCTGTTAATACAATCACTACACAGAAGATGTACCAACTCTTAAAAGAATGAAAGAAAAAGCAGGCTATCTGCATGATTCCTAAGGTACTTAACTGAGATTAACAGTAAAATATACATAGCTATTTATTTCTACAATTTCAATAAAATATTATCATGACACATAATAAAGCAAAGAAATCTGCAAGATAATGAAATAATGTTTTGATAAATAGTATCTTTTATCACTGATTAAAACACAAACTCCTCCTCTCTGCATTGCAAGACTGTTGCATGGAATCAATTTCTTCAGACGCCAACAACTGACAAAATTACCCACTATACATGTAAGTTGAAACAAACAGCAGTTATATGAGTGTATTTGGGATAAATTCCAAATTCCATTGTCTAAAAAGCACCTCACATTTATAACTCAACAATAATTTTGGCTGCCTGGATATATTTTTCTCACTTGAGTTCAAGCTTTCCTCTGGCATAGATTCAAGCATTTGAAATTTTAAACTGAATCCTATACTTAAATTCTTAATTTTTTTTAAAGCCAGTCCTGGAAGCTAAGAGCATTAAGATGATAACAAACTTCTCTTCAGCTCTGCTATGAATTTCTGAGGTATTCCAGATGATTGTACAAAAGACAGAGAGGCAAAATGTTTAGGTTTTTTTTCTTTAAATTACACACTTAAGGGAAAAAAAAAATTGGCTTGTAACACCACTTTAGAAAAAAGCTTCAAGCATAAAATCATGTTTGCATTCATCATATAATTCCTCAATGGTAATCAGTTAAATTGTTTATATATTATGTTGCCCTGCTGAGACTTTTTCTCTTCTCCAATGAACTTAACTGGCTTTTTCTTCTGGCTTTACCTGGCAAAAAAACTCTTTACAGAAGGAAAGACTTTATACTGACATAGGAAAACCAAAGCTGGAAATTTGGGTTAGAGAAGTTAGAGACTATGCATGTTTACTGAAGACTCTTTACCAGAACTGATGTTCTGGAGAACTAAATGAACAAGTGGCAGATTTTTGTTCTCAAGATTAAAATTCAACTCTTCCTTTCTTTCACATCGTAGGCCTTAAGAGCTAAGCTTTATTCTTATACAGAGTGCCAAAAACCTTGAAAATAACCAGATTTCCAGTACTGTGCTCCAGTTTTAAGACAGATACTTCTATATGTGCAGTGTGAGCCTTTTAAAAATAGCTTTTATGATATTCAGAAATAAGCTAAGCAGTTCATTCGGATACAGCCTTTGTATGTCAGCTTCACTAAAAGGCACCTCTAGAGTAACAAATTCTATAGTGTCAAGAGGAAAAAAAATACAGTAGAAAAACTCCAAGCTACAAACAGATTTTGACAAAGACAACTTGAAATCAACAGAGTTCTGCTTCAATTGCTTTTCCCTCCTCTGTAAGAGATCTTTGAAGAGTAAACAGGATATCCCAATTTCAAGGATTATGTCTAGTATTTTTTTTTCTGCAGGGAATCAGAATACCTACAATTAGTAAGGCCACACATTAAACTACAGAAATGCTACAGAATGGGAAAAGGAATGAAGGCATATTTCTAAAAAGAACTAAAATGTTCTAGCTCTGATACTGGATAATTATGACAAAATATTTGTGTCTGTATGCATCTGCATGTGGGAGAGAAGACAATCAAAAAGAAGTAAGATCTATTTGTAGTCACTTTGCACATATTCATGGTACCTTACTTTTATGCAACACTTTTCATCGCTAGAAGTTTTAAACACTTCATTGACTGGTGAGTGACAGAGATAATTTAGTCCATCACTGAAGTCTTTCCTTCTTTATGATGAATTCCGGGAACATTTTCAATAGGCTTACAGAACAATATACAGTATTAAAATGTAATGAGAAATAATTTCTCTAGTTTAAAAAAATGTTCTTCGATTTACAAGAGGTAATTTTTCACATACTTAAATATAATTTGGATTACATTTTTTTTTAATAAAATCTAAGCAAATTCTTCAGTAAGTGTTGCTTTGGTACAAGAATTGTCTTTGGATAAAGGGTATGAGTTAATATTGTTCTTAGTTAATGTTAAACCTCTATTGTTTCTTTCATCCTGATGTTCTGGATGGGCTCTAAAACTACTTTGTGGAAGTTGCTACAGAAAGCTGGCTAGAACAGACCTCAGGCATTTCATATATCTCAGCTTTCACAGAGGGACAGTGGTGCTCCATGAAGTCATGGATTTATTGGCCTCACTGTTTCTGTAATAATAGTAGAAATCCCAAGTAAAGTTTTGTGAGAAAAACGCATCCTACACACCACCACTCCAGAAAGAAGATCTAGGAAATGTGACCAAACTGCCTCATGCAGCAAAGCATTGTCTATCCTAGCAAAGCATTGTGCACTGACAGTGAGATGGTTTCTGTTCATCCTTCTTTTTGGCTTTCTTAATTTCTTAATCTCTACCTAATTTCAATTAGGCAGAGATAGGCCCTTGAGAAACAATATTGCCACTACTTTCCATCAGTCTGCTACTGTGGACAAATGCCTGTCTGCCTATGCCAGAAGCCAACCCTGGTTGCTATTTCCAGAGTTTTCACAAACTCAGTGTTCCAAATAACGTAAAGCAGCAAGACATGCCATGTTCTTTTTCCAAACTTGATCAACTCACTATTTGTTCCCAAATGTGTCCTTCAGGACAGGTAGGACAACCCGTTAGAGCATTATTTATAATACAGCTACTTGATGAATGGAGAAAACGCAGGCATGCCAGATACAATTTCATGTTATAGTACCATTTCATATTTCTCCATTCAGTAATAAAATTGGAGATTTAGGAACTTCAGAAACAACATCTTTGGTGGCAAGTTTCACAAACTGAAAGTTATATATACATAGCACAATGCTTTGAGAGGATGATCACTGGTTTTGGAATATTCTCTTCTCACAGTAGCAAGATGTCTGACAATTTCAATTATTCAATAAAAAGCACATTTGTTCCAAATAACTTTGCAGATGTCATACTGATGTAGATTTGGTCACCAAAAAAGAGGAAATGCATTTTAAAGGGTATCTTACTTTTCCCAACAAGGAACATCTCATGCAGCACTAAATTGCAAAACAAAAAGCAATGACCGAAAGGCATTTTATTAAAAAAACATACCCTATGAGCATCATTTTGTTTCTGCACAGTGGGAAGATCTCCACCAATGGGTGCTTGCTGTTTTAATTCATCCTCCTTCAATTGCAGCCATGCCAAAAGTTCCTGAAGGGAGAGATGTAAACGCTTCCACTGGTCTGTACTGGCTTCCAAATGGGATCTGAAAGCATGTATTAAATATAAAATAAATTCAGGCACACTGAAAATAAAACCCAAATTGTATGAGCTTATTTACTGAGAAAGATCCTAATGTTCCACTAACTTAATGATCTTCAAATACCTTCTATAGCTTTTAATTAGATTTTAGCAACACTTATTTAAATTTGGTTCCACAGTCCTGGCCTGAAACATCTGGTCTTTTCCTATCTCTCTTTTTTTATTTTTCCTGTCAGTTTTCCACTTCAGTAGTGAGTAATAGCTGGCTTTAATTGTTAGTCTCACTAAACAAGCACAAATACCTGCAGGACATGACAGTAACTTCAGGATTAATAGGAGATTTGTTAACTAAAATGGGGAGAGGACTTTTCAACTCAGAGAAGAGTAAGTGTTTCTCTAAACTAGACAAAGCACTGAAATTCACACAAGATTAATATGGTTGCTCATCTTCAAGATAAGAGAACGAAAAAAGTCATGAGGAAATTGTTAAAGCCAATGGAATCCTCTTACACTACTCAAATGTCTGTGCCATTTCAACAGAGAGATGAATAAAACTAATCGAATAACTGGAAAAATTAAAAGGCAGAGTGCTACTTTGTGCAAACAAGGTCCTGACCATAAAAACATGTTCTAAATATTTCTTCTGTGTGTGTGTGTGTAAATGTGTTTTTTAATACTGTGATCAAGTATTTTCAGTAATTGCTTTCTGTGGAGAGAAAATATCTGACTGAAACATAACTGGACTGATCTATAATTCTGTTTATACCATTGATAAAGCACAATAATTTTTTTTCTTCTAGACTTATAAAGATGCTATTTTTTAATTGCTGGTTAGGAAGAAATTCCTAAATCACTTATAGATGATGTAAGTACTCCTCTCAGCAATTCAAATCAAGAGCAGTATTATATAATAGTAAAGTGAGAAAGTGTACTGGAAAATAATTACATAATAGTAAAGTGAGAAAGTACTGGAAAATAAAGATACATTTTCTTTTATTTCTCGTATTTCTTTTGTTTAACTTCCACCTTTGTTCATATGACTTTACTCTTATTTTTCAGTGATTACACATATTTTCTGACAGTGAAAAAACTAGTCTTATACCTCATATAGGATGGTCTATGAAGAAATTTGACAAATATGCACTCATTTTGCAGACCTTACTACTTAGTTTGCATATAGAAATGAGGAATTGCTGAAAGTAAGGACAGTTATATTTCTTTGAAATGCTCTATGTATCCTGATTTCTTTCTAGCCTCTTAACACCAGGTAGTTGGAGTGGCAAGGAAAGAGACAGATTAGCCATAGGATGACAGAAAGCTCAGCAGCTCTGCTATGTGAGCTGATGGAAAATTTTCTCCTTTTTCAGAATTAAAGGCTGTGTTGGAGGGACACACATAGACAACACTGTCTTTTGATCTCTGTTTTTGCAGTGTAGCCATGGCCTGGGGCAAAAGTGCTGCTGAGGGAGGCCAGCCCTGCAGCCAGTGAAGGTTGCAGAAGCCCCAGGATGCCTCTGAAACCAATGAGGGTGGAGAGGAGGGAGGAGATTGTATGGGGAATTGTGGGAGGCAAGAGCCAGAGAAGGGACCATGAGGCTTTTGGAGAAGACACAGTCAAGGAGCTAAGTTTCTGACTCAGTTTAACCTGTCTCCCAGCTTTATCTCAGCATATGCAGGCTCCCACCTCATCCAGACAAGGGCAGCAACTGGAGGCAAGCACTAGGGCCTTCACATCCTCTCTGCTTCCCCAGGTCTGGCTTTACAGGAAAAGATGCGCAAAAAGAGTGGCCTCAAACACTTTTGCTACTGCTGCTGCGCTCTGATCTTCTCGAGTTTGTTCAATGTTTTCCCTGACTCTATCTTGTTCTGCCCTTCCTTTAGCTTTGGGAATATACATTTATGTATGTGTGCGCTAGTGCACATTATGCATAGAATCATACATTTATAACTCTGTTCAAGTGTGCACAGGCAAAACAGATAATAGAAAAATAGTTTTAAAAATGAGCCATTTATGAGAAAGAAAATGTTTATTAGAAAATATTATGCTGACTTATCAGAACAAAGGAAAGGTAACAATGTAAATTAACTTGTCTTCTCTTGAGTTCTGCTATATATTTTATCTAGCAGATTCAGAATGCCCTTCTAAGTTGAGTGATGGCATGGGCTTTCTGTTTCAACAGTCTAAAACTTACACAACATAAGGAGACTTGTGGGATTGATGCCTGGGGAATATTTCATATGTCTGCACTTATACCTCTTTTGTGTAAGCATTGATAGTTATGATGAAATCCGTTCCACATTGTGTGATGGAAAGAAAAAGCTCCAAGCAGGCAGACTAAGAATAGCCTGATCATTCAGTCTAGTGGACAGCAACATTAAATTCAAATGTTGTAGAATTTAAGAATTGTCCTAAACAATAAGTTGTTGAACAGATTGTGAAAGCAAATATTTTAGAGAAGAGGTCTGCTGCTTTGAATGTTTAACGTAAGAAGTCACTGTGATATAACTAGCTGGGCTCAATTAATGGCAGTGACACATTAAAATGCAAAAATATGAAAGACAGAACATCCCATATATGTAATTATTAATATTGAGCCAACTCGCTGTTTTTCTTACCTCAAAAATCACTGCACTTGGACAAGTTAATGCGCAAAAGGCATGTGAAGTGAAAAAAAAATTCTCAGAGAGACCTTGAAGGGTTATATCCTTTTTCTTTTGTTCCTCATAATAATAAAAAAAGGAAAAAAGTGGCTTTTTCTTTAGTTACTAATATCTTTTCAATCTCACATCCTTCATTTATTTTTAATGATTGATGTTATGAAGATGGCTTTTGTCATTACACAGACTGACCTCCCTCAGGTCCTGAGATGAAAAAAAGCTAGTATTTCATACATTACCTTAAAAAACACTTCTGCCTTTTGCTGCCCTCTGAACTACCACCAACAAACAGCAAGTGAGCAAATGAAAAAATGCCTGTGACTGAATGCAACCAAGATGGGTTGCCTGTTGTAAAAGTCATATTTCTGAAGATAAGTTTCCTGGACTATTTGTTTTGAAAAGAAATCTTCAGCCCATTGAAGCATGTACCTCCACTTCATCATTATTAACATTATCATTTATTTTATGTTTCCTTGCATGGAAAAGTTTTTCCTCTTGTGACAAAACCTATGGATTTCTTTTACCCCTGGATTTTATCTGGCCACTCTTTCCACTCTCCAGACAACAGCTAAAATCTTTAATAATGTGTCTTCTCATTTACAAGGCTATTCTTTGTTTTGCACTGGAAATAGAAGCCTTAGAAATAAAGCTTATCATAAATATAGATTGTTTAATCACTTTCTTTCATGACTTATCAATAAGTCATACCCAGCTCTACAAAAAGCCTACCTTTAGAGGGGTTATAGTTACTGTTTAAACATGCTAATCTCTCCTTCTGTAATTACAAAACCACATTACATGCCTCACATTCTAATCCTCTACTATCATTTTCACACCAAAAAAACCTAATCATTCTTACAAAGTTAAGCCAACATTCAAAACAGCATATACCATTTAAAATTGGACAAAAACAGTGCTATCAGAAAAGAAATTAAACCTTTTTACCGGCAAAATGCAGCATTCCGTCTTACACAGCAATTGTAGGCTTTTGCTTATGTTCAAGGTCTTACCTAATGTTTAGAGATTTCTTCCTAAGCTCACTCCATCTGAGGTTCATGTTATCCAGACGTCTCTGCAACAGGGTTGCATCCTCAGATCCTTCCAGGGATCTCAGGATTTTCTGCCCATTTTCATCCAGATTATGAAAGATGTCAGTATGAACATCAATTTCTGCCTGTAGCTCCTGTGGAAGCAACAGAAAACAATATGTGTGATTTCTCTCAAAATCACAAAACTATGACTTTTCAAAATAGTAGAAAAAACCCTCAGAATAACAAAGAGTTAGCAGAGATTTTGATTAGTCCTTTTATGGCAATGTTGTGTACTATATACACAGTCTTGTTTCTCTTTCACGTGAAGGCCATTTACACTGAATAATGACCTTTTTGCCAAACAGAGCATCGGGGAAAAAAATGTAGAAAATTAAGTCTTTCATGCCACAGGTAACAAAGCAAGGACAAGATACATGTACCGTGCTAATGAGAGAAAATAAACCAAACCGCAAAACCCCCAAGATCTCAGGTAAATCTGACCTTCACATGATACGTCTTCCTGTGCAACATTTTCAGTTTGAGCTGGGGACTGCAACACTGGTCCGGCTGCATGGCAAGTCCAAGAAATCTGCAGCAGCCGAGCTTTAAAATGCCAAGTTCACTTACATTCTGTTGACAGAACGCATTTTGGAGTACAGGCTTCAGCAGTCAATAGCAATAAACAGCCACTTTGTGCTATATCAAAACACTGGTCAGGGCCATGGCTGTAGGAGGGCCTGAGAACAGCAAGGACCTAGAATATGCAACTGGCAGCTCATGTTGAACAGCCAACTTTTCTTATCACTTCGTAACTGCAGGCCAGCTCTACATTTTGAATTCATTTTTCCCCCTCATTTTTAGCTGTTTAGCTGTTTCTGCAAAAAGAACATTCTTTAGAGAGCTGCCTAGTACCAGCATTCCTGCCTGCCCACACGCTCAATGCCGTCTTTGTATGTTGGCTGCCCTTCCCCAAGACGTTTGCATGCTGCAGATCCACACGGTCACACATTCGTTTGCAGTGAACAGTAGTTGAATCAAGCTCTCTGAACAGAGAAAAAATTAATAATAATAATAATCATCATTATTATTTAAACACATACATACACAAGGACACAGGAGAAGGCTGAGGTACTTAACTATTTTGCCTCAGTCTTCACTGACACCTGCTCTCCCCACACCTCCTGGCTCATGGGACAACAAAATGGTGACTTGGAGGGTAGAGTCCCTCCCACTGTAGAGGACGATCAGGTTCGTGAACACCTGAGGAATCTGAACATTTATATATTTATATATTTATATATATATCTATATATCTATATCCCAGAGTTCTGAGGCTGATGTGGTCTCCATGATATTTGAAAAGTCATGGCAGTTAGGAGAAGTCCCTGGTGACTGGAAGAAGGGTAACATTGTGCCCATTTTTAAAAAGGGCAGAAAACAAACCCCCAAGAACTATTGACAAGTCAGCCTCACCTCCGTGCCTGGGAAGATCATGGAACAGATCCTCCTAGAAGCCATGGTAAAGAACATGGAGGATGGGGAGGTGACTAATGGCAGCCAGCATGGCTTCACCAGGGGCAAATCTTGTATGACCAACTTAGTAGCTTAGTTGCCACACCGGATGGATGGTACGTCATCCAGAGGGACCTGGACAGGCTGGAGATTGGGCCTGTGAGAACCTCATGAGGTTCAACAAGGCCAAGTGCAAGGTCCTACACCTGGGTAAGGGCAAACCCCAATTCCAATACACGATGGGGGATGATGTGATTTAGAGTTGCCCTGAAGAGATGGACTTGGGGTGCTGCTTGATGGGAGGCTTGACATCAGCTAGCAATGTGCACTCACAGCCCAGAAGGCCAACTGTATCCTGAACTGCATCAGAAGAAGCGTGGCCAGCAGGTCAAGGGAGGTGATTCTGCCCCTCTCTTCCTCTCTCGTGAGACCTCATCTGGAGTATTGTGCCTAGTTCTGGAATCCTCAACATAAGAAAGATATGCAACTGTTGTAATGGGTCCAGATGAGGGCTACAAAGATGATGAGAGTGCTGGAGCACCTTCCATATGAGGACAGGCTGAGAGAGTTGGGCTTGTTCAGCCTGGAGAAGAGAAGGCTCCGAGGTGATCTTATAGCAGCCTTCCAGTACCTGAAGGGGCTATGAGAAAGCTGGGGAGGTACTGTTCTCAAAGGCTTGTAGGGATAGGACTAGGGGCAATGGGTATAAACTGGAGAGGAGCAGATCTAGACTAGACATTAGGAAGAATTTCTTCACCATGAGAGTGGTGAGACACTGGAACAGGTTGCCCATCTCTGGAAGTGTTCAAGTTTGGATGGGGCCTTGGGCAGCCTAGTCTGGTGGGATGTGTCCCTGCCCATGGCAGGGGGGTTGGAACTGGATGGGCTTTAAGGTCCCTTCCAGCCCAAACTCTTCTATGGTTCTATATGTAACCACATACACATGGAATTACTTTCACTTTCAAAGAAGCATACAAAGAGAAAAAGAAAATGACCTAGTGAATAAAGCTCTAAATTTTGTCCTGGCATGCTTGGGCACTAAGATTTCTGGTGGTGGTTTTGTGCCACCTTAAATGGGAGTGCTGGGGGTGGAATGTGAAAGGGGAAATTATTTATGGCATTTGAGAGCAAGGCTCGGTGCTAACTGAGCATCACAGATAGTCCCCCACGGAAATTTATAATTTTCTTTAGAAGAATGATTTTGAAGGAGGGGAGCGCACAACTTACCTACTTGGTGTGTGTTCTTAATTGAATTGGTTTTATTTGATATTTTAAGTGCAATGTTAGCTGCATTCAATCATCCGTAGCTTGTCCTTGTTCACTTGCTGCTGTTTCAAATATCATTCACCATCCTTTGCTGGATACCTATTTCTTGCACAGTAATGACTAGCACTGTACTTGGAGCAATTTCAAGGAGGGCTAGAAATGTCTTTGGTACAGTATAGGACCAACTTATCCAACTATTTTACTTTACCTGTGGTCATCCTTGCAGTAAAGTAGTTGGAAATAGTTGAGAGGTAACACTGCATAATGCAACTGTTTTATAAATATTATATGCTCAGTTTTTAAAGGGGTGATAGAAACAGCTGACTTCTCCTTAGCAAAAACATGTGCCATGAAACACATGTGGAATAATTATTCACAGAAGGAAGCTGTCAAATCTATGCTTCCTTGGTATTTTACCCCACATACACTCATAGAATTTTATAATATAAAATTTAAAAAAATAAAATTGACTTCCACATTTTTATTTGTTTTAGAAAAAGTGCCTCATAGTCTACACATACCACGTTTTTCCCCTGACACATATGTATTTCTGAAAATAAAATCAGGCTATATCCTTTCTTATTTCAGAATACTATATAGTATCACATTAAATCTGGACAGTTAGTTAAATGGGCGACCAACATGAAAAGTAAAGCAGTCTTATCAAAAGCTGAGTATCCAATACATGTTTTTCTTTTTTCCAAATTACTCGTGTGAACAGCAAATCTTCTAATGCTTCTAGAAGTGGCTTAGTCCAACCATGCAGGAGGCCCATGCTGACAAAGAAGCCAGACAACAGAGGTATTTACTCCATTTTGGCTGGTGCTTTTCAGATCCTTTCTTTATAACTCCTTTACATCCCAAGAGAAGCAGAGTACATATAAGAAAAAGATCTACACACTTTTTATTTGTTTTCTGAAATAATTTCCATGTTTCAAAAATACAAGTGAAAGATCAATATGAACTAGATTACTTTCCTTGACAAGAATAAAGCAGAAAGCTCTATTTCATCTCATGAACTGCTAAGAAACATGCAAAAATATGCCGTCATTACACATCATACCAAGAAACATAGAACACAGACTAATTATAAACTATTTAATGAATTTTCATCTTTTCAAATTTGTTCAAAGACACGGAAGAACTGCAGAGGATGAAAAAATCAATACTGGTATCATCCTACTGAGTTATAGCTGGAGTTAAGTTGACTCTCTATGCTGCATTTTTGCTGCAGCTATTATTATTTAGGTTGTGTGGAAATAGATTCTCTAGAAGAGCAAGTAGCAACTAAAAACTAATGAAAGTATACATTTACTACAGTAACTCGTTAATGACTATTGGTTATTAGGCTAAGTTAATTTTCATATCCACATCTTTTTGATCACTGCTTGGAGTTAGAAAGAACTGCAGCCTCATCAAGAGCAGATTTACCTAAGAGTTGCAGAGTGAAATCTTCCTTTCTTAAGATGAACTCTAGTTACATGATAAAATGTAAAGTAATGTTTTTTGTAGAAACCTTGCTAAATAGTTATTAAATGTTTCTATACATTTAAAAATGTGAATTTACATTATACTATATAGAATAAGTCTAGAACTACATTACAGAACTAATAATAATAAAGAGATTAAATAAACTTGTCTTGAGGTGAACGATCTTCTTGGGCAAAACAGGTTGAGGAAATTTACTCACACTATTTTGCTTTTGTTTTGACTCCTTGAAATCTCTATGCATGATTTCAGGGGAGGAGTATACTAAGACCATAAGATGGCACACCCAATATTGCTACAAAGGTTAGGGATGGATATATTTCTCGCTTGCTCAATTCCATTCTCCCCTTTGGAACCACTGCTAACATTCTCCCTAGGAACGGACATCCTCACTGCCCCAATCCTCTTGGTAGGTAAAAAAGATTCACCTATGCATCCACACGTTTTGTTTTACAGAGCCCTCTAAAACACAGCAAAGCCATTGCTATGAAACCTAGTACACAGAACGCCCTGGTTGGCTCCACATAGCAGAGATAGTGCTAAAAGAATTCAATACAGTTTGAGAGACTTCATCGGTAATAACCAGTGTTAACAACCTTCCTATCCCACATGTAGGATATAGGGGATATCCACATTCACATTTGGAGGACATGGCACACAGCAAAATCTACCATTATTTTGGCAATACATCAGAATGAATTGGTAGGCTGGAAGTAAAATGAAGTCCTAGAAAGAAGGAATTAGTTACACTAGTTGGCCTACAGATGAGTCAGACTGAGACATGGAAATTAAGACAGCACGGCAGACAAAACCTTTATCTTTTATACCATATAGAAACAAAATTAATTATGCAATAATGTAAAGAAATTAAAACACTTATATTCTCCTCTACAAACTCAGTCCCATTCTTGGAATTGTGCTTTTCATTTCCAATTTCCCCTACAAAGCTACAAATGAAATAAATAGCACTAATTACAGTATGAGGGCTCACAAAATTAAAGAAGGTCCATCTGATTAAAGGAAATCAACACAGAGGAAAAAAGTGATCTTTATTGACAGTAAGAAAAATAAAGTCAGTCTCCATAATTATATATATGTACTCAAAGCATCAGCAAGTAATATCTATGCTGCTTAACATAGCTCAGAAGTCCTATAATTTTCAGTACTATGTCTGTAGTACGAATACCAAAATAGCTAGAAAAACTCTTCAAAACAAAACAATGATCCTACACCCCTATAATCCTTTTCTATCCAGGTAGTTAGCTGAACTAATCATCCCCTTCATATTTATGTTAACAGAGAATATTATAATTCCCATAAATAATTTATATTTAAACATAATTTCAGGTAGCTGGAGGAGGCAGAACTTGTTTCAAACCAGTATTTTTTTGTTCAAAAAATACTACTGAGCAAAGTACCTCTATTAAGAATAGGTCTCTGCTCTATGGACTTGAAGAGGATAGAATAGCTCTTCAGACTTGGCACAGTCTATGAATTGTTACCAGCAGGGTAGTTCAGCTGGTATAACCAAAATCATTTGCCCTTTCAAAGTTTTTTTGTAACTTTCTTATGGTTTTTACAGATACAGGAACTAGAGTCATTTTCTGCATTTTGCAATTCTGTCCAGTACAGCTTAGGGACCAGATTTCTGATTAAACATCCTACTTGCTTTTATTTAATTATATCTAAGCTCCTGCAAATGTCTGATTCTGCCTAAAGCCTTAAACTCAGTAGGAGGGTCCAGAGAGTTTCAAACCATTTTTTTTCTTTTTTTTTTTTTTTCCATGCCCCTGCAGACTCCAGCAGCCTTTGGAGGCAAAAAGACCCATGAACATGGCATCTCCTTGAGGACCACAGCTTATCCTTCTGTCTGCTAGATAGATGGATGGCTTTGTGGATGGTATGGTTCTGGAGATGTTGAACTAATGGCTGCAGCACAGCAACTCCAACGCATTTTAAGTGAAAGATGCTCTTGATCTATTTCTTTTGTTTCTGGCAGTACAGGGCCAGTCTGTGCTACTGTTTATGAAAGTCAGTCCTTGTGAACTAATCACTACCTTCAAAGTATTTGAACATGAAGAAATGCATTTAAAAAAGCCCCAAACCCCAAAGAAATAATTTGTTCTAGATTGAAAACACTAATTTATATTAATGATGGAACGAAACACGGAATTTTTTTTTCTTGGTAAGACGTTGTCACAATAGTATTTTTTCTGCTTTGTAAGACACTACTGGTCCAATTGGAGTTCCCTCCTTCAAATACCATAGTATTGGTATTCTTAGCCATAGTATTGGGTTTTGTGGTTTTTTTTTACCTCCCCATATGAAAATACAAGTAATATAAATAAGAACTCTTTTGGTCCTAAACAATCTAACAGTGAGTAGTATAATGTTTGTTACCATATAGACCACCTTAACTAACACAACCAAGCTCTGCTGCACTGAACAAACTGAGACAGAAGATCTTGGTCCCTCCATCAAGCTTTTAAATAATTTATTCTCCCAGTCCAGAAATTTTATTGGGTCTTAGAATGAGAGCATTTTACTGAGCAATTTGCATAAAGATAAAACTTTCTCAAATGAGATTTAAAATGTAATTAAAGGGCAGACTTATTGAGTCAAAAGCATTGTTGTGAACTGCCTATACATCATCATGCCATGAAGCCTCCTATTCAACTAGCCTATGGCATGACCCCAATTCCAGTCTGATATGATTACATCTCTGAGTTTCATGCTAATGACTTGATTAAAAAGAAAGATAAAAAGGTCTTTTCTATTGGGAAGATAAGCTTATGAATATCATTAAGGCATTTCTAGGTTCCCAACACAGTTTTCAAGATAACAAAGAATAAGAGTTAGTCCTCTAAGAGAGAATCAAATGTTGACGAGTGGAAGCTAAAAGTATGACTTTGCAGGAAACAATCTATGTAAGCTACTTCTATCACTGTTATGGTTTAAAGTCTGCAAGTCCCAGAATTAAGAAGGAACCAAAATGCACATTCGAAAACTTCTTTCATCTAAAATAAAATATAAAGACTTTGTTTAGCAAATTGGGTCCTGCATTCAGAAAACATTATCTTTATAAAAAGGCAAAATAACCTTCAATTTAGGTTATTTTCTGATTACAAGAGATTACATGGTGCATCTAAGGATGCAGTCATCTCTTGCTGACAGACAGTAATTGTGAAAACATCGTGTGGGCTTCTTTGCTTCATTAACAGTGAGCTGCCTCGGCTATGGAATAGTAACTCTTAAGAGCACCAATCCAATCATTTGAACATATGCTCAAGTCTTTACTGTGCAGATCCTCACTCACAGGACTGGTTTTTCACACATAGGACAAAACCTTATATTTGTCCCTTGTTCATAAGGAAATAATCAAATAAAACCCAAATCAAACCCGAAGCCAAGAAGCAAAGAAAAGTGAAATACATGTTTTTATAATTAAAGTGTACTTAGAATTAACGGAGCAACTGAGGTGGGTCTGATAAGTGTATAGTAATAGAAGCCATGTAGCAAATACATGTGGAATTAAAAAGAAAAAAAATCCCTTCCTTCTTGGTATCAGATTCTTTCTCTTTAAATTTAAAAAATAACTCAGGGTTTAGATATGTTCTCAGAAGACAGATTACGCCTTTGTCAATAAATCAATATATTAGGCAGATCTTATGCATTGTAAGGAAGTCATATCCTCCTATTTAAGTGCCTGTAGAGATCAAATATGCCATCTTCTCCTACTGCCACTCCAAAGTATGCCATCCAGGCCCAAGTTTATACCCTAGAATTGCTTTAATAGCACTTCAGTCAAGATTACTTAGAAAACCCTTCATAAATTGCTGACACAGGACACTGCAAGTACTTGACTTCAATACGAATCACGTCAAAGTTGCTCTTAAAGGCAGAAGTTTTTTTAATATGTTGCTCTCATTAATCTTCACAATACACTAAATGTGACAAAAATGTGGATCTAATAGATATTTTTTTAGAAAACAGTTCATAAAATATCTCAGTGTACTACACGTTCATAAAATTTATGAATACACTCAGAAACAAACTCAAGTATCTCAGAAAACTAAAAACTTTTCTCAAACATACAGTCCAGCCACACTAGTAGCAGCAATCAAACTTGAAAAAGTCAGGTACTAAGGAACAGTCCATGGTACCACAGGCAATTGTGGAAAAGACATTGTCAAAACCAACATATTAGACTGCAACAAAAAGAAACTGCCTATCAGTGTACTATTAAAAATAAATACTGACTACTACTTAGGAGGGGAAGTAATACTTTAAATGAAAAAATTTAAAATGCAAAAAGCATTTATTATGGAAACGTGGCTTGCTATACTTGTTTTACACTCACCACTGTTTTTGCAGCAACTATACCAAAGGTTTCTGAAGGGCATTCATGTAACATACCCAAAGACTTTGGCAGTAGCTGCTTTTGTATGAACCCTGTTGACAGTGGATAGGAGAAGCAGTATAAACTGAGTTAAAACAGGATGTCTGACATCTGAAACTGGTCCACTCTGGTTCTCTAAGATTCAGTCATAATGCAGCCCACAGACATTAAAAAAATTTAAAAAACCTTCCATGTTCAATTCAATTCTGAAAAAAACCCCCAGTTTATTTATATACACCTATTAGTTCTCATGACTATCTGTATCAACCTCAGAGTAAGAAGGAGCATCATTTTAACCAAAAGAATGTTTTGGACTTATTGCAAATGTTTTCAGTTTCTCCACACTTAGTTTTCTTTGCATTCCTTGGAGATTAACGCCTACTGTTCCTACTCTGTGAAAAGCAACTTCATAGCTTCCTTCTTCTGTTTCTGCTCTTTTCTACAAAATGTCTCCTTCAGTATTTTCTGTGAATCTTACTGGGTGCTATCTGCAAAAAACTAATTTAATGGAATTGTTAGAATCGTAAACCCTTTCCTTATGGATATTCTCCAATTGCATTCTGGTTTATTATCTTCTCTCTACAGAATTAGACTAATGCTATTGATCTTGCTGTTAATGTTTTGAAATTTTTTTATAGTAGTCAAGTGAGAATATTAACAGCATCTGTCTCATATTTATGAAGTTTTTTTGGTTTTGTTTTTTCTTTTTTTTCCCCAAACACTTAACAAAAAGAGAAAAAATGTATATTGTATTGCACAGCATGAAAACCAGGCACACATAGTTTTTGACATAGACTTCATTTAGATAGTCTGAACATCATCAGCCACTTAGAAAGTGCTCAAAAGAGTTCTGTAACCTGTAATTTTATTTATTTACTTTTAAGTTTTACAGTCTTGAGGAACCAACTCCTGGCTTGGACAAAATCCTGGATGTTCTGACTAAAAGCTTCTTTGTAAAATCTTAGATACTCCGGATTTTTTTTCCATTTCAAAAGCAGAACTAATGCACTCTCCAATGAAAAAATGCACCAAAGTCATAGAGAAATGAGATTTTCAGCACAAAGTGGAATTCTAAAATGTTTAAACTGGTTACCATGATCAAATATCAAAGGCTGAGTAGGTTTAACAGTTTGTGAAAGCACTGTGTGATAGGTATCTTTGTTTAAAACTAAAAATGTTCATGAAGTGATTATGGGAAACAGATGATCAAAATCTTTGCTATACCAGGTTATTAGAGCCCTGAAAGTACAATGATATGCTGACCAAACCCAAAACAAAAAATCTCATCCATTAGGAATCTCACCACATAATGTTTGCAGTTAAAATGAAAAATACCTCTTTCTACTCTGTTGCCATAAAAAGTAATATAATACACATGATATACATGTTGGCCCCAGCCTTTATTGCTGCATGTGTTAATGCTCCCTAACTTTACCTTATTCTATAGCTGGTAATGTTTCACTCTCTCAGGCTCTGTTAGTAGGCCTGGGGACTTTAAAGAGTCTAAAAGGCAGACCTTCCCAGTGACATAAGAAGGTAACTCAGACATTTACAGATCCTTGGTCATCAGTTCTCCCACGCCACCAGGCAGCAGGGCCAGATTTTCCTTGTCTTTCCTTTTGCTGCCTGTGCACTTACAGAAGCCTGTCTCATTGCCTGTCACATCCCTCTGTGAAGACCCTGTTGGTCTCTTGTTTGTCTTCTGCAGGTGGTATGCAGTCTGTTCACCCCCAGCTGCAAATTCTTACAGCCACAGCATACCTCCTGCAGATAAGGACATGGCTGTCTCCTGCCCCAAGAAGACAGACCATGCACCACAAAATGGCTAGAAACTTGGTTGGTGGCACTTCCCTCAGGGCTTCTTTCTGAGCGAAAGGATCTGATGTGCTGAGGACAGTTGCTTCAGCTGGTGTTGCTGTCCTGCCCTCTTGAACATCAACACCATCACTGTGCTCTCCTCAGAAGAGCTTCTGGCCTCTTTGCACCCTTGCTGCAACAACTGGCATGTGAAAACACACCTGACTTCCATGGTACAAAGATATTTTTGATAACACATGCTGAAATCATCATTTACTGAATATTTGTGTTTTCTGCAACATCCATGGAAAATAATGTTTTTATGAAATTAAGTTAGTGCAATATACCACGTTTTGATTTGCAGAAAATTTTAACACCGTAAATTTTAACACTGGCTGATTCCAATCACTTGTGTATATAACAAAGTGAATAAGAGATGCCTTAAAAGAAATGAAAAAGGTGAGGAAATAAAGATAATGGCATGAATATCGGTTACTGTGTAATATCAGAGTGCTCGGAGGGAGAGATTCCATCTTCTAGCAAGGGAGTAATGTTTGCTCACAGAAACAAAAACGCTAGTTGTACATTCTCTCTGGAAATAATATCTCGTTTTTTTTCTACAATCCTCTTTGTAGTATTAGTATTGTTTTCATCAGAATTAAAAAGATCTGTCTATGGCTTTTAATCCCAGAAGACAAAGCACAAAAGAAAAACAAGAGACAAATGATTAGTTTTACAGCTTTGGAAAAACCCCTATCTTATTAGAAGGGAAGCAAAAAAAGATCCCATAATGATTCTCCACTGCATATTAAGTCCTGATAATAGGTATTCTAGGCTAGAAATGAGTGAAGAGGCAGAGAGAGAGAGATTAGATAAAAAAAAAAAAATTATATCCCAGAAGTATGTCTTGAAGTTTTAGGACATTGCCTTAATTCAGTAGAATGAGAATATGAACTCCCAGAGATTTAAAAGGTGACATTAGGCAATCTATGACTGAGAGAGTGTAATATCCCTAAGGACACTGATAGCAATACTCACTGTTACAGTATTCACTAAAATGCCACTTACCCCTATTAACTTCTATCTAAATACATTTGACATCTAATCAATTTTGGGAAAAAATAATTCTCATGACATAGATCTACTCATAACTCTGTCAGAGTAATGTCACTATCCAATAAATACTCGCTGAGCAAGGGATAATAGAGCACCTGCAGTGTGCGCTCACTCACTGTTAGGCGTCATCAAGATTAAAACTTTCTTTCACATATTCTGCTTTTATCTCAAATGCCTACTGAGTTAAACTGAAATTCTCCTGATTAACACTAGTGTTGCAAAACTTTGGTTGTATAGTTGAAAGCTTACTTTCCTCTCTTAAATGTGAGAAAACCTAATGCCTGACCAACACAATAAAAGAGAACAAGCTAGCTAATAGAAAGTCTCTAGAACTTTCAAGAAAAGGCAGCTTTCTTATTTATCTTACCTCCTTTATCAAAGTATTTTATTTAAAATAATAAAAAAGTTGGTCTAAAAATTAAATCCAGGAGTTTGTCTGTATTCTTCCAACAGTTTCTATACATATGACTCTCTATTAGATAAAATTGAGAAGCCTCTTGCCACACCAACAAATTTTCTGAAATAAATACCTTTGCATATACAGAGCTTCATAATCTAACTGTACCACTTAATGAAATACCAATGCTCAGTTTCCCAGTGTGACTCTGTGTTCCTTTTGTAATCTTGCTGAAAGACTAAAACCCAAGCAATGACATTCAAAGTTCTGATGCTTGTTACTCAGCATTTGCTTCTGTTTGCTGAGGGCACACACAAGGAAGGACAGACATGAGTCCTTGTTTACCGTCTTAAGAGGTTGTAAACTTATAGAAACAAAGTGAAAGAAAGTGTTCTGTAGGGGGAATATTAGAGGCTGATGACAAAGGAAATAATGGCAAACCTTTTACATTTCCTCTTTTTACATTCATTTACTTGCCAAAAGACAAGCTTGGCATGCAGAATTTATCTTAGATTAAAGGCCATTAAATAAGAAAAAGAAAAGCAAAGTATAACTTTTATATTTGTATATTTGATTAAAAAACAAAATCAAAAGAGCAGCTGAGAGGGAAATTCTCTTCCATTAGCAAAGGTATGATGAATAGAATATCACCATAATCCTTCAAATATACCTGTACACATGCCACAGCAGCCATCTGCCAAAATGATCTTGCTGTCACAGTTAATTCCAAGAATCAAATGTACAGGCTGTTCAGCTCAGCACCAAGCTGCATGCAGATGGGATATCAGCTCTGAATCCCAGCCTGCACTGGTTTACTGACAACAGCAGTCAATCCCTAATACTCAGAGACAGCTCTACCACAACTTCAGAGATAGAAAAATAATCACGACCCTGTATATAATTTTTATCTTCATTTCAGCTTTAATTATATAGCATAGATAATCTAAATACATTTTTTTCAGAGATCTATAATTAAAGTCAACACCTTTTATGTGACTGCACTCTCTATAAGTTACATGGAAATATATATAGTAATGAGAATATTGCAGTAACAGTATTAGAACCATTTCCGGCAACTAGTAGTAAGAAAAAAGTAATTTTGTTTCACAAAAAAAGCTAGACTTTTAGAATTCAGTTTAATTTTTTTTGTTGTACTGTCTACCTAGAAGGCAGAAAGAATAACCTGTCAGCTAGCAAGCCAATGCCTCAGTCATACGCCATGTAGAAAAACTAGGTTAATACAGTTTTCTTTAAAAAACAGTAATTAAAATTACTACTACTTCTTTTTACAAGCTGACATTTAAATTAAATTGTCTAAAGTTATTATGGGTTGCTATCACAGAAAAAAAAAGAGAGGAAGATTACTAGAATTCTATGTAATAGTTAGTTCTTTTTAACTGAGTTGTTTGGGGACTCCAGATCAAAAAACTATTTTTCACCAAATTTCACTTGAAGTTACACTTGAAACTCCAGCTTATAATGATATAGAAACCTTTTATCAAATCTAGTAATTTTGAATCCTTCTGTGTTAAAGACTGCATTGGCTACTTTTGCTATTTAAAATTTAGGTTTTGTGGGGGGTTGTTTTAAAGCAAAAATTAAAAAAAATGCTATTCCAAATGTTATTTATCTTTTAATATTATTTTCTATATTTTTTTATCTTTCTGTCTATACTATGTATTTCTGAGACTCTCTGGCTAAATACCCCAACATGAGGGGTTTCCTTTATATTATTTTGTCGAAGCTACTATTAATCCTATTTAACAGATGCTCAAGACATTAAAGGAGAGATTCATTTCAACAAATTTTAGACATATACAGCCAAGCAATCATCAGTGCTCCAGGCTAGAGAGAAAGAAGCTTTTCTAGGACACTGTAACCAAATCTACTTGAGATGTGCCTTATAATGGCCACTTCTCTTCCATACATAAAAGGCAAGCTACATGACTCTGTTGCACTGGTGACAATTAGATTTTAGGCATCTGAAATTTGGTAACCTATCCAACAGATGTAAAATACTCAGAAAAAAAAAAATGTGGTAGGAGAGGAAACTATCTGTGATACTGATCACCAGACAAGCTGATCTTCTCCAACCCTTTCTTCATAAAATGTACACTTGCACATAGAAACATGCAGATTGTCCATCCTTTCATACTTCCACTGTAAAAAACCCATAAAATAAAATGAAACTGGAGCATTCCAACATGAACATCATAATGTACTTTGAGGTTAGAATGCTTTTTAAAAGAGAAAACAACTGTAACTTGGGTTGGAAGATAGTTGGGTACTAGTCTGCTCCTCAGATTGAGACTTACTTAGAGCAGAGAACAAAGTTGGTTTAAATTGTTATAATTCTACACTTGATGTGTGAAATTTTGTCCAGCCATTTGCCTTACTGCTTAAAAAAGATGTTTGGGGATACAAGCTTATATCCTAGAAACAAATTAGATGGAACTATCTACTCACATCTCTTTTCAACTACTGGCTTCTGTTTTTCTCTGCTCTAACCATCACAAACAATCCTCTTTGGCATGGCAGGAAGATCACCTCCCTGCAAAAAAACTCTATTAAACAAAAAAGTGTTGAAATTGATCCAGGACAAAGATTTTAGAAAAATATTTGTTGCGTACTTTGTGTATTTTTATTTTTCCAAATCAATTAGACATGATCACTGAGATGAGAAACTTAAAGAAATACAACCTACAAGAAGCTACATTTTAAGCCTCAGTGTCTGAGAGCTGATGTAAGTGATCTAAATGGCAAGGAAACTGCATGTTCATGAATGTCAGATACTAAGGATTTAGGCAGGAGTACTACGCACAACAAGAGGCAGGAAATGAAAAAGGGATTCTGAAGAAAATTGTGTCTGCAGGAATGAAGAAGAGGGAAGATAGTACAAGACTCAAGAAACATATCACTGAAACATCCAAACAGACTTATTTGGACAATATGATGCATAGCTCAGAACACCATTAAAGCTGCACAAGAAAGAGAAAGAGACAGAGAAAACAACAGAAAGGAAATTGGATAAAGCTTGTGATGCGACATCAT